>NC_140587.1:884059068-884725943 GCF_964204655.1 Triturus cristatus | reverse complement strand
AAACGGCCATTGCATGCCCTTAAATCATGGGCCACGGTCAGCTGTAAAATCTGAATAGCAGCTATAGTGGTTTTAGCTGACCCAGTGGAATCCAGAGACAGGATATTATTTGCAATATCCTGCTCATCAAATAAGTTATCCAGGCCCAACACTGGTTCGTATTTACAATTAAAATCCCCTCCGACTACTACCTGTACGTTTGGTCTTAGTGTATCTAAAAAAGAATCCAAAAGCTCTACCACCTTGGAATCCTTATTAGATGAATGTGGTCTATTATATATATTTATTAAATATATGGCTCCTTTTTCCCTGGTCACCATTTTTAATCCCAATAAATCGGGAGAAGAAATCGACAATTGGGTAACATCTATTTCTAGAGTAACTCTTACCCAAATCACCAACCCCCCTGACGCTCTCCCTCTTACTGACGGGATTGCATCACAACAAAATGTTTTGTACCCTAGCCTATGCGGCGTTTCTACGGCCCAAGTCTCCTGAAGGAGGATGATGTCATACTCCTCAATATAGGAGCACCAAGCTACATCCCGTAGGTTCCTAGCTATACCTGCAATGTTCCATGATGTTAATCTTACAGGTGGATTTCCTTCTGGGCAAGGTGAAAGTACATTCACCAATCTATCATGCCTAGCTGAACCATCTACAGGGCTAATTGAGGTATTTATTCCATCAACTGGATTATTTTCAAAATTATTTCCCTCTGCCTCGGTGCTCCTAATACAACACTGGCCAGCCTCACCCAGACTAACATTGCTAGCTCCTACACTATTTGGGAGCTCATCTGTTACCACAACTTTGAGAGTCAAGGCAGATCTAGATCTAACATCGTAAGATAATGTGGGAGCCTCCATCCTTAATTGTTCAAACTCTACGATACTGGGATTTAACTTTCCAGCCTGAGTGTCTACAGTTACCTCTAAATCGAAATTACCAACCAACAGGAGTCAATCATTCTGATCCAATGTGCTCAATGCCAGATATCTATTGTTAGTAGGAATCTGAAAGATTGGACATCTGCTGGGATTCTGAGGCCTGCTTTTAGTGTTAACCTGGGGGATCCTACCTAGGTGACTATAAAAATATCCCAAAGGGTGCACACCCACACTATTCTCCCCCAGTGCCAGTGATGCCATTCTAAGTAACACAGTCGCAACATGTTGGGGATGTCTAAAGTTTATAATTACACATTCACCCCTACAGGTTTTCCTAGCAGTGCCAATCCAAGAAACCCGTCTAGTAGATAATATCTGGTCCGAATAATTTGTAGGAAACCCACAGTTTTTGTTCAACCAAGAAATAGTTTTTCGTTTAAGTGAATCATGTGATTCATTTCGTGAATTAGGTAGTGAAGAGTCTAGGGGTGGAACATTTGAGAGAACGACAACATATGGCTCACAGTCTGGTGGTAGGTTGATGGAGCGTATTTTTCTCACTGGGACTGAAGACCACACTGTGCTAATTGAAGCCACTTTAATCTGAGTAATATTGCCGTCCGTTCAGCTTATCTCCCTGGGATTAGATGTACTTACTCTCTCTATCAACGGCATCTGTACAACCTTTCCAGGTTGTTCCACTATCTCCCTCTGTATTAGACTCTGGTCATTGATTATTTGAGTTAAGAGTCCACCTAGTCTAGTCACTTCGGCTGTCAATGAATCTATCTTTTCCACAAGTGGCTTAACAACAACTTCTAATTTAGCTTCGAGTACCTTGGCTATATGACCCAAAAAATCAGAATTCATATCTATATTGATGCCACAGTTATTGGTCATGGTCTCCTTATGGCCAATAGTACTTCTCTGTATTGATTCAGATATTAGCTTATGGTGTGCACCCCCCCCGCGTAATCTGCGTTTTCCTACACTTCCTTACCGCTCTCTTAACAGGAGAGCGTAGTATTGAAATGTCCATGGAATCATCTGGTGGGTCCTGGTCTAATACATCCTGGTCTACGACCGTTATTACAGGAATCTCCACTAATAAAGCATCAGTGACAAGAGGTGCAACAACATTTGGACTACTACTATCGTCAGGGGGAGAAGATGATATTTCCGGGAGACTCTCCCGGCCCAGTGATTTCCTTCTATCATTATTAATCTTACTCACCACCTTGACTAAGTAGTTATCCATGGTTGATTTGTTTTTAGCCATTAGTGGTACACAATAGTACACTTTTAACCCTCAGTACTATGTAAAAAAAACCTCTAGAAAATACTACCAAAAGCAGTGTTTAAGCAGTGTTTAAGCCTTACAAATACTTCTTAAATAATGTCCCAACCAATGATCACAAATTAAAATAAACAATCGTATTACTGTGTCCAATGCGTACTTAAGTAGCGCAACAATCAGGGGGGGTAGCCTCGGTCTGCCCGAACTACAACAGACTGCCCCACCCTTCTCCCTTCTCCCGGGCGTGGAGGGAGCAACTCAACTTAAAAAGAGCCTCCGGGCGCGATCAGGACGGGAAAGTGAAAGTGCCCGCAAAGCTCACTGGGAGCTGTAGTCTCCGGCCGCACGATGGTGCAAGGAAGCGACAGGGAGACCAACAGCGTCACCCCCCCCAGGAGCTAGCCTCCGGTTCTGCACGTCTCTCAGCAGCAGGTGGGTCCTATATCCGCAATACATGCCTTGTTCCTTTTATAATCTATTCCGTTTTGCCGCTTTACGCCTTTCTACTCTAACCACTATCCTCCTGGACCGTGTCTGGACACTTCATGTGGTCTCTTGACCAAAGTGCTCTCCGCTGTTCTCCGCGACCCGTCCCCTCGTCTCTCCTAGTCTCCTCCGAATACTCGCCCGCCCCCTCCGATACTCCGATACTCGCCAAGTAGACTGGCCACTTCGGCTCTCAGTCCACACTCCTCGCCGTGCCGGGGGGGAACACGCAACACGCAATCCGCCCCGCACGTCTTCCCGACAATGGATCCCCGCGAATCCCAACAACCAAGGGTGCGGCACAGTCGTTGGGCGACTATGGGATCTCTCGTCGTCCGTGGACTCCTCTCCAAGCACCACAAGTTATTACTACTGTCAATATCACCAAATACAATACAAGAACCTTAGCTCGGGGCACGGGGGTGGCCCAGCCCAGCCTCTTCCGGACCCTGATGGGCAAGGACGGGCCCGCCCTTGGCCCGGGCTTTGCCCGGGCACAGCCCGCGCGCGTCCCACGCTGCGGTGGTGACAGAGCGCTTTTGAGCGCGGTTTTGGCAGGATTCTCCTCCCGCCTGGGCCCGTGGCAGCCTGGGAGGTGTAGTTCGTGAACCCAAAGTGCTGGTGCTTCTAAACAAGTATGCGCGTCCCGCGCTGCGGTGGTGACAGAGCGCTTTTGAGCGCGGTTTCGGCTGGATTCTCCTCCCTCCTGGGCGCGTGGCAGCCTGGGAGGTGTAGTTTGTGAATCCAAAGTGCTGGTGCTCCTAAACAAGTATGCGCGTCCCGCGCTGCGGTGGTGACAGAGCGCTTTTGAGCGCGGTTTTGGCGGGATTCTCCTCCCTCCTGGGCGCGTGGCAGCCTGGGAGGTGTAGTTCGTGAACCCAAAGTGCTGGTGCTTCTAAACAAGTATGCGCGTCCCGCGCTGTGGTGGTGACAGAGCGCTTTTGAGCACGGTTTCGGCGGGATTCTCCTCCCTCCTGGGCGCGTGGCAGCCTGGGAGGTGTAGTTCGTGAACCCAAAGTGCTGGTGCTTCTAAACAATATGTTAGTGTCAGCTCCTCAATACATATCTGAATGCATGCCTCAGTTCCTATTTGGGTGTGTCAATAGAAATTTAAGGAAGGATGTTGGTATATGACTGGCTCTCATAGTGACTCTATGGGTATCTAATGTGTATGTAAGGGATTGCATGGATTAGGTACTGGCTGTGTTACTGAGTATTGGGGTATGTAACTGTGTGCAACTTCCTTCATTAGGACTAGTTACATAAGAGCGGTGTACATGTGAGTGACTGTTGAGATGTCTCTGTCAATGCTTCACTGTGTGTGTGAGTGTTTCTATCCTTTTGTACATATGTATTTGAGTTGTAGTGTGACTGTGAGACTGGATGTATAACTGAACATATGGGTCTGTAAGTCCATGTCAGTCACCAAAACTTGAAAGTATGTGTCTTAAGTTTTAACCACATAGCTTACTCTCTATGACCTATGTACAGCCTACCGTTGGGATGACTTAGATCTAGCAGAAGAGGAGTTTAAGGCTTAGCAACATGTCATGAATGTCAAGTGGGCATAGCAAGAAAAATGCATGCACAGGCTCTACAGTGGCAGGCCTGAGACATGTTTAAAGGCCTACTTGTCAGGGTGTGGTCTGGCCGCGGGCAGAGACGGCCACCTAACTTATGAGCTCCACTGTGAGGGGGGCTTCAAACAGAAAAGACGTCTAATTTATGCATGACCCACGGCATAGTTTCGGTGTCGCGGTTGTTGTGGTGAACCTGGGATGCGGATGAGTCGTTTTTTCGGAGTGCCGGCGGCGCGGTTCCTGAGTAACGAGAGCTGCACATTATGAGAGACTCTGGGCCTGAGAGTCTGCCAGCAGCCTCGATTGTGCAGTTCCACAGCCTTGCAACCTCAACGTTCTATTGCTCCTAATTAAGCCCCCGGCTTCCCTGTGATGCAGCTGGGCCTGTGCGCTGTATGCCATTGCTGGTCGACGACAGCACTGCTTCTTGATGGTCGCATGAAGCCTGAATATTGCAGAGGCATCAATATCAGCAGCTTTAAAGCAGGTGAGTGCTATAACTGATGTTAAAACTGGCATTCTGCTTCTTTGATCGCCAATGTGGAGTGCTGCTTCTGAGGAGACATTTTTGGTCTTAACTTTGGAAGACTTTAAATAGTACGCTTCACTCCGTTTTCTGATTCATGCCTAAAAGTCACTGTCCTTTTCCACTCAGACAGGTTTGAGACTTCCGTGAATTGATCAAATTAAAACTTTACTTTTATTCATAAAGTTCGCAGTTTCGGATGGAATGAATGAATAAAGAATTTTCTGTCATGGTTGAATTCTGCGACTGCCACACAATATTTACATTTCACATTCAACCACTTTATTGAAATGCTCAGGAGGTTTTTTCAATTTATACATTCAAGTATTTTCCGACTGGCCACTTCAATCTAAGAGATGTTGGAGTTGTCCTCATGCCTCCTCAAAGCCATCTGTTACAGAATACTTGTCGTCGCATTTATAAAATTTCAGAATCTTAACCTGGATCCGGACAAGCAGACTAAAAGGACGATACTCAAAGTAGAACTGAGATATTGAGAGATTGATAATTCAAAGTGATAAATTGCATGTAATTTGGTTGCTACTTTATATCTCTACATTAACTCATTGACTCAGTACATTGTTCTAGGACCTTTTTATAAAAATGAAAGCCAAAAGGTCGACTGCCAAGCAGTGAAGTAAACCTCCTAAGCAACCTCTTTTTGCGGATGTACTTAAGCAGCCACAAAACACAACTGCAAAAAGTACCCCTCCTACAGCAGAAGGTTCACTACAGACTAACTCAACCACGCAAGAAGAAACTATAGACCGTATACTACAAGAAATTTCTGCGGTCAGTCGATGACTTGAAGGAAGGGATTCAAGTATATCCTCTTTAGCAGCAGAAACTAAATCAATATGAGCAGACATTGAAGGACTCCATGCAAAAACAGAAGGGCTTGACCATAGGTTAAAAGTCGTGGTAACACATCTAGATTCGGTACACAGCAGAGACGAAGAGCTACTATTTCTACACAGTAAGCTGATTGACTGAAGACGCTTTTTCAGTTTTCCGGAAAAAATAGAAGGTCCAAATGCTAGAGCATTCCCCAAAATATCCTTCCAAATTTAGTGCACATTGCTTTTAATCCTCCACTGGAGATTCAGCGTGCACATCGAATTGGCCCATTACGCCAGGAATCTGCAGTATACCTACGTCCTCTCATTGCTTGCTTTTTAAGACATGAGCAGACAAGACAACTATTAATATCTGCAAGCACTCATGATCCATTTACATATTATGGACATGAAATTCGTACTGCAGCCGGCTTTTCTAGAGAAACTAATGATCGCCGCAAGGCATTTCTCTCATTGAGACCTCAATTACGCCAAATGGACATAAAATATGGTCTCTTCGATCCAGCCTGCTTCCGCATCACCAAAGATGGAAACTCCAAAGATTTCTATGATCCTGAAGACCTCCGTCTATTCATAGACCGCTGGAAACCGCATGATGTGGAAACTCAGCACTCTATCCCAGAATTATCACAACCCAGTTCCTCTATACAAACATTGGGCAATGCACGACGGAATGTTAACAGTCCTCGACAGCGAGGCAGAGATCTCGAAAGAACTATTCAAAGTCATGAGGACAAAGCTTCAGCCCTTCAAACCGTATCTACCTTTACTAAGGAGCAACATAGGGATAAGTCCCACTCTCCCTTAAAATCTACTTTGGACGCAGAATGTGGATGAATTAGTACTCCTTTACAATCTTGGTCAGAGTCATAGCTGTGGTCACATTTATCTCCTTCTAGTCAAATGAAAGAACTCAATGAACTCAAAATATCGAGACAAACGAAGACGCCCAGTCATCGGATAGCTGAGTATTGCAACTATTGATCTGTTTATAGTATATCGGTTTTGCTATATTTATTATATATTAATCAAATTGACTTTGAATAACAGATTTATTACTTCATTTATTCTCACATACATGATAGATATCCTCCATATGTATTCATAGATTTTATGATTTTTGTTACCACAGCTTTACATGAAATAGTTAATATTATTGTTGATAATTCAATCTCTTTTATCTTGATTGTATTGTTTATTTATATATATGCAAATCTTTTTAACTCATTGGTTCAATAGTATGTTTTGATATAATAACATAATGCTACATTCTCTATTAATAATAATATACACTCCGTTCTATGCATTATAATGGCCCTTTTGGTTCAATATTTATCAACCATTGTTTCACTCTCCCGATGGAGCCCCTCCTCCTAGTGATGCTCCAAAGTGTCTGGACCCGTGGTTAAAAGTTTTGAGGTCCCCTGTGCCATCTAATAACTGGCACTCCCTTCTCCATATTACCCTTCCTTGTCATCCTCCTTTATTCTCGACCTTTTTCATTCACCCTTTATCATCTTGCATTAAGTATTATTTTTCTTGCTGATATAGACTGAGCTTCATACACATACACCCTCTTTGATTACCAATTATCATTACTCTTTTGTTTAACCCATTATTTATTTGACTCCTGTTACGGACCAGGGTTCCTCTGCTTTCCACTCTCCCCCCTTCTTCTTGCTCCTTTTTCCTTTCTCTTTCTCTTTTTCATATTTCTCTTTTCTCTTTTCACATACCTAACAATACTTCACAAACTCTTTTCATTTGTCGTGACAAACTCTGACATTTATAGCAGTCACTTACTACTAGCTATTTTCCTTCCTCTGATTGGCATGGTTATCTCACACGCCCTTCATGTAGTAGCATGGAATGTTCATGGATTAACACACTACATTAAAAGAAAAAAAATACTCTCTTATTTACAATCAAAACAGGTAGATATAGCTCTCCTCCAAGAAACCAACCTTGATACTAAAGAATCTGAAAAACTGCATCAAGACTGGGTGGGAAGGGTAATTCATAGCAGTATAAGAAAGGGAGAAGATCCAGAAGTGAATCCAACTCGTAAATGTGGAGTTGCAATCCTTTTCCGTAAATCGCTACCGGTGACAGTGTTAAAAGCTTGGACAGATCCGGATGGGCGATATGTCTTTACCAAACTATGAATTGGTGAAACCCATATCTGCGTTGGATCAATATAAACTCCAACTGGAGCAAAAAAATAATTATTTCTCCAGTTGAACCACCTTCTAATTGAGATAGGCACTTCTCAACTCCTCATCGGCGGAGATTGGAATTTAGTACGTGACCCAGTTCTGGACAAAACAGGCCCTCTAGATACATTTAACATGGCAGACAGAGCTTTGATGAATGATATATTGGCAGACATGGTTTGGTAGATCACAGGCCTCTCTCTCATCTGGCAGATATAGAATACACCTTTACTTCACCTACTCATGGTACTTTTTCTTATCTTGATTAATTTTTAATCTCTCAAAATGTGGTTCAACTGAAACAAGATTCCCAAATATTAGAGGCAACACTTTCTGATCATTCCCCAGTCCTACTTACACTGGAAATTGGCCTGGCTAGACCGGGACGTAAGCCATGGCGTATGAACATCCTGCGTTGTAGAACCCCTAAGTACAAAGCTTTATTGCAATTTCATCTTCAAGATTACATTTCTGTCAATCGAGCATCTGTTAATTTGGGCAGAACTCTATGGGCAGCAGCGAAAGCTTCTATACGTGGACAGCTCATGAGAGATGCAGCACAAGCTTACAAACAAACTGCTGTGCGACAGAAAGAACTGGAACTGGAACAAGATACTGCGTCCTATACTCGTCTATATACAGATAAGCCGACACTTTCGTATCGTAAATCCTTGGAACAAGCTTGCATGGCTCTAAATATTCTTTTTACCTCGAAGGCAGAATATGCCTTACACAAAATGAAAGGGAAACATTATGAACAGGGAGAAAAAGCGAGTAGATTACTGGCAGTGCAGTTAGGACAAAGAGAAGCTGCCATGGCTATACCGGCTATAAAATCAGCAAAAGGCACTACGTTAACTAGACCGCAAGACATTGTTAATTAATTTTCTCTGTTCTATTAATCTCTCTGCACAGCTAAAACTCAAGTTGAAGGTGATAAATTAGATACTTTCCTTACACAAGCAAATCTACCCCGTCTATCAGATGAAGATAGAGATTTACTAGAGGGAGAAATTACCAAGGAAGAGATCTCACATGCAATAGGTAACCCTATCATAAGACCCCGGGTGAAGATGGTTTCCTTGCAGAATTGTATCGATGGGCAGGGACGGAAGTAATTGATTCTCTTCAATCTGCGTTCCAGGAAGCAGAACATGAGGCTTCCTTGAGTCTCATATCTAATAAAGCTATCCTTGCTGTACTACCCAAGCCTGGAAGGGACCCTCTACTCTTTGGCAGTTATCGCCCCATATCACTATTGAATTGTGATATCAAAACTTTAGCTAGCATTTTAGCCTCTTGCTTACATAGCGTTTTACCCTCTCTGATACATCATACACAAGTCAGATTTGTTCCAGGATGCTCTTCTAAGAACCATCTTCGCACTTTATCCCACACACTATGATATGCCAGAAGTCTTCAAAATGATGCATTAGCCTTGTCATTTGATGTGGAAAAGGCGTTTGACCGTATTGAATGGGAATACCTTTTTAAAGTGTTACAAAAATATGGGTTGGGTGACCAATTCATAGCCTAAATACGCTTGCTAACAATAATCCAACTGCACAGGTAAATTGCGAGGGTTTCATCTCAGAACCATTTCCAATCCGCAGAGGCACTCGTCAGGGATGTCCCCTTTCCCCACTCCTCTTCCTTCTAGCTATGGAACCTTTGACAGCCACAATACGCCAAGCTACCAATGTTATGGGTATACCCCTTCTGACAGGAGAATCGAAAATCTATTTGTACGCAGATGACATCCTACTTACACTTGCAGATTTGCCTAATTCTTTCACATCCATACTTAATATTATAGATCATTTCTCCTCCTTTTCCGGGTGCAAAATTAATTGAGACCAAAGTGAAGCGCTGCCCATTTCAGATGGGACTACTAACGCAACCATACATGGATTTCCCTGCTGCTGGCAACCCTCACACCTGAAATATTTAGGCATATTGGTGAACAAAGGTCTGGAAGGGATGACTATGGATGATCTAAACCCCCTAATTGCCCAGATGGCTGCTCTCCCACGATTTTTATACATTCTTGGTATCCTCTCTGTTCAAATCCCTCTAACCACATTACGCTCAAAAGATTCTAAGATAAAATCCTTTGTATGGAACTCAGCTAAACCTTGCCTTTCAGCCCTGAAAATAAAGGCTCACCGTTCCTATGGAGGAAAGAGCTTCCCTTCAACGGAACATTATGCCCTTGCATTGCAGCTATCTCAATGACTTACATGGTTTCGAAAGCATCTGCCGTACCACAATGGGTGTGCTGGAGCAGAGTTTTCTTTTAGAAAATTCTGGGGTTTTGAAGCTCTGGCATGTCTATGCGTTTTATTAATTTATTAATAATTAACAATTAATTATTTGTCTTGTGCAAGTGTGTTTTACTAATCAACCCGTTTGTCCTAACACAAGAGAAAGTTACATGAGGGTTAGCTTATTTGTGCTGTTTTGTATTTACAATAACGTGCAAGTTTTCATGTTTAAACGTTGCTGTGTGCTATTTATTTTGAGCACAAAACGCTGTCTGAATTAATGCTTTTTATGTCGCAAAGCTAGATAAATGCATACACATAAGGGTATTAGTGGGGTTTACACTGTTTAATCATTATGCTGTAGTAACGTTGTTTTTATTTCTTTTAATTGAGATGGTCTATTGTGGCCTATGGAGGCCTAATCCATGATGGCTAATTTTGAGAGCCTGGCCTCGAGTAAATATGTGAAAGACGTGACGAGAGAGACCCCTGCTGGAAAAAGGTCGAAGACAACTGACCATGGTCCTTCTATGAAATTTTCCATGAGGACGGCAGCAGCTTTGGGTGTTCTCCAAGAAAAGTGAAAGTGTCCTTGGCAATCTCGAAAGACAAAGGAGCCTTAGAGGGAAACTCTGAACTGTGGCTCGATGGCCGAGGAGAAACCGGATTAAATGTGTTACATGTTTTATTTTCTTGGTTCCTGTTCCGTAGTTCACGTCTTGTGACTTTTCCTGAGCGGA
Organism: Triturus cristatus; assembly: GCF_964204655.1. Taxonomy (NCBI): domain Eukaryota; kingdom Metazoa; phylum Chordata; class Amphibia; order Caudata; family Salamandridae; genus Triturus; species Triturus cristatus. Next base: position 884,715,090 of record NC_140587.1, on the reverse strand, counting down.
GATTTCCAGATGTAGCAATGTTACATTTCTTCCTTCTCGTTCTGCTCAGTGATACAGTTTATTCAGCCAACTTTATGTGTGTTTCTATTGTATTTTTCACTATAAAAACTGTTAGTTTAGGGAGGGCTCTCCCCACTCTTTTGGTCACCTTCACGCGTTGCTGAGGATTGATGCTGAGGACTCTGTCTTGACAGACTTTACCGAGAGACTGGTCCTGACCCGTTCTGACACTTAGTTAGAATAGGTAACTATGAGAAATGATTTATTCTGATTTACTTTGACTAATTTTAGATAAAGCAATATAACTTTTAAACATGGTGTTGAATATTCTTTCTTGTCAATTATTGAGTATATTTTGATTATTGTTGTATAGATTGTATAGAGTATGATTAAGGATATCCATTATAATTAGGTCCTATCGTCCTAGATATAGATGCAGGGTTTTCTTCCCACAGGTCTTATGCTGGTAGAGTATTTGAGCGTATGTTAGTGTAATGGGCCCTAGCGTATGAGGAATGTATGTGCGTGCAACTGTGAAATTACTCTATCTGTGGTAGTGGGTTTATTTTAAGTACCCTGATCTCTATCAATTTCTCTGGTAGCAGAGGATGGTTTAGATGGTTGTCTTAATCTGATAAGATAAGATTGCTTGTAAATTAGCTTATTGATTATTGATTTATTTTGATGTTGTTGGTATATGTACTAATACTATATGTTGGAGATACGTTGAGTTATATGTAGTGCTTCTGGAACTTGGAAGCTGGAAGCAGTTCCGTAGTAGGGCAGAGGAAGGTGTATATGCTGCTCTCGGGAAAGACGGGATTGTAAGGAATTACGTGTGACAATTGAAGTTGCGCGTTCACATTGTCTGGGTTCGGAATCAGTGACATCGTCGTATGTTACTATTAGAATATATTTCTGGTATATAAGGAGTGTGTATCGTAGTGAAGGTTATCTATGAAACTCTGGTCTTAAGTCCCAGGGATCCGTAAGGATTGCCGTTAAAGCTTATCGCGGGAGGAGTAATAGGTATTCTCTGAGCTTGTTTGAGGAACTGGGCAGAGGTAAGCTGCTTAGTTGTTGAGTTGTAATTATGTACAGAGACAGATTGTGCTGTTCTCGGGAAGCAGGATTCTGTGTGCATGTACTATATTTTTCTCGTGTGAATGTGCGTGAATGCATATACATTTATTGACTGTAAGACTCTTTGGATAAATCCTAGAGGAAACAGTTATGCGATGTATGAAAGTTGTTGATTCTTGAGAAATAGACTCTCTTTTACTATTCTGTGGTTAGCGAAGCAGACAATGGAGATGTTTTTATGTTGTAACTAATAGATTTTGTAGAAATTCTGACACACGAAGTCTACTGAGAGTTTTTGTAAAGGAGGGGTAGACGAGTGACAGAGACAGGAGACAGAGACTGCAGCGACTGTTGACGTCAGAAGGTCCGCGCACTGATTGGATAGTGAATCAGAATAGGGTTCGCGCTGGGATTGGTGCGTTAGTGTGAGTCGCGCAGGGATTGGAAGAGCTGTTTAGTGACGTAGACGCTCCAGGATTGGTGCGTTAGTGTAAGTCGCGCTGCTATTGGTTGAGAACCTTGTATTGTATATTTATAATACGGAGAGAGTAGAGAGTTTTAGTAAGCGCTAAAATGTATTATCAAGAGGAGAAAAAGAAGAAAACCTTTTTTGGAAAAGTTAAAAAGTGGTTTAGCAAGGATAAAGAGGTTAAAACAAGAGAGGGTGAGTTGTTACTTCCAGCGAAAACACCTGCATCCTTCATGGCTGCGAAATATGGATTACATACCTGTATTTGGTTGCAGAATTGGGTTAGGTATACTAAAGAAGATGGTGTTCTAGCATTTCCAGAACATGGTTCATTTAATTTGGCCGTGTTGAGAAACTTACGGGAAAAGATGTTATGCTTAGACCCGAAGCCGAGACCTACGCAGTTCGAGGCTTTAGTGGAATGGGAAGAGGAAGTTCATGACCGAGAAAAGCAAAGGTCTGGAGGGTATTACAGGTACATGTTTGGGAGGAGACATGATCGTGAAACACATCATGATCGAATGAAAAGATGGCGAGATGCTAGTATGACAGAGGGATTATATCCAATGAGAACAGTTGAAGCTTCTGCTCCTTCGACAGAAAGGGTTTCTGAGTCAGATATGAGAAGATATGGAGAGTATGAGGATGAGGTCTTAAATGACATGATTTACAAGAGACCACCTCCATATAGACCAGAACCAGATGAGAGTACACCAGTTGTTTCTCCGATAAGAGACACAGTTGAGAAAGATAAAATGACACCTGAATCAAGAGGTAGTAGTTCTTTCAGGGAGAGAGAGAATCGAGGTAGTGAGGAAAATGCCAGAAAACTAGCAAAAACGACAACAGAACTGACTGAGAAAATTAGGGAGTTAACGAAGAATCTGGAAGCTGTTACGGTGCCTGTAACAATAGGTCCAGTTATGCCTGTGTTTGATAAACAGAGAGCAGGTGAGAAAGGACTGGTAATTCCATATATTGCAAATGAATCGACAAATTCAGTTGGTCCTTCAGGAGATTCAGATAAAAGAACAGGGAGAAGTGACCTGAGACAAACCAGACATGATACATGTAGTGAACTATTGGATGTTAGTGAACCTAGTTGTTCAGGGATGCCGATTTTAGAACCGCAGAAAAAAGTGGTTCCAGTGAGAAAAACTGCTGAAATAACAGTTGATGATTTGAATGATTGGATGAAGGTTCTTCAGAAAAAGGACAAGGATTCACAAGTTATTGATGTGGTTAAGTTACGTATAGAATTAGAAGAGCTTGTGACAGGAACAGTTCCAACAGAAATCCTGAAGAGTCATCATGATGGTGAATTAATGTTTATGTGCAAGAGCATAACATGGAGAGCAAGAAATACTCATGATAGACTAAGAGCAATAGCAAATGAGCAAGGAGTTGACATTGATAGAGTAAAGGCTTTGCAGAAAACGTACAGGATGGATTTCACAGAAAAGGACATAGAAAATGTGAATACTTCTGGTAGAACAGGACAGATTAAAGAAATGGTGGCATTATTGCGAAGATGGGGTGATGTAGAAAAGTGGAAGGATAGGTGGTATAAGAAAAGAGAGGAATCTGAAGATAGAACAACTTATTCAGCATTTCCAGTGAGAGAAAAAGAGAAACCAGTGGAGAATTATCCCATGAGAGAAATACCTGGAGGAGGATATGTACATGTTCCATGGACCAGACAGGATATTTTATCATTTACGAATGATTTCCCTCGATTGAGAGAAAAGCCCGTCGAGTGGTATAGGCAGGTAGATAGGTTTGTGAAGTTGTCAAAAGTGCTGTGGGTTGACCTGAATAGTCTGTTTGATATAATTGTTCCAGCAGACTTGTGGACTGAGTGTAAAATAGTTGTGAGTTGGCCTACTGAGGAATATCCAAGGGATTCAAGAACAGGGGCACCAGATCCAGAAGTGATGAGGAAGTATGATCAGGTGATGGTATACCTGAAAAGTAAAGTTCCTCCAAAAGAGACAGACTGGGTTAAGATAGATCGAACACAACAGGAAACAAAAGAATCAGTTCATGCTTTTTATGAGAGGCTAATACTGGCATTTAAACAATTCAGTGGAGATGAACATCTGGGTGACAAAGATTTGAGTCACTTTGTATACAGATTTGTATATGGCCTAAGACCTGAAATTGGTGAGAGAATTCGTGAACACACAGTGGATTGGCAGAGTAAAAAAGTAGATGAGATTCTGAGACATGCAAAATACTTTAGTGATGAAATTGAAGCAAAACAAAGAAAGCTGAAAGAGAAAGCGATGTGGGCACAAGTGAAAATTGCGGAAAGACAGGAAGCACAGTTGGTGGAACAGGCAAATAATCCAGGAAATAATGGAGGAAATAGACCGAGATTTGCAGGAAAAGGAAGGGGAAGTCTTGAGGAAGCCAAAAAGAAGTTCCCTTGTCACAACTGTGGCCAGCTGGGACATTGGAGATCTGAATGTCCTAATCCACCATTAAATGAGGGTAAATCCTTAAATCAACAGGTGCAGAATGATGGGAATAACCAGCAGCAACAACAGCAGAAAGTTGTGAGACAGCAGAGTCAAGAGCCAAAACCGCCCTTACCGCAGAATAGAGGGGTACAAAAGTACAATCAGGACTCAGGATTCTTCGATGATGAGCAGGTAAACAAACCGAGACGTACTAACAAAGTACAGCAGTACTTGTTAAAAAGTGAAGGGAGTGAGTCTGAGGGTGATTATTGACGGTGCCGAGGAGAGGAAGAAGAGTGCATACTTGGTGCAACTCTAGAAATAGACCAGGCAGGACCATTTGTGGATGGGAAAATAAATGAGGAGGGTGTTACTTTTTTGGTAGACACAGGTGCAACAAGATCAACTGTCAGGTCAACAGATGTTAGAAATCTTCCTCTCTCGGATGAAGCAATCCAAGTAGTTGGTGTAGCCAATACACAAATCAGAACACGTCTTACTGAACCAGTAAGAGTACAGATAGGGAAATTTTCAGACATGCATAGATTTATTGTCTGTGACACGAGTCCAGTGAACTTGTTAGGTAGGGACTTATTGTGTAAAATGAATTGCACAATTTTTTGTACACCAGATGGAATAGCTTTTGAGACACCAGATGATGATGTTTTCTACCGAATGACTCTAGAAAATAGAGAAAATGAGTTAATTGGTGCATTTCCAGTGTTTAATCCGGAGGATTTGCCTCAAGTGCTGAGAGACACAGTGAAAAGAGCAGTTTGGGATTTTACAGGAGAGGATGTGGGATTGATGAATAATGTAGATCCAGTGAAAATTGCAGTGAAAGAGGGAATTACATATCCTAACATTCCTCAGTACAAAATGACACCAGAAATAATTGAAGGGATAACTCCTATAATTGAGAAAATGATTCAGCAAGGAGTCCTAAGAGAACTATTGAGTAGTCCGTGTAATTCACCGATAATGGGACTAAAAAAGCCCAATGGCAAGTTCAGGATCGTGCAGGATCTGAGAAAAGTTAATCAAATTGTGGTGGCATGTTGTCCCATTGTGCCAAATCCATCAGTGATTCTGTATCAAATTCCACATGATGCTGAGTGGTATACAGTGATTGATTTGTGTCATGCGTTCTTTTCAATTCCATTGCATCATGACAGCCAGCCGATTTTTGCATTTAGGTTTGGCCAGCGTATTTTAGCATGGTGTTGTATCCCACAGGGGTATACGGAGAGTCCTTCGATATTCAATCAGTTATTGAAAAAATCGTTGGAAAGTCTGATCATGCCTGAGAGCTCAGTGTTAGTACAATATATTGATGACCTACTTGTGGCATCAAAGACACGTGAAGCTTATGAAGTGGATACCATAGCTTTACTGAATCATCTGGCAGATGGAGGGTTAAAGGTATCTCCAGCCAAATTGCAATTTTGCAAGAAAGAGGTGCATTATCTTGGACATAATATTGAAAAAGGTCTGAGAAAAGTGACTACTGATAGAATCAGAATAATCAGAGAAATGAAAGCTCCAAAGACCCAAAGAGAAGTGAGAATGTTCCTGGGTATGGTGGGATATTGTCGTCAGTGGATAATTATTTTTTCCCTGATAGCTAAGCCATTGATTAAATTGACAAAAAGTGAAATGACAGATCCGTTGGATCTGGATGCAGAACAATTGGCAGCATTTGAAGAGCTCAAAACTAAAATGTGTGAGGCCCCAGCTTTGGGTATGCCTGACTACGAAAAAGAATTTGAATTGTACTGCAGTGAGAGAAATGGATGTGCACTTTCAGTGTTAATCCAGAAACATGGGCAATTGAGAAGGCCTATTGCATACTTCTCATCGACACTTGACACTGTAGCCGTGGGGTTACCAGGTTGTCTGAAAGCTGTAGCTGCGACATGCTGAAGCCTGGAACAGAGTGAGGGGATCATAATGGGGTATCCTGTAAGGGTATTTGTACCTCACAATGTGGCAATTCTTTTGACAAGAAGCAGAACTCAGCATATGTCACATAGTCGGCTGACTAAGTACGAAAAAGTGATTCTGGGAGCATCAAATGTGACTCTTGAGAGATGTGTGAATGTGAATCCAGCGACACTCTTGCCGGATATTGAAAATGTGGGTATAAAGATGGAAGATGATCATGATTGTTTGGATGTGCTTGAGTACTGTACAAAACCGAGACCAGACATAAGGGATCTTCCCTTACCTGAGAATGACCATGTGTTGTTTGTGGATGGATCATGCCTGAGAAATGATAATGGAGTGCTATGTGCAGCATATGCAGTGTGCAAAGTTTCAGAGGTTATGCAAGCATCACCATTGAAAGGAGTGAAATCTGCGCAAGTTGCTGAATTAGTGGCATTGACAAAAGCTTGTGATATTGGGAAAGACTTGAGAACAACCGTGTTGACAGAAAGTCAGTATGGATTTGGAGTGGTGCATGACTTTGGCCAACTGTGGCTACAAAGAGGTTTCTTGACATCGGGTGGAACTCCGATAAAGAATGCTGAGTTGATTGGAAAATTGCTTGAGGCGATACAGCTGCCTAAAGAGTTAGCGGTTGTAAAATGTGCTGCACATAGTTCAGGGGATGATTTTATCACTGTTGGTAACAGGTATGCCAACGATGTGGCGCAGTATTGCGCCAAAACAAACCAATCGATTAACAGGGATAGGATGGAAGAAATGTCTTTTCTTTCTGTGATGTTTACTAATGTCCTAGAAACGTGGGATGAAGTAAAGCAGTTACAAGATGAGGCAGGAGAAGAAGAGAAACAAGATTGGGTTAAGGCAGGATGTGCTCCAAGAGAAACAGACCATGTTTGGGTCTACAGAGATGGCAGACCAGTAATGCCAAACTCAATTTTGTCGTCAATGGCAAGGATGTATCATGGCCAGGGACATCTGGGGAGGGACGCGATGGTAAGGTCCTTTAAACAAACCTGGTACAATGCAAAGTTTAGGACAATTGCGGAGAGCATCTGTCAAAGGTGTTTGATTTGTCAGCAATTTAACACAGGGAAAAAGACAGTGGTAAGTCTAGGGACAATTGGCAGAGAAGGAGGTCCTTTTACAAGAATGCAGATTGATTTCATTGAAATGCCCCAAGTGAACAGATTGAGGTATGTTCTAGTGGTAGTCTGTTTGTTTTCAAGGTGGGTGGAAGCTTACCCGACTAGAAGAAATGATGGATTAACAGTGGCAAAATTACTGTTGAGGGAATTGATTCCTAGGTACGGGTTTCCAGTTACAGTTGAGTCTGACAGAGGTAGACACTTTCAAAATGAACTCATTGGTTTGATTTGTGAAGCATTGAAAATACAGCAGAAGTTACATTGTGCATACCGACCAGAGGCTTCTGGTGTGGTTGAGCAGATCAATGGCACAATCAAGAATAGAATTGGAAAGATGTGTTTAGCCACTGGCATGAAATGGCCAGATGTGTTACCTCTAGTCCTGATGACAATGAGATCTACTCCAGATAGAACTACAGGTTTGAGCCCGCATGAAATAATTATGGGACGTGCAATGCGCCATGCATTCGTGCCTGTAAATAAATTGGTGGCAATAACTGATGACATGATTTTGGATTACTTTAAAGGCCTGGCTGACGCAGTTCATTCTGTGTTTCACCAGATTGGAGAAGAAGCTACCACACTTGAGAAGAAGCAAGCCCATGATCTGAGTCCAGGTGACTGGGTGAGGATTAAGGTGCACAGAAGAAGAAATTGCTTGATTCCAAGGTGGGGAAGGCCGAGACAAGTCATTCTGACTACAACGACTGCAGTAAAGTGTGCTGGAGTGAAGCACTGGGTACATGCAAGTCATACTCTGAGAGTTCCAAGCCCGAGAGAGGGAACTGGTGAAGAGTATTATGAAGAGTCAGATTCCAGTGATGGTGAAGATCCTGAAGATACGGAATCAGTGAGAAAAGAAGCAGAGAGAGCTTCAAGAGATTCACTGCGAGTATCAGAGGGAAAATCAAATTCTGTTACGGAGCCTGAAGTTTCGAGTAGCAGTGGAGAAAAAAGAAAAGAAAAGAGAAATCACACAGAGACTACTCCTGAATCAGAAGAGGAGGAGATTGAAGAACCACTTGAGATTATTCTTGAAGAAACAGGGTCAGAAGAAGATAGAGAGGGACAGATTGCGGAAGACTCCCGAGGAGGTGTAGGGAACATTGATGAGGAGCTAGGTGAAGGGACAAGTAGACAGCAAGAAGATTGCGTGTCGGAGACCCGAGGAGGGACAGAAGTAGGGAAGTCTCAAACAGTGGTGAAAAAAATCTGTGGAGAAAAGAAAAGCTACTGGGAAACGGAAACAAGAGGCACTTGAAACAGATGATGAAGATGAACAAACAGAAGGTCGAGTTCTGAGAAAGAGAACTTCGATTGGAGAGAAGAGTGTTAAAGAATTGAGGCCGAAAAAGGTTGTGAAAGGAGATCGTTGGCCTAACAACCGAGTGAAAAGGGTGAGATACAGAGTAATAAGAGCAAATTCATCAAAAGCTGAACAAGTGAATGAAGTATCAAGCCAAACTTCGAGAGCTGAAGAAAAAGAATCAAAGAAATCAAAAGAACCAGTAGAAATAAGAAGAGTTAAAAGACCAAACCAAAAGTACAGATCACCGGAATGGTCTTATGTGACACTGTCTGAAGAAGGAAAAGAAGAAACAGTGACTCGAGATAATCCGGAAGTGGTCTTGAGAAAAGTGGTTGAGGAAGATACTGGTGAAATTCTGAAAGTACTCTTGACTGACATTGGAGAAGAGTCGAGTACTGAGGATTCCGACGTTGGAGATCTGATACAATTTGATGTTGAAGAAATTGAAGTGAAGAATGACAAGTATCCAAACTGAGTGAAAGAAGGATTCACTTGGATCAAGTGAACGAGGAGATCATTTGGATAAACTGAAAGCTGAAGAATTGCTGAAGAATTGAAGAAGTTCAAACAGTAGTGGAGTAGTAGAGGCTAAACTAAAATGGCTAACATAGAGGAAAATAGAAATAGATGTGCCTTCTTCAAAAGGTGGTGCAGAATGTGCTGCTGTTGTACTGGATTATTAATGCTTCTATGGGGTGTTTTAGTTTTATTAGTTACTTTTAGAGTAGAATTTGGAATGAATATGGAAAATATGACTAATATTGAGAGGAATTCACAAAAAGTAGTTCCAATTAGAAGTAGTAGTTACATACACAAAGATAGGTCAATTAATAATTTTTCTAGTAATGTTTTTTCTAAACTGTTATATGAATATGTGAAGACGATGGAAGTGAGGGATTGCTATGTCTGCATGCATCTAGAAAGATATCTTTCATCAACAGAAACAGGCCTTTCTGTCTTATAGGGGACAGGGACTCATCATAATGTCTCCATAAATCCGATCTTATCAACCATGCGCGGGGCTTGGCATCGAGCGCACCGAATATTGCGTTCACACGCGACTCCATGGAAAGGCCCCCTTATGGGACAATGCTAGCATATGTATTAATAGACAAACAATATCTTGGGCTCTCTGTAAAGCAGCAGGTATTTATACCCTAGATCAACTCCTCTCTGATGGGGAACTTAAGACATGTGTACAACTACAAGAGGATTTGATTTGTCTAACATACAATTTGTGAAATATACACAGCTTTGACAATCCTTGCGTAGGAGCTTAGGACATCGACATCAACCCTGGCTGCTACAGGCTTCACCAGTAGTAACATATCTCCATACCTGGGGAAAGAATAAAAGGATTACGTCTGGTTTATACCAAACACTCACATTCCACCTTTTTGCACAACCTCTTTAGCAGGAGTTGCGTCTTAGATGGGAAGCCATATTATCAATTTCACATAACAATGATGAGTGGTCAGAGATCCTAGATGTTCTAAATAAGGGTGTATGTGAAGCACGATTTAAGTTTTGTCTGTTCAAAATCCTTCATGATTGGCATTGGTCACCAACAAAACTACATGGAGCAGTCTTAATTTCTCATGCTAATTGCTGGAGATGTGATAGTAATGCTGGTGACATATCTCATATCATATGTGGATGTCCATTGATACAATCTTTCTGGAATTATGTGGGTAAAATTTACATTCTAAGATTCCTTTGAAACTTCCGCTCTCGCATGCCACTATTCTTTTGCATGACACACGTCAATCACAAATCCTCTCTAAACCTCAACGTTGGCATTTGTATACAGCTTTAGCTACAGCAAAAATATGTACATTGCGGCAATGGAAATCACCTAACCCACGGTTGCAGGAAACTTGGTTGGTAGCTATGATTCAAACAGCTTCTTATGAGCATATCATATACAATATACAGGACCATACTGAATTGTTTCTTCAAGTATGGTCACCCTTTCTAGGTCCAGGCAATGATAACAACTAATTTCTGTAGTGGATAACCCAAATTAATCAGTGATCAGTAGACAATTCCTAACACATATCATATCTAATTATTATCCTCCATCGCTTCTGGAGATTTTCTCTATGAGTGTATATGGATATGTTTACATATATAAGTATTTATGTGTATGTGTATGGATTCACCTTTATCCTTCTCCATTCCTACATGGTTCGATTGAAAATGATTTGAATTATTTACCCTGTACCTTTTCTATATATATTACTATTTAATTTTTATATCACCAATCTCTTCATATTAATCTCTCCTTGTACCCTTTCCCCACTTGGATCCGTAACATTATACCAATGGAGTTGTAATATTTAAAAAATGTTAACCTTTCCTCTCCCCCTTTCCCTTTAGGTTAGTACATACATTCTGTAGAATTGTAAGTATTCACCTACATCATCACTTAGATTATCACTTATTATATTACTATATTACCATGCATCAGGCACATCTATTCATATTCGTCTTATGGTTTTCCACATAATAATGGTTCAAAATGATATATTACAAACATTTTACATTACCTTTTTTTTATTTATCAATTACAATCTACTGTTTATTAATCAGTCAGTTTTGATATTATTGTTAGTGATATCTGTTTATTCATTAGCTCTTGAACTTTCGTATATCGCTCCCCTCTCCCTCTTTCTCTTCTTCTTTCTTCTCCCTTGATTTTCCTTCTGGGTTCATTACCAAATTAATTATTTATATATTTATATATTCCTGTTAACTATTAAGAGACTTAAATTGTATCTATTCTTATCAACCTATTTATCTATTTATTGTAAAATATAATTTAAGTCATTGTCTTCATGATGAAATTATACACAAAAGTTAAATAAAACATTACAACACAAAAAAAGGCATACTTGTCTGGACGGGTGAATTGTTTATATCAGTTCTCCAGTATATATATAAATGAGCATTTATGTGACTATGTAGGTATGTCAATGGATATGTAAGTAAGTATGTTGGTATATGTCTGGCTCTCTTAATTACTCTGTGGGTCTCTAAATGTGCATGAATGGGGATCCATGGATTGCTTATTATCTGTGTTACTGTGTTTTGGTATATTTAACTGTGTGTTCAACTGTGTCCATCACTACTGAATACATATGAGCAGTAGGTATGTATGAGTGAATGTTTATATGCCTCTGTCACTGTCTGACTGAGTGTATTAGTCGCTCTATCCTTTTCCGTATGTGAGTTGCAGAATGGGTGGGAGACTAAAAGAATATCTGGACATATGGATTCAGAACTAAGCATGTAACTCAATGAAACTTCATATAACATGCCTTATCTTTTATTTGCATAGTTCCCTGTCCATTGCTTACCCACAACATACCATAGGGATCCAGTAGAAGAAGAGTTTAAGGCTCACAAATGTGTATTCAGCCAGGAGTAATAATAGATTATGAAGTACAACTGTGCTTGTTAGAGAAAGATCTGGAATCTATTTGTATAACAAAAGCAGCATATTTGATAATGATCTTAGGAAATTTTAACCATAAACTAGATCCGTCCCTTAGTGATTAACTGTTTAAGGAGATTTTAGCTATCTCACATATTCCTCAAGCAAATTTTGTTGGAGTAGGTAGTGCCACACAAGAGAAATATTTGGTACAGTTCCTTGGATCCATAGGATTATTCTGTGCCAAGGGGCGGATGAATTCGGACTGTCCAGCAAAGAAGACCTTTCGTATAGGGAATCAGAATTGCCCAATTGATTATGCTTTTATAAATGTATGGCATTTTAAGGATGTCGAACATTTTCAGGTATTGCAGAGTGAGGGCAGTGAACATCGGCATTTAGAATTGTTAATTAAGATGGAACAGGAATCGGAAAGAGAAAGAGTGATCCCCTTACAGATTGAATACCCTAGACGTATACCCACCTGTATAACCGAAGAAAGCCTGCAATTGGTTAATAACTTGTTTATTGATTATACGGTTGTTAGTAACTTACCGCAAAAAGGAAAAATGTTAACATGGTATGAGCAGACGATAGAGCAGGTGGTAAATTGCCTAAAAATAAAAGTAAAAGTAGGGCCCGCCCATAAGACAAAAGCAAGTATAAAGGGTTGGTTCAACAATGATTGTAGAAATTTGAAACTTAGGGTATGGAAATGGGAAAGACAGCTAAGCAAAAAAACAGATAAGGGGACAATGGAGAGCCTCCCAGTGGCGAAATTGGAATACAAAAATAAAACAAGAGAAAGGAAATTAGAATATAAATCCAAAAATTGGCAAATAATGTTAGAAGTGATAAACACAAAAAATATAAGTTCCTTCTGGCAATTGGTAAAAGAGGGAAAGATACAAGGGGAAATGCGATGCCTGGTGGGCGAGGATGATTGGGATACTCATTTGAGTAACTTATATAAGGGCAAAGATTTGAAGAAGACCCTGGAATTAAGACCTGAGGAGCTAGAACAACTAAAGCTGCACCTCTCTTTTCAAAATATATAAAAAAAACGATTCAATCTTTAAGGTAAACTAAAGCTGCAGGACCAGACAATCTACCTGCAATTATTTTGAAAAATAGTACTGATTGGTGGGCAAGCTTCTTAAAAACAACCTTCCAACAAATTCTTGTTGCAGGGATTTTCACAGAAAGTTGGACGAGGGCAATTATGAGACCAATTTATAAAAAGGAGGATGCTACGTTGCCCCAGAATTATCGCCTCATAAGCTTGCTGGATGTGGGGGAGAAGGTCTTCTCCAAACTATTGCTAGGGGTAGTGAAGCCCTGGGCAGAACAGCATAATATGATACCAATAGAACAAAGGGGGTTTAAAGAAGGGCACTTGGCTGTTGATCACTGCCTTAGTTTATGGGCATTGGCAAAAAAGGCAATAGAAGTGCGCGGCAGCTTGTTTTGCTGTTTTGTCGATTTCCGAGCCGCATTTGATTTGGTAGATCGTAGCACACTGTGGAGTATGTTGGTAAAGCTCGGAATCAACAAAGCTGTTCTTTTACTAATCCAGGAAATGCATTCAAAGAATTAGGCTAGAGTAATCTTGGGCGATCTTGGAACATTATCTAAGAAGATTCATATAATGAATGGCCGGAGGCAGGGCTGTGTGTTAGCCTCTTTGTTGTCTTCTCTGTTTTTATCTGACCTGCCAATTACATTGAGCAATGCAGGAGGTCTAAGCCCTAAGATGAGGGGAACCCATATATCATGTCTGCTATACACGGATGATTTAGTGATGACAGAAATGACTGAGTTAGGCTTACAAAAAATACTGGATACCTTTTATGAATACTGTAAAAAGAAAAGCCTCACGGTTAATCTAGAAATGACCAAAATAATGGTATTTGGAAAAAGAAAAAGCAGCTTCTACTGGAAACTGGGGGATGTTACAATTGAAGAAGAAGATAAATATAAATATTTGGGTATGTGGTATGATAGTAAGTTAAATTGGAAAAACCACATACAGGCATTAAAAGTGAGGTCCCTTTCTACAGTCTGGGGACTTAAACAATTTAAATAGAAGTATGGAGGCCCATCGCTGTGACCAATACTATCGGCTTTTAATGCATTGGTCCGACCACAATTTCAGTATGGTGTCGAGGTTTTATTCATGGGGGATAAATCGGAGTGGAACTTAGAGGAGGGGAAATGTGTGAAGCAGCTTCTCACTGTCCCATCAACAACTATGTCACAAGCTGTGCGACTAGAATGTCACCTCACAGCCTGGAACTATCGAGGAATGCAAGCGACATTTAACTTCTGGAAAAGAATGAATGGAGAAGGCCCGCCAAAATAGCATACCTTTGTAAGAAAGAAATAGAGACAAGTGATCTTAACTGGGTGGTCTAAGCAAGTAATAAACTAAACAAATTATGTGCTAAACTTACCCTAGAGCGAGACCAATTGAAATCAGTGCAGCAGATCCCTAAGCAGGAGTTACGGGCCATTGTTAATGCAAAGGCCGGAGAAGAAGATTTATATTACTTGAAGAGCAAATCGTCTGCCCGGTTTCTGATAAACGGATGGGCCAATGATAATTTCTTCCCCTATATAGAAGCTATACTTAACCCAAAGCTCAGAAATGCAATATTGAAATTTAGAGTCGGCCTGAATACATGTAACATCAATTGGAAGATAAAATCACTTATGTCAAATGACCAAGGTCTGTGCTCCTGTGGCCTACAAGTAAAATGTAGTAGTCAACATGACTTGTTGGATTGTTTGTGGTTTTTAGAAGAACGGAAAACATTTAAAAACTATTTTTATTGTTTATAAAAGTTTCAGTAGGGACCAAGCACTTAGCTTATTGACAAATATCAGATTTTTAAATTTGGCAAGTGCAATAGGAAGATTTTTAATTGCAATACAGGAATCATTGAAGGAAATTGTATAGGTTGAAACAAACACATGGTAGGAATTCGATCTTACCCATGATCTGTGGATTATTCGAGATTCTGTATAAATGTATAGCTAATGTATAAGCAACTCATTGCTGCTTTGGAGAAGAACTAAGAGTTTTATATACGTGGGTCCCCCATTGTATATTTTAGTAAGTTTGTATTGTGTATTATATTGTCTTATGGTGAAACTGATGGGATAAATCATATTTTAATTGTTTGTAATGTGCTACTTTTTATGGCTAAATATAACAATTAAAAATATTCAAAAGGGAAAAAAGTGAGTTTTGTGAGTGAATTCAGCCTAGCAGGAAAACTGCTTACACGTGCTCTACAGTAGCAGGCCCAAGACATGTTAAAGGTCTACTAGTGTGGATGGGCAACTTCTTACTGTTAGTTATTCAGTAAATATCAGACTGTTTAGATGCATATCTCAGTTACTAGTGAAATGGCTAACTACTTCCATGAGCAGTTCACCTGATATATAATCAATTATTTTGGTTACTTTTTAGGTATGTTACAAGATATCTAACTGATACTCAATGTATTTTAAATTTAACACACACTTATAACTAATTATATTTACACATCTACATTATCAATGTGCTACATTATTTACTTATCTGTGAAATCACATTCTAGATCTCCAAATGTTAACACTTTTGAGCTGCAAATTTCATATCAATACAGATTAGAAGCACCACTATCAGTGAGTAAGAATCAATAATGGCAATCTTTCCCTCTCTTTTTTTCAGTGATAGTGACCTACCTAGCAAATCACAATGTTCCCTTCATTTTTTCCATGTGCTATTCCATTTCTGATCGGTCACTTTCTTTTAACCCTACCTTTGTCCTCTTATAAGAAGCCCAATCTGGTAGTGTCTGTGGAGGGATTTGTGACCCTATCGTGATGCTCAGCCAGCCCGCCCACATGTAACTTTGCAACAGAGTTACGAATCCATACCAGAGTCTGTCAAAGCATTTACCATTATACTCATATCCTTTTTCATGTACATTTCGCATTCGATAATGGTACTGATTTAGGAAACTACTTTATTAGAAGACAAATATGTGTAAATAAGTCACCTTTGAACTTTAAAAGTATATTGTATATAGAACCCTTCACCCACACTGTTTTGCCTCCGTTGCCATAGCAACCTCTTTTGAAACACTCTACTGTACCACTAGGTCATAATTTCACTGCAATTTCTGACAGTAGTATTCTATCTTCAAGTTCAACTGTAACAGATGTGGTTGACTGCTTTAAAAATGCAAGCATAGCCACAATACCATAACTTCTTTTACATTTATGCACAGCCAATCACATATCTACCTACTTTGTCTACTAAATCATCACTACCTATCTTCAGCTATCAAAGAAATATAATCCTTCCAATCAAATATCTTCTTTTCTAAAACTAGTGTTAGACCTGGCACCTTGGCTTGAGTTTCCCTTCCACTTTTTGCTGATGTGCCTCATTGTGTTTTGTTGGTGTTAGCTGCTCAGGGCACTGTGCCACTGCCATTCGGTGCCACAGTGCAAGTGCTCCCTGTGAAAAGTGTATACATTGATTGGTGTCCATGATTGGTTCATTTGGTTTACTGTCAGCCCCTAGTAAAGTGCACCAGGAGTGCCAGGGCTTGTAAATACAAATACCGATGGTGGGCTTGCAGCACTGGTTGTGCCACCCACAGAAGCGGCCTAGTAAAATGTGTCTAGGGTCTGCCACTGCATAACCTGCGCGCAGTCTGGTACTGTCGCGCTGATTGTGCAAGTGCACCCACTTGCCAGTCCCTAAACCTTCCCTTAACTACATATTAGTCACCCCTCTGGTAGGCCCAAGGGCAGGGTGCATTGTAGGCATAAGGTAGAACATGCCACACACATCAGGGCATAGTGAATTACAGCCATTTTCGTTTTTCACTATTGAAGGCTATCTGCTCTCCATAGGCCAGAATGGGCTGCTGGAATTACTACACACTGTAATCCCAGTGGACTCATAGAGCATGGTAGAAAGTCATGTTTAGTATGCCTGAACTCAGAATAATAAAATACTTCTTTTAGTAAAGTTTATTTTAATACCCTGCGTTTGTAAATACTACTTTTAGAAAGTTAGTATTTACTGACCTGGCCATTTCAGTCTGCCTCTGCTGTGTGTGTGTGTTCTGCCTAGCAACAGTAAGGAGCAGGGCTGGGGAATTCTAGGAGACAGGCTGACTGCCAGGTGGTGGGTAGAGAGATTACACCAGGATGGGTGGGAGGAGTACAACTTTGACTCTGAATAGACCTGTGCTCTGCCTCCACAAAGCCGGCTCCGCCCCCTGTGGAGCGGCTGATGTCTCTGCCCTGCTGCTGAAAGGAAAGAGCAGGGTCACCACAACAAAGTGCTCCAAAACTGGACTGAGCCAGGCCCAGGCCCCCTGGCGACAAAGAACAAAGGATTTGTGCTTTAAAAGAGGGAGCCCTGCTCCTAACAAATCAGATCCTGTTTACGCAAAGACGAACCTCTGCCTGAAGGAGAAGGACCTGGAGAAGCTGAAGGAGGAATACTGTCTCTCTGCCTGAGAGACTGGCCTGCAGTGGGTGCCTGTCTGCTGGAAGGAGAGGAAAAGACTACAGAAAAAGACTTTGAATCAACTTGTGCTAAACAATCTCCAAGGGCTTGCTTGTGAACTTGCCCCCTGATCTGTGCCCTAGGAACAGTGGGCGCAACCTATCCCCCAGAAGAGGAGAAGTAGCTGGACGCAATCCCGTGACGCTGATCCCCAGAGAACCTGTGTGCCTCTCCCTCTTTCTCTACACCGCGACCTCTGCCACCTGGGACTACCACGAGCACCGCAAGGACCTGCCTGGTCCAAGCACCGCAAGTACCAGCCCCTCCGAGCCGTAGCTGGCAATGCGGAGAAAGGCACCTGAAGGCCTGCGCACCGAGCCTTGACGACCCTGTGCCGTCGAAATCACCGCAAGGCCCTGTGCACCCCTGTGATCAACTGAGAAGCCGATCGCGCTGCAACGCGCTGAGAATTGCCCCGGAGCTGCTCTCCCCTCCTCTGCCCTTGGTCGTGTGGCTGAGACCTTCTTCGGGTGCCCCACGAAGCACCGCCGACCTCTGACTGCGAGGGACGACACCGCGACGTGGGACACCGCTCCGAGGAAACCCGAGGCCGCCGTGACCATCCCCGTGCAGAGCAAAGGTATTTGTGGCTTTGCACGCTAAAGTACAGCCCAAACTGACCTTTGTACGAGCCGTACCTGCATTGAGAGTGTTTGGGGATTGTGGTGCACCTTGTACGAGCCGTACCGGCCTTTGCCATACTTAAGACTGGTGCCCCGTGGTACGAACCATACCCGCCGTAGCTGGAACCGTACTGCCTCTGAAGCCTCCTAGTTTGAGCCGTACCTGCATTTCAACTACTTGTGTCTGGTGCGTAGTTCGCACCGCACTACCATCGTTCGCACCGTACGGGTGCTGCCGCCTGTGTACAGCGCGTCTCCTTCACTGTGCGGACCATACAGTATTGAAAAGCCTTGCCGGCGCTCAATCGAGAAGCGTGGGACTTGGCAAGCGAAGCTTGTTCGACGCGTACCGACGTAGGTACGGCCCGTCTGGTTCGAGGCCGGTAGACGCGTACCTCACGCGAGAAGCGTGAGAAACGGCACAACGTGCTAGAAAAGCGGTACGAAGCGTACCGGAGGCGCTATGAAGCGCACAACCCCCCAAAGGAGCTTATTTTTAATAGAAAAGTGCCATTATAAGAACTGTGGACTGCCTTTAAGCGTTTAAAGAGTAACTGGAGTAATATTCACCAAGAGAACTGTATTTGTGCAACCTGCCTGCAAGAAACCTTTTATATAAAGACTTCTATTTTTGATAAATACAGCCTTGTGTCTTTGTGTGGTGGGGTGGTGATTATTGTGTGGGACAACTTGAACATTAACCTAATGCCCTCTGGAAATCTAGCCTGACTGCTCGCGCCACGTTACCTAGAGGGTGAGCAGGGGTTATTTTTAAAGAGGTAATCCTACGCCCTGACTTAGATGAAAACGGTCCCTGCTTGTCGCAAGTGCATACCTGCGCCAACCAGAGACCCCGGATTCTAACAACTAGTTTCTATCCACCATTTTAACTGCCTTTCATTTTACCAACTGTCTCATTCAGCTCCAACCTGTATGCTACTGCTCCTTGACTTCAAAATGGCTAGAGTGTGGATTGTGGGTCATAGCTGTATATTTTGGGTCAGAGAGTGTGCTAGAAAGAATGGCATTGAAAGGGACTTGAGTTTGCCTAATGTGGACTTTTCTTGGATTGGCCACAGAGGGTTAAATTGGCATCAATTCCTTGCTTTGGTTGAGAGTATTGCATATCGCCAACCTTCAGACTTCTTAATTGTGCACTGTGGATGTAATTACCTAGGCACTCTTACTGGGGTAGGATTGAAAATCACCATGAAAAATACCTTTGGCCAATTAATAGCACTTTTCCCTCACACTGCTTTAGTGTATTCTAACATTTACCAAAGGTGGAAATGGTCAGACAAATTCTGGCCACTGATTGACAAAGTCAGGAAACATTTTAATAAAACATTTTCTACGTTCATTAGAGGCCACAACATGGGCTCCATCTACAACAGTAACTTAGGCTTTGACATGGAGCATATATAGATGTGATGGAGTATGTTTCTTAGAGAAAGCCAAAAGAATATTCCTTAACAACTTAAAAGACTGCATCTGGTTGTATGTGCAGTAATAATCTATACAAAAAAAACACAAAGTTTATTCTAAGAGCCACCCTTTTGCCAAACACTAGTTTGTTTTAAATCCTTTTAAAAAAAAAGAATTCTGGAGTTGCGACTCTGTCCCGGATCCAAATACCAAAAGTATGAATTTAATGCACAACAGCAAATTTAAGATTTATAACTCTCAGTTTGACTGTGCATGTGGCAATGGCTCTGTGAGTAGTTGTGTAAGTGTCCAAGTGTGTGTACGTGTGTGCATAAGCCTCTCAGTGGGTCTGTGATTGTATACCTCACTTTCGTGTAGATTTATAAGTGGGTGCATGAGTGTCTCAGTGGGCCTTAGAGGCCTGCATCAGTGTCCAAGAGGCTGTGTGAGGTAGAACCTGAGTGTCTGAGTGGGTCTGCCAGTGGGTGCATAAGTCTCTGAGAAGGTCTGTGAGTGGATGCATCAGTCTCTTAGTGAGTCTGTGAGTGAGCACATGACTGTCTGAGTGAATCTTTGAGTGGGTGCATACGTCTCTGAGTGGGTCTATGAGTAGGTTTATGATTCTTTGAGTGTGTCTGTGAGTGGGTGCCTGAGTGGGTCTGTGAGTGGGTGCATGGGTCTCTGAGTGTGTCTATGAGAGGGTGTATGAGTATCTGAGTGGGTGCATAAGTCTCAGTGGATCTATGAGTGAGTGCATAAGTATCTGAGTGGGTCTATGAGTGGGTGTAAGAGGGTCTAAGTGGGTCTGTAAGCCAGTGCATAAGTGACTTTGTGTTTGTGAGTGGGTGCATGGGTGTCTGAGTACATATGTGAGTGGGTGTGTCAGTGTCTGAGAGGGGGGTTGAGTTGCTACAACAGTGTCTGAGTGGGTCTGTGAGTGGGCACATGAGTGTCTGACTGGGTCTGTGATAGTTGCATGAGTTTCTGAGTACATGTATGAGCGGGCATGTCAGTGACTGAGTGGGCAGTGAATGGCTGCACCAATGACTCAGTGGGTCTATGAGTGCATCCATGAGTGTTTGACTGGGTCTATGAAAAGGTGCCTGAGTCTGTGATTTGCTTTCTTAGTGGTTGCGGTAGTGTCTGAGTAGGTCTATGACTGGGTATGTGTTTCTCTAAGGGTCTGTAAGTGGTTGTATGAGTGCATAAGAAGATCTGTGAGAGGGTGTGTGAGTCTCTGAATGGATCTTTGAATGGGTGCATGACTGTCTAAGTAGGTCTGTGACTATGTGCAAGAGTGTCTGACTGGGTCTGTTAAAGAGCACGTGAATGTCTGATTGGATGCTTTAGTGTCTGACTGTGTCTGTGACTGGATGCATTAGTGTTTGAGTGGGTCCATAAATGGGTGCATCATCCTCTGAGTGGGCATGTGACTGGCTGCATGAGTGTCTAGGCGGGTCAGTGAGTGGGTGCATAATTCTGTGAGTGGGTCTATGAGTTGGTGCATACGTTTCTCAGTATGTCTGTGAGGGAGTGTGTCAGTCTTTGAGAGGGTCTTTGAGTGGGTACGTGAATATCTGAGTGGGCCTGTGAGTAGGTCATGAGTGTCTAATGTAGTCTGTGAGTGGGTGCATGAGTGTCTGAGTGGGTCAGTGAATGGGGGTGTGAGCTTATAGTGGGTGAGTGAGTGCGTGAATGAGTGTCTGACTGGGTCTGTGAGTGTGTGCCTGAATCTCTGAGTAGGTCTGTGAGTTGGTTTGTAAGTGTCTGAGTAGGTGTTGAGTGGCTGCATGAGCCTCTCAGTAGGTGAGTGAGTGGGTGAGTGAGTGGGTGCATGAATGTCTCAGTGGGTCTATAAGTGGGTGTTTGAGTGTCTCAGTGGGTCTATGACTGGGTGTGTGAGCCTCTGAATGGGTGAGTGAGTGGGTGCATATGTGTTTGAGTTGGTCTCTGAGTGGGTCCATGAATCTCTGAGTAGGTGTTTGAGAGTCTGAGTGGGTCTGTAAATGGCTGTTTGAGTGTCTGAATGGGTCTCTGAGTGGGTCTGAGTCTCTGAGTGGGTATGTCAGCACATGCATTAGTGTGTGAGTGAGTGTGTGAATGTATATATTTTTTTCAGCAATGTTCATGACTCTGCCGCAATGGGGGGCCGCGCTGGGTCCTCGACTCCAACCACTTGAAAAAACCCAGCTTGGAGTGTTTTCATACTCATAAGGGGTCCATCAGAGACCCTTACAATGTACCCATAGGGTCAGGGTACCCCTACCCTGACTCCTTTCATAGTTTCTAATCTTCATTTTAATTTCCCTGGAAACGGTCACAGTTTACAAAATGGTGGCCGCTACTTTCTACACAGAATGCGTCCAGTCAATCACAGCACTTCTCCTGGCATGAGAGTTTGCAAAGCTCTGCGTAGGATTCGTAAAGGATCCACGTCCCTATATACACAAATTTTGATCACTGAACGGATTTACACCAATTCTCCTTTCTGCCAAAATGGTGTCATTCCATTCAGCTGTTCCGGCTGTGGACATGTTTAAAATCCCCATGGAAATTTGTATGGAAAAAGCGTGTTTTGGGACCTTCTTCTCGGCCCAGCTTGACAAATCACCTCAAAATTCTCCACACAGCTGCTGAAACGTCTGTCATACTAATTTTTAAAATTTTGTGGAGATGCGTCAAATGGCGCCAACGTTATTGGCAAAACAAAAAACACATTTTTTGTGTAAACTTGGTACTGCCTATAGCTTCCTACTGGTGACCGCCAGTAGGTATACACAAATACTACTTGAGGATATCAGGGACTGATAGTTTACTGCAGTAGACTCCCCTCTGAAGCTCACACAACGCGATGTATTAGCTGCTTCCATTCCATAGTAGAAGATGGACTTCATGGTCAATTGTCTGGAAAAACTCTGGTGGGATCCTGAAGCGTGTATTTCAAAGTACATAGAGAAGGTATGGGAAGGTCAGAATCTTACAGAGAGCTGCTCTGCCCATTAAGGATAGCAGTAAATTCCTCCAGTGTGCTACATCCCCACAGAGTCTATCAGGCATTGGGAATAGGTTCCTATGCAGGAATTCAGGTAGGTCTTAGTTAATATATATCCCAAGATATCGAAAACCTGACAGGAGAACCATTAGTGATATTGTCCAATTAATGTGATATCCTGAGTGACTCCCATAGATGTCAAAGACCTGCAAAACAGCTATGGAAAGGGTTGTCTGAGTAGTATAAACAATACTTCATCGATATATAGGGAGGTGCATTCCTCCCAATCTCCACCACCACTCACTCCCTGTATAAGGGAATCCTGATGGACCCAGACCGCAAGCGTCTCAGGGGCTAGTACACAAATCATGGGGGGAGAGGGGACATCCCTGTCTTGAGACCTGCTGCAGGGTAAATAAGCCAAGATACTGCCCCATTAACCTTCACTCTCGCCAGTTGGTCCTGCAATAAGAATTTAACTCAACCACAACATTTTTGCCTGAATCCCCTCCTAGTTAGAGTACCAGAGATGTAGTTTCACTCAATATTGTCAAATGCCATTTTGGCATCCAAGCCCAATTGTACCACCTGGTCCGTTCAAGATGGTCTGGTCATATGTAGCACTCCGTAGAAAGTATGTCAGATGAAGGCAGGTGCTCCTATGTGGCATGAAGCCTGAGTGGTCAGGGTGTATTACTGAGGTAATAACCTTGCTTAGCTTGTACAATTCTGTTGATAGGCCTTTGGGCCCCACCGCCATTTCAGATTGGAGGCCTCGTATTGCGAGTTCAAGTTCTGCTGCCATCAGGTCTGCTTCTAGAGCCTCTCTTGCCTTGTCTTCGAGTGTCTGGAGATCTGTATCTTTTCAGAAAAACAGCACAATCTGCTTCAATCATAGTCATCGCAGTTGTGTATAGACCTGGGGTAGCCAACCTTTAATGTAACAAGAGCTACTTATGCTCAATAAAAGTTATTCTGAGCTACTTATATTATTTGTGCTGTAAAGACAACTTTACGTAAACAGCTCCCTATAGAAGACTGCCAGGATTGATTACTACAGTGCATCAGGCAGGGTTGCCATTAGTAATGCAAAAAAGGTTTTATCAACTTGAAATGTAGATGTGTTTTGAACATTCAACCATTTTTCTACAAACATCGTCCTATGAGCTGTGAAAATACACACATTTTCATCTTGAATACACACTTTTCAATTTTGGAATACATATGTTGATTCATCTAAGCAATAGCCTCTAATTTAGTAAGCTGGTCTGCACTTAGGAGAACTACTTACAGGTAGCTGGAGAGCTACCAGTAGCTTACAATCCACTCATTGGAGATGCATGGTATGGACCTTCATAACAGATGGCAAAAATGTTGACTATGATGACACTTGTTGTATGGAGTGTGCCATCACCTTCATCAACTTCCAGTTCCCAATAGCGGACTTTGTCCCTCCTATCTAACCATGCACACAACTTGATGGCCTGTCCCCTATGTCATACAGCTGATGCTGAGTTGCTAGTGTCTGACTACACTTCCTATGCTCCACCAGGGCACGTAGGCCGTGTTGTCGAAGGCGAAGCAGATGGAAGAGGTCCGCAGTTCATTCCGCCAGTTCCCTGGTCTCTAGTGATTTAACATCTTGTTCAATGGCTTCTCATCTGAATTTGCTTTACTTCTTATTTCCCCCTATCAGTGCCTGAGCCTGGCCACGCATGGCAGCCTTGAACGTCTCCCTAAGGACACACCTGAGTGCACAGTCCCTTGATTTTAATTAAAATATGTATCTGCCCCGTCCCTAAATTTCTCTCTGATATCCGTGTCACACAGGTACCATGGATCTTTTCTGGGGGCCATCAACAAGTCTCGGATCAGTCTGCTCAGCAGGACTCCCTACATGGGAATGGTCAGTGATCTCCCTGCTTGGCGTGATGCAGCTAGAAATTTGCCTACATGTGTATGCTAAGTAATGATGTGGTCAATACAGGAGAAACTACAGTGTGTTGCTGAGAAGTACTTGTACCGTTGCTGCTGTGGGTTGTGTGCATATCATATATCAGTCAGTCCCATCGCATCTAGAAATAACTGAAGTGGTCACAGCTCACCCTGGAAGGCAATCAATGAAGGATTGTTAATCAATAACTTTGATAACACCTCACACTTTATTGGACAAATTGTAATTGTCTGCTCCTAGAATTGAGCTAGACACATGAGCAGGCTCCAAGATGTACTTGAAAATCTTGAACAAGCTGCTATTTAACACTTTTCACTTTATAGGATATCCTGCTATTTTGTATGATTTGGTATGCTGTAATGTTTAGTACAACAAGAATTAACAACGGTTAGAGAAGATGTGATAAGTTGTATTAATAAAAATTATCAATCAATATTCTAAGTAGAATTATCAATAGGTTAGAAGATGAGATTGGAGAGCCTCTACCGCTGTTATTTAGCACAACAGACTTTATTGGTCCAAACTTCCTGTCAGCATTATAATTCAGATTGCAAACACACACAAAAAGTTTTAAATGTTCTAGTCAAAACTGCAACAGTGGAAACAAAGTGACACCAAGCTGTGTTTTTAACATCCAGTCTATCATCAATATACGGCATTGTTTTTTAATTTATTTATTGTTTGTAGGAGTGCTTGTGTCTTTTTCTTTAGTTTCACATTTTAAGATGATCTGTTATATATATCTTAATGGTTTTTATTATTAACTACATGCAATAAAACACATTATATAACTCAGTATATGTACCCAGTATTCCCAAATCCCTGTCTACCATTCCATCCACCCAGGATACAGAAAATCTGCCCATTCATTACCTGATCTCATTGTCCACATTCATCAATAACGAGACCCATTAAAATTGAAGCATCTCAAGAACAAGCCCTTGTCAACATTGCTAACCATGCAACTAAATCTTTTTTTTAAATTCAAATAGTATTTATTGATATTTTCAAAAATTGGAACAAAAGTGAAAAAGGACAAGAAAACAAAAATAAATATTAAGCTCAAGTTACAAGGAAAAACATAGAATTCAAATTGAAAGCCATTTGTTTTTGATATACATTCTCCTAAAAGTACAGCCTGTGGAGAGGACGTCATAACATTATGTCGAGTGATATCACATGTGAATTAAACATATCGGGCCGATTCACAAAGGTAACCTGAAACAAAAGTCTAACTTTACGACTTTTGGTATTCACAGAGGTCATTCACAAGTCATATTTTTATGTCCCCAGTCGGACCGGAATCTCCGCACACGGGCTGTTCTCTCCGCACCCAGGCAGTACTCTCCGGCTCAGGCTGTACTCTCCGGGTCGAGTTATACATCATAACCCAGAAAAGTTTGCTTCTTTGTATCATGGTACAATTTGCACTCCACTCAGTGTTGACTGTGGTGTCAACAGTACAGTCAACACCACAGGTGCTCCCCTTATTAGTGTTGACTGTAGTGTTGACACTACAGTCAACACTGAGGGGAGCGCAAATTGTGCACTGCATGTACCATGATGCATTGAAGCATGGTTTTCTGGGATATAATGTATTGTCTGACCACACTCTTTTCCCTGACCGAACTGATTTTCATGACCTCCTCTACCATTTATCATATGTTCCTAATGTTCCCTTTTGTAAAAATTGCATTCTGTCCCATTGATTACACTTCATCTGGCCTGAGCCAGAGAGTACAGCCCAGGTGCGGAGAGTACGGCCCGAGTGCTGAGGTTCCGGCCCGACTTCAGACGTAAAGATAAGACCCGTAAATGATCTCGTGAATACCAAAAGTCGTAAAGTTAAACTTTTGTCTCAGATTGCATTTGTGAATCAGACCCACTATGTTCATGTGTGCATTCTATGAGGTAACATAGTTTGCAAATTTAACATAATCCATTTGTATCACATTGTTATTTCCGTCTTAAACCCTCAGTTTGAAGAGCCTCTAGTAGGGAGTATGTAGCATGTCCTGTTTGGTGAAAACTCTGTGTGGTGGAACAAAAGAAGAAGAATGTGATCATAAGTGTATTCCTTAAGGGGAAATTGTCAGTATTAATCAAGTAGCCTAGGCTTATTATCACCCAGTGAGACTGTTAAGTTATGTTCCCCAGATGCGTCTTGATACCATGTGTATTGCTCACGTCTTGAGTAGCCGGATGGAAGTGGCAGTTTTATTCACGGTGGTTCATATTTAAAGGAGAAGGCATCAAGAGTGTTCCATAGTTTCCTGTTTGTAGATCGCCAAGGTGAGAATTGTAGGGAGATATTATCAGCACCTCTAAGGAAGGAAAGTCATTCTTGCCATATATTGAAGGACACTTCTTTGAAGTTCTTCCAATTATTACGAATTAGTTCACATGAAAGTTTAAGCTTTAAGTCCAAGCATGGTACATACAACAAGAGATCGACCTCACAAAAATTCAACCTAAAAACAGATTTGACATAGTTAGACAATAAATCAATAGATCCATCACCACTAATCACCCTGCAAAAAGGCAACCCTTATACAATTAGTGATAACGACTTAATTTTTTTAAACACAAAGGAGAAATAATTGACTGTCAAGTATTAGTTCTCCACTTTCATTTCTTAATTTTGATCTCACTCAGAAACCCCCTGTTACCAGCTCTGAGTTTAAAGAAATTTAACAAACTGATCTTCTGAAAATCAAGTCCAATCTGTAAATTCACATTTATTTCTCTGATCTCATCTTCCCCTTTGTCATGAAAGACTTGAGATCAACTTTTGAATGCTTCTGGACAAAATGTATTAATGGATCTTAATGGCAAAGCATTGTACTGGACATTCTAAAAAACTGGTCAACTTACCCCCATTTTAAGAAAACAAGGATCTGACCAAGAAAACGTAATCAACTACCATCCAGTTTCAGAACTTCCCCATTTGAGAAAAGTCTGAGAAAGCTGCATGGAATCCCAATTAAAACAATACATCTACAACAATGATTTACTCAACTACTCTCAACTGGAACTGGAACTTCTGTACTACATATTGCTGATCATGTCCTACTCATGTTAGGCAAAGAGGAATCATGCCTCGTCACCCTCCTTGAATTCGCTGTGGCTTCTGACATGGTTAGCGACACCACTCTTCTCAAAAACCTTAGAAATCAGAATGGGGCTGAAAGGGACTGCCATCAAATTGCTTACCTCATACCTAGACAGCCATTTCCAATGCAAAGAAATACTGTTTGCCGTCCACCTTTGACAACATGGCACTACATCTAGGTGTCCCTCAAGTCTCTATCCTTTCTTTCACCCTCTTCAACCCCCTGCATGGATTTCTCTGGATGCAATGTTTAACAAAGCCACATATCATTCCACGCCGATGCCAAAGACACCCAATTTTACCTATACGTCACTTATCCCTTGGACATACAGTTCTACACTATGGCACTAGTGAAAATAGAATCTTGGATGTCCTAGTATCACCTCAAACTGTTTCTATCGAAGATGGAATTTCTCCTGATCACAGCATCCAAAAGTTCTGTGCAAGCAAAAACATGTTTAAAGGCCATCAACGTCCCCAACTGCCAGCCCTCAATTTTGGACTGAGCTAAGTCACTTGGTTTTCACCTTTACAAACATTTGCACCTTCAAACCCACAAAGACAACTTAGCCAAAAATGTGAAACTAAGAAACTGAAACAGGGAGTTCAGCTTCTTTTCCTCTCAAGCTTAGAATGTGGAAATGTATTTCTAACAGAGATAGCTAAACTCCATCTTATTCCGCTAAAAGCAGCCCTCCACTCCTCTACTAGATTAGTATCACAGTCAAGAAAATAGAATCACATCTATTCCATTTTGATTTCACTAAAATGGCAACCAATAGACACCAGAAGTACTCTAAAAGTGGCTTGCATTATTCACAAACACATGCACAGGAAGTGTTGGATCTACCTGGCTGAGAAAATGGGCATCTAAGGAGGTAAACACCTCCTTCGGAGCTCTGGCAACTTCCTGCTGGAAATCCCTCTCTGCCAAAGAAAAATAACCCTCAATCGAGCCTTCTGGGGATGTGTTCTCAGCTAAGGAACAGCATTCCCCCTCCTATCAGATGCAGTCCTTCTCTTGGCCCCTCCAAAGTGGACATTAAAACTCTACTCATCCAATAATGTCTTCTTATTGGCCCATTATTGTCTCCTAATAGCTCATACTCAGGAATCTACTAAAGAAGCAATGGAACATTTTCTATATTAATTATTAACCAGCTTTGGGCAGGTCTAGTTAGGATTGCGATCTTGTCCAAAATTTCAGTGATTGAGGGAGACTCTACTGCACTGTTTCTTCAGACAAACAATGGACATGCCTTTGAAATGAATGAGAGTTGCAATCTCATGGGGCCTCAATGACAGCAGCAAGTCTAATCTGGGACCATTACTACGTATACTACACTAAATTGTACACCATCCTTATTATTTGCCTAAACTGTACAATATAGAATTTCTTTGCCTCTAAATGTTTATTTCTCTAATTGTTTGGATATTCTGAACTATAATGGGATATGACTCGCTGGTGGAAATGGTGTTTGTGATTGTCAAAGTATGCACTCTGCACAAGCAGGAAGCACCACTCTAGTCAGGATAAGATAGATACACACTGAAAGATAACGTATGCTCACCCTCTGGTAGTTTGGCGCATAGCAGTCAGGCTTATTTAAAGAGGCAATGTTAAAGAATTAGTGTTACACCTACACACACAGTAATACAATTAAACTATTGTCAAAATATACTCCACAAAGAGTTAAGAATAGATTATATTTTAATGAGTAAAACAAGACCAAAATGTCAAAAATGCGTTAAGTAGAATCAGAGTTATGAATTTTTAAAGAATAAATCAAATTATAGTGTTTAGAGTCATAAAGCGCCAACCAGCAACCTCTGGTTGCTCTAGACCGGGGTAAATTCAAAGTTCAGGCCAACCACAATCTAGGGCAGACTGGCTACAGGACTCATGCTGAAAACGCACTTTGGTAGGCGAAAGCGTTGATGTTAAAGTCTTGATGCGAGGAGCAGAGGAAGCAATATGTCGTCGTCGATCCTTTGGATGCAGGTTATGTGTTGGTTCCAAGCTGCACAGTTGGTGCAAGTGGTCAAGCCGCACATTCTGTTTGATGGATCAGCTCAGCAGAAATCCCCTTTCAAGGGCCCAGGACTGGATTGTCATCACAGGACTCACAGTTGTCAGAGTACATGAGCTGTTGCAGGGTTGAAGGGACGTCTTTGATGGCCCTGAGGCTTCAGAACAGGGGCAAGCCAGCAAGTCCTTGAAGTCCCTTTAGGTTCAAGTGAGATGGGTCCAGTCCTTCTCTTGAACAGGGCAGAGATAAGCAGGCAGCAGGGCAGCACAGGAAAGCAACAAAGTAGTTCTACCAGAGTAGCAGTCAAGCAGAATGGCAATCCTTGTAGCACAGCAGTCTGCACCACCCATACCAGTGTAAGGTGTCAGAGCACTTTATACCACACACACATTGCACAGAGACAATCATATGTGTGTAAATCAGTGTATAGGAAATGTTACATCAGACAATACTACAAGGTGTAGTGTAGGAGTGGCATGTCATCGATACTGGTAGGCAATATAGTTAAAGTTCTTATTCAGGCAAGGCATAAATTCAGAATTTAAAACGCAACATCATTGTTAAGGGTTCTCTTTCATAATAAAAATAGTTTTCTACCCAAATGAACTCTTTTCACAAGATTAGGATAATGAAAAACTGGGCAAAAAACATATAGTTCTAACATATACCTTGCAGTTTGCAGAAGCTCTAGAGTGACAGTTAATAGCTCAATATTCTATATTAGGATTTTGACTTAGAAACAAAAAGGAACAAAAGGAACTCTCTTACAGAAGCAGTAACCCACTGACATATTTACATTATATGCGCTTCATTATCTGCATGGTACACGTTCTTAGCAGCAGGCATTTCAACCCTCTGCCCTACCTTAGGATGAGTCAAAATATCCACTAGACAAACCTCTGGTCTCTTTCCAGGAAGACGATTAATCATAGGACTTCTCCTGACATTTTAATTGATGTCTGAAAGTTGCTGGAGGCCAGCAACGAGGCAGCAGGTGCTTTTAAAATGATGATATACATTTACAAAAATGACTCCCCCCACCCCAAGTTAACGCCCTTGTGCGGTTGCACCGATCACACCGCCCTAGAGCCGGCCCTGGTAATCAGCCCTTTGTGTTGAAAACAGGACACTGCCAATTCAGGTGAGTTAGCTCCCTCTTCTCTTCTTGCCCATGAAGAGCTATCATAGTACAGATGAATGCAGATGGGTTCTCTGTAACACCTACATTCCTGTGTTGGTGGCTGTCTAGAGGGAATGCACAAAGTGTATTTGTCACCTATCCCAGATGTGTATTGGAGACAGGCTTCAGGCACACAACGCAGTAAGAGTAGAGAAATACATATTTTCTAAAAGTGGCACTTCAAAAATAGTAATATGAGATCCAACATTACCATAAAAGAGGATTCATCATTACCATTCCAAAGATATAAAACATGATGCAGCCACTTCTTTCTGATCAGGAATTACAGCTTAAAAGTGTATTAAGGCATTCCCAATAATAGTCTATGAGAAGAGTAGCCTCACAGTAGTGAAAAACAAATTGAGCTGTTTGTCACTAACAGGACACTCAAAACGTAAAAGTGCATGTCCTACCCTTTAATTACTCAGCACCCTGCCCAATGGCCTACCTAGGACCTACCTTAGGGTAGAATTATGTGCAATAAAAGGGGAGTTGAAGGCTTGACAAATAGTCTTAAATGTCAAGTCAAAGTGGCAGTAAACTGCACACACAGGCCCTGCAATGGTCGTCCTGAAACAGGTTGGGAAAGGCTAAATGTGGGGGGAGCACAATAAGTGCTGCAGGACCACTAGTAGCATTTAATGTACATGCCCTGGGTATATGGTATGCCACTTTACAAGGGTCTTACATATAAAATAAATAGGTCATTTGTGTATTCACCAATGTTACTATGTTTAGGGGAGAAGCAAATGCACTTTAGCACTGGTCAGCAGTGGTAAAGTGCTCAGAGTCCTAAGGCCAACAAAAAGAATCCGCAAAAAAAGGAGGTAAGCAGGTAAAAGGTCTGGGGGGAAGACCTCCCTAAGGATGACATTTCTAACAATCAGACACTCATTTATGCTAATTTATATTGTACGTAGTACTGCAACATATGCTTCTATGTATATAACAAAATTCTGTTGTGTAAATTCGTTACTTTTGGGGGTCATAACTTTAGGGAAAACTGCAGATGGCTAGCTTAGAGCTAAAAGAAAACAAAAGGTGTCTTAGCACTCATATGTGCTAGAGAAAGGGAGGGAGGGGGTTTTGTTCTCTTGTCCCTTGATCCTTGAAGGCCTACTTGAATTTTAAGATGTGAGAATGATCACAAACATATCAATGTAGCATTAAAATATATTTTCTATCTTGAAACACTTCTCAAACCAGTGACACAGACTAAAATAAAGTGTCAAGAGTTGGTTTCCTTAGTTTGTCCTATATACATGTACTTAATCAATTAATCAATCAATCGCTCAAGTCATGAGGGTGGAATGTAGAGTGTTTATTCAGGAGTGTGGTGCTATGATAAGAAAATATAGAGTGAGGATTAATCAGTACATTTTCATTGTCCAGCCATCTCCTTAACATATTGACCATGTCTTGGCTGAAATTAAAGGGTTTTAAGACATACTGTAAGATTCATAAGAGAAGGCTATCTAGGTGCAACTAACTGGATAAATCTCTCAGACATGCCATATTCTGTCTGGGATACATTGTTTAAAGTGACGACTTCTGGCAAATGCCATTTACCAAGGACTTTTCACACATTTTTTAACAGTGTTCTAGAATACATATTCATTTATTTATTAGTTTGTGTTTGTAAGAAATTGGATTAATAGTTGTGCAGGATGCGAGGCCTGTGCAAGTGACAGCCCCAAAATGTACCCTTACTAGGAACCTATCACCATTGTAGTGCATGACTCAGGGTAGTGAAGCAGAATTGTCCTAGGCCTACTCAGGAGAGTTGGTGTGGGCTAGTAATCACTGTGCACAGGCACACAATAATTAGACTCAATAAATGATGGTACAGTCAGTGCTTTTTCTTTAGGAAAGGAAAGGCACATTTAAAACACGCACACTGCTAAATGCTATGTGTTATTTTGCAGATATGAAGATTAGGAAACTATAAATACCTTTGGTGACATTCTGAATTGGCCTCTAATAAGTCATCACCCCCAAAATCAGAGTATCCCCCCACCTACCCCTCATAGAACATCACAACATAGGGGGTTTCACTTTAAAAAAACGCAGGCCTTTGTTCAGGGATCATCACAACAACATATGAGGCAAGCCTATTGCCTTTGTCAGGGTGCCCCACACCGATATAGAAGGCAAGTGATGTACTCTAACAGCTGATAGGCTTCAACCTCAAGCCCATTGACTTTATCTAGGGGTCGCCACAATAATAGATAAATAACCACATGTTAAACATCCCATCATTATATCATCATAATTAGGCTTTCCTGTTTTCAGTTTCTATTTTTGGTAAATTCTGGTGGGGTTTTTTCAGTGTTTTCAAGTGATTTCAATATCTTAAAAACAGTGGTTATAAGTGGGTACACATTTTCGCGCCATTAAAAACTACAGAAACAGTGTTTTTCCATTGTTTATGGAAAATTTTGCTTTTATTATTGCTTGCTTTCAGCACTGATAGCACATGGTATATAGACAGTGTAAGTATAGTGTATATGAGGTCCAAATAGATTTTTGCAAATTAAACTTATTTTAGTACACCATACAATACTTCTTCAGTGAGTCTTTGGTCATGTGTGCTCGCTCTTTCCTTCCCATGTAAACTTCTGTGAAAAGGCCCTTTCAACATTGGCACTTGAGATGGGCAACGCCAAAACAGTCAGTACACAATTTGTTAACTCCAGCCACTGACATAGCTTTCCATGCCAATACTGGTTCACCTGAAGATTGCAATTCTCAGGGCAGGTTCTGCAGCATTTCGCTGATCTGGGCGATTATGCCCTCAGAGTTATTGAAAGGGTCAAAAATGAAGCAGCACTTTTGAAACTACAGTGAAATTCCCCTTTACAGAAGGGATCTGGAACAGAATACCACAGTGAGGTTTCATTGACTTCAAATGTCATTGGTGGTGAAGGGATATTTCTATGCACCATTGCAAGCCATTTCTCATACATTGTAAAATAAAAGTTCCTGAATTGCTCTTCATCATTGCTTTGCTTACCAAGTTTCAAACACTCTTAACACTGAACATGTTGCAGTGCCAAAGTCACTAAAGGTGTCGCCCTGCCTACTCTCAAGGAGATGTTTCACATCTACACAAATTATGCTGAACACTTGGCAGACAAGGGTGTTTTCAGACTCTAGTTTTTATTATGTCCACTACAGCAGTTATGTTTTCCTGTAAAAATCTAAATCACATCACTATCAATATGTGACAAAAGATCCTCACATTTCTTGCCTTTGGCATCATCACTCAGCAAACATTCTGTAAACGGTTGCCACATGGATAATGTAGCATTCATAGCCCCTTGGACTGAGAACCATCAGCTAAGGGACACAGATGGAATGACTCTTTCTTTGATGCCACACAAAGCACGAAATGATAAATATTTGTGTTTAAGTTCCTGTGCATAAGAAAACAGTGCACCAGAATGGACTAAAAAGTCATTAGAATTCCTCATTGACTCTGAAGATTGTAAAGATGCTTTCAGCATACCATCTAACAAGTGGCAAGGAACACTTACAGGGAAGCACTTTAGCTCAGGCATCAATTTTGACAGGTCATCACATAACTTCTTCATATACATAGCTGAATCACTGCAAATACAAACAATATTACTCCATTTTTTGTTGAACTTGGAAAGAACCTTTTTTGCTGAGCATCCAAGTGACACTGCGTTCCATGTTTTCCAAAAGTCTAGTGTCATGTTTTAACCACTATCCCAGATGATTGGTGATAGCGCTCTTTTCACATATACTTGTCACTATACCTTGCAATGAATGTTTAAAGCCTGAGGTGTTGGCAATTTGCCTACTATTAATACTGACACACATATTGGGAAAGATTCTTATGAAACCAGCCATTTTACCTATCATAGAAAGAAGCAAATATGATTTTGATATTTCCTGATTCTCTATAGTTTATAAAATAATTAAACAAGACCTAAAACATGCTTCTAAACTCTGCATCTTTAGACCAAAGACCACAGAACTGAAAAAAAAAAACAAAAGGAAAAAGAAACAATATTTTAGTGGCATCCCTAAACAACAAAACTCAAGCAGAATAATGTTAGCCCAGACGTTATTACTGCTAGCTTGTATAACAAAGTTACATTGTATTGGCCCCTTCAGGAAGGAAAAAAATGACTCTTTTACTCCGTTTTTCCTTTCTTTGAATGGCATTCAGTTTGTGGTTGTGCAGGTGTTTTTTCAGTGTTTATATGTTTTCAATGGTGGAGGCTATTTCTCTTTCAGTGGGGTTTTATCAGTTATTATAGGTTTAAACCTAAAACTGGACAGCCTAATCATAATCAATAAGCATGTTTAAATTCAATTACTATTATCAATAAAGCTTGTCAAAGTTCATCAAAGCCAACAGAAGCCATATATAGTTAACAAAGCATTTAAAATGAACATAACATGTGACTGTGTCTTTCCTATACACCTTTAGGCCACATAACATATAACCATAGAATCAAACACTAGGCTGCACTCCTAGGCTGTAACAAAAGTAAATGCCTTTGGAGTGCTCTTAGAAAAGTGATGTTATTCTCCCCAAGTCATGTTTCCTTCATTTAAAAAGTGACTTCAGTGGGCTGCTGACATTTTGCTGAAGTACTACTGTAGACCTTCTGCTGTTGACCTTCAGCTGTTGACCGTCTGCGGATCTTCTGCATCTCCCAAGCACATGCTTATTACCATTGGTTATGCCCCTGTCTTGCTGGGACCACCACAGAAGCAAAGAACGTATGCAGAGTATGCAATGCAGGGCATTATGGGGCGCTTCCTCTGTGCAGTTGCTAAATATTTTAGTAGTGGCTCTCCCGCTGTTCAGGAGAGCTGTGCCACTAATTCATTTCTTTCCTTTATTTACTTTTAAATGAGCGTGCCAATGTCCCACTTGGGACACAACCAGCTTTTTACCATTGTGGGGGTAGTGCGGGGAGCCCACTCCTGTGCTGCCTGGCTGGCTCCCCATGGCACCTTCCTGCAAGAGCACAGGGACCAGCAGGAGCTTCTCCTGCTCCTGTCGAGTGGGGGTAGCCTTCTTTGATGGCTCCTGCTCAAAGCTGGAGCATTCTCCATTGCGCTGGGTCCCGGGATGGAATCCTGGTACCCAGTCCCTGTCTTTGGGGCCCAACCCCATTGAAATTAAAGCTGCCCACAGCACCTATTTTCATTTTGTCAGATCTGAGGAAGATAGGGCCCCCCTGGGGCAATTGGAATACAGTGGAAAGTGCCCCATTCATGAACGGTGCCGCCAAATCAATACTGCACCTACCCCTGGGAAATGACCCAAGTTCAGGCAGGTGGTGAGCCCCTTGTGCTCCGTCACTCACAAGAGGTCAAATGTCACAATCTTTAAGTTGCCATAACTTGGGGTCCACAGAGCCAAATTGGGGGATCCTTGGCTCTTTTATATCCTAATGGTTAGCTCTTACCACCAGGAACATTTTCAGCATGTATCCTCACCTAAAAAGGATTGCCCTCTGCAGGGATCTGGTTTCACTGACTCCCTGGGCCAGCTCCTCGGCTGCATCCTCCACAGACCCCATGGCCTCCTGGCCATCTTGCAGGGCAGTGATGTACAAGTATTCACACAACTGGTCCTTAGAGGGTATAAGGAGGCCAGAATCACTGGCCCTTGAGAGACCCACTGGTCCTGGATTTAGCTGTAGGCAGAGTCCTCAGGTCATGAGGGCATCATGTGCCATGTCCTTCCACCTTTCCATGGTATTGCCACTGTTGCAGACCAAGTCTAGGTTCCAACTCTTTCTCTCCCTTGTGCAAGAGTTGAAAGTTCTAAATGCCAGGCATGCCTGGCCAATCCTAGGGTGCCATATCACTACTCCACCCTATCGCAAACCTCCTGCACAGCATACAGGGATAATACAAGTTAGGGCTGTGGAGAGGTCTCTGTGCACATCTCCTCTTGGGTCCTCACCTCCACTCCCAGCTGACATCAATGCCAGAAACTTTCCCACAAAAATTTCAAAGGTGAGCCCACATCAGTGTTAGCTCCAGATGTCTTGGCTTCCTCCTTTGTTCAGTGGGTCTGGGGTGTCCTGGCTAGGGGTGGGCGGAATTTGCGTAGTCGCACTACGCAAAGCTTTGCAAAGCTCCGCGAAACGGTAAAAAATCTCCACGAGCACGCAGAGTTCCGCAAACACGGGGAATTGCTTGTTCCGCCCGTTCATGATGCTTTTTTCCTGTTCGCGAATGCTGTTTGCGTGCTAGGGGGAAATATCTCGCGAACACGCATTTTGAAAGCGCGAAAAAACTAAAACTTCTGCGAAGCCGCTGATCGCCCAAATTTTGGCAATTCCGCGTTCTCCGCGGAACGAGAAATTACCCAAATTCCGCAACTTCCGTGAACTGGACAGAATTTACCACCCAGGCCTAGTCCCGGCCTGGAATATTGTCTCAGCGAATAATTACCAGATACAGATTCTCTTCCCTACCCCTTCATCCTCAGGCCCTGAGTAATGCACTGTTAAGTACATCTTTTGTGTCAGGAGGCCTTTGTTCTCTGTGCTGGGGAGCAGAGTAATTAACTTCACCAAGAAGGGAGACAAAAAAGTCTGGAATCCGATGTTGTGCTGAACCAGATAAATATGACGATAATGGATGACTCATATGGTGCACATGTAGACACTTGGGACATGCATATTCAAACTTGGTGTGCATGGTTCACCCTGGTTTGATACCTCTCAGGACTTTGTAGGCCTAAGGGAAGTGAAACTGGGCAGTGTGCAGACGTGTATAATTCTGTGACACTTCAGATAAGCCAGTAAACCCTGCTGACCTTATCTTTGAGTGCTCACTAATATTATATGGCCCCACCCAGGTCAACATCCAAACCGGCAGACTCCCCACTGCACCAGGTTAGCTGTGTCCAATTACTGGGCTGTGCATGATGGTAGTCACACCTGCTTAGCCCAGACATGTGTGAACATGTGTGTGCACAAGTGTCAATGTGCAACCATCCAAGTGCACCTTTATCATAACTGTATTGCAGCTGCCTTATCTTAATAGGTGGACACTAGTGCAGTCCATTTACCATGCAATTACTGTGGGTGAAACATAATTAGTGAAACTCACTCTCAGTAAAAAGTTCAAAAAACAGGTGATCCAAAAGTGAAAAATCTGGGCAGATTAAATGGGCAAAAGCCATGTGCAACAGTGTTTATTTGC
Source organism: Triturus cristatus (assembly GCF_964204655.1). Lineage (NCBI taxonomy): Eukaryota > Metazoa > Chordata > Amphibia > Caudata > Salamandridae > Triturus > Triturus cristatus. The sequence goes on along the minus strand of NC_140587.1, from coordinate 884,677,136 downwards.
ATGCTTTGCATTGTCTGTATGAACCTGCCCCATGATGCTTGTTTCAGGTCCAGGGAGGTCCTAGCTAGGCAGTGCGAGCAGGACTGTTCTTATCAGGAACAGGGTCAAGACTGATTTGCATATGACTGGGTCTGAACTGGGGTCGCGAAGTGAGCTAAAGAACGATGATGGATTCAACCCGGATCTGTGACTGGGGGTAAGTGTCTGAAAAGTTTCAGTGCTCGGTCCATCATCTTGTGTTTGCTTTGCATTGATCTGTATAGCAGTCGCTGCCGGTGCCAGTAAGTGCGGTGGGGGAGTGGAGCTGGATGGTGCTGGGTGGGGGTATGTCAACAGATGACAGAATAGGTTTTATTTATTTATTTACTGTTACCTATTCCATCAACTGTTGACTTACCCCCTTCCACCCTTACCTGCGCCAGCCGCCACTGTTGTATAGATGACTCAGAGCACTTCAATAAGCCAGCAAAAGTGCTCTGCTGTAAGCCTTGGGAATAGTAAGAGTCTTACCAGATGCAGAGCTAGATCCCTGTCTAACATATTTTAGCCAATCGCCCTACATAGTCAGTAACAGGAAAAAGGGCTACCCAACATCCCTAAAGGGAACCTCGGTCAATTAACTATATAAGTAACAATGGTTAAAGTGGGTATAATTTCAACAACCATCAACATTGAAAAATACTTCAGATTTCAAAAGGACTTGTTCAGTTAGTCTTTCTTAAGGACAAAGTCAAGTCTGAACTTCTCTGTTCACTTCCACTCACTGCTTTAATGTGTTTTAGGCACTTGAAAAGACGGTAAGGTTTCTGGGTTATTTTGCTTACTAAAGGTTCCTGGGTGGAATGTTGGGGGTAAATGTTTCTGCATATGCACCGGGCCCTTATTCAAGTTGACTTGACTCTCAATTCCACCAGTAGACTATGGGCGCTCCCAGGACTGATTTCATGCACTTAAATTTTGAGACGTTCAACCAGCACCTGCCTGTCTGGCTCTGCATTCTATACATCCAATCATTATCTTAGGGATGAACAAGATGAAAACCATATGCAAATAGGCTAATAGCACTATGTCTCTTGTCAATTCCATCCAGAAGTCCGAAGATCATGCGTTTTCAAAGAAACCTCAAACATATTGCGAATATATATTCATACCAAGAATTTCCATGAAATTCAGACAGTTCTACTGTTACATGAAACAATCTATCCATGCCTACTAACTGCCTACAGTGATAGACTCACTGAACTGCCTCTGTAGTGACTGTGCATTGTATATGTGAATGTAATTACTCATTACTTTTATCCAAGGTACACATTTAGGTGCCAATTACGATCCTGGAAAAACCGGGTACGAACCGTCGGTCGGAGCGTTTTCTCCGTCCGACTCGTACCCGGTTGTAAAACTTTACAAACATGGAAGTACGATTCGCACGGAAACACCATTTCCGTACGAATCGTAAAAAGCACCGACCGACGAAAATATACATACGAATGTAATCCGGGAATGCTCCGACGTGACGTCGGGACGCTTTCAGGCAGCGTTTCACGACCCAGGAAGTACGATTCGAACCGACAGCAGTCCGGACGGCAATATTTTCACGGCACCCAAAAAGTGCCGGAAAAGCGAAGTACGCCGCGAAATGACCAGATTAGGGGACCCGGTACGCGCCGTACCCCCCCCCAGCCCCCGTGAGTACGCGCGTGTATGTACACCCGTGTATGTATGAGTCGATCCCCCCCGTGTATGTACACCCGTGTACGAGTCGAACCCCCACCTGTGTATGTACACCCATGTACGAGTCGAACCCCCCATGTATGTACACCCGTGTACGTACGAGTCGAACCCCCCGTGTATGTACACCCGCGTATGTATAAGTCGAACCCCCACCCGTGTATGTACGGTGCGTACCCCCAGCGCTACGCGCTGGGGGTACGCACCATACATACACGGGTGGGGGTTCGACTCGTACGTACACGGGTGTACATACACGGGGGGTTCGACCCGTACACGGGTGTACATACACAGGTGGGGGTTCAACTCGTACGTACACGGGTGTACATACACGGGGGGTTCGACTCGTACACGGGTGTACATACACGGGTGGGGGTTCGACTCGTACGTACACGGGTATACATACACGGGGGGTTCGACTCGTACACGGGTGTACATACACGGGGGGGTTCGACTCATACGTACACGGGTGTACATACACGGGGCGGTTCGACTCGTACACGGGTGTACATACACGGGGGGTTCGGCGCGTACTCACGGGGGCTGGGGGTGTTCGGCGCGTATGCGGGCACATGTCTCCATGGTTGCTATGGGAGTTCGGTCCATACGGTGCATTTTCCATACGGTTGTGACATCGGACGCACGGGATGGATCGTACTTCCGCGGTCGGACTTCACTTTTCACATTTGTACGTAAAATCGTCCGGGGATGTGTCGGACACTTTTTCTGACCCGAGGACGTGTGGGGAAATTTTCCGAATGCGATTCGTATGGTCTTTTTCCCATCCGAATCGTACTTGGCAGTTTGTACGCTACTTGTACGATTCGTACGGTAAAAAGACCGGATACGAGTCGTACGGGGAATTTTTTTCCAGGATCATAATTGGCACCTTAGTGTTCGTACTTTCCTAAAAGTGTTCTTTTTCTCACTTACTTCTTTGCATATCATCTCAAGCTTAACACAATAAATGTTTATTTCATGGAATCACTCCAATGTTCATTGCTTTCCTCACATATATATTTAATGTATTCATAACAGTCATTGTATTATTGGAAACATACATAAACAAAAATATGTTTCCATTGCACTCCATCATTTCAAATCAATCTTATAATCTTTGTGTCTTTTTCTCAGAAACAACTCAATATTTGTCTTTATAGCATCCCTAATTCCAGAACGAGGTGTATGGCAAACTGGCATTATATAGTCAGGGCAATGCAAAGTATGTAATAGTACTAACAACACATATGAGGTAGTCATAAATGGCAACATGATAAACAAATGACATTCACAAATAGCAATAGTAGATATGGTGTTTCTGCAATATAATTTCAATGCAATAAGTGGCACATAGGGATGACAGCACAAGTGATCCATAAAAAGATTATCCAAAACAAATAAAACAAAGTGCAAAACAGTGAATGCTCCATTAGTGAAACATTACATTGATGAAGAGCATACTTCTGAAAAAAATGTAATGGGCAGTCCTACTAAAAATAGAGAATGACTCAAGAGGCTTTCTTGCACAAAGATTAAGCATACTTGAAGAAAAATGCATTGGAAGATTAAAACAGTGTATTTAAACTGCCTTGATGAAATGTGTAATTTAATAGTACCTGTGGACTAAAGTAACCATAGACAACCAGATGAATAATGATGAGCAGACAACAGTGTGGAATAATTTATATGGTACTTAGAAAACCAAACGTGTGCACACAAAACTCAATTGGCACAAACATGATTTCTTTTTGTATCAGTAGAACAAAGAGTATAATACGGAAACCACTTCGATGCAGGAGTTCAAATCTATTATAAGCCAAACAGGCCTAAAAATAAGTATGCAGAACTTTGTGAACAGAATCAGATATTGTGGTGATGTTTCTTTTCACATTGCATAAAGACAAAATGACGTGATTAACAAAATGATAAATCAATACAAGTTATAAAACACTCTTTTGCATATGAATGCTTGATTGTGATGATATTAATGGCACACAGAATGTAGTTGTGTTTTGAAATGGAAAGGAGAAATGATAATAACCACTCAATGGACAAAAGGGGATAACAAAAGCAATTGTATTATTCTAATCACATGGGTAACGCCCTTTATTAAAACCTTTATGATGAACATATATATAACTCCACATCGATATAGAAAGTAACTATTGATAAACTGATAAAGTAGAAGTGGTAAGGAAGACAGATGTTCCAATATGGTGGCCGTTCAACCAATGGAAGCATTATATTTTTCAATCAACATTTAGTTAGCCAGATTTTATGATAACCTAATGGACTGTTACGTGCTATATAGGTTGAGAAGTGTGAGTGTAAATCAAAATCATCAAGGTTCTTAGCAACACCATACCTAGATTGCAATTGATTTGTTTAGGAGAAGGATAATATAAGGAATATAGAAAGGAAGCAAATGCTCGCCAGAGCGAATATTATTTGAAGACAAATTGTTTTGTTATAAATGTACAAAGCCTACATTCAAATAGCACATGCAGAAGATGCAAACATTTTTAGTAGACACTCATACTTAAATATTATATGCCTAAACGTGAAATAAATAAGTGCTTATTTAAGTTAGCTTAACCGTAGATGCCATGTGAACTGAAAGTAATGCATTAACATTCAAAGGCTCACTTTTTCATTAGATTGATGATTCATTGTTTCGAATGTTGTAATTTTCTGGAAGCCTTCTGTTAGCTATGTTAGCTAGTGAATAGGCATGTTTTGTGTTTTAGACAACTGAGTTATGAGAAGAACAGTCTGGACCACAGAATTTGAATGATGTAAATTTTCAAGGTTTTAATATACACGTGTTAGAAAATGGGGAGTTTGCCTATTCGCAGGTATTTACTGAAATTCCGTTGGAGGATATAGTAGATGAAAGAAAACAATGTTGCAACATAGAATCTTGTTTGGTTATATTAGTGCGTGCTCCTGGGGTAGCAGCAGGACAAGGAATTCTGGATTCTTTCTCTGACTCTCTGACAGGACTCATCTTTGAGTTTCAAATTCTTCTCTACATGAGAGGTAGTTTAGTCTATATTTTCATTGATTGTCTGCTGATAGAGAGCTGAGAATACATTCCAGCTTGACAAGCAGAAGCTTTATGCTTATGCATTGATTTCTCTAATCAGAAGTCTTTATTGAGTATCTGAACTGACTCTACATTTTCGCCTTATTCTAATGTATTTAGATTAGGGGACTTTCTTCATGGAACACACTTGCTGCATTATAACAATAATCAATATTATTTTGACTAATATTTTATTTGACCTTATATTGAAATACCAGTTATTAGATCATGCCCATTTCTAAAGCTTGAAAGACTAATTCTTAGTGAATAAAATTGAAAAACATGAGACATTTAAAAATAAAACTATTTAACTCCTTAAAAAATCTCTTTATTGACTGTACGAAAAAAGTCCATACAAATTTAACATTTCAGCTGGATTAATGTAGATGTATGCTCCATTTAATTTTCTTTGTGTCGACAAATAAAGGTACATACGACCGGTGGTGGGGGTTGTTTAATGATTACACTTGAAGTTTGAGCTATAGAAGCCCTGCTCCATCACTCTCTAAGCTGATGGCAGCATTAGCAATATATCAAAGTGAGTGATACCCAGTGTCTAAAGCAGACGGCATTGTTAGATTGATATGAGGGACAAATAAATTGAAGAGATGCAGAACTAGCATTTATCAGTGAGGACATTATTCGGAGAGTTGGCAGCAAAAGCATTTAAAAAAAGCTATTAGCCCAGACAGCAGCTGGGCTTAACAACATCATTTTAAAATTAGGAGATAGGTTAGACACTAACACTAGAATGTACCTTACAGATTACAAATAAAAGATGAGAAGTGGTAAAGGCAATCATCAGTAAGGAATGTAAGTGGTGAGATAGCAGGAAATGAATAAAATAAGAGGTATGTTCAGATAAGACTTGGGCGAAATTAACACAATTACAAATGTTAGGTAAGTCAATGAACACTTCTCTTGGTTTTCACCTTGGATTACGGTAAAATATCAGCGGCTGCCCCAGCTTCTGGCAAGCACATGAAGCACTGCACACAAAAGTTGAATAAATAGAGCAGATAATCCCAAACAAGTCTCAGATTTTGCAATAGGAATATGTTACACAAATGTGGCAATACAAATTATTAACATGGTTCATTTAATTAATCTTGGCATAGAAAATAATCAAATGGCACTCAGGGAATCATGGAATGTCTCATAGAAGAGATACCAAAGAAAGGGCACTCCGCTCGCGCTCCACACTATCGCACTGCAAAAAGTGGGAACTGATCCCTCCAATTATGTCCATTTAATCCAAGTACTCCACTGTAAACCAATATGACCAATGTATGTTCCATTCCTTGTTGCTCCAATATACTTTTTTTCTTTCATCACACCGGAGACAGTCTGATTAAATCTGCAGTCTTTATTTGAACACTTCTAATACCAACTGCATGTCACTCCAAACTTTTTACAACGGTACGTGCAGATTAATCGCAATATGAAGTAGGCACAATGTTTAAGTACCCAATGCATTTTGAGCCTCCTTAGACTCTTCGTCAGGGGTTTCTACAACAATGAAATAAACAGCTTAGCTGACCCAATCATTGTGAAAAGTGCCTATAAACCAAACCTATAAATTAACTGTAACCCACAACCCCATTACATACCATACTCCTACCCTGCCCAATGGGATTCCTGTGCTGCCATTAAGTTAAACCACCCTGCTCCAACCCGTCTTCCACTCAAAACATTTTCCCAATACCTTGATTCTTTGTGCCACCCATTTTGCCAAAGACTTGTATCTCTAATCATAATCCTCCCTTGTTCCCTCTTCCCCCACCTGCACCATGTCCCTCGCTGTTAGTTCTTTAAAAAAACCACATCATCCCAACTAACCTCCTCATGCTTCTCTCCATATACACGCTGCTTCCTCTCTATTCTTAGCTGTTAGTTCATGAATACAGCTGCTCTCGCTCTCGTGCTTTTAAATGGTCCTAATAAGTGTTCTTGACTACAAGCACGTGCCTGCCTCCCCCTAAAGCTGCACTCGATTTTAAACCAACTTCTAACTGCAAACACTATATCCCATGGTGCACCTCTCATTCCCGCTGCACACCCAACATTCCACTCCCCTACAAGTCTGTGCTCCCTTAACACTAAACTAATCATACAAAGAACATTGTTTAACAAAAGATCCTTGTCTCCCCTGTGAATTGCCTGAACCTAAAACCATGCATGCATATTCAATTTGTAAATTAATAATAAAAATAAATATAAAAAACGAACTTCATTGCATGAATGTGTTTAAATGCATTGCGTGCGAAATAATGATGACAAGCTCCTAATACATCTGCCCATAAATCAGCATTAACTGTTCATAATAGATGTCCGATCTTGATTCCATAAATCCCACTTCATGTTTCCCCTGTCTCCGATTTGACAAATACATTCTTATACATTTCTTCTCCAAATTCAAAAACCTTTTTTCATCTGACGGGGTGCAAAATTCATGGAGGTGATATTTTCTTGTGTCGGTGCCTGAATTGTAAATAAGTCGGGAATGGTTGGAATATATATATATATATATATATATATATATATATATATATATATATATATATATATATATATATATATATATATATATATATATATATATACATATATATTACCTACTGGCGGTCGCCAGTAGGTAGTTATAGTTAGGACCCCTTTTCCATAGGAAAACCTCAACATTCTATTTTGAATAACTTTGGCGCCGGTCGATGAATCCTCGCGAATTTCTCAAAATAGGTGGAGCGCTACGCTACGCTCCTACCCTGAAAGTCTCGGGGGGATCCGTCAAGCGGGGGCTGAGATAAAAGGGGGGACCCAAAACGCGTTTTCCCCATGCATTTTTCCATAGGAACTTTAGAACGAGCTACAGCCCGAACGGCTGAACAGAATTACTCGAAATTTGGCAGAGAGGTAGTCCCTAGGTCAAGGAAGTGCCTTTTGTAGGTTTGGTGTAAATCTGTTCAGTAGATTCTGAGAAAATAGCCTTTAAATCAATATATATATCTGAGCCCGCTTACGGTACGCTTACCGTACGCTTACCGTAAGCGTACGGTGGCGTGCGCGAGCGCGATTCTGATTGGCTCTTAGATCTTAGTAAACATTCGAATCGGCCGAAACCAGGAAGCGGCGGCCGCCATTTTGTGTATTTCACTCAGAAAAAAAAGAGTGAAAACAAGAAAAGGGGGCAATGAGGAGAGTTACAGACCCCCTTACATTTGTGAGGGGGTCAAAGAAGGACTGTAAAGTACAAAGAAAACATTTATTGATTTTAAAAAAAATCACGGGGTACGCGTATGGTAAGCTTACGGTAAGCGTACGGTAGAAAAAAAAAAAAAAAAATGAAAATCAGATTTAAGTGTTTAGATATTAGGGGGCTCTAAAAAGAGCCGTTGTGTTTATGAAATGATTTTTTAGTGGTACCTACAAGTAAGTACCGATGCAGAGTCTAAGGTTCAAGAGGAAGACTCTGTTCCCTTCATCATTGAAGTGCACACCATCTCCTCTATAAATGTCTTGCATGTCATAACGCAAGTTGTTGTGGTAAATGGCACCCATACCATAGTCACGGAGGAAAGCAGAAACAGATTTGTTGACGTGCTTTCTTGCTTTGTCATCGCACCGCGTGCCCACCGTGCGTGCACGGCACTAACTGCGTAAAGTGGGCGCGCGGTGCGCGAAGCGCACCGCGTGCTCACTGTGCGCGCACGGTGCGCGAAGCGCACCGTGCGCGCACGGAACGAACTGCGTTAAGTGGGCGCGCACGCCACGAATGGCGTAAAGTAACTTAGCATTTAAAAAACCGTACAAATTCACTGAAAAAACCATAGGTTTCACACACGTTATAGTTAGGAATTAGCATTTAAAAAACATTGCAAATTCACTGAAAAAACCATAGGTTTCACACATGTTATAGTTAGCGGAAATTTTACTGATAAAAAACCAATGAAATTCCCCCGTTATAGTTAGTGCAGGCAACTATAACTCACGCGACCGCAATCTTCTGCTGATGACATATGTGTCTTTATGAAAAAAAAATATTTGTAATATATGTATAGCTAAAAATGTATGGAAGAAGACATGGGCAAATAAGTGTCTAAATACAGTATTAGCATCAGCAGAGGATTGCGGTCGCGTGAGTTATAGTTGCCTGCACTAACTATAACGGGGGAATTTCATTGGTTTTTTATCAGTAAAATTTCCGCTAACTATAACATGTGTGAAACCTATGGTTTTTTCAGTGAATATATATATATATATATATATTACCTACTGGCGGTCGCCAGTAGGTAGTTATAGTTAGGACCACGTTTCCATAGGAAATCCGCAACATTCTATTTTGAATAACTTTGGCGCCGGTCGACGAATCCTCGCAAATTTTTCAAAATAGATGGGGCGCTACGCTTCGCTCCTACCCTGAAAGTCTCGGGGGGATTCGTCAAGCGGGGGCTGAGATAAAAGGGGGGTCCCAAAACGCGTTTTCCCCATGCAATTTTCCTTAGGACCTTTAGACAGGGCTACAGCCCGAACGGCTGAACAGAATTTAATGTAATTTGGCAGAGAGGTAGTCCCCAGGTCAAGGAAGTGCCTTTTGTAGGTTTGGTGTAAATCTGTTCAGTAGAATCTGAGAAAATAGCCTTTAAATCAATATATATATCTGTGGCAGCTTACCGTGCGCTTACGGTGCGCTTACCGTGGCGTGCGCGAGCGCGATTCTGATTGGCTGTTAGATCTTAGTAAACATTCGAATCGGTCGAAACCAGGAAGCGGCGGCCGCCATTTCGTGTGTTTCACTCAGAAAAAAAAGAGTGATATCTTGAAAAGGGGGCAAGGAGGAGAGTTACAGACCCCCTAACATTTGTAAGGGGGTCAAAGAAGGACAGAAAAGTTCAAAGAAAACATTTATTATTTTTAAAAAAAAAATCGCGGGGTACGCGTACGGTAAGCTTACGGTAAGCTTACCGTACGCGTACGGTAGAAAAAAAAATAAAAACAGAAATAAAATTCAGATTTAAGAGTTTAGATATTAGGGGGCTCTAAAAAGAGCCGTTGTGTTTATGAAGTGATTTTTTAGTGGTACCTACAAGTAAGTACCGATGCAGAGTCTAAGGTTCAAGAGGAAGACTCTCTTCCCTTCATCATTGAAGTGCACACCATCTCCTCTATAAATGTCTTGCATGTCGTAACGCAAGTTGTTGTGGTAAATGGAACCCATACCATAGTCACGGAGGAAAGCAGAAACAGATTTGTTGACGTGCTTTCTTGCTTTGTCAATCTGCGGACAGAAATGATTGGACCAGTTCCATTTTTGCCTTTGGCATATGTTAGAAAACACAAAGGCAGTTTTAGGGAAAAGTGAAAACAGTTGTGCAAAGGTGTCCTTCATAAGCATTTCCAGACCTACCCCAGTCAAAGTGCCTAGGTCATTGCCACCACAGTGCACTATTATGAGGTCAGGGTGTTGGATTTGCATGAAGGATTTCACCAATGGCATCAATTGGTGCCACTTTAACCCTCTCTGACCAATCCATTTAATGTCTACATTTGGCAAAGCAAGGTCTCTCACCATACCTGTTTTCTCTGCAAACTTTTCACTCCAGAAAACATAGCTGTGCCCTACAATCCACACTGTGAACATCTTCCAAGGAGAACTGGATGCACTCAGGAGGTGTAATTCAGTAGAATGGTAAAAAGAAATGAAAGACAGTTTGGAAATGGAGGCATACATTTTTTTTTCATTAAAAAAAAGAACTGATTGGCTGTTTCATACCATTCTAGAATAAAAACTAGGCTGCATGTGTAAATTAATAGAAGCATGTTTTGTATTGGTACAGAAAAATGTGTTACCAAAGAACAGTACTATGGATTTGCTGTTAGGTTTGAAAAGTCAAGCACTCTTGCTCTGTGGAATTGAAACATTGTTTGGTGAACTTCTGACCTAACTCCACACAGCAGTGTTCCATGAGCTGTTGCTATGGTAGCAGGCAGAAGTCAAGTTGGGGGAAGGGTACTTTTGGAAAAGGGTTGGTTTTCAACCAATAGAAATGTGTGATTACATTTGAAAAAAAGGGGGAAGCACTGAGATTTGAAATTAACATGTATATGTGTGGAAAAAGAGAGGGAAAGTTTGCCATTATCTGGTTCTGCTGAGAGGAGAGAGGTGTAAAGAACAGAGATCCTGGCTCTGATAATTTGCTGTTTGAGTGCCACATTTCTTTCACAGCTAACTAATTTTAAAGGTGAGTTTAGAGTTTGAGAGGGGATGTATATGATAAATTAAGAAATGAATAATAGAAATGGAATTCCTTTTGTTGAAGTTGTGTTTATTATTTTCTGTTTTGGGAGAAATTTAAATGTGAGGAACATGTAAAATAATATGGACTATGTTTTCAAGATAAATTAAGGTGTACTGGTAAAAATAAAGAATACTTTAAGGGTTTGAGGTTGGACTCAGTAATGCAAATACATACAGCATCAGTAAGGCTGGTTGCCCTTGCTGGAGTGTAGGCAGTCAGCCAGGTTACACATGGTGCTAGTCTGAAAAAGCAGTTTGGACATGTGCTGTTTTAAGAATCTGAAAAGTGGATTCAAAATGTGTCAGTCTGTAAAAGTGTTTATCACTTGCCAAAAAAAAGAGTAGTAAGTGTGCTTTCAAAATGGCAAAGAAATTTCGTTTTGTGACTAATGTGAAAACATGAGAAATTAGAAGGTCTCTTTCTTCCACTTTATCTCAAAAAGATTTTTAAAAATTAGTTATTAATTTCTCAAGGATCTTGAGATGTGGTAATTGATTTTTAGTGTTTTTTTTTTTACAAAAAAAAAAAAAATACGCTTACGCGTACGGTAAAAAAAAAAAAAAAAAAGTTTCAAAGAAAAAATAAAAAAAAGTTGAGAGGTAAGGTTGGCTCTTATAAGAGCCGTTGGGTTCATACAGGGATGGAGGAAAGAAAGAATGGGAGTATTATGAGCGTCTACAAACATGCTGGTCTATCTTATTGTTAATAAGGGGAAGACTGATCTCCCCAAAAACAATAAGACCACCACATCTTGTACACCTCATTTCAACCCTCCCAAATCGAGGGTTGATGTCCACAGGAAAAGAAGAAGGTGATGCTCCCACATCAGAGGAAGGGCTCAGCTGAGCTGCCGATGATGTACTCGGCTGAGCATCTGAGGCTGGGCTCTGGTGACTTACTGAAGAGTTTTCTCCAGCATGTCGAGCAAAGGTCCTTGGGTGTCTATCCTGGAGGTTTCTCTTCATAGAGTGATTTCCAAAGGAATATTTCTTCCTTGGATTTCCTCTTGATAAAACACGACCACAAAGTTTGCCAGTGACCAATTGAGCATTCACCTTTTTCTCCCCCTCTGGAAAAGAAAAATACTCCCATACAAAAGAAGTCTTTTGTTTCCTCCTTCTCTGGATCATGGCGGTGCTGCTGGCCTCACTGTCAGAAGAGGTCTGCTGTTCTGCCATTGTATCCCAATGTCAATCCAGCTCCTGCTCCTAGAGAATCACAAGCAGAAATGAGGGGAATGGGTGTGGTGTGGGAAGAATCTGGAACTGAAAGTAGTTTCAACCAATGAAAAGTGTTCTTTCAAGCAGCAATGAGGGGAATGGGTGTGGTGTGGGAAGTTTCTGGAAGTGAAAGTAATTTCAACCAATAAAAAGTGTTCTTTGTAAGTCACATGACCTACCGTGCGCGCACGTGACGCTTACCGTGCGCTTACGAAGCGCATACGTCACACTCGCGCATGCGCATTACACGCCCCTGCGTAACCGCGACGTTGCTTCCGGGTGTACGCGTACGTCACGCACGTATCACGTAGGCGCGCTGTACTAATGACGTCCAGAGCGCGTAGCGTCAGCTTACCGTACGCGTATCCTATTACGTACGCGCACCGTACTTATGACGTACGAAGCGCTTACCGTACGCGCACGAAAAAAAATGCATAAAAAAAAAAACCTTTCCATAATGCAGGATATAGTACATATATTATTTTATACAAAGGCTTACAAAAAATTACAAAAAAAAATTTGCATTTAAAAAACCGTACAAATTCACTGAAAAAACCATGGGTTTCACACACGTTATAGTTAGAAATTAGCATTTTAAAAACCTTGCAAATTCACTGAAAAAAACATAGGTTTCACACATGTTATAGTTAGGGATTAGCATTTTAAAAACCTTGCAAATTCACTGAAAAAACCATAGGTTTCACACACGTTATAGTTAGGAATTAGCATTTAAAAAACCTTAGAAATTCAATGAAAAAACCAAAGGTTTCACACATGTTATAGTTAGCTGGACATTTCACTCGTAAAAAACCAATGAAATTTCCCCGTTATAGTTAGTTCAGCTAACTATAACTCGCGCGCCCGCAATGCACTACTGATGACGTCACATATTACATCACTCATGACATGGTCACTGACATCACTCATGACATCACTGATGACATCTCAAATGACATCACTGATGACATCACTGATGACATCATCCTTGTGAAAGAGTAGCAGACCTCTTCTTCCCCTAATATAACCTTTAATACACACATTCAAAAATAGAAACTAAAATGTTCAAAATAAAGAACATATCAATATCAGTTACAACAACCTATTCAGTAATTCTAAGAACCACATACACATCCACTCATTCACCAACAGTCCTCTACAGTCACTCATACATGTACTCACTCATCATATGTATTCATACACCTATACATCCTGTTACACAACGCCACTCATCCATAGAGTTACTCACACACATAGTCACTCATGCTAATAAAGAATCAAACATCCATTTACTTGCATATACAGTTATACACACACCACCACACCTACTTCTACAGAAACTTACACATACTTAGTCTTTTAAACAATCACTTATAGAAACACATACTTATTCATACAGGAACTCTTTCAATCTCTCACTCTCACATATACTCACTTATATACACCAATAGTCACATATACTAGTATAAAACATATGTAGTTACTCATGGAGACACTATTGAGACAGTCATTCACTCACTAACACACCCATGCACACACTCATCCACCCATACAGTCCTGCACACATGCTGTCTTCAACACATACAAACAGTGAGTCACTCATTCATGCACCTATGCACTACGTAATACCCCCCACCGAACCATACAGACACTCAGACACTCATACTGACAAAAAACCAACTAATAACCTATATAGACACTCATGTAGCTACTCACCAACCCATGCAGCCACTTATACACAAAGTAAGAAACTGATACAGATATTTTCATATTTAAAGATTACTCAGTAAGCCATGTATTCACTATGATACACTTAATCAGTCAGTTACACTAAAATTTTTTCAAAAAAAAGCATCCATTTAGACACTTATATACCAATTTATTCTTCCATTGACCTTGAGATCTACATAAATATAAAACATATTTAATTTTCAGAAAAACACACAATCACAAGGATGATGTCATCAGTGATGTCATCAGTGATGTCATTTGAGATGTCATCAGTGATGTCATGAGTGATGTCAGTGACCATGTCATGAGTGATGTAATATGTGACGTCATCAGTAGTGCATTGCGGGCGCGCGAGTTATAGTTAGCTGAACTAACTATAACGGGGAAATTTCATTGGTTTTTTACGAGTGAAATGTCCAGCTAACTATAACATGTGTGAAACCTTTGGTTTTTTCATTGAATATATGTATATATATATACAGAAAAAAACATAGGTTTCAGGGGTGTTATAGTTAGCTGGCCATTTCACTCGTACAAAACCATAGAAATTCCTCCGTTATAGTTTGTTCTGCTAACTATGCTAACTATAACTCGCGCGCCCGCAAGGCACTGCTGATGATGTCACATATTGCATCATTCATGACATGGTCAAGGACATCACTGATGACATCACTGATGACATCTCAAATGACATCACTGATGACATCATCCAGTGAATGTGGTTTAGTTTGAAATGTAAATATGTATTATATATATACCAATCTGTATTGAAGATTGAGTGGATATATAACTGTCTGGATGGAGGATTTAGTAGCTGTCTGACTGTCTTTTTAAGTGAGTAATTAAAAGTGTCTCACTTAATACATGGATTAGTAACTAAACTATGTGAATGTATGGAGGACTGTCTCTGTTGTTGTAAAACATGCTGCATCAGTTGGTCACTAACTACATGAGTGTGTATATTAGTTATTGATTAGTCGGGTGAGTATTTGTATGGGACACTGAGTTTGTGTGTGTTTGGATGGGGTGTGTGTAACTCTATGCATAGATGTGTGAATGGTTGATTGACTAGGTGTATAGGTTTAAGAGTGCATGTGGAAACAGTTGTTTGGGTGACTGAGTGTATTTATTTGTGTGATATGAGCGAATATAAGTTTTAGTTGTACATCTTCAACAAAGTAAACAAATAAAAGGCATTGCATGTGAGAGTTGGTGTATATAAATAAGTATGTGTAAGAGTCAGTGATTGTGAGAGTAACTATATGAATGAGTGTATAATTGTAATGGTGCTTTTTTAACATATTAACTATGAGTTACTATGTGTTTGAATAAATTAGGTGTTGTTAGATAATTGTGTAAGTGTGATTATTTTTTTTCATGAGTGATTAGGATGACTGCATAACAGACTAAGATGACTGCTGATGTGTCAATGTCTATATATGTGTATAAGTGCATTTGATAGTGTTCTATTAATTAGTGAATGCATGTATAAATGATTCTGTTGTTGAATGGGTAGTTGTGTGTGTAGACTTAGGAATCAGTGAGTGGGTATGTAGTAACTGGTATTGGTGTGTCAGTGGTTTCAAATATGGTACTCTGTATTTTACAGTGAGTGATAAAAGGTTATACTAGTGTATGATGAGGTGTATCAGATTGTCACGTGGATGAAGTCATCAGTGATGTCATTTGAGATAACACCCCTGAAACCTATGTTTTTTTCTGTGAATTTCTAAGGTTTTTTAAATGCTAATTTCTAACTATAACGTCTCTGAAACCTATGTTTTTTTCAGTGAATTTCAAAGCTTTTTTAAATGCTAATTTCTAACTATAACGTCTCTGAAACCTATGTTTTTTTTAGTGAATTTCAAAGGTTTTTTAAATGCTAAGTTTTAAGTGTGATAGTAGTTATACCTATTTTTTTGTACTGATTTTCTACAGTTTTTTAACTGTTTATTTATAAATATTTTATTCATTAAATACCATTATATATTTTTCTGAAAATTGCAACAACAAAAAAAGAATTAAAACTGAAATATTGATTAATTTTCTTGTTTTCATTTTTTATTTTAATATATTTATATTATTTTCTTTTTTTTTTTTATTCCAATTTTTTTCGGAGTCGCGCAATCAAAGCGTACACATCACAGTGGGTGTGCGCATTCTAGCTGCCATTTTAGAAAAGTCAGGAAGGATCCGCGTATGGTGTGCGACGGCTGCGTGTTTTTCAGTTACATCATATACATTTAATATCACGTGATGTGCGCGATTGGTGTGCGACCAGTCCGCGACTCCTGCTCCCGCGCATTTGCGACACATGCACATTACGGTACGAGATGTTTGCGTGGTTGCGGGTCCTGCGTGACATCATATACACGCTGGGGCGCGCTGGGTGCGCGACTCCCGCAAAAAATGTGTATGTTCCAAAATGATATGTATGTGTCTTTAATATACATATTAGGGCAAGATATTATGTAAGATATTCATAAAAATCAGAGCTGCTTTAGAGCCAGAGAACCAGACCAGCAGAGCTGCTTAAGAGCCAGAGAACCAGGTCACCAGAGCTGCATTAGAGCCAGAGAACCAGGTCAGCAGAGCTGCTCTAGAGCCAGAGAACCAAGTCAGCAGAGCTGCTTTAGAGCCATAGAACCAGGTCAGCAGAGCTGCTTTAGAGCCAGAGAACAAGGTCAGCAGAACTGCTCTAGAACCTAAGAACCAGGTCAGCAGAGCTGCTCTAGAGCCAGAGAACCAGGTCAGCAGAGCTGCTGTAGAGCCAGAGAAACCAGGTCAGTAGAGCTGCTTTAGAGGGAGAGAACCAGGTCAGCAGAGCTGCTCTAGAGGGAGAGAACCAGGTCAGCAGAGCTGCTCTAGAGCCAGAGAACCATGTCAGCAGAACTGCTTTAGAGCCATAGAACCGGGTCAGCAGGGCTGCTTTAGAGCCAAAGAACCAGGTCAGCAGAGCTGTTGTAGAGCCAGAGAACCAGATCAGCAGAGCTGCTCTGTAGCCTAAGAATTAGTTCAGCAGAGCTGCTCTAGAGCCAGAGAAACCAGGTCAGCAGATCTGCTTTAGAGAGAGAGAACAAGGTCAGCAGAGCTGCTTTAGAGCCAGAGAACAAGGTCAGCAGAGCTGCTCTGACTGACACTGACTGACTGACTGACACTGATTGACTGACACTGACTGACTGACATTGATTGACTGACACTGATTGACTGACACCGACTGACTGACTAACACTGACTGACTGACACTGACTGACACTGACTGACTACTCTCCACTACTCTACTACTCACTCACTACTACTCTCTACTTCTCTATCTCTACTACTCACTCTCTACTACTCTCTACTACTCACTCTCTACTACTCTACTACTCTCTGCTACTCACTCTCTACTACTTACTCTCTACTACTCTCAACTACTCACTCTCTACTACTCACTTGCTACTACTCTCTATTACTCACTCTCTACTACTCACTCTCTACTACTCACTCTCTACTACTCATGCTCTACTACTCGCTACTACTCACTCTCTACTACTACTCTCTCTACTACTCACTCTCTACTACTCTCTAATGTTCACTCTCTACTACTCACTCTCGACTACTCTACTTCTCACTCTCTACTACTCTCTACTACTCTCTCTCTACTACTCACTCTCTACCACTCGCTCTCTACTACTCTCTACTACTCACTCTCTACTACTCACTCGCTATTACTCTCTACTACTCACTCTCTACTACTCACTCTCTACTACTCTCTACTACTCACTCTACTACTATCTACTACTCTCTACCTCTCACTCTCTACTACTCTACTACTCACTCTCTAATACTCACTCTCTACTACTCACTCTCTACTACTCTACTAATCTCTACTACTCTCTCTACTACTCACTCTCTACTACTCACTCTCCACTACTCTACTACTCTCTACTACTCTCTCTACTACTCACTCTGTACTATTCTCTACTACTCACTCTACTACTGTCTCCTACTCTCTACCACTCACTCTCTACAACTCTACTACTCACTCTCTACTACTACTCTCTCTACTACTCCCTCTCTACTACTCACATTACTACTCTGTACTACTCACTCTCTTCTACTCACTCTGTACTACTCACTCTCTACTACTCACTCTCTACTACTCTCTACTGCTCACTCTCCACTACTCACTCTCTACTACTCGTTCTCAACTACTCTCTACTACTCACTCTACTACTCACTCTCTACTACTCTACTACTCTCTCTACTTCTCACTCTCTACTACTCTCTCTACTAGTCACTCTCTACTACTCTCTACTACTCACTCACTACTACACACTCTCTACTCCTCGCTCTCTACTACTCTCTAGTACTCACTCTACTACTCACTCTACTACTCACTCTCTACTACTCTCTACTACTCACTCTACTACTCACTCTCTACTACTTTCTACTACTCCACTATTCTCTACAACTCACTCTACTACTCACTCTCTACTACTTTCTACTACTCCACTACTCTCTACTACTCACTCTCTTCTACTTTCTACTACTCTCTACTACTCACTCCCTACTACTCTACTACTCACTCTACTACTCACTCTCTACTAGTCACTCTCTACTACTCTCTACTACTCACTCACTACTACACACTCTCTACTCCTCGCTCTCTACTACTCTCTAGTACTCACTCTACTACTCACTCTACTACTCACTCTCTACTACTCTCTACTACTCACTCTACTACTCACTCTCTACTACTTTCTACTACTCCACTACTCTCTACTACTCACTCTCTTCTACTTTACTACTCTCTACTACTCTCTCTCTACTATTCACTCTCTACTACTCACACTCTACTACTCTCTACTACTTTCTACTACTCTCTACTACTCACTCTCTACTACTCTACTACTCACTCTACTACTCACTCTCTACTACTCACTCTCTACTACTCTCTACTACTCACTCTCTACTACTCTCGCTCTACTACTCTCTACTACTCACTCTACTACTCACTCTCTACTACTCTCTAATACTCTGTCTCTGCTACTCACTCTCTACTACTCTCTACTACTCACTCTCTACTACTCTCTACTACTCTCTACTACTCACTCTACTACTCACTCTCTACTACTCTCTACTACTCTCTACTACTCACTCTCTACTACTCATTCTCTAATACTCATTCTCTAATACTCACTCTCTACAACTCACTCTCTACCTCTCTCTACTACTACTCTCTACCTCTCTACCACTACCTCTCTACCTCTACACCTCTACCTCTACACCTCTACCTCTCTACCTCTCTCTACCTCGCTCTACACGCACATATATGCACATATATATGCATATATATGCATATGCATTTATATATGTGTGTGTATATATATACATACATATATAAAAATATATATATAATCTGCATGTCTATATAAATATAAATGCATGCATACATATACATATACATATACATATATACACACTCTCTACTACTTGCTCTCTACTACTCACTCTACTACTCACTCTATTACTCACTCTCTACTACTCACTCTCTACTACTCCCTACTACTCACTCTACTGCTCACCCTCTACTACTCTCTAGTACTCACTCTCTACTACTCCACTACTCTCTACTACTCACTCTCTACTACTCACTCTCTTCTACTCACTCTCTACTACACTCTACTACTCACTCTCTACTACTCGCTGCTACTCACTCTCTGCTACTCTCTCTCTACTACTCACTCTCTACTACTCACTACTATTCACTCTCTGGTACTCTCTCTACTACTCTCTACTACTCTCTACTACTCACTCTACTACTCACTCTCTACTACTCTCTACTACTCACTCTCTACTACTCTCTCTCTACTACTCTCTACTACTCACTCTACTACTCATTCTCTACTACTCTCTACTACTCTCTCTCTGCTACTCACTCTCCACTACTCACTCTCTACTACTCACTCTACTACTGTCTCCTACTCACTCTCTGCTACTCTCTCTACTACTCTCTACTACTCACTCTCTACTCTCTACTCTCTATTTCTCATCCTCTACTCTCTACCTCTCTACCTCTCTCTACCTCTCTCTACCTCTCTCTCTACTACTCTCTAACTCTCTACCTCTACCTCTCTACCTCTACCTCTCTACCTCTACACCTCTACCTCTCTACCTTTCTCTACCTCTCTCTACACTCACACATATGCACATATATATGCATATGCATTTATATATATGTATGTGTATATATATATATTCACTGAAAAAACCATAGGTTTCACACACGTTATAGTTAGGAATTAGCATTTAAAAAACCTTGCAAATTCACTTAAAAAACCATAGGTTTCACACATGTTATAGTTAGTAGGACATTTTGCTTGTGAAAAACCAATGAAATTCCCCCGTTATAGTTAGTGCAGGCAACTTTAACTCACGCGACCGCAATCCTCTGCTGATGACGTCAGATATTACATGGATATTTATGTATATCTCAAGGTCAATGGAAGAATAAATTGGTATATAAGTGTCTAAATGGATGCTTTTTTTGAAAAAATTTTAGTGTAACTGACTGATTAAGTGTATCATAGTGAATACATGGCTTACTGAGTAATCTTTAAATATGAAAATATCTGTATCAGTTTCTTACTTTGTGTATAAGTGGCTGCATGGGTTGGTGAGTAGCTACATGAGTGTCTATATAGGTTATTAGTTGGTTTTTTGTCAGTATGAGTGTCTGAGTGTCTGTATGGTTCGGTGGGGGGTATTACGTAGTGCATAGGTGCATGAATGAGTGACTCACTGTTTGTATGTGTTGAAGACAGCATGTGTGCAGGACTGTATGGATGGATGAGTGTGTGCATGGGTGTGTTAGTGAGTGAATGACTGTCTCAATAGTGTCTCCATGAGTAACTACATATGTTTTATACTAGTATATGTGACTATTGGTGTATATAAGTGAGTATATGTGAGAGTGAGAGATTGAAAGAGTTCCTGTATGAATAAGTATGTGTTTCTATAAGTGATTGTTTAAAAGACTAAGTATGTGTAAGTTTCTGTAGAAGTAGGTGTGGTGGTGTGTGTATAACTGTATATGCAAGTAAATGGATGTTTGATTCTTTATTAGCATGAGTGACTATGTGTGTGAGTAACTCTATGGATGAGTGGCGTTGTGTAACAGGATGTATAGGTGTATGAATACATATGATGAGTGAGTACATGTATGAGTGACTGTAGAGGACTGTTGGTGAATGAGTGGATGTGTATGTGGTTCTTAGAATTACTGAATAGGTTGTTGTAACTGATATTGATATGTTCTTTATTTTGAACATTTTAGTTTCTATTTTTGAATGTGTGTATTAAAGGTTATATTAGGGGAAGAAGAGGTCTGCTACTCTTTCACAAGGATGATGTCATCAGTGATGTCATCAGTGATGTCATTTGAGATGTCATCAGTGATGTCATGAGTGATGTCAGTGACCATGTCATGAGTGATGTAATATGTGACGTCATCAGTAGTGCATTGCGGGCGCGCGAGTTATAGTTAGCTGAACTATAACGGGGAAATTTCATTGGTTTTTTACGAGTGAAATGTCCAGCTAACTATAACATGTGTGAAACCTTTGGTTTTTTCATTGAATTTCTAAGGTTTTTTAAATGCTAATTCCTAACTATAACGTGTGTGAAACCTATGGTTTTTTCAGTGAATTTGCAAGGTTTTTAAAATGCTAATCCCTAACTATAACGTGTGTGAAACCCATGGTTTTTTCAGTGAATTTGTACGGTTTTTTAAATGCAAATTTTTTTTTTTTGGTCATTTTTTGTAAGCCTTTGTATAAAATAATATATGTACTATATCCTGCATTATGGAAAGGTTTTTTTTTTTTTTTATGCATTTTTTTCCGTGCGCGTACGGTAAGCGCTTCGTACGTCATAAGTACGGTGCGCGTACGTAATAGGATATGCGTACGGTAAGCTGACGCTACGCGCTCTGGACGTCATTAGTACAGCGCGCCTACGTGATACGTGCGTGACGTACGAGTACACCCGGAAGCAACGTCGCGGTTACGCAGGGGCGTGTAATGCGCATGCGCGAGTGTGACGTACACGCTTCGTAAGCGCACGGTAAGCGTCACGTGCGCGCACGGTAGGTCATGTGACTTACAAAGAACACTTTTTATTGGTTGAAATTACTTTCACTTCCAGAAACTTCCCACACCACACCCATTCCCCTCATTGCTGCTTGAAAGAACACTTTTCATTGGTTGAAACTACTTTCAGTTCCAGATTCTTCCCACACCACACCCATTCCCCTCATTTCTGCTTGTGATTCTCTAGGAGCAGGAGCTGGATTGACATTGGGATACAATGGCAGAACAGCAGACCTCTTCTGACAGTGAGGCCAGCAGCACCACCATGATCCAGAGAAGGGGGAAACAAAAGACTTCTTTTGTATGGGAGTATTTTTCTTTTCCAGAGGGGGAGAAAAAGGTGAATGCTCAATTGGTCACTTGCAAACTTTGTGGTCGTGTTTTATCAAGAGGAAATCCAAGGAAAAAATATTCCTTTGGAAATCACTCTATGAAGAGACACCTCCAGGATAGACACCCAAGGACCTTTGCTCGACATGCTGGAGAAAACTCTTCAGTAAGTCACCAGAGCCCAGCCTCAGATGCTCAGCCGAGTACATCATCGGCAGCTCAGCTGAGCCCTTCCTCTGATGTGGGAGCATCACCTTCTTCTTTTCCTGTGGACATCAACCCTCGATTTGGGAGGGTTGAAATGAGGTATACAAGATGTGGTGGTCTTATTGTTTTTGGGGAGATCAGTCTTCCCCTTATTAACAATAAGATAGACCAGCATGTTTGTAGACGCTCATAATACTCCCATTCTTTCTTTCCTCCATCCCTGTATGAACCCAACGGCTCTTATAAGAGCCAACCTTACCTCTCAACTTTTTTTTATTTTTTCTTTGAAACTTTTTTTTTTTTTTTTACCGTACGCGTAAGCGTATTTTTTTTTTTTTTTGTAACAAAAAAAACACTAAAAATCAATTACCACATCTCAAGATCCTTGAGAAATTAATAACTAATTTTTAAAAATCTTTTTGAGATAAACGAAATTTCTTTGCCATTTTGAAAGCACACTTACTACTCTTTTTTTTGGCAAGTGATAAACACTTTTACAGACTGACACATTTTGAATCCACTTTTCAGATTCTTAAAACAGCACATGTCCAAACTGCTTTTTCAGACTAGCACCATGTGTAACCTGGCTGACTGCCTACACTCCAGCAAGGGCAACCAGCCTTACTGATGCTGTATGTATTTGCATTACTGAGTCCAACCTCAAACCCTTAAAGTATTCTTTATTTTTACCAGTACACCTTAATTTATCTTGAAAACATAGTCCATATTATTTTACATGTTCCTCACATTTAAATTTCTCCCAAAACAGAAAATAATAAACACAACTTCAACAAAAGGAATTCCATTTCTATTATTCATTTCTTAATTTATCATATACATCCCCTCTCAAACTCTAAACTCACCTTTAAAATTAGTTAGCTGTGAAAGAAATGTGGCACTCAAACAGCAAATTATCAGAGCCAGGATCTCTGTTCTTTACACCTCTCTCCTCTCAGCAGAACCAGATAATGGCAAACTTTCCCTCTCTTTTTCCACACATATACATGTTAATTTCAAATCTCAGTGCTTCCCCCTTTTTTTCAAATGTAATCACACATTTCTATTGGTTGAAAACCAACCCTTTTCCAAAAGTACCCTTCCCCCAACTTGACTTCTGCCTGCTACCATAGCAACAGCTCATGGAACACTGCTGTGTGGAGTTAGGTCAGAAGTTCACCAAACAATGTTTCAATTCCACAGAGCAAGAGTGCTTGACTTTTCAAACCTAACAGCAAATCCATAGTACTGTTCTTTGGTAACACATTTTTCTGTACCAATACAAAACATGCTTCTATTAATTTACACATGCAGCCTAGTTTTTATTCTAGAATGGTATGAAACAGCCAATCAGTTCTTTTTTTTTATGAAAAAAATATGTATGCCTCCATTTCCAAACTGTCTTTCATTTCTTTTTACCATTCTACTGAATTACACCTCCTGAGTGCATCCAGTTCTCCTTGGAAGATGTTCACAGTGTGGATTGTAGGGCACAGCTATGTTTTCTGGAGTGAAAAGTTTGCAGAGAAAACAGGTATGGTGAGAGACCTTGCTTTGCCAAATGTAGACATTAAATGGATTGGTCAGAGAGGGTTAAAGTGGCACCAATTGATGCCATTGGTGAAATCCTTCATGCAAATCCAACACCCTGACCTCATAATAGTGCACTGTGGTGGCAATGACCTAGGCACTTTGACTGGGGTAGGTCTGGAAATGCTTATGAAGGACACCTTTGCACAACTGTTTTCACTTTTCCCTAAACCTGCCTTTGTGTTTTCTAACATATGCCAAAGGCAAAAATGGAACTGGTCCAATCATTTCTGTCCGCAGATTGACAAAGCAAGAAAGCACGTCAACAAATCTGTTTCTGCTTTCCTCCGTGACTATGGTATGGGTTCCATTTACCACAACAACTTGCGTTACGACATGCAAGACATTTATAGAGGAGATGGTGTGCACTTCAATGATGAAGGGAACAGAGTCTTCCTCTTGAACCTTAGACTCTGCATCGGTACTTACTTGTAGGTACCACTAAAAAATCACTTCATAAACACAACGGCTCTTTTTAGAGCCCCCTAATATCTAAACTCTTAAATCTGAATTTTATTTCTTTTTTTATTTTTTTTTCTACCGTACGCGTACGGTAAGCTTACCGTAAGCTTACCGTACGCGTACCCCGCGATTTTTTTTTAAAAATAATAAATGTTTTCTTTGAACTTTTCTGTCCTTCTTTGACCCCCTTACAAATGTTAGGGGGTCTGTAACTCTCCTCCTTGCCCCCTTTTCAAGATATCACTCTTTTTTTTCTGAGTGAAACACACGAAATGGCGGCCGCCGCTTCCTGGTTTCGACCGATTTGAATGTTTACTAAGATCTAACAGCCAATCAGAATCGCGCTCGCGCACGCCACCGTACGCGCACGGTAAGCGCACCGTAAGCGCACGGTAAGCTGCCACAGATATATATATTGATTTAAAGGCTATTTTCTCAGATTCTACTGAACAGATTTACACCAAACCTACAAAAGGCACTTCCTTGACCTGGGGACTACCTCTCTGCCAAATTACATTAAATTCTGTTCAGCCGTTCGGGCTGTAGCCCTGTCTAAAGGTCCTATGGAAAATTGCATGGGAAAAACGCGTTTTGGGACCCCCCTTTTATCTCAGCCCCCGCTTGACGAATCCCCCCGAGACTTTCAGGGTAGGAGCGGAGCGTAGCGCCCCACCTATTTTGAAACATTTGCGAGGATTCGTCGACCGGCGCCAAAGTTATTCAAAATAGAATGTTGCGGATTTCCTATGGAAACGTGGTCCTAACTATAACTACCTACTGGCGACCGCCAGTAGGTAATATATATATATATATATATATATATATATATATATATATATATATATATATATATATATATATATATATATAAAGTCCAAATCCCCACTCTGAATATAAGAAGGGTCCGACACAAGCCAGGATGCATTCAGGAGGATTTATTCCAGGATAAGTTAACAACGCAAACTTTGTAACATGCGGCAGACGCGTTTCAGCAGTTCAGCTTTCATCAGTGCCTGTTACGATGTTTGGAGCCTCGCACCAGGTGGCCATTTAGATGTTCACTAGGCCACTCCTGGAATCTTACTCGAGGCCCCTCCTTTTTCTTTAAAGAGCTACTGCGGCTCGCGTTGTTAAGCCAGACCGCTGCATGCTGGTAATCGCAGTCCATATGTGGATCCCCCTTGAGTAAGTGGGAAATCCAAACGCCCAGTAGCATCCCAACAATGTGGCCTCCGGACTGCACCCAACCGCAGCTTGCTGCCAAATTGAAAGTCGTCACTGAAAACCTCTTGATGCTCCCTGCAGTTGAATACTGCTCCTCTCTCCCCACGCAGTGTTACCTTCACCCTGTGGTGCTTCAGTCTGCGCGAGGGGGCGCCGCGTTGTGCATCACCAAACACAAGTCCATTCAAATTGCTGGCTAACGCGGTGCTTCCAGACCGAGAGGGCATGTCAGAAAAGCCGGTGCCTGCAATACCGGCAAAACATAAAGTCCAAATCCCCACTCTGAATAGAAGAAGGGTCCGACACAAGCCAGGATGCATTCAGGAGGATTTATTCCAGGATAAGTTAACAACGCAAACTTTGTAACATGCAGCAGACGCGTTTCAGCAGTTCAGCTTTCATCAGTGCCTGTTACGATGTTTGGAGCCTCGCACCAGGTGGCCATTTAGATGTTCACTAGGCCACTCCTGGAATCTTACTCGAGGCCCCTCCTTTTTCTTTAAAGAGATACTGCGGCTCGCGTTGTTAAGCCAGACCGCTGCATGCTGGTAATCGCAGTCCATATGTGGATCCCCCTTGAGTAAGTGGGAAATCCAAACGCCCAGTGGCATCCCAACAATGTGGCCTCCGGACTGCACCCAACCGCAGCATGTATATATATATACATGGATAAAATTGGGTAATGTTTTGGATGCCTTAGTGACAAGTCCTATTATTGCCTGTTGATCAAAGAAAGAAATGTAATACAGACATGGATATGCTTTTGAATCTGTGTAGTAAACCACACTTGCTCTATCATATTTGGAAGTTTCATGTTCCTTCTGGAATGTCCTGTGAACTTGTAAGCTACTGGTACCACTAGGTTACTAAGTACACTGAGCTAAGAGTGTATTGGGCGGAAGCATGCGATGATCGCGAAAACATTGCAAACATGCAGTAAGAGGAACCTCGTTTTGAAACAGAAGGGAAGGGTTAACAGATGCTAACCATTCACAAGTGGAGCTGCAGTAGTCTAAAATTAAAGACATAATTTAATTTGCTGCCTTTCTCATGAGCATAGAGTGGAAAGTTGAAGAGGTTGCCATTTTATAGTTGCTTTCCATGAAAGTGGTGTGACATTCTTGTTCTTACTTTTTACAAATCGTAACTGTGGCAAAACTATCCAGAAAGAGCTAAAACAACAATATAATCTACAAACTCAATTCACTGGTAACTATATAACTTTTTTATTATTTAAAAAATGTAGATTAGAAATTAAGATGTATATGAGAGTTTGATGATTAAAAAGAGTATCACAGTGATGTAAAAAACAATATCAGATAAACTGTATCTTGCAGCAGGTATGTGTTTAAGATGTTAGTACTGCTGAAAATTACCATGGGCAATGCCTTTAAAAATGGCGATATTTTAAATGTCTAAGCATTATGTGCAGAATAGATACATCTATATTATTTGCATTCTGGGAGTTGTGATAGTTTTAGTCAAATTATTATGTAGGAGTAGTGTAGTCAGAAATAAAAGAAAAGAAAATGTGAAGCGTCTGTAACTAATTATAAAGTAGTAATACTTGTTAGGTATGTATTGGGAAGTGTTTGTCAATGTTGTCTTTAACATCTATGACCGGTTTGCATATACTAAGATGGTGAGATATGGTTTTTGTAGTGGTAGATGGTTATATTACAATGAGACTCTTGAGTTTACTTAAAGATGCACAGAAATATATATTTTTGGAAAGATGGCCTGAAGGTGTATGTCTACTATGAAATCATACATATGTTTACATGGTAATCTAAGTTCTTTAAGGCTGTTGTAAATTTCATGTATATGATGAAGGTGGTGTATTTCTTTAAACATGCTATGTTTAAATTTGAGGTGGGTTAATAGTGCAGAATGTCTCTTGAGAATTCCTGTGCTAGCTTCAATTGGCGTGTAACTTTTCTTTGAGAAATGGTGAATATATGTTTTGAAGACAAAAGGTATTTGTGGAATGATGTAGGTATGCCATTAAGAAAAGGTTTTGTGCTTAGAAAAAGTGAGACTTGTTGTTTTCAGTTTTAGAAACTTACTGATGCATGTGCACGCTGAGTAACAGAGCAATGTATGCTCTTAGAGATTCATGTATGCTATTATATATCAAGTGTGATATCTAGACTAATTCAATCACCCAGGCACAACACATGCACTCGTATGTACTCATTGAACTGCGCAGGAAACACCCATGTGTTCATCTAATCACCCAGGTAGTATCACTATAGTCATGTGAATAAACAGACACTAACTATGCAGATATAGAACCACTGATTTAGTTCCATAATACACAGGTAATCATGCAAGCACTACCTATATGCTGAGAGAATTACCTTGGCACTATCAATGCACTCATCCAATCATCCAGGGAGTTTTGTTGTAATCAACCAGAAACACAAGTATTTTCAAGTTTTAGTGAGGAATATGTACTTTTTTAGAACCATCTGGTGAATTATATATGCAAACTGTCACACACTGTTTGCACGTACTCTGAAGAATTAGTGAGCTATAGGCTATGATGCAGATTAATGTGCAGATTTGTATATACAGTGTTTCTCAAAATTTGAATCTGACACATCTTAGTAGAAAAGTATTGAAACACTAAATGAACCAGAGACACCGTGGTAGCGAGGAACAGAAATAGCTCTTATGTTGTGTTTTTGGATTTACAGTTTTGAGACACTGTATGTACTTTTACACTTTGGTTGGTTTATTTTAAAACTGAGTACAAAAGATATAAAATGCACTTTTAGCTTGTAAAGTGAGAATATAAACTGCAGTGTATATGGTGCAGTGTGTTGTAGGAGATGGTGCTATAACATTAAAAGGTAACCAGTAAATTAAGTTTTGTGTTTTAGTTTGGCTTTGGTACATTGAAGAAAGTATTATAGTTATGTAGGTAGGTTCATTTGTAGATTTAACACCGCAATATAACATAAAAATTGTTTTTGTATTACGTGTAAGCCAATTGTAAAGTAGTTGGTACATTAATTAGAAGAAAACAATACATAGTTGTTTTTTTACAGAAAAATATCTGCATAATTACTGACAGAATGTCTACAAAAATGCAGAGGAAAAATTAACAGAAGCAAGTGCGATATCTATGCAGAACTGTGACTCACAACGGGGAAAATTAGGAAAAAGCAATGAACAAAAAAAATCTATTGGTAAGAGGACAAAGTCATTTCTTAAAAATATATGTGGATATTTCCAAAGATTATTAAATATCAAAAATAAAATTCAAACAGTGAGAAAGATTAACAATGGACAAAATGTGTATAACAAGAACAGCAAAGAATGTAAAAAAGATGGACACACCTTAACCAGGAGACAGATGCAGTTAAAGGAAATCAGAGCCAGGATGTTTTGTAGTACACTAGGTATAAATCTACTGAGAACTATGAAAAAGTATAGAAGAAGGGGCGAGGTCCTGAAACAGAAAGAACAAGTTGAGAGAGTAGTTGATAAAGCCTTTGCTTTGAAAAGGAAGCTTTTTATTTTCACTATATATAAAATGAAGACTCTTGACAATATGGTGTTGTGCATAAGGTGACAAAACAAGAAAAAAAGAGTAGTGAATAGAAGTAACTTTTGTACATTTTTTAGTGGAGATTGCATAAATACATAAATAAAAACTTCCACAATTTAAACGGCTTCCTTGAGCTAACGGGCTGACGAGCCTTGGTTCTGCACCTGCGCGCCAGGAGAGGTACTTGACCTGCTTTTAATTACATTTTGGCAGGCCACACGGCACCCCTTTACACTGACCTGCTCCCTGCTGACGAGAGGCAACTACCTCGAAACACGTGTCCAGGGATGGCTAACGCAACACATACTGTTCTATTTACATTTCGTGACATAGGCGTACCCGCCGTCGCCACTACATTTCCCACAGTCCTTTGGGGCAACTTGCTGGTGTGACGAGCAGTGTGCGACCTATTCTTCCACAATTTAAACGGCTTCCTTGAGCTAACGGGCTGACGAGCCTTGGTTCTGCACCTGCGCGCCAGGAGAGGTACTTGACCTGCTTTTAATTACATTTTGGCAGTCCACACGGCACCCCTTTACACTGACCTGCTCTCTGCTGACGAGAGGCAACTACCTCGAAACACGTGTCCAGGGATGGCTAACGCAACACATACTGTTCTATTTACATTTCGTGGCATAGGCGTACCCGCCGTCGCCACTACATTTCCCACAGTCCTTTGGGGCAACTTGCTGGTGTGACGAGCAGTGTGCGACCTATTCTTCCACAATTTAAACGGCTTCCTTGAGCTAACGGGCTGACGAGCCTTGGTTCTGCACCTGCGCGCCAGGAGAGGTACTTGACCTGCTTTTAATTACATTTTGGCAGTCCACACGGCACCCCTTTACACTGACCTGCTCCCTGCTGACGAGAGGCAACTACCTCGAAACACGTGTCCAGGGATGGCTAACGCAACACATACTGTTCTATTTACATTTCGTGGCATAGGCGTACCCGCCGTCGCCACTACATTTCCCACAGTCCTTTGGGGCAACTTGCTGGTGTGACGAGCAGTGTGCGACCTATTCTTCCACAATTTAAACGGCTTCCTTGAGCTAACGGGCTGACGAGCCTTGGTTCTGCACCTGCGCGCCAGGAGAGGTACTTGACCTGCTTTTAATTACATTTTGGCAGTCCACAGGGCACCCCTTTACACTGACCTGCTCCCTGCTGACGAGAGGCAACTACCTCGAAACACGTGTCCAGGGATTGCTAACGCAACACATACTGTTCTATTTACATTTCGTGGCATAGGCGTACCCGCCGTCGCCACTACATTTCCCACAGTCCTTTGGGGCAACTTGCTGGTGTGATGAGCAGTGTGCGACCTATTCTTCCACAATTTAAACGGCTTCCTTGAGCTAACGGGCTGACGAGCCTTGGTTCTGCACCTGCGCGCCAGGACAGGTACTTGACCTGCTTTTAATTACATTTTGGCAGTCCACACGGCACCCCTTTACACTGACCTGCTCCCTGCTGACGAGAGGCAACTACCTCGAAACACGTGTCCAGGGATGGCTAACGCAACACATACTGTTCTATTTACATTTCGTGGCATAGGCGTACCCGCCGTCGCCACTACATTTCCCACAGTCCTTTGGGGCAACTTGCTGGTGTGACGAGCAGTGTGCGACCTATTCTTCCACAATTTAAACGGCTTCCTTGAGCTAACGGGCTGACGAGCCTTGGTTCTGCACCTGCGCGCCAGGAGAGGTACTTGACCTGCTTTTAATTACATTTTGGCAGTCCACACGGCACCCCTTTACACTGACCTGCTCCCTGCTGACGAGAGGCAACTACCTCGAAACACGTGTCCAGGGATGGCTAACGCAACACATACTGTTCTATTTACATTTCGTGGCATAGGCGTACCCGCCGTCGCCACTACATTTCCCACAGTCCTTTGGGGCAACTTGCTGGTGTGACGAGCAGTGTGCGACCTATTCTTCCACACTCACAGAATCACACAGGCATTACCTATGCAATCATACAATCACTCATGCACTACTCATGCACTCACATGATTACCCAGATATTACACACTCACTCACAGACCTACAGTCATTCACCCCCAGTCAGCATCCTATACAATGACTCACACATCTACTCTCAATGTTTTCAGGTTATAATTAGTAAATAAAATTAAACATACCTTTGAAATTCTCTAACAAAACAAAGGTTACAGGGACGTTAAAGTTAGGTATTAACATTTAAAAAACCTTCGAAATTCACTGAAAAAACAAAGGTTACAGGGACGTAATAGTTAGGAAATATATTTTTTAAAGCCTTAGAAATTCACTGAAAAAAAACAAAGGTTATGGAGACGTTATATAGTTAGGCTCAAGTTTCATTGTATATAAACAGTGAAATTCAGCAGTTATATTTAGCTGAGCTAATTATAACTCATGCCCCGCAATGCACTGCTTATCACCTCACATATTACATCACTCATGACATGGTCAGTGACATCACTCATGACATCTTAAATTGTATCACTGATTACATCACTGATTACATCATCAACACCATCTTTGACACACCCACTTATACCCCATTATAACCTTTCATACACCCACTCGAACTTCCACACTATCGTTCTCAAAACCATTGACACACCCATACCAGTACTTACACACTGACTCACTGATTTATAGGTCTACACACACATCCACTCAGTTACCCATACAGACATTCATACACCCACTCACTCACTAATACAGCCACTGATATATCCACTCATACAGCCACTCACACACTGTCAGATACTTAAAGAGCTACTCACACATCTACTCACTCACCTATAGAGTCAATCAGACAGCCATTTATTCACCTATAGAGTTATACGCACACCTAGTCACCTATTCATCTTGATACTAACACATACTCACTCTCCATCCAGCCCATCACACACACACTCACTAACCCATACAGCCACAATCACAATCCCTCACTCATACAGTCACAAATATAGTCCAACCCTCACATATACTGCCTTGCACATATCCACTTACTCACCCATATAACACAGACACATCAATTAACTCACTGACCCAGCCATGCACACACTCAGCCACTTATACAGCCATCCTCCTACGGATTAACTAATCCATACACCCACTGAATCTTCCATGCAGTCACTCAAACACCCTCTCATCCAGCTGCACAGACACTCATACAACCATGCAGGGATTCAGGCACCCAATCAATCACCCATACAGTCACTCACATACCCACTCCCCAACCCATACAGCGACTTAGACACCATCTGACAGACTGATACAAACATTCTCAAATCCAAGTCACTCACCCATACATTCATTGAGACACCTAATCACTCATTTATACAGTCAGTCACACACCTACTGAATCATCCATACAGACACTCGTACACTCAATGATTAATCAATACACCTTAGTATATATATTTAACACTCATAAACATTTTAAAAACACTTACAGTCACTGAATGATGTCATCAGTGATGTTATTTTATATGTCTTCAGTGATGCCGTCAAAGATGTCACTGACTATGTCATGGGTAATGTAATATGTGAGGTCATAAGCAATGCATTGCGGGGGTGTAAGTTAACACTCGACTCAGACAAATCGTCACAACACCCACCCACTCCACCGGCCACACGCTTGACCCCATCTTCTCAGCAAGCTCCCACGTCTTCAACCGCACCACCGAACTCCACTTGACCGACCACCGCTGCATCCACTTCACCTTCCGGAAATCTACCACACACCACCACACCCAGCAGATGCCTCGCCGCCGCCGGACCAAGATCACCGAGGACCAGCCAACCACCGCCCTCGCCCAGAGCCCACACACAGACCAAACCGACACCGCGGCTCGCAGGCTCAGACAATGGATCGATGACTGCGCCAACACTCTCGCACCGCTCAAGAAACCCTCCAACACCCACACCAGCAAGAGAGCCAGCTGGTTCACCAAAGACCTCCAGGCCTCCAAGCGAACCTGCTGAAAACTAGAAAAAAACTGGATCCATGAACAAACATCGGAGAGCTACACAGCCCACAAGAATGCCACCCGCAGACACCACCACCTCATCAGATCCACCAAAAGGACCTCCTTCAAAGACCGCCTAGACAACAACGCACACAACAGCAAAGAGCTCTTCAACATCGTAAAGGAACTCTCCAACCCCAGCTCCAACACCAATGACATCCCACCATCACAAGACCTGTGAGACTCGCTGGCCACCTTCTTCCATCGCAAGATCGCAGACATCCACGACAGCTTCGACGCCGTCACCACCCTGGCGACCACTGTGACCCCGCTCCCATGACCACCACCCACACCAACCGCCTGCTCGCCTGGACCAACATCAATGACGACAATACCATCAAGATCATGAACACCATTCACTCCGGATCCCCGGAAGACCCCTGCCCACACCACATCTTCAACAAAGCCAGCAGCACCATCGCACCCCATCTCCGGAAAACCATCAACATCTCCTTCGAGACAGCAACCTTCCCGGAGAGTTGGAAGCACGCAGAGATCAACGCCTTACTCAAAAAACCCAAGGCGGACCCCAAGGACCTCAAGAACTTCTGACCCATCTCCCTGCTCCCGGTCCCAGCGAAGGTCTTCGAAAAGGCCGTCAACAAACAACTGACCAGCTTCCTCAAGGAGAACAGCATCCTGGAACCGTCCCAGTCCGGGTTCCGCAGCAACCACAGCACCGAAACTGCCCTCATCGTCGCCACCAACGACATCAGGACACTGCTCGACAATGGAGAAACCACAGTCCTCATCCTCCTGGACCTGTCAGCCACCTTTGACACGGTCTGCCACCGCACACTATGAACACGCCTCCATGACGTCGGAATCCAAGAGAAGGCCCTGGACTGGATCACCTCTTTCCTCTCCGGCAGAACTCCGAGCGTCCGCCTCCCGCCCTTCCGCTCCGAAGCCACCAAGATCATCTGCGGCGTACCCCAAGGCTCATCCCTCAGCCCAACCTGCTCTTTGCTCCGAAAGGCTCCTCCTCAAGGACTCCACCAATGCAAACAGACCTCTTTGCGCTTTGTTGAGAGTACAACTCTACAGTGGGACTAACCTGGTCCCTGTGTATGAACCATGCTACTTCGGGGTCGGTCTGAACTTCTAACTTTCCCATGGTCTAAAGCGACCAGATGACTACGAGTTGAGCTTTGTGCCCTTAGGCACAATTTTCATTTAAAAAAGTTTAATTCATTATCTTCGGATCTACTGCTTGAATCTGTGATCTGGTATCATTTTATTTCTAAATTGATTTGGGATTTTTCTTATGTTTTCACTTTATTACTGTTTGTGTGCTGCATAAATACTTTACAAATTACCTATAAGTTAAGCCTGACGG
Organism: Triturus cristatus; assembly: GCF_964204655.1. NCBI lineage: Eukaryota > Metazoa > Chordata > Amphibia > Caudata > Salamandridae > Triturus > Triturus cristatus. The sequence goes on along the minus strand of NC_140587.1, from coordinate 884,642,212 downwards.
TTTATTTGTCAAGTTACTGGTTATATGACAGAACAATGCATGCCTCAATAACACATACCTAAACAATGCAGTCTCAACCACGACCTTGTCTTTACCATGCATGCCTTTACAACTCATTTTGTAGTAAATGCATGATTGGTAAAGGTTTTTGCATGGTAAAGATCAGACCGCTCACCTTTAGCCCTAAAACTCAGACCCCAGTCCTGCAAACCTTCTTGTTCCAGCCCTAAAAACTACCCTGAACCCCCCACCCTGATCCCTAAAACCTGGCCACCAGCCCTAATAACGACCCCCAAATCCAGCCCCCCGCCCTGATCCCTAAAACTGATCCCCAGCCCTAAAAATTGCCACTACCCTCACACTGGATCCTTAACCTCAGCCCCTCGCCCTGAGCCCTAAATCCGTCCCCAGCCCTAAAAACTGCCCTTTCTCCTGCCCTGAAACCTAAACAATAATAAAGAAACTACTCACCAAGCTGCTGTTCCTTAGGATGTAATTTGCAGAAACCCTCTAACACCCCCTGCCCACTCGCTGCAATGCTGAACCGCTAACTGCCCTACCTATGCATATGTGTGGTAAAGGCAGATACGTGGTTAAGGCAAGCGTTGTTCCACTTGAGTTATAATGACACGTGAGGTTTAGGTCACATTGTTAATGCTGTTTCCCAAAGTTAATAGCCAACCTGCCCAGGTTAATTTAATGACTTTTGTGGTCCACCCTGACTAGGATTGTGGTTGTTGCCTGAGCGTTGCTTCTACCCTTCTCAACCAATAACCCTGTTTCTTACAGGAACCATCTGGCTGGAAATGAAATCAGCCAGGTCTCCTCTAGTCGGGATGGCAAGCAACTTCCAGACAAGCAACCCCAGACCAGTGTCTACTTAGAAGAAGAAAAAAAAGTGATGGGCAGTTGCATGAATTATTCGCAATGACTTATGATCAAGTGGGACTGCATTGTACTCCAGCTTTTTTTGTCCGTAAGGGAACCAGGAATATGCAGTCGAGACTTAGTCCTGCTCCAATAGGAATAGTCCTGTCTGAACTGTCAGGCCAGGTCCCCTCCAGATGAGAACAACCCAGACATATTTTTCCCCTTCTGGGACTCATCAGTGAGATGCGGTTTGTGGCACAGTGAGCAGGGAATCAGATCTTTGCATTCCAATTGTAATTAGGACATCTCACTTAGAAAAAACAGGAGCGAGGATAGAATGTTGGAAGAACAGAGTCTGATTAACATGTAACTGGCCCATGTCTAGAGCGGTAAAATGGGCATCAAACGATGGGCCAAAACGTGACACGAGTAATTACCGGTGGCTCAGAGGCTCAGATTAATTTAAATAATGCACCCGTCCCATTTTTGTTTTTCTGCATCCCTCTGCAGCACCGTGTCCAGCCCTTGTAAGACACATTTTCCTTGTCCATCACTGGGGTCCAGAGCGGCCGAGTCTATAATATTACTCCCTGCAGGGCTCCGTGGCTGGCCGATTGCGTGATTCCAATGTACAGAAAATGTTGTCCGGTACGCACCGTGAGCCGGTTCTACTGCCAGTGAGAGAGTCCTGTTTCCACCCCGTCTAGCCTGATCTGTGACAGCCTCCGGACCTATTCACGCAAGGGACGTCAATTACTGTTTAAAGGAAGTGAGGCAAATTCATCGAATACAGAAATTTCCCGTTTTCACACTCTGGGCAGAGGACACTGCCCTCTCCCATGCCCAACCCCCGCATCCTTTCATGTTAATCGGCGTCTGTGCTCACTGTGGACACTGAAGCAGGGCTCGACGGGACCTGCTCCTACGCGCCTCTGAGATGTGCTAACACCGCGGACAGATCATGAAATGCGCCTCAGTGGTGCATTAGGCAGATGTGACGGGATTCACGGGATGAGGATTGCGTGTTCGTGTTAGGCGCGCGTCTCCTTTCCTCCGCTCAACGCTTCTCCATCCTGTGTGCGGCGGAGCGGGATAGCGCCCTCCACGTCCCTCCCCGGTGCTGCAGCAACAGGTGCGGCGCCTGCCGGAGCTGCACGAACCCAGCGCGCGCAACTCCCCCGCATGAACAGCACTGCAGCGGCTGCAGCGCATCTGCATCTGCTCGCCAACACCGCACTCGGAGGACTCCGACCTTCACTGGACAGGGTTAGCGAGAATCCTGCTCTAGGCTCGCAGTGCGAGGGAGGGAGACAGAGAAAGCGAGTGGGGAAGGACCTAGACCTGGTTTCTCCCGCCTCGCATCCTCTCTGACTGCTCCGCAAACCCTAACTGGTGCCCGCAGTAAAGCCGCCCTGGTAATCCCTCAGCACGACCCGCCCCCTGGCACGCTGCTACCGGACGCACTGCTACATAGTCTGCACAAGAGGCACCCGGCTGTACCCGCCGCGGGACCCCCTGCCAGCATCAGGACCAGGAGGTCCCTTGAGAGGAGGAAACTTTTTTATCTCGGCCGTGGGATGGGTACGGCCGAAGTGAGTGTATCCCAGGCGCAGATGCACTATGCCCGCTGCTGCTGAAGGAAACCAGGGAACAGGAGTGATCTTGCGCAGTGGGTGGCCTGCTGGGACGTGCCTTCTTTTTCCAGCACTGGGTGATACCCGCGGGGGCTGAAGCCTTTCTTCGCTGCAAGCGGTCTGCTGCTGGTTTGCTGCTGGTGAACGATGCTGTGCTGCTGCTTGTGGAGATGATCCTGTGCCCTGAGGAGCGCGGGTGGTGGCCGTTCTTGAGGTGTCTCGTCTCCATCCAAGGCTCGCCAGGCGCAAACATGATGTGAAGCCACTTTTCTGGCATTTGTGCGCACCGCTCGTGGCACGCGGTAGCCTTGCAAGGTGGAGCCGCCGGAGGGAGCTGATGACGGACTCTTTAATCCCCTGGATGCGGGAGGGGAAGCACCGTAGGATAGTGAGCGCGCCGGCCCGGGGATCATGTGAGTGAGTGCTCGGATGTGCTGCTGGTCTGGCATGAACCTGGCGCGGTGTCTGCTGACCCTGGCGCGGACAGTGCTGGCCCTTTCCGCTATGCATGATCACTGAGCCCCTCTCAGCAATCAATCTGCCCTTTGGATTTTTTGGGGCAATTGGTGTGTGTGTTGGATCTATGCGCAACCTCTCGCTATGGACGTGGCCTGGGTGTCCCTGGGCTTGGCACGCGACTTCACGCTGATGTTTGCGACTGGTCTCTGCTCACATCTGGAGGACAGGCGATGACACCGCAGGTTGAGGCGCTGAGGCCGGCCCACGTCGGAGGCTGCTGAGGAAGAGGGTGCCGCCGGTGCGCGCAGTGTTCGCCGCCTGGGTGTGCGGTTCTGCCTTCTCGAATCGCGCCTGTGCCTTTCCCCTCCGCCCCCGCTGGAAGTCCTCCCGCAGCTAAATGGAATTAGTGGAGATCGCAGCCCCTTGTGCAAGGAACAGACATGACCCATGGGCGCAGTTTGTTTCACAGTGAGTATGTCGGCGCCGGTGGTGGCTGGTGGTGGTGGCCTGTGGGGTCAAGATACTTGCCTGCGAGAACAACCACCCTCTTCCCAGTCCAGCCGCCGGATGTGGGGGGAGTGAATGTCTGCTGTGAATGATACTCGGGCTGAGCAGCCCTTAATGTGTCTCACGTCTGGCTGTTTGGTGGGATACAGGGGGCGAGTTTGAGTGCAGAGAGCTAGCTACCCTTGAAAGTTTAAGACAAGCAGGCTTGCTGCAGGAGAATGGATGGTTCTGTGATGTTAGGTGCAGGGAACAGTCTGGTGATGTTGGGTGACAAGTCAGGGGTATTTGCTTTCGGGAAGAAGGATTGGCATGGTTTAAGAGACGGCCAGACGAGGACTAGATTCTAGTGATGCCGGTGGAGGGGTGGGGGAGTCGTGGTGGAGGAGAAATGTGGAATGTGTGCTCTGAATTTGAGGCGTCGCTGCTTGGCGGGGCGGGGGAGGGGGCAGTTTGGTGATGTAAGTTGAGGGGTGAATGTGTTGATATACAGCAGCCACTGATCTTTGCTGTTGAAGAGTGAGATGGCGTTTGTGTTAAATTGTGGAGTGCTGGTGTGGGTTGAAGACAAGGCTACTTTTTTAGGTGGACGAGAGCCTGATATGTGTGCTGGTGAATTTGAGGGGTGCTGCTGTGAAATAAAAGGTTGGGGTTCGCAGTGTGGTGGTGGTTTGAGATGTGAGATGTTCGGTGCTGACGTAAAATAGCTAGCTTGATGTGTGCTGGTAGAGTGAGGTTCTGTTGTGGAGGCGAGAGAATCAGTCTGCTGATGTGGGTTCAGGGCTGGTGCCTTTAGTGTAGGGCTGAAATAGCCGAGGACAGAGGGTGGTATGCTGAGGCAAAAAGGAAGGTGGCTGGGTGTGTTGCTTGAAAAGCGGCGGGGTGTTAAGTTTCGGGGGGGATGTGATCAAGGCTCTGATGTTTCATTTTTTCTTGCAACGAAAAGAAAATCTTGAATTACTGCCGGGGTGCAGGGATCTCTGTGCGCGTGCTTTGTTGGACACCTGAGATGTTTTCACCTTAAGCTGAAATTCGACAGTATGTTTGCAGGGGCGATTCATCTGTTGTTTTGGCGGACATGGGCGAATTCAAGGAATTCCGAGATTAGGGAACCGGTCAGTGATTGGTATGTTCTAGGGGGCATGGTGTGGGTGAAGTCTTGTGTGTTTTGGTGCCTTTACCCATAGGCATTTCTACTACTAGTTCTGTGATGCATATTTAATGAGGATTTTACAATGTCGGGCACGCATGTGTTCTCTGCCTTGTAGGGTGCATTGGGAATCGTTCAATTGCTTGCACTAATAATGCGGGTGTGCCATTAGCATAGCAAGCGATAAACGGTTACAAGATGCTTCTAAGTCGCCTAAGGAACCAATGGGAGGCTGGTTTGAGTTTTCTCAGCTAGGAAAAAAATCAACCTCGGAGCGCACATACCGTTTGGCAATGCCTTGTGCATCTTTGTGGACATCAGACGACAATTATTTGTTGAAATTGTCATTTATGTTGGATTTCAACCAGCTGTGAATCACACCTTATGCGTTTATGCGAACGGGTTCCGGCTTCGAGTGAGCTGAGATGAATTTTAATTTAAATACAAAATCAAAGTCAATTGCTTTAGTAATAGGTATGATTTCCATTCACTCTCTCTCTCTCTTTCTCTCTCTCTCACTGTCTTTCTCTCACACACACACTCTCTCACACACACAAAACCACTCTCTCACACACACACCCACACACTCTCTCTCACACTCTTTGTCTCACACACACATACACTGTCTCTCTCTCCATTCTCTCTGGCAATCTTCCACTTTTCCGATTACTCCGACTCTTGGCCTCTCCTCCTCTCTCCCTCATCTTTCATATCTTAGTTGTGTTGTGAACTCCTCTCTCCTTTTGTCCTTTACTTCTACAAGACCCTTTCATGTTTCTACTGCACTGCTCACACCTCTGCATTCTTATGTAAATAATGCACCTTAACATAGCAGGTCAAGCAGGTTTTCTCAACATCATACAACTCTCGTCTACAGAAAAGATAACACAGTGGGCTTCGACTTCATCCTAAAATATGGAACTGCGCTTAATGCACGGTTTGGCACAGGCTTGAAAGAATGCGGCAACTTTTTCTAGTGTTACCGATAGGCTTATGTTTAAATTTGCCAACGTTTTCACTTTTTTCATGAAGAATTCTAGCACAAACACGTGCCACGTACAGAAGAACTTTCCCTTCATAGGATCAGCCGCTTCTGCCTGTCTAGAGATGGAAGCTCGGATCTGGGACCTTGGGTAGCGCCATCTTGCGCATGGCTACCGTCCTGCACCGGCGCTGACGTGTAATTCACCAGGAATCCGAGGACTGGAACATGTCCGCAGTGCTGTGAGCAGGCATGCTGCCAATACTTGGTGTGAGAAACAAACAGTGCAAACTTGCAGGTTTTCGTTGAACGGCACCGCCACTCACACACCGTCTGTGCCGAATGGTTTTAAAACCTATGATGGTGCGCCACGTGGCCGCTGGACGGTTTGACGTTAGAGACTGAAATGGCCCCAGCCATGACTCACAGCAAATGTAGTGACGAGGCTTTACTGAAGGTGCACGGCCTATAATGAGCCATAAAGGCATGGCACACACATCGCCAACGAGAGACCCCCCTGCACATTTTAGAAGCAAACCACTTTGCATTTTGCCTAGCCAACAGTTTCACTGCACTATGTCACATAGTCAGGCGGGCAACTAGAGCAAAATTTCGGGGGGGGCTGAAAAAGATTTCGGGGGGGGGGGGCTGAAAAAGATTTCGGGGGGGCTAAGTCTTCCAGCCATAGGGAGAGTGGCTGTAAGAAGGGGTGAACACACAACAAAAGCCTCATTAACGAGTAAATGGTCTTTTAAAGACCTGTTAAGTACTCGGGTGCGGCTGTAATCAGACGGACGCCAGCCCGCGAGGCTATCTCAGCCGGGCTGACGCACATGACGGGTGGGGCTGAAGCCCGGTGAGCCCAATGGGTGTTGCGCGCCTGCACATAGTAGCGACGAAAGGCTAATCTGTCCCTGATTGATCGTACACTCTGTTCATGTTCCCCCTCCCTCCTTCCCTCCATTTCACTTCCTTCCTTCGATGGCTTCTGTCTCCCACTCGCAGCTCCATTCTCATACTATTTCTCGGTCGCACTGCCGTCGCCAGACCATCTTTTTGATTCCCCAACATCTCTTGCATTCTCTATTTTTCATACAGTTTCTCTCCACCTTCAATTGTCCCCTTTGCTATTAGACTCCCTATGTTCTGCTGATCTCAATCACTCTGATGAAGGCCTTGGGTCTGTCTCCACATAGTACCCCCAGGGGCACCCCGCTCACCCCCCTCCCCCAAATTAGGTTACCCAAAGAAGACACAAGAAACAGTTGTAGTTGGGTAACAAATGCTGCAGGATTTATTACATAATTCCAGGATATGTAATAGGTGGGTTATCTTACGGGCGATCCAAGGGCAGGCGGCCATCTACTTCACCTGCCCCGCCTGATGAGCCGGGCAGCACGGGAACGACCCGCAAGTGCTGCCCCCCCAAGTGATTCTTTTTTCGATCACGTGCCGTTGAGATTCTACTCACACCCCCCCTCTCGGGGCGGAGCGTCGCATAGCAAGCCCCCGGTTGTTCAGGCCCACAACCGCCCACAGGCCTAGCGGGGCGCCGACCGGCTTCCGGGACCTCTCTGGAGGCTCCTCGTTTTGGCTCAGGCACCACGTGGTGCCGCGCAGAGGTACCCTTTGTACCGGCCTGCTTCCAGATCGCCCTGTAACTCCGCCTGCAACGAAAAGAAAAACATTAAAACGTTCAGCCAAAAACCCCACCCCACCACACCACGCCGGGTAAGCGGTAGGGAGGGTAAAAAGGCGAGGTGGGCGACAAAGAGGTCGCCAGTGAGGGTGGGGGAAGGCTAAATAGCCTTCCCCTCACACCTGGGCCCGGAAGTGACGCGCCTTTCGCGTCACTTCCGGCCCCTGACACGGAGGGGGGCACAATCAGGAACCCTGCCCCCGCCCCCCCCCGAAGTATGGAGTGGGGAGGGGTGACCGGGGCCCCGGGGCCACTAAGGCGCCGACCGCCGAGTGGCCCCCTGCGGGGGCCGCGGTCAGCGGCATAGTACCCCCAGGGGCACCCCGCTCACCCCCCTCCCCCAAATTAGGTTACCCAAAGAAGACACAAGAAACAGTTGTAGTTGGGTAACAAATGCTGCAGGATTTATTACATAATTCCAGGATATGTAATAGGTGGGTTATCTTACGGGCGATCCAAGGGCAGGCGGCCATCTACTTCACCTGCCCCGCCTGATGAGCCGGGCAGCACGGGAACGACCCGCAAGTGCTGCCCCCCCAAGTGATTCTTTTTTCGATCACGTGCCGTTGAGATTCTACTCACACCCCCCCTCTCGGGGCGGAGCGTCGCATAGCAAGCCCCCGGTTGTTCAGGCCCACAACCGCCCACAGGCCTAGCGGGGCGCCGACCGGCTTCCGGGACCTCTCTGGAGGCTCCTCGTTTTGGCTCAGGCACCACGTGGTGCCGCGCAGAGGTACCCTTTGTACCGGCCTGCTTCCAGATCGCCCTGTAACTCCGCCACAGCCCTGGAGGCGGCTAACCGTCGCAGCCAGGGCCCCCCACCAACCTAGCTCTTTACCTGCACCCTCTATTCACCAATGCTTCGCTTAAATCCAATAAAACAGATCCATGCCTCTTTGGGAGAGGTGTACTCCATCCAAGTCGAAGTACCCCTTTACATTCCCCCGGATCATCTCATGGCGAATAAAGCCCAAACCCCTTTGGGCGGGACTCAAACCCTGTGAGATCCCTTATAACCACAGGCCCAAGACATACCAGTGAGCTATAGCCCTGGATTGTAGATGGCCCCATCTATGTCCCCAATCCCTAGACGCTATCCCAATCGGATGGGGTCTGTTGAAATAGAGGGGCCTGTGAAGATGTGCGATAACTATTCGCCCCCCCAGCGGGAAGGTTACACCTATTCACAATCCTGGGCCTGCCCGCTTTGACTATTATGACGAGAAGGGTTACTTAACATTTGTACAGTCCCCTCAGATAGTTAACCTGGGGCACAGGAGTGCACCTCACTGCCAGCGCGTGACCATGGGCAAGGGGCGACTCTTGCCCCTGCCCCCCATCCCTTATACCTTATAGGAATTATGCCCCTACGGATCGCTCAGTGATGATCCCATAGGCATACCAGCTTCGGGAATCTGTTTGGCTTAAGCGTTGCGCGCTGTCATAATGTCCCCTTGTATTTGCCCCGCTGACACCCCAGATATTGGGACAGCAGCACCAGTCTCCTGCAGCTGCCGTACGCGACCAGTGATTCCGGTGGGGGGTGCCACCAACCGCAATGGTCCTCCAAGCATTACGGAAAGCCCCTTTTACCTGGGCCTGTCTTCAATTGATGGTGATTACACCCAGCTGAAGGCCAGAGGCCCGCCTAAGGAGCCTATTCACTTGTTTTGCTACCCGGCTCCCTTGTGGGAGGGCCACAGGGTTAGGGCAACGCGTGTGCTCCCAGGGCACGGAGCTGCTGGAAAGCAGATATCTGATACTCACAAGCTGGTATCTTATCTGTTGCTAAATGCCCTACTGCAGGAAGTTTCCCAAGAACCGTAGACTTCGCGGTCCCACCTAACTTGATCCCATCACCTGGGGGGAACCCAGTGGTGGCAGGACCTGCATGGTAACTCCATCCCGGCGTAGCTATCGCTTATTTGTGCCGCCGAAGCAGGCAATACCCCCTTAGGTCAAGTTCTACCCCTGGAGGATAACCTTGGGAGCAGACAAGTCTGTGGGAAACAACCGGAGACTTTGGTGCAAATACCGGCCCTATTCTGAACGTAGCGAGTGCTGCACGGTCAATAATGCCCTGATGCCCTGGGGCTCTACGTGGTCTTTACCAAACTTTGAACGACCGCACACTTGCTATATAACAACCATACCACCCCCAGCCGGGTGGAAGGTCTTCATCGCGCAACCCGAAATCTGTCTTTGGTTGCAGGGGAATACCCCCCAAAGTACATCCGGACCCATTCCTATATGGTTCCTTCAGCTAATCCTCCTGCAGGCCTAACTCTTGGTTATGGAGCCCAGCTCAGTGTTCTGCAGGCCAAACGGCTTAACCATGAACTATCGGTCGATTTGAGACAGAGGAAAACCACGGGTTGCAATCCGCTCGCGAGCGGCGCACCCGCAACCACTTGGACAATCACGCCGGTAACCTTGCCGTGATTAGGCCCTAGTGATGCGCTATGTGGTGACCACTTATTCTTTTGCCGCTATGCCAGTGCGTCCCCGAATTCAATGGGATTGGGGCGCTGAGCTGCACCCATATCTACACCATCTAGTGGCTCAATCCAGACTTCCTTTAGCATTAGATAATAACTACCATTCTATCTCGGTTGCGTTGCCCTGCCCGACTAGGCACCCACCCGGGTGTCTAGGTTACAGTTAGATATGTGTGAGTTCCCCATGTCAGTGACCGTTGAAGGCGGCCCACATAAGCATGTTGGCGGGGCCAGTTGCGGGCTTAAGCATACCTCTTTAAGACTGTCGGCAGCGACCCGTGTTTAACTGTTACTAACATGGCAATGACAGTTCTACGTTAGGACTATCCCCACACTGGTCCGCCCTGCCCAAGGACTGATGCACCTGGGAGGGCGAGGCCGTAAGCAATGGGGGTGGGTAACGAGACAACAATGACAAGCGACCCACGCCCCCTTTCAGCAAAAGGTTGGAGACGAGCGACACGTGGTCACGTGTGGTCAGGATCGGACTGCGCGACCCTTACTGTAATTAGCCCTTATATGTCGCGCGAACTCGACCCGAAGGTAATGGCGCGCCGGTCATGAGCACCGTATATACATACATCATCAGGCACGTGGATAATAATTATCTGGCCAGAGTCACCGCGTGACCCGCCCGAAGGTGTTGGGAGTGCAGAACATGAGCCCAGTATTTACATACCTTATTCGGGCACGGTCGATTAGTGATTAGCTCAAACCGTACTGCGCACCAAATAATTAGAGCGCCGGACACAAGCACCGACCAAATAACCCGTTCAGGTGCAGGAGGAGTCGTAATGCCCGGGATCGCCTAATGCGCGCGAATGTGGGCACGAGCAACTTCTTGTGAGTAATACATGTACCTGTATCATGTGTCTGCATCATAGGAAGCCAGCCACCATATGTTGCCTATTTATCTAGCGCGCGCTCGACCGGAAGGTATTGGTGCAAATTTTGTGAACAAATGCCTGCACTTGTATCAAGTATCTGCCTTATAGGAAGCCAGCACATACATGCTGCATATTTGTGTCGCGCAAACTCGACGCCAAAGGTATTGAAGCGCTGTATATGAGCACCGAACCTACACAAGCCGGCACAGGGAGAATAGGGGATTCGTACCATATAACACGATCGCCGTGCCAGGCCACACGAGCACCGCACCAGATTAACCCTTGCGGGGCGGGGGGGATTAGTAATACCCGTAATCGCGTGATGTGGACAGTGCATGTCTTGGTATCATGTGTCCGCCTTATAGGAAGCCTGCAATTACATGATGAATAGTTATATCGCGCGATCCTGACCGGAAGGCATTGGAGCACTTTAACATGAGCACCGTATTTATATTACCTCTTCAGGCAGGGGGTGTTTACGACATTCATACCATATTACCCGCTCCCCGCCCGAACCGCGCGAGTCCCGCACCAGATTCTCCATTGAGGTGCGGGGGGTTTATTAATGCCAGTAATCGCGTATGTGAAAATTGCATGCACTTGTATTATTTATCTGCCTTATAGGAAGCCAGCAATACATGTTGCATAATTATATAGCGCAAGCTGAAGGTGTTGGAGCGCCTTACCTGAGCACCCTATTTACATTACACATTCAAGCACGGGGAGCATACAAGATTCGTATCATACTAAACAATCCCCGTGCCAGATCCATTGTGCCTGCCGCACGCAGCCCACTGCCTGCCCCCCCACCCTCAACGGCAGCGTAGCCGACGGGAGGGGGGCGATAACCTTAACCAGGGAGCGCCACATGTGTTGCACCTCCCGCGATCAGCGGGGACCCAGGCAGCTCCCGGCCGTGCAGTGCTGGTGTTTTGGGGCCGTGAACCCCGCTAGTCTCCTACGTGCTCGAGTATATGGAGCAAAATCTTGCGAGCAATGCATGCACTGGTATCATGGATCTGCCTATATAGGCAGCCCGCAATTACATGTTGCATATTAATATAGCGCGAGATCGACCTGAATGTGTTGGAGCGCTTTACAGGAATGCCCTATTTACGTTACACATCCAGGCACTGGGCGCTTAATTCAAAATACAATATTACGTGATCGAGTGCTACTTCTACTAGTCCCTTTGCAGGCTGACTCGTCAACAGTCTGCATTAAATCACAAAGTAGAGACTGTTGATTTCACCCACGACCCAAAAATGTACATCTTAGCGTCCAACCATCGCATCATAAAAGTTAAATACTATGCATGTGCAGATGCAGATTTAAAGTGTATTGGGTTCCGAGTTGACAAGAAAGATTACAGCGATGTCACCTTCTATGCAGACAACCCTTGGTCACCCCCTTTGCACAGCCCTTTGATGGTACTAGTGTTTGACCACTACGCCCTCTAGCTACCAGGTTTGCATTTTGACGTTTTAGTTAGGTCTTTACAAAGGATATATGCCAAATAATCACTATTTATTAACTACATCTTTATCGATTCGTAACTTTCGGTAAAGCTGAACTCCTCTCCACGGGGCACCCTTGAAGAAGCGACATACCCAGCTCTATAACATCTCCAAATGTGATAATATTCTGGCCTGACGTCATTTCCTGACAATCCATTGAGTGCATTTCATTGCGGAAAAGTATCAGACCGGTTGATAGCAGTGGCGGTAAATACTACTTCAATGGAGTGCGGGCATCGATCCCGCCACCTCCCGCGGGCCGAGCAAGTGCTCCGCCATAACGGAACTGCCTCCCCAGCGACACCATGCACCTCCTCGAGTCTTTTGTCTATCAAAGGCCACTCAAAACTTTTTTGGGGTGATTTGGCATAAGCGACAGGGTTCCATTTCCCGTGATACCATGCACGGGCCATTAAGCGTGGCACCAACAGACACGTCGTACACTGTATGGTACCTATACCGCATTACCTTTGTGGTATTGGTGGGTGGCTTGCCGTAGTACTGACCAATACTAAATCAGGAAGCCATGCACTAAGACAGCAGCAGCAGAGCATGCAGCCAGTTCAGACCGGGAATATAACACGTATATATCACGGGCAAATGGGGGATATCGCGACTAGGGTTCCCGCCTAACTCCAACCCGTGAAGACACCTAGTTCAACCCCTGCCATTTCCGACGACAGGATAAAGAGAAGGGCTCATAATTGCATATTATAAGCGCAAGCTCGACCCGCGGTATTGGAGCGCTTTACATATTACAGTGTTTACATTACAGATTCAAGCACCGATAAAGAGAAGGCTTCTTGAAATTAAGTAATTTGCTCATATAATATAGCGCAAGCAATACCCAAAGGTATTGGAGCGCTTTACATAGTACCGTGTTTACATTACCGATTCAGGCACCGATAAAGAGAAGACTTCTTGAAATTAAATAATTGCTCCTATTATACAGCGCGGGCTCAACCCGAAGGTATTGGAGCGCTTTACATATTACAGTGTTTACATTACAGATTCAGGCACCGATAAAGAGAAGGCTTCTTGAAATTAAGTAATTTGCTCATATAATATAGCGCAAGCAATACCCAAAGGTATTGGAGCGCTTTACATAGTACCGTGTTTACATTACCGATTCAGGCACCGATAAAGAGAAGGCTTCTTGAAATTAAATAATTTGCTCCTATTATACAGCGCGGGCTCAACCCGAAGGTATTGGAGCGCTTTACATATTACAGTGTTTACATTACAGATTCAGGCACCGATAAAGAAAAGGCTTCTTGAAATTAAGTAATTTGCTCATATAATATAGCGCAAGCAATACCCAAAGGTATTGGAGCGCTTTACATAGTACCGTGTTTACATTACCGATTCAGGCACCGATAAAGAGAAGGCTTCTTGAAATTAAATAATTTGCTCCTATTATACAGCGCGGGCTCAAACCGAAGGTATTGGAGCGCTTTACATAGTACAGTGTTTACATTGGGGCCTGTACCTACAAAGCATACGCGCTACCCCTGAGCTACATCCCCTCATTGCGACGTTAGTGCAGCAGACGACACCTCCTCGCGGCCCCCCCCCCCCACAGTATCGCACCTGGGGGGGCCCAGTAAAGGACGGCGCCACGGCCGCGAGGCACGCAACCTTCCTCGTCGACAGCGCACTATTATGCCCCGGAAAACGAAGCCTGCTGCCTACCCCCTGCACCCTCGGCGGCCGCGCACGCAGCGTGAGGGGGGGGAGGAGGATGACTTCCCTTAAATCAATAAAGGACTATATGGGAATCGGACCTGTAACCAGCAGGCAACATTACCATGGAGCCCGCGTGCTCCGACCACCGCGAGGCACGCAACCTTCCTCGGCGACAGATTCGGCGACTGATTTGGCCCGGGTCACAGCACGAACTCGACCCGAAGGCCATGGAGCGCTATACCTGATCCCCGTACTTACATACAAATTCGGGCACGGGGCGATTAAAGGATTTGCCCAGAGCCCCTGCGCGAACTCGCCCGAAGGACTTGGGGCGCTGTACCGAGCACCGTAACTACATACCCACGCGGGCACTGGGAGACTAAGTGATTTGACCCGGTTCCCAGCGCAAGCTCGACCCGAAGGCCTTGGAGCGCTGTACATGAGCCCCGTATTTACATCTGCATTCAGGCACGGGAAGATGAAATGATTTGCCTGGCGTCACCGCACGAACTCGCCCACCGGCATTGTAGCGCTGTGCATGAGCACCATATTCACGGACATGTCCAGGCACGGGGAGATTAAGTGATTCGCCTGGCGTCACTGCGCGATCACGACCCGATGGTAACCGGACCGCCATGCGTGCGCACTGTATTTACATCAAATCCGGCCACAGGGAGATTAAATGCTTTGCCCAGGATCCCAGCGCAAACTCGCCCGAAGGTCCTGGGGGGCTGTGCCTGCGCACCGTATTTACGTATATGTTCAGGCACGGGGAGATTAAGTGATTCGCCCAGCGCACCGTTTTTCCACCAAATTCCAGGCACGGGGAGGTTAAGTGCTTTGCCCGGAATCACAGCGCGAGCTCGCCCGAAGGTATTGGGGCGCTGTGCATGAGCACTGTATTTACTTATATGGTCAGGCACGGGAGATTAAATGAATCGGCCAGCGTCACAACGCGAGCTCGACCCGCCGGTACTCTGAGCACTGTGCATGAGCACCGTGTTTAACGGCGGCTGCCGAGTGCGTTTCGAGCTTCCCCCCCCTGCTTAACTTTTCCGCCCTCTCTGGCCGCCGCACAAGCATGTATCTTGTGCCCCCTCCGCCCGTGGCAATCGTGCCACAGGGCCCCGTCGACCTGGTACTGCCCAGGGACAGGGCCGGGGCGGAGTGGGTGCAGCAAGACTCACCGTTAATGAAGAAGCACGACGACAAAGCGACGACCTAGATGCGGCGATGAGGCGAGGTGGGCGACAAAGAGGTCGCCAGTGAGGGTGGGGGAAGGCTAAATAGCCTTCCCCTCACACCTGGGCCCGGAAGTGACGCGCCTTTCGCGTCACTTCCGGCCCCTGACACGGAGGGGGGCACAATCAGGAACCCTGCCCCCGCCCCCCCCCGAAGTATGGAGTGGGGAGGGGTGACCGGGGCCCCGGGGCCACTAAGGCGCCGACCGCCGAGTGGCCCCCTGCGGGGGCCGCGGTCAGCGGCATTTTCCTCAGACTTATTCTGTGTTTCGATGTTTGTCTGGTTCACTCTTCGTTTGCCACCCTTACTTTCCTCCTCTGCTTTTATTGTCTCCCTTCCCTAATGTTGACTTGGTGTCATCTGCTTAAGCCCACTTTGTTTCTTGGTACATTACTCTGTCGATGTTTCGTTGTGTCTGTGTTTTTTTTTCTTTTTTTATTTACCGCCAATTTTTGTCTCAGCTCTTTAGTTTTTTTTTCACTTTGTAGACGTCTCTTTCCTGGTTTGTGGCCTGCTTTTCTAGACCTCACTCTTTCTGAGTTGTATCTGTCCCTCTCTTTGACCACTCACTGATATAATCTTATATTTTCTACTATCTTCCCTTTGTGATACACTTCGCTTGTTTTCTCTTCTGCTTTCCCCCTTTCTTGTTATTCTCTTTCTCATGGTCTTTCTCCACCTTCTTGCTCTTTCTGTCTTTACCTCCTGACTGGCTTTCCTTTATTTCATGTGTCGCTGGGTAGCCTCTGCAAACCTGCACAAACCAGCTTGTACTATAAATTCGAAAGAAACCAAAGGTCTCCAAACCTCCATTATTTGGAGGTTTGGTGAAGGTTAAAGCAGTTGGAACCCCCCTGAAAGTGCCCCTAAACAACTGGTGTGGAAAGTCACAGCAGATTTTTTCCTTACATTTGCACAAGACTCAGGTTTGCAAAGTAAATGTTCACAAATGCAAGACATACGTATAGAAGCAAGTGTGAATGAAGAAGGTAAGCAGGAACATGCATACACATTTAAACAGTTTGTTTGGGTAAACACCCACTTCAGATATCTTTTTATAAACTGCAGGTCACGTTTTGAAATGTGTGCTGGAAAACCGAATCATCAAATGACACCTTGATCAGCTGTTTACATTACATAACCGAATGGTTCCAATTCTATAGATAGAGGTCTTGACGTGTGCGATTGTGAGTTAGCCCTGAAGGGGGCAGTCCTGTGCCATGCAGGCAGGCAATAGACTGATCCGTGCATTGAGGGGCAGTGATCAACTGATTTATCCAGGTGGGGTGACAGCTTGTGACATTCTGGCTGGATACACCTCTCTGCAGCAAACACTCAACACACTGACATGTCTTGTTGGAATAAGAAGCTGGCGCCTTTTGGTCTCTACTGCTGGAGCCACCTCCTATCTATCAATCTAACACTGGTTGCAATGTTTAACCTACAGTTTGCCCGTGCGTCTTAGCAACAGGTAGCATGAACTACTGAATTCTTTGACTGGGATGATGTGATTTGCAGGTTCACACCAGAGCTTTGAGGTTGTCCTGTGCCTGACATAAGGTCCTCATAAAGCTATCTAATGATGCAGAACTGGAAAATCACTGTCATATTATTGCCTGACACAAATATCCTGCCCTAAACACAAAAATATTGGCCAGTTGGTGTTATTAATCGTAAATCCACACCCAATGGTCTAATATTCCTGCCAGCTATATTTAGGACACACTATTTATGCCCTGTGATCTTTTTGTATTTTTTATTCTGACATGTTAAAACTATTATTTTCTTTCCATTCAGTACTTGTAATTTTGGATGTAAAATGGGAAAAAGAAAACTACAAGTCAAAGAAAATAAAGCGTAAAGCAAGACTGGATAAGCTACTCACGTGTGACAATGGGCAACTGTAGAGTTCTGTTTACACATCACTCTCTGGAGCCAGTGCATTAACTCCTCATCCCATCCTTGTCCCTGCCCTAATATCATGAGGTGTGTTAACATCCTAAAGAGAGACACCTCACTTCCTACTTCCATAAAAAAAGTAAACTCCTGCCCCTCCAAGTTTCCTTTGAAAGGACAACCTCTAATCATAAATCTCTTATTTTGCATGCTTTCTATCAGAGCCAGTTACTTTGTGGTCTTTGTCTTTGGATAGGAACTCCTGCTTACCTTGTGGGCCATGTTTGGTTGGTTCTGCTTTCTGTGGATCGTTTGTTTTCCTCACTTTCATCAACGTTGATGCCCTTTGGGCTTGTGATCTAATTTATACTGCCACTGTCAGCACCAATGCCTCCCGCTGGGCTTCTTTAGGCTGTGTGGTGTTTTTTCACGTGTTTCAAATGCCCTTCCATATCTCTATAGCTACCTCCTTGGCGTATGACTGAGGTTGAGACTGCTTTTCTGGATGTTGCTGTCAGCTCTCGATGACTGAGGATTCTTCCCAACTAGTTGGGCTGGAAGTCGGTTTCCCTGTGTACGTCACCACTATGTTGGGGCCAGGGACCATTTATTTTCTGTGAGGCACTGGAATCGCCATTTCCAGAAGACAGGTGAATTCATCCCCGTCTCTGCCTGAGATGCAGGCTGGGAATGGGCTTCCCACTATACTTCCTGCTAAACTTGTGAGGTTAAGATTTATATTCCCGTGTCATTTCTTGCTCCTCTAGAGTGTGCCTCAACGTCCCTTCTTAGTTTGTCAGGGGCTATGTAGTGTTGTTCTCATGTTTGTCTACCCGTACCTGCTTCCTGATCTTACTCTGAGCCTCTATTGTTGGAAGTGTATTCTCACCCTCTCTCTGAATAATGAAGCTATATGTGGGACAACCACTTTCTATGCACCATATTGGGCTTGGGCGGATTTGTCTGCTTAGCAATGCCTTCATTCCCTTCACTGGAGAATTAGTGAATGCCAGTACCCACATATTTTCTTTCTGCGTTGTGGGCTCGGCTTGGGATTCCCACTCTGCTCCCTGCTGGGCTTGGGACTTCTGGGATGCTCTGTTCCATATCTTGGTGTCTGCTGTTGGATATTGTGCGCCCCAGACAAACTTGCTCAGCTTGTTGCAGGTTGTGTGATGCTCTTGTGATGTTTGACTTGCTCTTCACTGGTTCTTATTGTGCCTGGGGCCAGTGTTGTGTTTATTCTTCCGGGAGACGCTGCGGTCCTCTAGATGGGTATCTCCTCTCCCTGGACTGGGGACTAGTGGGAGGTGGACCACCCCCAGGTACTTACAGCTATAATAAGGGATGAGATGATCATATCCTGCATACAGCACTGGGGCCCTCACACTGATGGACAGGTGAGTGGCCACCCTTTGTCCTGTAGTGTAGGCTGGTCTTGGGTTTCCCCCTGTGCTCCCTTCTGGACTTCCTTACTATTATATGTGTACCCTTTCTCTAGTTGGCTTTTTGGGGGAGATGTGTGCCACTGTTTATCATTGTCATCTTGCCACTGGCTTCCCCACAAAGCCTAGGGCTGGAGTAGGCATTCTCAATATGGGGAGCTTTAGCCTTCTTCACTAGTGGAGGTGTGTGTGGGTTTTTGTGTGTGCCCTGACCTTTCGAATCAGGGGTGTGGACTGGTCTTGTGCTTACACCTATCTCTCAGTTCGACTTGGGCCTTATGAGAGGTGTGATCTGTACTCTGTCTCATGTCTGACTCTGTGCCCCTGCCTCTTTGCTGGACTACTTGTTGACTGTGTGGTGATGGTTCTGACATATATTTTCCTCTGTGACTCTGATGGGCTCCGGGTTAAGATTGAGTTTACACTTGAGTGGGGAGCAAGCTGGGAATGGTCTTTCCGCGTGTACACACAGGATTTGGGCCTTGTGGTATTTGTGCCCTTGCTCACATTTCTATGGCTCAGATATCATACTCGCCCTAGAAACAAACTAAATTATCTGTGGGTCTATCCTGTTACTCAGCGCCCTAAGGCATCTCTAACACAAGTAAATAGTACCTACTCTCACACAGGTGAGCCCTAACTAAGGGACACATTTTAGCCTATCATCTGGTGGATTTTAGTATATCCAAGCAAACATTGAAAACATCCCTGAGCTCCTCCTTCACAGGAGGGGGTTGTAGCCCTCGGCTGTACTAGGAGTTACAGCCAGGAGGAGATACCAGATGAGGAAACATGTCACCTTGGTGAGTGATGGGATCCCGTCCCTTAATTAGGGCTCCCCTGTGTGAGAACATGTACTATTTACTTGTGTTAGAGATGCCTTAGGGCGCTGAGTAACATGATAGACCCACAGATAATTTAGTTTGTTTCTGAGTCTTCTAGGGAAAGTATCTGTGCTGGTCGTTAAATTTTCCTTTGGACCCTCCTACCCCCGTTTTATATCTTTGATCTTACTCGCCCTCCCTTTTCCTTATTCATAGGGTTTGTCATGGGACTGTTCTTTATGCCTCTCCAGGCATGATCTTACTAGCTCTGTGGGCATTGATGGTTGGCCTGGTGCTTGTGGATAGGACTTTGCCTTCTATTTCCCATTCTGCAAGCTCACCACATGTTGTTTGGTGTGGAGATTTTTATTAACACCCTGTTCGGGGTTCGACTTGGGCATCCTATGGGTGTGCTGTAATTCTATCCCTTTGCTTTCTTTTGCTTTCTTTGGCTTCTAGGATGTTTTTGCAAGTAGAGCTCCATTCACTGTTGGGGGTTGCTCTTTCAGTTTGGCCCTATGTTCCACTTAGTTTCTTTGGTGGTGTTAGTCATTATACTGTTTTCAGTGCTTTATGCAGTTGCCTGGCCCAGGAGACTAGTGTGTCACTGCTCATTGGTTTGCTTTCTGTTGACTCTCCACTAGCTTCCTGTTGGGCTTGGTTTTTGGGGATTGCTCTCACGTTTCTCTTAGTGGTTCTGCTTGTGGTTGACACTGCATTTCACTGCTTTGGGGTTGCTTCTGATTTCTTACTTTATTTTGGACCACTTCACCCTATTTTGGACTTTGGGGTTTGAAGGTGGTCTGTTCTGCTACTCCCCCACACTTTGTGGCTCCTGTGAAGTAGTTTGCATCTTTACCCCAGGCTGGCACCACATCTGTGTTTTGCTGCTTGGATTCCTAGTGCCTCTTGGTCTCCTATGTTTGTGCTCCTCTTGGAACTAGAGCTTGTGTTACTGCCATGAATTCCATGGTATTGTGTCTTACTCCTCTGCTTGGGGTTTGTATTACTTTCTTGCTACCTGGGGAGCTGTGGCATTGTGGCATCCCCAATTTGTCTTTGGTTCTTATGAAGGAGTTTCTAAGTTGTTTTGTTAGTTTTGCCCCCTTCTTGCTCATTTGACGTACGGTTTGGAGATGGCTTCTCCTTTGTGCTTCTTGTTGAGACTTTACCATATCAGGATGTGCCACTTTTGTCCTAGTTGGGTGTTTCCTTAAATTGAAAGTGGACTGGCTCACCTTGTGCTCCACTCAGCAGTTTTTTTTGTGCTGGAGTAGTCTCTGCACATACAACCACACTTGAGGTGTTTCAGCCTTTTATGGTGACCCTACCTGCCTTTCAGGTCACTGTCTGTGTCTCAGCTGTGCGGCTCGTGCTGGTCTCTCTTTTTGCTTGCTGCCTCCTTCTGGATTGTTTTCCTCATTTTTGGGGTTAGGACTATCTACCCTTTGTTGGATACTTGCTTCCATGTGAATTGTGCTGTTACTTGATGTTCTTGGAGCGTGAGTATTTGGCCCTATGTTTGTCATTGTTGGTTTTCACTTGTACTTACCTCGCTGTGCATGGAATGATGTGGGTTGCTTTCTGTTGTTGTTGGCCTTGTTTACATGCTTTTTCAACCCCCATATACTTTGGCTCAGACATGTCATACTTTACTACAGCGCAACACAGCAAATCACCTTGAGGCACTGTGTGAAAGGGCAGTAATGCGCAGTATTTAACATTGTAAGGCACATTCCTGTCCTTTCCTTGCACTGGCACACAATGTGCTGCCTTGCACCAATGCAGGCACCTTTGTGTCATGGTGTAAGGGTACCTACATTGTAGGCAGGATTGTTTTCATGCAGGAGTGCGCACCTTCATGTGCAAAAACATCCCTCAGAGGCCTTTTCCTCTTTCTACGTGTGCTGCAGAATGCAAATACCTGCTGAGTGGAGTGCACAGTGATTCAATCACTCCAATGGCTGTGGTGCTTGTTTTTTCTTTGCTGGCAATGGTGACTTCACTTTTTTCTGCTTCACTACCCTCATTCTAATGGGTCTTCCTTTTTGACCCTCATATGTCTCTATGCAGAATACTGTCCTGGATTCATAGTGGACCTTCAAGCGTAGGGCAAGGGATGCTCTGAAGTGCATCTTCAAAATGTTTTACTCTCTCTTGTTGGGTCTGTTGGCTCTAGATTCTGGTGGTTCCTCCATCTGTGCTACTTGTTTTGGTAGTATATTGATCCTTTCTGAGCCTACGTTGCTAGCTGTTGCATCTATTCATGTTGGGGCCTTATGCGTCCTATTTCGGTGTGGTGTCAGGTTACTCATTTTGCCTGGTGCTGACATATGGATGTTGGTCAGGGGCTGCATCTGTTCTGGGCAGCAGCTGCTTGGTTCCTTGCTTCAGGTTCTCTAGTGATTCCTGGCCCAGTTGCCTTGAGTTGAAAATTGGGTAACTGGTTGAGGGGAGTGAAACCCTACTCAAGCAGCAGACACAATTTCTGTCTGGGTGAAGTATTAAGCAAACCTCAAATTAACCTGTGCTTAAGCCTCTGGTTGCTTGGCACAAAGCAGTCAGGGTTAACTTAAAGGCAATGTGTTAAACATTTATGCAGCACTACAAACAGTAGTAAAGTGAAACACTACTCAAGAAAAAGCCCACACTAATTTATAAACATAGAGGAAAATTTAACATAATTTTACTCCAAAACAACAAAAATCCAACCGGTAGAATCACAGATATGCAATTTTAAATATTTAAGTGAAAATGGTGCCTAAACACCCAAAAAGTCAACTATGGGAATCTGGTTGTGCTGGACCAGGACAAAGTCACAAGTTCAGGCTGACCACGATGGAGTCGAGGCAGATACCAGGATCAAGCTAGGCCCACTGAACAAAAGTACCTTAAATCCTGGTTTGTGGAGTGTTGAGAGATCCCATGTCAAGGAGGAGTCATGCAGCAGTGGTTCTGAGGAACTGCAGGCCTGCAGTGTGGAGTTCTGCATCATCGTTGAGGAGGCTGCCTATGAGGGACTTTCAATGTGAAGGCCTGCGTTAATTATACGTTTCACGACCACAGTTCTGAGGAGACTGCGGGCTGCGATGAAAAGTCTGGCATCAGGAATGCATTGTGCTGTGGCAGTTCTGCAGCAACAGCAAGTAGATGTGTTGCGCTGCATCCATTCTGCCTACAGTACCACAGCTGGGCTGGCAGACCACCTACAGTCCCACTTTACAAGGTCAGACTGGGGTGGCACCATGTAGAGGAGAGTAGGACTCACATCGGAGAGAGTCCAGGTGCTGGGATCAAAGCGGTTGGAGCTTTTCAGTTCCTGAGACTCAAATCAAGAGGCCAGCCACTAGCCTATGAAGTCACTCTAGTGGTCCTGGGCTCGAGATGCAGGTCCAGTCCTCTCATTCAGGCAGCAGGGCAGAAGAACAACCAACCTTCTTGCCAATCAGCACAGCAATCCTTCTGAGTCTTTCACAGGTCGAGGGGTGTACTGAAGGGTTGGGTCCAAGGGTCCACTTTGAAGTAAAAGAAGGTTCTGCAGGTTTCAACCAGCAGGATTGTTTGGAATTTCCCTCCTCCCTGCCCTGGCACCAGTTTGTCTGGGGTCACAATAGACTTCTGTCAAACCTTTGTGAGTGTGCTCAGGTTGGGCCTTTGTGATGTGCAAGTCTGGTAGGCGACAGCTTCTCCCCCCATAAAGTCAGAGATGGCTCATCCTGCCAACACCTATACCCCTTTGTCTCACTGTCTGGGAGCAATATACAAAGACCAGCTATGCCTACTACACCTAATCATGTGATCAAGGAACCAAGCGGCAGACAACAAATGGTTAGGACAAGAAAATGCCAAGTTTCTAAAAGTAGCATTTTCAGAATTATGACTTAAAATCTGACTTTACCATTAACAATGGTTTTAGATTTGCAATCCTTTAGATACCAAACTTGACATTCTTATCTGCTCCCATTCGCGAGTTGGCATTTACTAAATGTAATAAAGGAACCCAATGATACACTAGTAGTGAAAATCTAATTTAAGAGCTTTTCACTATCAGGACAGATAAAAACAGATGTCCAACTTTTTAAATACACTGCCCTCCCCCCCTGGGCTGTGTGGGGCCTACCCCAGGGGTGACATATGTATTTAAAAAAAAGGTTTAGGGGGGCGTGGCCAACCAACATGGCCGATCGGACGTGTTCCTTTTCGGCTCCGTCCTAAGCTCCATTTAATCCTCTTAAATAAGGCATACTCCCTGCTTTCTGACGGAGTTTGCACAGTCTCAAGGGCAGCGGGATGCCGAGGAGCACCGGGGAATAGCTGTAAGATATCTGCGCGTTGAGAAAGCCATTATGGAGTGCTGAAGACGTCCGGAGTTCCGCGGGGAAAAATGGTGCCTTTCACCGTGGCTGACTCCCGGTAGATCTCTGCCCTGACCTCCGGGGCTCCTGTTGTGACAGCGACTATCCCGGCAGCCAAATAAGGGAAGGTGAAGGCACCCCTGGTGCAAATTGAACGCTGCACCGCACCTGGGAGATGAGGTGAACGCTGCAGGAGGCGACCTGAAGCGGGAGCTCTGCAACAACAAAATGGCAGGCTCGGCACACTAACGACGAAGCATTCAGCATAGTGCTGTCTCCGGTTCTGCAGATGCGCCGGCCTCTCAGCAGAGTACCACACGCCTCTTACCCGACACAGCATTATCACAACAAGCCTTGAGGCAGCCCAGCAAAGAGAGCCTAATACACCGGTCAGACACCATTGGGAGAGTGCCAGAATCAGTGTCATCGCTCCAATAACCACCAACCAGGCAAGTGTGGCTAAAAGTGGGGGCAGCTGTATGTTGGCTACAGGATTCGATTTTTCTAGAGGCAGACCGACAGCATTCTGAGGCTCGCCTCCTGAGGGACCTAGGGAGGCCGAATGCCTGACCATAACATGGCACCTAACTGAAGAGATAATCATTCACAGGGGATATCGTGGGTCCTCAAGCATACCCAGTGTGGATAAAACGGCCTCTGAGCTCTCCCCAGCTAAGGCACATAACGTGGACAGTGTTGAGACTCCCGGAGGAGGCGGTGAATCAGCGAAGGTGAAGCTCGACGGGGTAAGATAAGGGGCTCCAGACACTACTCGCTGCACAAGAACTCCACACTGCTTCTACAAGACTTGGGGACGGCCTGGCGCTGACCACGCCGCAGATCCCCCTATGCCACCCAAAAAGACCCCCAACAACTGTGGGCCCGATTCACAGAACTAACTTAAGACAAAATCCTAAACTTACTACCATTTTGGTATTCACAGAAGGCACTTACTCATTGTGGTATTCACTTTAGGACTCCTAAATGCCTTCTGTGAATACCGAAAATCTTAAAGTTAGGATTTTTCTCAGTTTAGGAGTCCTAAACTGAGCAAAACCCTAACTTTAAGACTTTCGGTATTCACAGAAGGCATTTAGGAGCCCTAAAGTTAGGAGTCCTAACTTTACTACTCCTAAACTGAGAAAACTCCTAATTTTAAGACTTTCGGTATTCACAGAAGGCATTTAGGAGTCCTAATGTTAGGAGTCCTAACTTTACTACTCCTAAACTGAGAAAAATCCTAACTGTAAGACTTTCAGTATTCACAGAAGTCATTTAGGAGTTCTAAAGTTAGGACTCCTAACTTCTGTGAATAACAAAATGAGTAAGTGCCATCTGTGAATACCAAAATGAGTAAGTGCCTTCTGTGAATACCAAAATGGTAGTAAGTTTAGGATTTTGTCTTAAGTTAGTTCTGTGAATCGGGCCCAAAGTCTCCAATTATTTTGCCTCTTCCGGCACCGGAATGTCAGGCGAAGAGACAACACCATCAGCAGGAGTCATGGCGCTAACTAAAGAGGATCTCCTGTCGTCCCTGCGGAAATTTTAGAAAGAACTCTGGACAGAGATCAAGGTTGACATGGATGCCTCCTTCGAGTCCTTCCGTGTAGAGATGAGAGAGAAATTGGTTTTCTTACAGGCTGATTTGGACTCGGTTGACACCTGCTACGAGCCACCATGCTTAAATACGAAGACCTCGAAAATCGCTCACGCTGCGATAACATCCGAGCCAGGGGCCTAGAAGAAAACTGCGAGGGCCCAGACCTACAGGCATTCATGGTGGGCTTGTTCTCCTCGGTGCTAGGTGAGGCGGACCCGGAGGCCCAGCTGGAAAGAGTCCACAGAGTTGGTCTGAGGTCACCAGGAGACCATCGCCGACCCAGGGATGTGCTGGCGAAGTTCAGTTCATTTAAAGTTAAAGAACTGGTCATCCAAAAGGCGAGATTAGCTGAAAAGGTCACGTTTCAAAATGTCTCATGTGAGCTTTACCAAGATGTATCACAGGCCACGCTTCTCCGGTGCCAACAGTTCCGTCAGATCACCGAGTTCCTGAGAGAGAAGAAAATCAGATACCGATCGGCATATCCCTTTGGTATAATCTTCAAATGGGACAATAAACCACATCATTGCATGGCATTCCAGGAAGCAGCGGATCTCCTAGGAATTGAGCCTTCCTCTTCCACTGACAAGTCCTATTCACAAGACCTGGAAGGCAAACAGCGGCGACAGCGACAAGGTGGAAACCAATGGCATACTATGGGCCCAGGGTGCAAGGAATCCACGGAGTAAACCAAGTGTTGCTATACTTTGTATTCCTTGCAAAATCCACTTGTCCGGAACAGTGATGCGGTCACTTAGAGGCTGGTTGGAGCGAAAGACTTGCAATTCCCTGCCTGTGAGTCCCACACCATTTCCCCTCCCCCAGGGATGTCCGGTTATTTCCACCGAGATTTCATTAGAGCGGAGGCTCTGCAAGAGTAGCTCCTATGAGGGGTCCAACCAATGGAATCCAACAGGACGACCCAGTCACAGGCCCTGTTCTTGGGGCCGTATAGCTCCACGACACTCACCGCGAGATGCCGGGGGGACTGCTCTATCTCCATGGCGGCAAGGGGGTCCCGTGTGGAGAATGCTGACTGTGGAGAACTTGCTTTTTTATCTCGCTGCCACATGGGGTGTCACTGGAACGCTTTGATTGGTCTGTTCTTCTCACTTCTTTGCTGGGGTTTTCACCCATAGGTTCATTGATAACCGGTGGTATACAGTTACAAACCATATGCCTTGTATTTTCCTTTTATTCATATGAGGGGCTGGCTTAGGAAACGGGAATGGTAACGTTTATCATGAGTGTCCTTAACGGGAGATCTTCCTATGGAAGGGGGATCTCCACTCTCATTTTCACTGTTTATTATGGTTACTTCAGTTAATTTGTTGCCAGGATGTCATTTTTCTTTTGGTTGTGGGACAGGGGGTGGGAGGGGGTGGTGTGGTGATGATATGGTGGTGGCATACTCGGCTCAATCGACAAAAGGGCGGTCAGGGTGAGGCTTGTATATTCAGCAAGAGACAGGGAGGTATTCTTTTCACACTGTGGTACACAATGGCACAAAGGTTTGATTCAGGGCATGGGAGGGGGGAGTTACATTGGGAAAGATGGTAGTTACTATAGCCTCGTGGAAAGTTAGGGGCCTCAACTCCCCACAGAAGAGGCAAGAGATTTGGAAATACCTCACAGATCACCACTTCGATAAAGTGGCTCTCCAAGAGACTCACTTACAGAAGGCTGACGAACTGAGGCTTAAGCACAAAATGTACCCCCTTATCTATAGATCATAGCGCATACCAAAGACCGAGGAAGAGCAATATTATTCCACGCTGCAACGAAATTCCAACCGCTAGACATTCAGTCGGATTGGGAGGGGAGGATGGTTATGGTTAAAGGGTTGCTGAGGGGCACTCTTTGCACCTTTATAGTAGCATATGCGCCTAACGCGGGCCAAACAAGCTTTCTCAATATCCTGCTTGATAAAATGGAGCAGTTTGTGGAAAGGCCTACGATACTAATGGGTGACTTCAATCTTGCCTGGCAACCCGATATAGACAGCACTTACGCACACAAATTCAAAACGGGCTCTTTCCCCGCAGAAATTAGGCAGAAACTGCACGACTTTGGGCTACAGGATGCTTGGCGCACCCTATATCCCCAAACCAGAGACTACACATTTTACTCACACGTCAACACACCTACTCACGCCTCGACTATATTTTTCTTAATCAACGCCTGATGGGCAAGCTTACTGAGGCCAAGATTTTCCCCCTTGCTATTTCGGATCATTGTCCGCTCTCAATTTGCCTACAATGGGGATCAGCCCCAACGACGGCCCACAAGTGGTACTTCCCGACCTCCCTTACATGAGATAGTGTTTTACGAACGGAATTACGAGAAGGAATCACAAAATACATTAAGGTGAACAAACCGGAAGATACCTCCCCGGGTAATACATGGGATGCCTTTATGGCGGTTATACGAGGGAAGTGTAAAGAACTTAACTCCACCCTGAATAAACAAAGGGCACGGGAGAGGGAGGCTCTAGAGAAGGATTTATAACAGGCAGAGTAAGCACACAAGATCAAACCCTCCAGAGTGACCTTGCGCACTACGGGGCAAGCTCAAGGCAATCTATAACAACAGGGCGGAATACACGCTTTTAAAACTACGCAACATCTCCTACACTCAAGGGAACAAGATTGGCAAGCACTTAGCAAGACAGCTGAGAGTAGAACAAGAGAGGCAATACATTGGGGGCATTCGGGACGGGACTAAGGGCCTGGTACACGCTGATAGGGAAAAGGGAAAAGGGAAAAGGGAAAAGGGAAAAGGGAAAAGGGAAAAGGTCATTCTACAAGACTCTCTATACTAAGGACGGCTATCTTCGGGCCTTGCAATACCCCCAAATCTCACAAACCACGAACGATATGCTTACGGCCCCTATTACTGTAGATGAGGTTAGAGCGACCATCTCAGCTCTTAAATTACACAAGGCCCCAGGGCCAGACGGCCTCACTGCCCATTTTTTTAAAACCTTTGCCCCAATCCTATACCTTACCTCACAAGCCTTTTTAACCAGATGGTGGAGACAGGTGAAGTGACCCCTTCGATGGCTGAAGCGGTGATCACAATCATCCCCAAGCCCGGAAAAGACGTACAGCTCTGTGCCTCCTGCCGTCCAATAGCTCTCCTAAATCTAGATGCGAAGATGTACTCCACTATTCTTGCGAACCGGATACTAGACCTGATGCCAGATCTGATCCACCCGGATCAGTCCGGCTTTATCAAAGGGCGGCAGAGTCACGACAACATCAGACGTACAATACACCTAATCGAGAAAGCCAACAAAAAAGAGATACCAGCGGTATTGGTAGGGGGTGATGCTGAAAAGGCATGTGATCGGGTGGATTGGACATTCCTCTTTTGGATTCTTTCAGCTTTCGGCTTCGCAGACAAATTCATTTGCATGATTAAGACTGTTAGACCTGGCACCTTGGCGTGAGTTTCCCTTCCACTTTTTGATGGTGTGCCTCGACTGTTTTGCTGGTGTTGTCCGCTCAGGGCACTGCGCCACGGCTAATCCGTGCCGCAGTGCAAGTGCTCCCTAAGTAAAGTGTACCTGTAATTGATGTTCCCGATTGGTTTATTGGATTCACTGTCAGTCCCCAGTAAAGTGCACCAGGGGTGCCAGGGCTTGTGAATGCCAATGCTGCTGGTGGGCTTGCAGCGCTGGTTGCGCCACCCATGGAAGCGGCCTTGTAAAGTGTGTCTAGGGTCTGCCACCGCCGACCCTGTGCGCGGTCCGGGACCGTCGCGCTGACTGCGCAAGTGCCCCCACTTGCCAGTCCCTAAACCTTCCCTTACCTACATATTAGCCACCCCTCTGGTAGGCCCGAGGGCAGGGTGCATTGTAGGCATAAGGTAGGACATGCCCTGATGTGTGTGGCATGTCTTAGTAGTGAATTACAGCCCTTGTCGTTTTTCACTATTGAAGGCTACCTGCTCTCCATAGGCCAGAATGGGCTGCTGGGATCCCGCCAACGCTGTGACCCCAGTGGACTCAGAGAGCATGGTAGAGTGTCAAGTTTGGTATGCCTGAACTCAGGATGATAAGATACTTCTTGTAGTCAAGTTTATTTTAATATCCTGGGTTTGTAAATACTACTTTTAGAAAGTTAGTATTTACTGACCTGACCATCTCAGTCCGCCCCTGCTGTGTGTATGTGTTCTGCCTGGCAACAGTAAGGAGCAGGGTTGGGGAATCCCCAGAGACAGGTTGGCTGCCAGGTGGTGGGTAGAGAGATTACACCTGGATGGGTGGGAGGAGTACACCTTGACTCTTGAATAGACCTGTGCTCTGCCACCACAAAGCCGGCGCCACCCCCTGTGGGGCGGCTGATGTCTCTGCCCTGCTGCTGAAAGGAAAGAGCAGAGTCACCATAACAGAGTGCTCCAGAACTGGACTGAGCCAGGCCTAGGCCCCCTGGCGCTAAAGAACAAAAGAATTGGTGTATAAAAGTAGGAGCCTGGCTCCTAAGAAATCAGAATCCTGTTTACCACAAAGAACCTCTGCCCGACTAGAAGGAGAAGAAGACGCCGGAGGAGCTGGCCTGCTGCTTGCCTTGCTGAGAGAGGAGAGGAAGAGACTTACTGAAAAGACTTTGCTACTTTGTGCTTGAACATTCTCCAAGGGCTTGATCTGAGCTTGCCCCCTGAACTGAACCCCAGGAACAGTGGGTTCTTTGTGCTTCTTGCTCGTCCTCCAATTCGAGCCGTGTGTGCATCCCGCTGGAAAAGAGACTGCGCCCCTCATCGCCCCTCCTAGGGCCGTGACACTCAGAAGCTCGCCTGCCTCAATCCCGTGAGAGCCCCGCTCCGTCCCGAGCCGCTCTCTGTCCCCGGGCCAGGCCGCCTGCATCCCTGTCACCGCCTGCCATTGGAGTGCGCTGAACGCGCTATCACCCCTCCTGCCGGAAGCCGTCCGACGACTGTGATCTACGCCGGGTCATCCAGCTGCCCTGACTGTGCCCTGTGACCCCGCTTCGCTATCCCCGGACATCTCAGGCCGCGCCGCCCCCGCTGTGGAGACCCTCCTGCACCGCCGTGCTACAGGGTCGCTGGCCGCGCCTGCCTACGTGCCCACACCTGCTGATTGAGGACCCAAGAACACTTCCAAGCTGAGAGTCGCACCGACCTGTGCCGACTCTCCACATCACGAAAGAAGTTCCAGTATCGGGCTCGGGGCCCGCAACGCCTTATTTCCCCGTTCGCAGGAACCGATCTCTGTGAGTACTGGAACTACAAGTAAAGAGACTACAAAGTATCCATTTGAAACTACGAACCCAGAACATTTGCCTGCAGTATAACCTGGTGGCCTAGCGAAAACGTTATTGGTCTTGTGATAAAGTCTGTTGAGATATATATACCTTATTTTTACATAAAGAAACGTATTTTTATATATATCCAAGTCTGGTGTCCGTTTCTGGGGGGATTAATGTATTTACTGTGTGTACAACTGTAAGTGCTTAACCAACAACGCCTGAGGAATCGCCTTGGCTGCTCACGCCACGCACCTAGAGGGTGAGCAAGGGTCATTCGCGAGGGGTTATCCTGCGCCCTGACGTGGAGGAGAGGGTTCCTGCTTGACACAAGGGCAACCTTGCGCCAACCAGAGATCCCCGACTCTAACATTGTTGGCAGCGGTTGGGATTTCGGATTTGCACTTGTAATTTGCATACAGTGAATTATTAATCACCAGATAGTGAGAGCAGACCAAGTAACGCAGCCACAGGTTTTCATTTTCTGAACTTTGTTGAGACATCTGCCATTACTGCGACCATGCCTGGCTCACACTCCGCTGGGAGAGCACTCTCTGTGATTTCTGGAATCGATGAGGTGGATTGGGAGAGACTGGAAGGCTACACAATGGAGCAATTGAAAGGCTACAGTGTACAATTCAGAGTCCCCCATGCTGGATGCAAGAGGAAGACCCAGTACACCAAGGCGTTGAGAGCCTGGAAGGAGTCACGAGACCTACGGAATGCGGGGGACATCGTTCCACCCGACAACCTTGAGGAGCCCAGCAGAGTCCGGTCGCCAGAGGAGCTGGCAGACAGGGCAGCAGACAGGGCGCATGCAATGGAGATGGCAAAGTTGGCAGGACAAATGGAAATGGAAAAGCAGAAGTTGGCCCTGGAGGCACAACAACGCCAAATGGATCATGATATCAGATTGAAGGAGTTGGAGCTGAAGGCGAAAAGTTTGGACACCGCTCCTTCTGGTGGCAGCACTCCACCAGCGCAGGTAGAGTCCAAGGTGTACATCCCCAAAGATGTAGTAAAGGAGTATTTCAGAAAGGATGACATAGGGCAGTGGTTTAGGGCCTACGAGGTGGCCATGTCCTCACACCGGGTCCCTGAGAAAGACTGGGGAGCGGGGTTGTGGGGAAGGTTCCTTGCTGAAGGGCGGGACACACTGTTAGATTTGCCCTTAGAAGTCCAAACCTCATACCCCCATATGAAGGAAGCTTTAATGACCAGGTATGGGTTAACTCCGGAGCTATATCGACAGAGGTTCAGGGAGACCAAGAAGATCCCTGAGAGTACGTATGTGGAATATGTGACCTTTTTCTGCAGAGCGCTGGATGGTTGGGTGAAGGGTAGCAAAGTGAATGATTATCAAGGGCTGCTTGATTTAATTGCATGGGAGCACTTGTCCAGTCAATGTTTTCCTGAGCTACGCCAGCACCTGATAGATAGCAAGCTGTCCAACCCGAGGAAGCTTGCTGAGGAGGCGGACCGCTGGCTCAGCACCAGGGTCCACAAGGGTCAAGTGGGAGACTCCGCCAAAGGTGGGCAGGGTCCCCAGCAGAAGAGTGGGGGGGACAAGGGTAAACAGAAGGGGTTCCAAAAAGGCCCCCAAAGTAATTCCCAAGGGAACCAGCAGAAGGGTTCTCAGCCTCCCCCAACCCCGCAGCAGAACGGGGCCCCGACAGGTAGACCTGTTCCAAAGGGGCCCTTCAATTGTTATAAGTGTGGCGATCCGGGTCACATTGCCTCTGATCCTAAGTGTCGCCTGTTTGGTAAGACCGCACCCACTGGTGCTCCACCCCGGCAAGTAGCTAGTGTTAACTTTGGGGAGGAAGTAGCAGTCCAGGAGGGTGGGGGTCCCGGGCAGATGACCCTAGTCTCGCTAGGAGACAGTGAGATGGTCCCTGTAACCTACCTGCCCTCTAACACTAAGAAATATGGGCAGGTGGTGACCATCAATGGAAAGAAGGTGGAGGCTCTTAGAGATACAGGAGCCAGCGTGACCTCGGTGAGGCAACACCTGGTGTCTCAAGAGCAGATTGTACCCAATGCCTACTGTAGGGTTGTCAATGCTGACAACGTAGAGAGTCGTTGTCCAATGGCTCAAGTTCCCTTTGAGTGGGGGGAGGTCTCTGGTACTCTACAAGTCGCTGTGAGAACTGACATGCCTGTAGATTGTCTGCTAGGGAACGACCTGGAGAGTTCCCCTTGGGAAAAGGTGGAGAAGACCACGCATCTGAGGATGGTGGGTCTACCCGACTGGGCGTGCGCGACCACCCGGTCCATGGCAGCCAGTAGGGGTGTTGAGAGGGCCCTGGAGCCTGAGGGAGAGGTCCAGGAACCGGCCTTAGGGAGAAGGCGCAGGAGGCGCGGGAAACCGGCCCCCGAAGTTCCCACGGCCCAGGAGGAAGTAGACCCTGAGGGGGATGCTCTGGAGCCTACCGGGGAACAGATTGCCGAACTGGGAGATCTGCCTGAGCTGACCCATTGGCAGCAAGAAGGAGGTCCCTCCAGGGAGGAATTCTGCAGGGAGCAGAAAGAATGCCCTTCTCTCATGGGTATGCGGCA
Organism: Triturus cristatus; assembly: GCF_964204655.1. Classification (NCBI taxonomy): domain Eukaryota; kingdom Metazoa; phylum Chordata; class Amphibia; order Caudata; family Salamandridae; genus Triturus; species Triturus cristatus. The sequence goes on along the minus strand of NC_140587.1, from coordinate 884,609,138 downwards.
ACAGGCTGCAGACCAGGCCAATGGTGTTCAGGCCAAAACACACTACGTGTACTGGGAGAGTGACCTCCTGTATTCCGAGCCTAAGGCTGCTGAACCTGGGTCAGCCCGTGTGCTGGTGGTACCCCAGAAGTTCAGAACCTTCCTACTGGGGCTGGCTCATGATGTGCCGTTAGCAGGACATTTGGGGATGGACAAGACCTATGACAGGCTTGTCACCCACTTTTACTGGCCCCAAATGCATAAGAATTCCGATTCCTACTGCAGAACCTGTCAGACTTGCCAGGCAAGTGGTAAGAGCGGAGGGAAGCACAAGGCTCCCCTGCAACCTTTCCCTGTGGTCGGTACGCCATTCCAACGAGTGGGTATTGATATTGTGGGGCCTCTGGATCCCAAGACAGCCCTGGGCAACAGGTTCATCCTGGTCTTGGTGGACCATGCCACCCGGTACCCTGAAGCCATCCCTCTGAGGACAGTGACGGCCCCCGTGGTGGGACGGGCACTGATGGGAATTTTCTCCCGAGTGGGATTCCCTCTAGAGGTGGTGAGCGACAGGGGGACCAATTTCATATCCACATATATGAAATCCCTGTGGAAGGAGTGTGGGGTAACGTACAAGTTCACCACTCCTTACCATCCCCAAGGAAATGGGTTGGTTGAGAGATTCAACCGAACCCTCAAAGGCATGATCATGGGCCTGGACGGTCCAATGAGGCGTAAGTGGGACGTCCTCTTGCCATGCCTGCTCTTCGCTTACCGAGAGGTGCCACAGAAGTCTCTAGGATTCAGCCCCTTTGAGCTTCTGTATGGTCACCCGGTAAGAGGACCTCTGAGTTTGGTAAAGGAAGGCTGGGAGCAATCTCCCAGGAAACCTCCCCAGAATGTATATAGTTACATGCTGGCCTTCCGAAACCAGACTCGGCGTTTCAGGCAACTTGCTGAGGCAAATCTGGAAGCCAGCCAGGAGGAGATGAAGCGGTGGTACGACCGGAATGCCACTCTGGTAGAGCTTCAACCTGGACAAAAGGTGTGGGTCTTGGCCCCAGTGGAGCCGTGTGCACTTCAGGATAAGTGGACAGGTCCATTTGAGGTTGTGGAGCGCAAAAGTCCTATCACCTACTTGGTGGACATGCAGACTCCCAGGAACCCTTTGAGGGTCCTACATGTTAACCGCCTTAAGCCCCACTTAGAGAGGACCGAAGTGGGCATGCTGCTGGCCACTGATGATGGAATGGAAGAGGAGACCGAGCCTCTTCCTGACCTCTTAGTGGCCTCTGAGAAAGATGGGTCAGTGGATGGGGTTAACCTCTCACCCACCCTGACGCCCGAACAACAGGAAGACTGCCGCCACTTGCTGGGACAGTTTTCCGACCGATTCTCCCTGGTTCCTGGTGTCACAGATTGGTGCGTCCATGATGTGGACACAGGAGACAGCTTACCTGTGAAGCACAAGGCTTACAGGGTAACTGACAGGGTCAGAGCTTGCATTAAGGAGGAGGTCTCCAAAATGCTTGCGCTAGGGGTGGTTGAGTCCTCCAGCAGTCCTTGGTCCAGCCCCGTGGTCTTGGTCCCAAAGGCTGCTGCGCCGGGAGCCACACCTGAACTCCGGTTCTGTGTGGACTACAGAGGACTCAATTCAGTCACGAAGACTGACGCGCACCCCATCCCCAGAGCTGATGAGCTCATAGATCGGCTGGGGGCTGCCCGGTTCCTCAGTACGTTTGATTTAACGTCTGGGTACTGGCAGATCGCCTTGACCGATGGGGCCAAAGAGAGGTCAGCATTCTCTACACCAGATGGGCACTTCCAGTTCCGAGTCATGCCATTTGGGATGAAGAATGCCCCTGCCACCTTTCAGAGGTTGGTCAACCAGGTACTGGTTGGGCTGGATGCGTTCAGTGCCGCCTACCTGGATGACATCGCGGTGTTCAGCGCCACCTGGCCCGAACACCTGCGCCACCTCTGGGAAGTGTTGATGGCTCTGCGCCGAGCAGGCCTCACGATCAAGGCAAGCAAGTGCCAGATCGGGCAGGGTTCCGTGGTGTACTTGGGACACCAGGTGGGGAGTGGCAAGGTGGCACCCTTGCAACCCAAAATTGAGACCATCCTGGCTTGGGAACCCCCCAAGACGCAGACCGCAGTGAGGGCCTTCCTGGGGCTCACTGGGTACTACAGGAGGTTTGTCAAGGGCTATGGAACGATCGTTGCCCCCTTGACAGAGCTGACTTCGAAGAAGCAGCCCAGGAACGTGATTTGGACTGACACCTGTCAGAAAGCTTTCGACACCCTGAAGACTGCCATGTGCACGGCGCCCGTGCTCTTGGCCCCTGACTTCTCCAGGGAATTCCTAGTCCAGACAGACGCTTCAGAGCATGGTGTAGGGGCTGTTCTCTCACAGATGACTGAGGAGGGCTGGGACCAACCCGTAGCCTTCATCAGTAGGAGGTTACTTCCACGGGAAAGTAGGTGGAGTGCAATTGAGCGAGAAGCATTTGCTGTGGTCTGGGCGCTGAAGAAGCTAAGACCCTACTTGTTTGGGTCTCACTTCCGGGTTCAGACGGACCACAGGCCCCTCAGATGGTTGATGCAAATGAGGGGTGAAAACCCGAAGCTGTTGAGGTGGTCCATCTCCCTACAGGGTATGGACTTTACGGTGGAACACCGTCCTGGTACAGATCACGCCAACGCTGACGGTCTGTCCAGGTATTTCCGCCTTAGTGACGAGGAACCCCCTGGGCAAGGGTAGTTCTCCCCACATTTCAGCTGGAGGGGACACGTGTTAGACCTGGCACCTTGGCGTGAGTTTCCCTTCCACTTTTTGATGGTGTGCCTCGACTGTTTTGCTGGTGTTGTCCGCTCAGGGCACTGCGCCACGGCTAATCCGTGCCGCAGTGCAAGTGCTCCCTAAGTAAAGTGTACCTGTAATTGATGTTCCCGATTGGTTTATTGGATTCACTGTCAGTCCCCAGTAAAGTGCACCAGGGGTGCCAGGGCTTGTGAATGCCAATGCTGCTGGTGGGCTTGCAGCGCTGGTTGCGCCACCCATGGAAGCGGCCTTGTAAAGTGTGTCTAGGGTCTGCCACCGCCGACCCTGTGCGCGGTCCGGGACCGTCGCGCTGACTGCGCAAGTGCCCCCACTTGCCAGTCCCTAAACCTTCCCTTACCTACATATTAGCCACCCCTCTGGTAGGCCCGAGGGCAGGGTGCATTGTAGGCATAAGGTAGGACATGCCCTGATGTGTGTGGCATGTCTTAGTAGTGAATTACAGCCCTTGTCGTTTTTCACTATTGAAGGCTACCTGCTCTCCATAGGCCAGAATGGGCTGCTGGGATCCCGCCAACGCTGTGACCCCAGTGGACTCAGAGAGCATGGTAGAGTGTCAAGTTTGGTATGCCTGAACTCAGGATGATAAGATACTTCTTGTAGTCAAGTTTATTTTAATATCCTGGGTTTGTAAATACTACTTTTAGAAAGTTAGTATTTACTGACCTGACCATCTCAGTCCGCCCCTGCTGTGTGTATGTGTTCTGCCTGGCAACAGTAAGGAGCAGGGTTGGGGAATCCCCAGAGACAGGTTGGCTGCCAGGTGGTGGGTAGAGAGATTACACCTGGATGGGTGGGAGGAGTACACCTTGACTCTTGAATAGACCTGTGCTCTGCCACCACAAAGCCGGCGCCACCCCCTGTGGGGCGGCTGATGTCTCTGCCCTGCTGCTGAAAGGAAAGAGCAGAGTCACCATAACAGAGTGCTCCAGAACTGGACTGAGCCAGGCCTAGGCCCCCTGGCGCTAAAGAACAAAAGAATTGGTGTATAAAAGTAGGAGCCTGGCTCCTAAGAAATCAGAATCCTGTTTACCACAAAGAACCTCTGCCCGACTAGAAGGAGAAGAAGACGCCGGAGGAGCTGGCCTGCTGCTTGCCTTGCTGAGAGAGGAGAGGAAGAGACTTACTGAAAAGACTTTGCTACTTTGTGCTTGAACATTCTCCAAGGGCTTGATCTGAGCTTGCCCCCTGAACTGAACCCCAGGAACAGTGGGTTCTTTGTGCTTCTTGCTCGTCCTCCAATTCGAGCCGTGTGTGCATCCCGCTGGAAAAGAGACTGCGCCCCTCATCGCCCCTCCTAGGGCCGTGACACTCAGAAGCTCGCCTGCCTCAATCCCGTGAGAGCCCCGCTCCGTCCCGAGCCGCTCTCTGTCCCCGGGCCAGGCCGCCTGCATCCCTGTCACCGCCTGCCATTGGAGTGCGCTGAACGCGCTATCACCCCTCCTGCCGGAAGCCGTCCGACGACTGTGATCTACGCCGGGTCATCCAGCTGCCCTGACTGTGCCCTGTGACCCCGCTTCGCTATCCCCGGACATCTCAGGCCGCGCCGCCCCCGCTGTGGAGACCCTCCTGCACCGCCGTGCTACAGGGTCGCTGGCCGCGCCTGCCTACGTGCCCACACCTGCTGATTGAGGACCCAAGAACACTTCCAAGCTGAGAGTCGCACCGACCTGTGCCGACTCTCCACATCACGAAAGAAGTTCCAGTATCGGGCTCGGGGCCCGCAACGCCTTATTTCCCCGTTCGCAGGAACCGATCTCTGTGAGTACTGGAACTACAAGTAAAGAGACTACAAAGTATCCATTTGAAACTACGAACCCAGAACATTTGCCTGCAGTATAACCTGGTGGCCTAGCGAAAACGTTATTGGTCTTGTGATAAAGTCTGTTGAGATATATATACCTTATTTTTACATAAAGAAACGTATTTTTATATATATCCAAGTCTGGTGTCCGTTTCTGGGGGGATTAATGTATTTACTGTGTGTACAACTGTAAGTGCTTAACCAACAACGCCTGAGGAATCGCCTTGGCTGCTCACGCCACGCACCTAGAGGGTGAGCAAGGGTCATTCGCGAGGGGTTATCCTGCGCCCTGACGTGGAGGAGAGGGTTCCTGCTTGACACAAGGGCAACCTTGCGCCAACCAGAGATCCCCGACTCTAACAAAGACCAACTATGCTCAACCACAATCCGAGGTTCAGGTTAATGTGGTATTGTCGGCCCCGTTCTCTCTCACAAGAGGCACTAGACAGGGATGTCCCTTGTCACCCCTGCTTTTTGTGCTGAGTATTGAACCATTTGCAATGTCCATTTGCAATAATTCAGCGATACAGGGCACACCCTTTGGAGGGGACGATCACAAAGTTTTGCTTGTTGCGGATTACGTGCTACTGACACTCGCAGATCCTTCACATTCATTTCCCCCTGCAACTCGAACTCGCCAAATTCGAGGTTGTAGCAGGCTTCAAGGTCAATCTTGACAAATCTTGCATCCTTAACCTCACTCTTCTGGACGCGTTGGCGCGTGCTGTCCAGTCCCAGTCTCCCCTACAGTGGTCGACCGCTCCCTTCAATACCTAGGGATCCAGCTAACACCTCGAGTAGAGGGGCTCTACAAAGCCAACTTCCCATGCACCCTCCTTCACATACAGAATGACCTTAAGCGGTGGAAACCCCTATTCATCTCCTGGCTTGGTCTCATACATGCGATCAAGATGACATTGCTGCCCAAATTACTGTACCTCTTTCAGGCCCTGACCATAGACCTCGATTAGAACTTTCTGCCTAGAATCAAATCTCTGATCACGAAGTTTATTTGGCAGGGAGGACGGGCTCGATTATCTTTCTCCATCCTGTGTCATCTCAGAACAAAAGGGTGGGTAGGACTGCCAGATATAGGCTTATATTACAAAGCGGCGCAACTGCGGATTGTGACAGAGTGGTTTAAACGGGAATCAGGGAAACACTAGCTTCATATTGACAGGGGAGTGGCGGGGAGGATGATATAGGAACTGGTTTAGAAACCTAAGAAAGAGCGACCTGCGAATATGTACATCAGTACCCCCACGCGCACCTTCCTGAAGGTATGGGATTCCGTATCAGGAGATGAGGCCATTCCCTTCCCCACACACCCCAATTCATTTTAATCTGGCCTTTCCGCCAGCCCTACACCAAGGCCCGTTTGACGCACGGAGAGAGGGAGGCTGTCTTATGCTTGATCATTGATTCCATAACCACGACATCTTAACCTTTGATAATTGTAGATGGTAGTTCCACTTACCGCCAGAAGATCATTTTCACTATCTCCAACTTAGACATTGGGCACTCACCCCTCATATACAGGATAATGCTACCAGGAATAAGACAGGGTTTGAAAAGTATGTCAGAACAGTGGGTTCCATGAAAGGGGTGATTTCCTTCCTCTACAATTATTTACTTTCCTCCACACCAGCGCCCCAACCGCGATACATGGCCATGTGGGAAGGCCTGCTGCAACGGGATATACAAGATAAGGAATGGGTGGCGCTATGGACTGACATCTCGAAATGTAATCACTCCCTAGAACTCAGGCAAGCACATTTAAAAACTCTAATGGGCTGGTACCTGCACCCAGCCAAACTCAAACGGCTTTTCCCGAACTCGTCCGATAGGTGTTGGAGGGGCTTTGGGCTTTTGGGCGATTTCCAGCACATCTGGTGGGATTGCCCACTATACAGCCCTTCTGGGAGGAAATCCTAGCTCAACTTAAAGCCATGCTTGGATATTCCATTCCGACCACCATGGAAGGAGTCCTCCTAGGTATAGGAGACCCCACTCTAGAACACCAGACCAAGGCCGACAATTCCATCATGTGGACTTGTATAGGCACAGCGGAAATAACACTAGCAGCAGCGTGGAAGAGGAAGACAGCCCCTACCTACTCAGTCTGGCAGGCACGACTTTGGAAAATCCTCTGCCTAGAAAAAATGGCGGACATATTCCGCGATGACTATAAAAGCTTTGAATATAAATGGGGTCCTTTGTTTGCCTTCCTCACACAGGGCTTGCTGCTGGCGGTATGCCCCCCGACCATTAGAGACATGCATCTCTTTCAGTTCTAACATCCTATATTTCTGCCTGGCCACACACTCAGCCATCATCTGTAGCATCATCACCACACACCTTGTTAGTGGGAGCGCATTTTAGTTGTTTGTTTTACCTTCTTTGTTTTGTCTTTGGAGCACCTTCCCGGTTGGAAGGATGGAACATCAATTTGCCATGGCATTAGAGACTGTGACACTGCTTTGTGGAGGGAAGGACTCATTCAGCCTCAAAATTGTTTGAAACTGTACAAATCAGTATAGAAGGTCTTCCCTCCACAGTTGGGCATGGCAGCCTGTGGACGGTGGTCCTCGGCCTTGCTTCCTTGCACTCTGTCGTACTGTACTATATGACACTGTTGCTCCTGTATCTGTAAAGCTACTAATGTTTACTTAACAAAATGCCAATAAACATACGTTTTACAAAAAAAGGAAGGTTTAGGCCTAGCAAAAGGTTTAGTTTGCCAGGTCGAAATGGCAGTTTAAACTGCAGACACAGGCTGTAATGGAAGGCCTGAGAAACGTTGAAGAGCTACTTGAGTGGGTGGTACAATCAGTGCTCTGGTCTTACTAGTAGCATTTAATTTACATGCCCTGGGTACATGTAGTACCACTTTACGAGGGTCTTACAAGAAAATGTAATGTGTCAGTTGGGTGTAAGCCAATGCTACCATGTTTAAAGGAGAGAGCACACAGCTTTTAGTACTGATTAGCAGTGGCAAAGTGCACAGAGTCCTAGGGCCATCTAGCAAAAATTGAGAAGTAAAGTAAAAAGTTTGGGGAAGACCACCCTAAGACCGGCAGGTCTAAAACCTTGTATTCTAGTTTGGAATTCCTGCAGCTGCTTGGTCTTGGCATACTGCTCTGGTGTGGTTAAACATGCCATAGTACATGGCATGTAAGTATTTTGTGTCCTGGGCCTAGCTCGTTCAGAGGCATGCTGGGTTCTGTTCTTTGTGTATGGTGCTCTTCACATAAAGCCCTCTCAGCTTTCATTTTATTTACCCTGATTGGCCTGTTCCTGTAGTCTAGGTCGTCTCCTTCTGTGTGTGGACACTGATCTACATGGTTGTTGGCTGCTGTTGGCCTGTCTTTAGGATTACCCTTTGGTTTGCCTTTGCTAACTTGCTGAGGCCAATGTGCTCCTGTGCCCTGTTTTAGGTGTGCTGTATTGCCTGTTTACACCCTTTCCCTTTTTTGGAGCTGCATTTGTTTTGGAAGTCAATGTCGCTTGTCTTGAATCTGAGGAGCTTCCTTGTTCCGGTGTCCCACCCACAAGTTTGGGGTTTAGTGCCTTTAATTTCTGTGGATCTCGTTTTGATAGAGCTGGTGGGCCTCCTATGGGTTACTGTTGCTGGTATTCCCTAATTTTGGCCTCCGCTCATCTCGGTGCACTGTTTGTGCCCTCTGCAGTTTGGGCTTGTGGTGCTTATTGGTCTGCTTTGGCACTGGCACTTGGAGACTTTTTGACATTTTGGGTTTTGTCCTTCCTTCTTTGTATCTAGACTTTGCCCTTTTTACCTGGCTACCATGGTGTAAGACTTATATCTATCCTGTCTGCTTTTGTTTATACTCATGAGGTAAGGACAGGACTGAGGGCACAGAAGGGTAATGAGAATACCGATAAATATTCAATGCAATAATTTGCCTAGTTATTTAACAAGCATTTCAGCATGAGCTTACATACAGTCTTACTATAGCAAATATTTTGCTGTGCTGACATATGCCCTTTTCACGTGTGTTCATCCTCCACCCCAGTTTCATCCCTCAACCGCGTCATCCCATTACCGCTCACTGTCTTTCCATTCAAGCCTCATTCCTTCCTTAGACACATGTCAAGAAGAGATTTGTTGGCTCACAGCCCGAGTCCAAACTGCTCACTATTCAAAAGGACCTGCCTAAGCATTTTGTTTTCCATTTAAGCAATGCATTCAGTTTTGTGAAAGGCAGACTCACATTCCCAATTAACTTCCTGAAATGTCAATGCCTCATTCTTCATTGTGCATCAACTGATGTCCAGTGGTGTAAAACTAACTTTAATCTTATTTTGAATTAGTCATACAAGTGAATATTAACTTGACACTCGATGAATGGCAAGTGAATACAAATGCACCTTCTTCTGTTTCAGTTGTAGCAAGTCTTATCATCCTACAAGTGTGTGGAGCAACAAAAAAAGGACCAGGTTAGTGTTGTATTCCTATTGTTTGGGGGGAAGAGATGCATTGGGCTTTGTTATGTTTACATTGTTCATCCTTTAGCTGCAAATGAATGAATGAAAAAAGTGACTATATAAAGAAAAGAATTAACAAAAGTGTTAAATAATTTTACGCCTGCCTAGCACCTCTTAGTATAGAAATCTGTGTTAGGCACTGACAGTTACTTCATTTCTTCAGCCGCTGCCTGTGCAGGTAAGACTTGTCTGGCGGTAGGATCGGGTTGGGGGTGGGGAGGATATTCCGACAGACGACGACGAGGAAAAACTAAATATTTCTTAAATGTTCCCTCGTGGTCGGCTGTCGAATTCTCAACCCCCCCCCCCACCCCTGCCCCACCGTTCCTACCGGCACGGCCTGTGGCTGACTTTCTTGCCCTCTGTCAATGGAATGAACACCTGTTGAGTGTCTAATCCACAGTGATGGGTCCAAGAGTTACAAGGATATTTTATACATCTTGGTGATCCACTCATCCTCTAAGGGCACCCTAGGTGACCAACAATGACTCGGGAGTCACATTTTGACTCCGTCAACTGCCGAGGCAAGTAGACATCATTTATGTGTCGACAGTGTGGAGACTCTGTTATAACATGTAGCAGTACTAGACATTTAGTGAGGCACACTATAGTGTGTAGCGCGTTTTTGATAGTATGGCCTACCAGTGACCAGTACTGTAGTAGGCCAGAGCAGTTGAAGAGGATGTGACGTGCCACAGCAAGGGTCTCCACACCTCCAACACATCAAGTGCTGTAATGCTCCAATTGTGAAGATCTTGTGTAAGTCCAGTACCAGTCATGTAGGAATTTAAAAGTGCTGACTGCCATTCTGGATTCTCTCACCCCCCCCCCCCCCCAGTCCATATGTTCCAAAATGTCTTCTCATTCCTCAAACTCATTGGTGACCCCTAAAGATGCTGCAATTTTGTTTGCAACTGTATGAGAGACTTTGAGTGTAGGTGGTGTACTTACAGGTTATAAAAACCCAACGTCACCCCTTCAAGTAGGTTTTTATAATCTTTGACACACCTTGCCTCATTAACCCACTCAATCGGGCATACCCGCATGTTGAAGCTTCCAATCATTAATCGACAGCACACCTAAGGCTATAAAAAGATGAGTGGTAAAGACAACAGCTTTTAACAACAATAGCAACTCGGTCATAAGGGTATTAGAATATGTGCTCCTGCCCGATCCAGCACAGAAGCACTCACTCCCATTGACTTTGCCTGTTTTTTGTTCCAACTCCTTGCTTATAATTAGTGCCACTACAGTAAATATCTTTATTTGATTAAGTTCATAACATATATATCAAGCATAAAATCAGGATACACCCAATATTAATACAGAATAAACATAAAATAATAGAAATTAATGAATATAAAACCACATAAGAATTTCAGCACCAGTATCACAAATATAATGGCCACCACTAGCTGCAAAAGTTTTAATCATACCTAGAATGCTTTGATCTTAACACACTCTTAAAAAGCCGGATACTGTGAATGGTATATGGTCATTAGGTAGATGCTGCAGGAACATAAGGGCAGGTCGAACCTGCTTATATTTCAAAGATTTCAGCAGAGCCATAATAAGCATTTTCCTAGGTGAGCTAAAATATTCGCAAAACATCATAAAATGTAAGGTGTCCTGTGGAGACACATTGTCGCAGTCGCAAGGACCCAAAGAGCCAGGTGGGCTCCAACCACTGGGAGAAGGCAACAGGTGATGCAACAAAATAAATCTAAATCTGCTCAGCAGAAATCTGTTCAAATCACTAGTAACAATGGATAGCTATGGTTCCATGCCCTGGACTGTTTTTAAGAGTGTATGTCCCTGAACCATGGGTTTCATCAGTTTTCTCTGCTCTCTTTGTAATGACTTGTGTTCCAAAAACTGCCCTTCACCCACTTCAACTATAAAGTGCATATGGACTGGGGGCAATAAAAGAAGTCTTCCCTACCAAAGCAGTTGGAGGCAGTCTTGGCATTTGTTATCCACTGTATCTTGTCCAAACTGGTCAAGGGCCATAGAATTGGTGAGGATCAGCCTATTCAACTGGGATTCCTCTCTAGTCCTGATCTTAATCCAACATAACAGTGGTCTGAGGGCAATTATGTTTCCTATATGTTTTACCCCAACCTCATTGTGCACACAAAAAGCCAGGGTGCTTTGGGGAACCTGTAACAGGTGCCTTTAAAATATGTTTTCGACAGTCTGGATAAGGATATTATCAGCTTTCATGTATTCCCAGACCTTGCTACAATATATGGTGTTAGAAACACATTTAGCGTGGTAAACCTTGTTTAGAATTCTAGGGGGCCTGGACCCCAACAGCTGTGTAAAACCAGCTTCAGCACCCGTGGCCTTGATAAACGCCACTTTCTTTACACCCAATCAGGGACTTCCAATTCATGTTAGACTCAAACAGGTCCCTGTGATATGAAAAAGCTGGAACTTTTGCCAAAGTTTGGTTCTCACCCTGAATGTCTTGGATCTGGTGGACTGTGTGCCAACTACCATCACATGCGATTTAGTGAAATCTACTGGAAGGTCCAAACTAGTCATAAAGACAACAAACTTATTCAGTAATAACTGTAAGCCCAAGGTGGTGTGCGCCATGAAAACTGCATCATCGGCGTACAGTAGAACTGGAAGCGCTCTTGTTCCCACCTTGGGGCAGTCGTCCTTAACCGAGAGAATGGCCTATTCCAGACCATTAACATAAAGGGTGAATAGGAAGGGTGCAAGAATGCACCCCTGACAAACCTCCCTACTAGTTCTAAAAGATTAGGTACAAGCTGATCCCTGAGAGTTCCGCACAGAGGCTGAGTTTGTGGGCATTAAGATCAATTAGAAGGAACACAATATCTGGGTCTGCCACTATCGTGAAAAGCAGGCCCCACAACTTCTCGTGACTGACCCATCAAAAGCGGACGTAAGGTCCATGAACATAAGATGAATTGACTTGTGCGGGAAACAGTGCACTTGATAATAATTAAATAGAGATTTAGGCATTGGGCCAGTGTTGATCTGACTGGTCTGAAGCCATATTGTACCTCGGAAATTATGTTATTTTCATCTGCCTACAACATCAGCCTATTTAAAAGTATCCTTTCCTGGATCTTCGTGTTGGCATCAATCAGGGATATTGGTCGTAAACCTTGGGGGTTCTCCTTATCCTCCTTCTTAAACACCGGTACAATTATCGCATGGGACGACGAGGGCAGGGGGCCCTCTCTCACTGCCCCAGTAAGGGCAGGACCACTGTGTGAGCTGGACCCCAGATTTCAATATCATCCAAAAGCAGATCAGGGGATATCCCATCAATGCCTGGGTCTTTATTGGGTTCTATCACCTGGATGTCCTGAGTGACTTCATCTAGTGTAAAAATCATGTTGGCTCTGCCACCCGCAAATCTACCCTGGTCCTCTTTACCTCTACTTGCCTCATAGTTATAGATCATTCCAAAGTGCTCTATCCACTTTTGCTCTGTAATCTGATGACACACATCAGGGCCATTTATGCTGGCAAAACACGGCTAATAGATAACCCACCAAATCAAGGCACTATCTTTGGTCATGCAAGCTTGTGCTATATCGTCCCACGCTCTCTTCCTCACTCTGGATTTACAATTAGCAAGTGCTAGTTTTTACCCCTTACAACAGGCAGGGACCCATTCCTTGTCTCTAGGTACCTGCTTCAGGGTGGCCTCCAGCAAACAAAGGGCCTCAGAGCAATTGCGATCAAACCATTTTGATTCCTGTGGCCTATGGTTTGTTGCAGGAGCATTGCGTAGTGCTAACACCTTCAGTGAGATGCCCGCATATTCCAATAAGATAGCTCCACTCGAGGAACATGGATCCAAACGTGGAGATCTTGCGCCAGCACCCTGGAAAAAGAGACTCTTCAAAATGTGTGGGCTCCACCTGAGACCATCCAAGCCTCCTAGCTTGATCTATGAGAAAGAACGCACCCTGAGCCGCTGAAAACACACCTTTTGCTTTGGATTTATGTGTCCTCTTTTAAAAAAAAAAATGCATATATATATATATATATATATATGAAATGTTCGAACTCCCACAACCTCCGAGCGTGCGGCGAAGAAGGAGAGACGGACCACAGGATGTATATATAAATATATATATATACATACCGATACTATCGATGAACTGTCTGAACTGATGATTACGTATCAATGCATCTAGTTACCCCTCGTTCAGTATTGTCCAAGAGGAGCCTGAATTTGATTTTATGTACAATAATGTTATTTTTTTTAATTTTATCAATTGATTTTAAATGCATTTTGTATATATTCTTTTATGATTTATTTTTAACCGAATAAACATGAACTGGTCTTAACCTGTTTCAGAGTATGACCAGAATTATTTTTCTCTAGAAAAACAGACCCCTACAGAAGGACAGAAAACAGTGGACTGTGGCGCGTGGACGAAAAACGCAGATGGAGGAATTTTCACGTCTCCCAATTATCCCAGCAAGTACCCTCCTGACACCGAATGCATCTACATTATAGAAGGTGAATAACCAATAATGCCGGAGCGCGTGGATTAATTGACTCGCACATAAATAATAGATGTCCACTTAAACAGAAAGTGCTGCTGCGAAAAGTACAGTAGAATCAGGCGTCTGTGGGGCTGGGAGGTGGACTGCAGTAATGTGCGAGGCAGACACTGGTGTGAAATATCGCCGCATTCCTTCCTGCGGAGACGGGCAGTCCCCAGTCCCTTCTCATATGAGAGTGAATAATTGTATTGATTAAGTTCCATAAAATCAATCCATTTAATTCATATTCACCGTTAGGCCGGCTTAACAGTTCGTATGACCTCAGCGGCCCATTTGCAATTTCTCAGAGGGTGTTGATTAACAGACCATCAAATCTGAGCTGGGTATATTAACAAAGTAACGGATGTATCATTTATCTCTGTAAACATATCAAGATTCCAATTTGTAATCTCCCAAGGTTTACTGTCAGCCCTATTTGATTTGGCTCTGTCATGCATGCTTTTAGCATGTACTTTAGTAAATGTCATGTTTTTGGCACTGCCGCATTTTATCAAAGTATTGAAATAGTACAAAATGGCGGATTATAAATTCAAGATATGAGTAACATTTTGCTGGATTATGCAAAATTGTGACATTTGGTTTGCTTTTTTTAAATCACATTACGATATCGTGTGAAAAATGAACGGGAGGCCACGCCTCGTGTCCAAAAGTAATGTGTTGACACGGACAAGGTGACAGGTTTGAGAAGACAATATTTCTTGTAAGAAATGTTCAGCTTTAACCAGAGACCAGTTGAAAAACATAAATGAAATCTCGTTAAGGTGAAATACCCGTAATTGCACAAAATTCTGAAATTATTGGCATAGTAGAAATTTCACAGTGGCCAACTTCTAATCAAACTTAATTATTTGTTTATATTTGGATTAGTTATTGTCAGATGTTCACCCATAGATTTAATCTACAGTACACTCTTTCCAAATTTTATTAAAGTCTAATTTAATTCCTAAGGAGTTCGAAAAGCAGGTTAGATTGATTGAACTGGCGGTCGTGCAGAGGTTCGGCCACATAGTGCAAAATACATTGAGGCCATCTCTGTATACAACATCAATTGAAGAGCTTGAACCTGTTTTTGAATTTGTGTGTTCTAATTATTCAGGTATGGTGGATATTATTATTAAATCAATAACTGAGTGCGCGCACAATGAGCACTTGTATGCTTCTCCACTGGTAAGAGGTGACGCGTGTCGAATTATTTGGTAGTGTCAAAGTTGTGCAGCAGACACGGAGTGATGTAGTGTTACCGAATTTCTGTATACATTTTCAGTCATCTCCATTGGTGAGTCCAGCTTATCATTTTCCCAGCTCTTACCTCATGTTGATGACCTGGCACTTCAGTAGTTAACTCCTCTTCTAGCTGTGGGAAGGTGTAAGTGGGTCTCCCTCTCTATTACAATCAGTGTATAGACATAAAAACTCAGAAGAGTTAACGAATCAGAGACATGGTCAGTGAGCCCTTTGAATATGTGGGGATGAGGCTGAACTACGGTCTGGCACAAAGTAGAGTAAGAGTCAACGCAGTGTAGATGGTTGGTGTCTAACCGAAGCATCCTCACTTCTTTCCTCTTCCTCGTCCCAATCCTCCCAACGGCTATAGGTACCCGGAAGGATAGCAGACTGACAGTTGATCACACAGAACCAAACAATGCAGGCCCATCGTGGTAGAGTTAATTTCAATGCAGAAATGCAAACTTAAGCATTAGCGCCCAAGACACCCCAGCACATGAGGTTGAGGATCAGCAACTTAAGTCTCCTGATGCAAATGGATATGTTCACTCAGTGACAGCCCCATGTATTCTAACTGGAACACCTGTACTCTAGACTAAAAGGTTTACATGCTCTGGATGGTCCCACCAAGCGACCAGATGCAGGAGGATCACCACGGCCTACTCACAGGCGGACTACATGATCAGTTTAATCTAGTTACTGTGAGTGGACAAAGAAGGCTGTCCAGCCTTGGCACCTGTTCCAACAAAACACAAGGACTTGGAAATATTAAAATGCTATATGGTCCAACTATATGTTAAGTGGGATGTATGCCCAAACAAAGCATGCCTTTAACACGCATGGTGTTACTCCGCAGTCTTTACTATGAATGCGTCTTTAACAAGCATTCCTTTACCACGCATATCGTTAGAACAACATGCCTTAGGGGAAGCTTTGAACTTTAGCACAGTATCATTTAGTATTCCATCTCCAGTCTGTGCGACAGTAGGGAAAGCGCTGGACATTAAAGTACAATGCCACTTTCCCTAAGCCATGTCGTTGTAACAATATGTGTGGGAAAGACGTATTCGTTGTAACAACGGTGTTGTAATGGCAGTGCGTGGTTGATGCCACATTGTAAATGCTGTTTCCCTGTTAAGTGCAGCACTCATGGTATGGGCTTATTCAAATGCCTCAACTAGAGGCTCCATAGCTTGAGGAAGGGAAAGGGAATGAAAAGCTGATTGAAGTGAATGCTAGTCTCAGCTTTAGCAAAATGAGAGAAAGAGGGGAAGCACCATGGTGTAAGGAAAGCACAATAAGTAGTGCTCTTCTCAATACATGGCACTGACAACCCCGAAGAGGGACTGCAGCGTTTGCCACCAGAATAACAACTTTTTTAGGAGGACCATACAAGGATTCTCACCAAGTGCCTTAGATAGGCCCATTCCTAAAGGGTCCTGGAAACATCAACAAAACCAGAGGTGGCATCAGAGCATGTACCATGGGATGTGCAAGCACAAGGCTCCTCAAAATATAGAAAGCAAAAGGTTCATCTTGCACATCTGTGGTCAGGACTCCCTATAGCAGAGGTCTTCAAACTTTCTGATGCCGAGACCCCCCTGTCAAAAACCTTTAGGCGTAAGGACCCCCTCCTGATGAAAATCTCTAGAACTTGAGCCTCCTCATTATTGCTAACTATCGACAACCATAAGCGCCTCTAATTACCACAGCAAATCATTTATACATTGGGGAAATAAATTAAACCGTATTTAGCAAACCAAAGGTCAGTGGTTGGGGGCGTGGTCAAAGGTGTGGCTAAAAACAAAGGGCCTCATTTATGAGGCACTGACATTGGGCAGCGCCGCAAGTCTTCTTGCAGTGCTGCCCTACGCCAATGTGAAAGGGCAGGAATGCACCTTATTTATGAAATTTCCCCCTATGTTGGCACACAAATTGCTGCCTAGCGCCAACATGGGCTGGATAGTTTTTGTGCAGTAAGGGGCACCTTCCTGCACAAAAACAATCCTGAGAGTGGTTTTCCTGTTTCCATGTGTGCTGCAGAATGCAGCACACATGGAAAGAGGAAAATACGAGGAGAAATTAAAACATTTCCCCTTGTTACCCCTACTGTGGGGAGGCGCAAGGTTTGGTACTGCCCCAGGTTTACATGGTTTTGTGAATCTGGGGCAGCATCAAAATCCATGGGCTTTGTGTGGGAACACCCACCGCAACTCATATGGAATGCCTACTTGACATAGAGTAAGGCAACGCAGCGACTTGAGATGTTTTGTCTTACTCCATATCTATGAGGCCATGCAAAGCCACGCTGGGTGACTTTGCCTCACCTCATAGATATGATTTAGATGCTTGTGCCGCCAAAGCTAAAACAATTGATGCTTCAGTGGCGCAAGCCTCTCATAAATCAGCCC
Organism: Triturus cristatus; assembly: GCF_964204655.1. Lineage (NCBI taxonomy): Eukaryota > Metazoa > Chordata > Amphibia > Caudata > Salamandridae > Triturus > Triturus cristatus. Next base: position 884,591,809 of record NC_140587.1, on the reverse strand, counting down.
TAAAATATTTTGTTCCTTTTTAGGTCTTTCACCATCAAGTAGCTACATATAAAAAAATGGGTAGCTTAAAAGAAAAATACATTTCAAATGTTGTTACTCAGTGGGAAATGCACTATACAGTACATTATATAACCTCTATTATTTAATGCACTGCATAGGTCTGTGTGTAACCAGAGAGCCACAGAATTAAAATTGGTTGGTGCAGTGGATAATAGTGACTTGGGTATTTTTTGTGCTTTGAGGTCACAGCCTGTGACAGAAAGCACTGTGAATAATGTGTAAGTCATTATTTCATACTTGCTTCCAAAATGTAGATTAGTATATTATCAGACTGTAAGTAATGCAATTATTTTTGCATAACTGTCCCTTCAGCCCCTTTTCAGGGGTACTAAGCGCTGTGTAAATTCAAGCACACACTTTACAGCCCAGTTGCTAACCACCACACAAAAAACACATCTTTGCCATCACAATGCTTGAAGTGATTCGAGCAATTAAAGCCAGAACCACTCCCAAGCATCCTTTACATTTGCAGATTAATTCCTAGGGTACATTTGCACTTCATTCAGGCAAGCAGGCACCCTGGCATGAAGGCATGTTTGAAGGATTGTTTTGCCTGTCTGCTGGGCCTCTTAGTTTTACAGCACATGAGACTCAATTCATGTCAGCTGAAGCATGTTAAGGAGCGTGGCTGTGTTTGTCCAAAGCACGTTTTGCATTCCAGGCAGAAGTTAGGCCTGGAAATGCGCGACCCCCTTCCCAGGACTCCAGGCCCCCCCTGGGGGTCGCGCCCCACAGATTGAAGACCTCTGGCCTCTAGTCCTAGAGGGCTGCCAACTGAACTCTTACTGTGAAGACAGCAAGGTTCTGAAGAAACCCTAACTGTAAGAAAAATCAGAGACGTGTTAGGATCACGGCACAGGGAAGACGAAAACCCTAGTATAAGCGAAGAGTCAAAAGTGACTCAATGGGTTTCTTATGCCCACAGGGTGAAGGGTTTACTCAACAGTTTGAAGGAACGTGCCACCTCTGCTGTTTATATAAACCTGCATTTAGCTTCCAGAAAAATAGACATATGCTCATAAGCAACAAGGTGGAGAAAGGATATCAATGCTGGAGGTGATGGCAACAGAGGAAAAACAACTCTCTAGTTGCGGATAGTTGTAAGAGCAGAATCCACCCTCAAGCTAGTAGTCATTTGGGGACCTGAAGCGCAAGCAGCAGATTTAGGGAAGCTGCCACATATCTTCAGAATATCTCCAAGAAGGTCACAAGCGTGAGGTAGAAATCTACAGATGGAGGAATAACCACTACACAAATGGCAGCCTCTTGTTCTAATGCACAATATCCTATGACCCCGGTAGTTCACCTGCATCCTAAATAAAACAGTCTATGTGTACCAGAAGAGCCCAGCCCTGCAGTTCTGCAGTTTTAACACCCTGGAGTGAATTGTAGCTGAGCATCTCTCTCCTACTCTTCATGCATGTGCCCAAGGATTTCCTCATCATAGTAGCAGGATTCCAGTCAAGTGCACTAAAGATGTTCTCCAATACTAATCACCAGCAGGGATGCTGGGAAATAGGTTGTGTCACAGGCACTGGGAGGTTGGAGGATATTGAAATTGAATGCCATTGTGTTAAGGAAACTTTGTATAGACATTTGTCATCCCTACCAGTAGTTGGAGCATTGCTTCACAGGAGTGGATGATTCTATACACAAGCACAGCAATTATATTTTCCTTGAATTTCTATCCTGACATGGAGGGAAAAAAAACTTTCCTATGAAGCTCTCAAATGCTGTTCAAGTGTAATGAGGTCCATATTCAGCACACTACTGGTGATTATGCCTCCCCGAGACGGGCGTAGGCAGATAACTTTGATTTCGCACAAACGAAAAAAGGGGTTAGGACCACAGAGAATGCCTGTGTTTTCAACTTTAGTCTGAAAGGAAGTAACCCATTGAAACTGCTCACCAGGAATAGAGATTATCAGAAACCAAGAAAGGATGAGCTCACAGAAAACGGCACCTTGTAATCTATGAAGATAATGGATTCCCCAGGTGATGCCAAACAGATGATAACTGTTGGAACTGGTACTTTCTGGTTGGCTGAGGTGGTGTCCATGCAAGGCAGAACCTATTACTCCAGTCAGGGTTAGTTGATTACACTCACTGTATAACCTATGCTACATACTCGGTTAGCTTGCCACTGAGCAGTTACGCTTATCACAGAGGCAATGTGTAAAGCATTGGCACAGCACTCTCACAGAATGAACACACTTAGCATCACAATAGAGACTTCACACGTGGTGTATGTAAATAAGGATGATATTCAACACACACACTAATTAACACAACATGAACATCATGCATTTCTGGTCATAAATAACACTTGGAAGTGTTACTAGCAGTACTAGGCCCAACATTGTTAAATGACATCATTAATATGCACACTTGGAAAAAAATCCTATTTTACCCCGGCACCCTTACGCCGTGCAATACATTATCAGAACTGGACCCACCCTGGCAAATAACACCATTCGAATCAACACATTTCTAGGGTGCAACCCAGGTCACAATTATATCAGAAATGTACACACACAGGAATTTATAATGCTGTTCAACAGCACCGTGGGCCAAGGTCACACAGGTAAAACCAATGTCAAAATGGAGTATTCATTAGGCAATGGAACAAGCAAGTGAAACAACAATGCTGTGTGTTGAAACTACTAGGAGGCTGCTCTCATTCAGCACACTCTCCCACATTCACACAGTACCGTAACACAGTGCACAGGATATTGGCAAGTCCATATGAAGCACATGCACTCTGCACCATAATGCGGTGTAAATGATGCCTAGCAGGTCAGTTGATAATATGAATGTGGACTTTGTGGAACAATCCCTCCCACACTTCTCAGTTACCCCTCCAATACTCTACCACTGGTTAGAGTCAAAATCCCCCACCCCTTACCATACTGGTTTGAGACCGAAGTCACACTTAGACAGGGGCCCAGGGGAGAAGGCTGGCGTAACTATCAGGCTAACCATGCAACAGTCGACAAATGGGGAGGCATGGGTTGGCCACCACTTGAGAAGTTTACCCACTTTATGTGGAGCAGAAATGGGCTAGAGGCTGTCCCAGTTCAATAAATAGGTCCCTCAATTCACCTTCCGGCACCAGCCCAGTTCTGCAAAGCACAGGGGGTCACACAGTCTCTCAAACCGCTTCCGATCGATCTCGGAAGTGTTCCTCAACCCAGTCACTTACTCTTACCACAGAGGCCTAATCCAACACTACCTAGCAACACAAAGTCATTGGGCCAGGTGAGGAGAAGGCAGTTGATTTGCCGCACTGTGGGCAACGGAACACTCAGTGAACAGGGGGGTGCAGCTGTCCTGCACCTAATGGGAAGAGATAGACAACGTCTGGTGTGCTCTGATCCAAGTCGCAACAGACAATCCGGTCACAATGAACCACGAGTCGGGTTCTCCATACCTCCCTGAAAATGAGGCACTACGTCTGGGGCACAATGGTATGAGTCGCACCAGACAATCCGGTCACAATGAACCAAAAGTTGGGTTTGCTGTATCTCCCTGGAAATAAGGAACAATATCTGGTGTGCGATGATACGAGTCACACCAGACAAATCAGCCCCAATTGCAGTCACAATTAACCAAAAGCTGAATTCACCTTACTTCTCTGGAAATGAGGCACAACGTTTGGTACACGTTGTTGAGTCGCCCAAGAGAATCCAGTACCACACACCATTGCAAGATCAGTAGTATCACACAACATAGAATGAGCCACTACTACGGATGCGCCCTTCCTCAGAGGTTCACAACCTGTGAATCAAACACCACATGCAATCACCAAGCAGTCTGCTTGTGGCGTGAGGGAGATGCGGCTCGGACGATGAAGCAGGCCACACTCCTTAGGTGCAGGCACAGTTTGGGGACTCCTCACAAGACAATCTAGTCTCCAGGCACAATACTTAGTTCCAAGTTCACATCGCGCAGCAGTCGGGATCAAGCAGATGAATCAGGCACTTAAGAGAGCACTACTCTCCAGGTGAAGCACATGGACTCTATTTGTCCCTCACTGGAGGTCTTTGATATCCCGGAGACCTTGACAAAGAACAGGGGGCAAATTATTAAGCCCTTGTGGAGCACACATCAGGGTGCTACACAGCAGCAGGCAGTCAGCCCAGGCCAGCCACTATTGGGGCAGCATTCATGGTCCCTTCCAATGGCATTCTCCTCCTTGAGCACAACCGATTCCTCTTGCAGTGTGCACCACGCAGTCCTGGATATCTGGTTCCACATCCCCACAAGTGTATCTCTGCCCTGTAGAAGTATGGCACCAATAGTTATACTGTAGTGTGCCTTCTAAATTGGGGTTGGTTCAGAAGGTTCCCCTTTGAAACACAGATGTCTCCCTTAAATGTCAGCCCTGTCTGACATGAGGCCTTATAATGCAGATCTTAAAGTTTAGTGGAGCCATTATTTGGCTTCCCAGAGGCCAAGTGTCAAAACCTCTCCCCCCATCCTATCCAGGTAAGTCCTCAAATAGCAGAGGCCTGTTGTTCCAGGTGCATTCTCAATGTGTATGGCTGTCTCTGGGAAATACACAGATGTGTTCCTCCAGCCTCCAGTGTGGACTGGAGTCAAACTAAAAGGCACACAAAGACGTTTAGCGCAGAGAAAGGCCCCACTTCTAGAAGTGGCATTTCTAGTCCATGAATGACAAATCCACCTTTACCACAAGGGAAGATTTTTCATTGTGACTTCAATGTTAGTAAACAACATGAGGCTGCTCCACTGTAGCTCAAAATAATCTCAGCCATTCCCCTGTGTCAACCTATAGGGAGAGCAAGCCTCAAAGGTAGTGAAAACACACATGGGGGTTCTTCACTACCTGGGCAGAGAACACATGTGTACCTGCCCTGCCTTTCACCTATCACTTGCTCCACCCCGAGGACTCACCCTATGGGTGTTCTAGTGTTTGTGAAAGGCACCCTCAGTATTGGCCAGTGATTTAGAAAGGCCATCCTGAGCATAAGTGCAAATGTGCAGACACAGGCCTGCAATAACAGCCTTGAGACATGTTTGAAAGGCTATTCTTGTGATGGCACAATCAGTGCTGCGGTCCACTAGTGGTCAATGCAGTACCTGCCCTGGGTATGTGGTATATCTCTTCAAAGAGTACTCACAGGTACAGCACCTAAACCAATAAGTTAAACACCACTTCCTAGTATGTGTAGGGAGGATGCGTGCGCTTTCACACTGCATTACAGTGGGAAAGTGCCCTGAGTCCTAAGGCCATGAAAAGAGAGCCAGCAAAAACCAGGGGGTACAAAAGCAAAAAGGTTTAGGGAAATCCCCTAAGAAGGGCCATATCCAACAAACCCTATAACTTCTAGAGCCAGAAGTTCATGGTCTTGGCATATCTGTTGATGTATTTGAGATGTATGTTGACTAGTGCTACCCAGACAGTCTATGCAGCAAAGTATGATGACGACATCTCGGTTCCTGTTGTCCTGTGACAATAGGATAATAATCTATTTTCCAAGCAAGGTACTGATGAAGACATGTTTTGAGAGTCATAGACTAGTTTTTTATCATCATTCCAAAGGTGAGTGGAAATTTAAAGTGCTCTATAAACTAGCTCCGGTGGCCAAACACGAAAACTCAATTGTTTTTTACATTCATTTTCTAGGTACTGTAGCACTGCTGGATCCAGCACTGTACCCGTGCAACTCTCCTCTAGGTAGGGAAAGTGAGACAAGATGTTTTTGTGTAACCAGAAGGCCACTTACCAATCAAAAGAAGACAAACATCTTTCACAGATGAGAAGGGCTCTGCCAGAATGCAGTTGGGAACTTAGGAATGGGAGAATAAGCTAGTGTGAGTCGAGGGGTGTCTCAACAGATTGGAAGTAGGTGATAATAGAATATGACCCACAAACATGTTGTCCTTTGCTCCTTTCTATATGAGCTTTTCCAGACGAGGAACGAGTATCTTCTACTTCAAGAAGGGACAACATAGGCAAACTTGGTACACTGTTTCCTGAAGAAGAACTGGCTACAAGCAGCTAATGAGGTTGCAGATGGCAGATAATCGGTTCCATAACAAACAAAAGCTATATCAGAGATAATGTGTACCTGTTCTCAATAATGTATAGTTTGTGGTTACAGTCATTGTGCTGTCAATAGCTGTAATTCCCTTAAGAAAGACTTGGCAGTAGAGATGACACAGGCTTCAGCCTTGAGAGCAAAGCTAGATGCTACATTTTGCTTCTTGAGAGAGGTTTTCAACGTCTTGTCAACTGAGTCTTTTGGAGGTAGACTTATCCATTGATAGTGTAGCCCATACTCCCTGGCTTTCTGAGATGTCAGTGTCAAAATGAAGCAGATGTCCAGCATCGGGGATAAAGACATTATCAGAGAATTTCAATTCTAGCAAACCAGACATCACTATGCCCGAATGGAAAGAAAGGCCATTCAGTTGTGCACGGTGGTGTGCACCATACATGGACACTTTGAAAGAGGCACAAGGTTGGTCCTACCCATTGCGGGTAAAAAACAGCTTCCAGCAGGGCATCTTTCTTCCTCTTTCCGAGTGCAGTCCAATCCTCTTTCAACTGGGCTGCTTTTCAGTTTCACTTCTGGTAATCATTTAACCCTCATCTCATTATGTGACTTGGTATTTTTTTTGTGGAGGTTGAGATTTGATAGGTCTCCTCGTGGGTTGGAAAATCTTTTTTTTGTCCATGACTGCAAACACTGTCACCTCCTCAATTTGCCTTGGTTGACGAGAGATATTTACCCGAACAATGATATTGCAGGATATTGGGTACCACATGCACCACTCAAAATGCTGGGAAAGTTAATAGTAGTTCAAGTGGTGTCTTCACTGAACCCAGAGGCAACGGAATTGTGGGGTGTAATGGGGATCACCTCCTAGAATGCCTAGAAAGCTTAAGGTTGTGACTGTATTGGTCCCTTTAAACCTCTTGTATGGAGGGCGGTAGGAATCCTTCCCATGAGATTTCGTTCCATCTCACCCTCATGTTGAGGCCCTGCTTCATGCTGCACTGCTTCAGCACTAAAAATCTTCCAACACTTTGATGAGTATTCTGTCCCAGCACTCTTCCCACAAAAGGCAGAGCTGTGTTTAATCTGGGTCTTTGACAAGTGTATTCCTTCCAGGTTTTGCAGATCGTTGGTTTCACTTGAAGGCTCTCCTGTCAGTGCTGGGTGCCGATTTTGGCGTTGTATGGATTCATTTGTGTCAGGTCCAATATTTATGGGAAATACTCCCTTTTCGGCATGACAGAATTTCTGTGTGCCTGCTCATGGTGTGGGCATTGGCTTACTATATATTCCATCCATTGTGTATGCATAGTGAGTTGTACCATCTCCTGCTATGGTTGATTGTCATTACCCAGGCCAAGGAGCCATGCCTTCTCAGCACCATGAAGAAAATGAAAACCTATGTAAAAGAAGGAACAATGGAAATTGAAGGAGGAGATAAGCAACACAGGATGTGCTAGGCCAGGACAATCCTCTTATGCGATTGCCGTGGGGGGCGAATGAAGCTACATTAAAAAAGATAATTATTTCAGGAGTCAGTGAATTGCCTGAACTAGGGGTGGGATGCTCTTGTGACAACATGACTTAGTCGAGGGATGGAGTGGTGACACTCTGCTTTGCTTTGTCTTTCCATTATTCATAGCTGCAAAGGTGAGAGTGAAACCCATTATGAATCTCAGCAACAGCTACTCATTTGCAGCAATTTTAATTAATTTATAGTCTTGTAAATGTTTATAAGATTGCACAAGCGCATCCCATTTTCTCATAAAATAATTGAATGACAAAGAGATTCAGAGGAGTTTTCAAGGGTCTTGATTATACATGTTCTGAGATTGGTTCGACCTTGGGTGAATTTCTCAGAGACTAGAGATTTGCATAACATTTTAGTTCAGTGTTAAGTTAAGTTATCTACAGTTCTTCAACTTGCAGTGCTTCTCCTTTCAAAAGTCATGTTATGTTACTGTAACTTATGAAGCACACATGAACCAAACGGTGTCTTGGTGTATTCCAGTATTCCATGCAAAAACAGCTTTATTGAACTTGAAATTTAATTTAAAGAATAATAATGACAATAAAGCACATACTACTCCAAGTAAAATGAACAAAGAAAAAAACCCATACAGGACAAATAATAAGAATGGAAAAAAATCCATCACAGTCTTCAGCTAGCCATCTTTTGAAGCGTTATTGCCATGTACACAGAGCCTTGGTCCCCTCTCAATACCTGACGCACACTAACCTGTATAACGTCTCAAAGAGATGCTTTTCGACCAACCTGCCCCCTAGGCCTATCAGGCCAATTTAACAGTTTTATTACTGCCAGCTTATTCACCTGATTGCTTTTCATATTCATTCTGCTCCTTTTAGAGAATAGATGACATGTGTGCAGGTTTTATAATTTCCTGTGTTGCTGAGAAGGAGTATCGAACTGCTGTGAGACATCTCACACAAATATGGTGGGGCGCTACAGCGCCAAGCGCACCATATACTGCTCCTGTGGGTGTGCATTTCTCTCCCCGATCAGCTTCCATGAGCAAGAAGAGGAAGGACTTCCTTCCTGCTTAGTTGGCACCAATACAACCTATCCTGGAGCTGCTCTAATGCTAAGAGCTGCTTCAGGATTGGTGGGAGCAGGCTAACCCAGCCCTCATTTTGAGGCTGCGCAGGTTGGGCTGGCCATAGCAATGGAGTCAGCCAACCCGACATGAGCTCTGCAGGGACAGCTGTTATTCTGAAATGGCAGGATTCAGCCCTGCCCTCGCACTGCAGTGTTTAGGTAAAATGGCGTTGATGCATGCCATTTTACTTACTCGTGTGTGCCTGCTGCCTTCGCAGCAGACAGGGCAATGCTCCTCTGCTCAAACGAAAGAGCTGCCCTTGGATTTGCAACTCACCGACTCCCTGTGCCACTGTCTCCCTCGTGTACTGTTTCTCTGTCCTTCTGGGCCCATGTGCAAATGCCACCTGTCATGGTGTTTCACTGTCGAAATGTCTTGGGCTTGTGCTTCTCTGGACCAATATTTATTTTGCTTTCCTACTGCTCATATCACACTGGACCAGGGCAAAGTCAAAGTTCTGGCTGACCACAAAGGAGCACCGGCCAGCTACAGGACCCACGAAGGCCCCACTGAACAAAGTATGTTTCCTTGCAGCAAACTGCAAGATGTGCCGATGTCGAGGCCTGCAGGTGCAGGATGCATCGATATTCCCCATGCAGTGAAGGTGATGCGTCAGTTCTGAAGACGGCTGCCGGAGTCAAGAGGCTTTGAGCAATGCACTGGATTCTGCCGCACAGTCAAGAGGATGCGTTGATCTCACCAAGCTGCAGCACTGGCAATACACTTTCCGATGCGTCGATCTCTGGAGGCAAAGCCCTATTTCCGATGCCATGTGCTGATTTTTATTCCAACAACCAGATCAATCCACCAGTTCTGCTTCATGCAGAAAGGGGAGGTGTTGAAATCCTTGGTGCAAGTATCTGGGCTACTTCCATTGAGCCAGTCACAGGAGCAGGGTTAGAGACTTTGATATCCCTGTTTTAAAGCAATAAGATTCAATCCAACAAGCCCTTGGAGATCATTTTGATGAAGGCAGAATCCAGCTTACCTTCAACTTAGTCAGAGAGAAGCAAGCATCAGGGCAACAAACAGGCTGTAGAGAATACGGGTTTCGGCTCCATTCAAACCTCCCAGAATCCTCTAGGTGTAAAAGGAAGACGTCTCTCTGAACGTAGCACGCTGCCATTATATCAACTCTTGATCACTACCTAAGCACAAGGCAGAGATATATGAAATTCTGACAGACCTCTAGCCCAAAGTCCTTTTTCTGTCTGTAACTTGGCTGACTACACTGTCAGTCCCTTACGTCCTGGATGCTACCCCTCAAGAACATGGGCTCTTAAGCTGGATAGGCAGGAGCAAAGGGGCAGAGGGATTCCAATTATCTTTAAACACACAGTCCTGCTCCTTCTCCAAAGTTACAATTACCGGCTGAGAAGCACCAGCCATTATGGTGACATTGTCCAGCAACTGCACTTTAGCACGACTGCTGGTCTACTGCCCTCCAGGCCCCGCCACACAATTCAAAACTGCTCTGACCAATACCATCCGAACTATGCACTTAGAGACTTCAACTTTTTAACTCTGGGAGATCAAAATTTACATATTGATGACAGCATGTGCCTTGCAGCAACCTTACGCAAGGAGGACCTTCAAGCGTTTCAGTCTAACTAATTGGTTCATGCCCCCACGCATAAACAGGTTCATACCCTGGAGCTGTTATTTACCAACTCCTCTCAGGTGAGCAGGGACCTACCAACACCTCTGGCCTGGTCAGACCATTTTCTATTGTGGTTCCAGGTCAAGATACCCTGCCACACTTCTATGTCATTAGGCAGTCAGTAAAGACCAAGGAGAAAGTGGGCTAAAGTTATGCCAGCATCCCTAACAGAGACTTCGGAAATGAACCGGCCCACACTGAGCAGCATTCTAGAGGCACCCAAAACGCAAGTAAAGCACTGGATCAGTAATGCACTAGACCACTTGACTTCGCCCCTCTGACCACAAGCCAAACAACTCGTGTTTCATCCTCTGCGAAGTGGTTCAATGAAGAGCTCCTTCTGAAATAAAATATTGTAAGTGACTAGAGTGCCTGTGGCACAAAAATGTAATATTATAGCCACGTCCAATTATGACACAGCAAGAAAATCCTACTATAAACAGATCAGTACTGTACATAGTCAATTCTATACCCATCAAATTGAGCAAGCTCAAAACTCATCTTGAGAACTGTTCCAGACAGTAAAATCTTTATCCTCCTTGGAGCTAGTTGCCCCTCGCATAGTTCCCTTGCTGTAGAAATGCAATCAAATTGCTACATTTTTTGGCAACAAAATTTCTAAGATTTATGAATCTTTTCCCTTAGAATCTTGAGAGAGTTCTTATTCTGTGATTGGGCTAAAACCATCAAATTCCATAAACGGCCTATCCAGGATAAATACCTTGACAAAATCAGAACTGCGCGTGCTAACCTTGAAAATAAAAACGGCATCCTCACTCGCTCCCGCTCCTCCAGTAATCATGAAACAAGGTTTAAAGGCCATTATACCCAGTTTATGTGATCTGATCAATCAGTCGTTTAACTCAGGTAACCTCCCTCAGAAATGGAAGCACCCAACAGTGATGCCCTTGCTAAAAAAAAACGAATCTAGATGCAGAGAAGCCTCAACATTTCAGGCCAATCTCCCAGCTCCCATTCTTTTCGAAACAGGTGGAGAAACATGGAAATCAGCTGTCGAACTATATCATGGCTGAGAATCTGCTACATGAAACCCAATTGGGGTTCTGTCTCCAGTTCAGCACAGAATCTGCACCTCTCCTCATGTCTGAGTCTCTGTCACTCATAGCGGATGAATGCAAAACTGCAGCCCTGATTATGTTAGACCAGAACACAGCCTTCGACGATGTGTCCCGCGACCTTTTGGTTAAACGGCTGTGGTCAAACAGAGTCACAGGCCTTGCCTTAAAATGGGTGGCCAGATTTCTTCAGAAGCGCACCTATCAGGTTGTTCAACAGACGTGTTCCTCAGAGGTGGTCACGCTCAAGCAGGGGGTCCCACAGGGCTCCTTGTTGAGCCCAACTCTTTTCAACTTGTATATGAGACCCCTAGTTGATATGGTTGAGAGCCATGGTGTAAAAATAGTGGGATATGCTGATGACACACATCTTATCATCACCCTGTCTCAGGACAGTGAGACCCCCGCGGCTGGTGTTCGCTCCTGCCTGGTGAGCCTGGCAGACTGAATGGACCAATGCTGTCTCAGATTAAACGCTGAGAAAACGGAGGTGCTAATTGTAGGAAAGCAGACCTCTATCTGGTCCACAGGATGGTGGCCGGCGGTCCTAGGCACAGTTCCAATCCCCAAACTAAAAAGAAAGAACCTGAGAATATGGTTTGACAATAAATTGAAGTTTGACAACCAGATATCAAAGCTAGCAGTGGAATGTTTTGGGATATTGAAAAAGCTACACAAGATCTTTGAACTCCTTGTATCAGCAGCCAGGAAAACTGTATTTCAAGCTCTCCTGATCCCCACAATATATTACTGTAATATGCTCTATCTGGGTTTCACTCAAGGTAGACAAAAATGCTGCAAAGAGTGCAAAATGCAGCAACTCGCCTGCTCCTGAATATTACCAGGAGCACTTCCTTAGAGTCAGCGCTAAAAAAATTGCACTTGCTTCCAGCTAAAAATAGAGAAATATTCAAAGCCCTCTGTTTTTGCCACAACATTTTAAAAGGCAAAGAACCACACTATCTTCACACCTCAATCAATCCTCATTGCTCAAATCGATGCCTCAGATTCTCTGCGGCCAGTGTGGCGGCAATGCCAAGAGTGAAAAGAGCCCAGTTAAGAGGCTGGTTGTTCAGCCTGCTGACCCTCAAATTGTGGAACTCCTTCCCTCCGGATCTAAGACTGGAAAAGTCTGAATTGGTTTTCCTGAAAAAACTGTTTTAGGCAACCCCAATCTGTGTAGCCATAGTAGTATGACTTCCTAGCAAGGGCACACTCTGATTTGGAGTAACTATGCACTTTAGAAATACGATAACATAAAAACATGCTTGTGTAGAGAGTTTGTAACTGGCTATAAACCGTTGCCTGTACTTCTCAGGGGTCAGCCCAAACTTGTTGACTAAAATGGCCTTCATGGCAGGGTAGCTGGTCTGGTCCCCCACCTCTAATGTAATGAGTGTGTCCCTTCCCACTGTCGGCATGTACCGCTATAGACTACCTCCCAGAGCTCCTCTGGGACCCTGTGCATTTTCAACACCACTTCACAGGCTGCCAACCTTTTATCTATGTCATGCCCCACTCCATAACTGGGCACCATATGTTTTGGAATATGAAATCTGGAGTCATGTGAAGACACTGCAGGTATTCTGCCACAAATATTGTTGTTGCTGGATTCCACTTGGAGAGCTATAATATCCAGCTCTCTGACTCTAAGCTTGCGGGCCAACTTCCTTTCCTTCATGGCCAGCTTCTTCTCTTCTAGAGCTTGGTCTTTCTATAATTTAGCAAGGGCTTGTTCCCTGTCAATCTTGGCAAACTTTAGTTTTAGTTTTCTCTCCTCCCTCCTGTCCACCAGCTCCTCTGGAGACCAGTTCTTTGAGTACAAATGGCTGCCTAGTCTAGAGTGGACTGCACCCCCCTCTGTAGGCTGCATGACAAGACCCTCTGCCAGGTCCCATTATAATCCATCTTCAGACTCAGATCCCTCCTCTTCATCCACTTCTCCTTCTGGATGCGCTGCTGTCCATGCTCTTAAGGCTTTCTGAAGCTCTGCCTTCTTGGCACTTCCCTTAAGGCACACCCTTCTCTCCTCGCAGAACCCTTTGAACTGGGCCAATGTGAATGCCTCCAGATTGGCCAGCTTGAATATCATATTGCTGTGTAGTACCACAGACATTGCAGAAAAAATTTGGATAAATCAAAAGGTGTCAGAACAGTGAGAATGTAAAATGGCTCGAATTGGTCTCAGTACAGAGTTGTAGTGAACAATGAGTTACTATATGGTATTGCACAAACACAATTCCTATCCTCACCACTGAACACCAATGTTAGAAATGGGATTACTGGGCTGAGTTATGCACCCAGGCCAAGCAGAGGCCACCACTTTAGTTAGGGTAAACTCGATACACACTAAGAGATAACCTGTGCTCACCCTCTGGTTGCTTGGCACAGAGAAGTAAGGCTTAATAAAGAGACAATGTGTAGAATATTTATGCAACACACACATACAGTAAAACTATGAACATACCACAAAAAAACCTGACACAGGTTTAGAAAAATAGATGATTATCTTCTGAACAACACATGACCAAAACAACAAACATCCAATGCATAGAAGATGAGATATTGAATTTTTGAAGAATTACTGCATAAAGCTCTTAGAAGCAAATAACACAAAAAAGGTTACTTTAAGACACGCTGGACTGGGCAGAGTCAAAGTTTAGGGCCACCCGCGATGGAGCACAAGTTGGCTACAGGACCCATAGAAGCCCCATTGAGCAAAATATCTTTCCTGGTTGCAAACTGATAGATAAGTCGATATTGAAGTCTGCAGGTGCAGGATACATCGATCTTCTCGACCTCGTGATGGTCTTTACTGAAGATGGGTGACAGAGTTGAGAGGCATCAAGCGATGCCCCAGATTCTGCCATGCAGTCAAGGGGATGCATCAATCTCACCAAGCTGCAGTGGCGGCGATAAGATCTCTCATGCATCAATCTATGTAGGCAAAGTGCTGGTTACGATGCGATGAGCCAGTTTTCATTCCTGCAACTGTGTGTGGCACCGGTTCTTCGACACACAAGCAGAAGAGGTGTCAAAATCCGTATTGGGAGACTTCCAGGGAGTCAGGCACAGGAGTAGGGTAGAGACTTTGATATCCCTGAGTCTCATGCAACAGGAGTCAAGCCAGCAAGCCCCTGGAGATCATTTGGAGTGAAGGCAGGGTCCAGCTTTCCTTCAGAAGAGTCAGAGAGAAACAGGTAGCAGGGCAACAAACGGAAAATCAGGTCTTACAGGTCAGCAGTCCAGTTGTGTCCTATAAACAGCACAGCAGTTCTTTTGGCAGGTTCACAGACCAGTACTTATACCTAAAAGTGCCCTTGATGTGGCATTGATTTCAAAGCAGCTCTCGGAAGTGAAAACGTATCCATTTCAACCCAGTCCTCCCTGCCAGGCTATCTTTGGGGGGTAATCAGTCCTTTGTTTGGGGACAGGACACCACCTATTCAAGTGAAGTGGTAGACCCTTCCCTTACATCCTATCCAGGCATGGCCATCTAAATGCAGATGTATGTAGATGGGTACTCAGACACACCTATCCTTCATGTGTTGTGGCTGTCTAAAGGGAATGCCCAAAGTGTAGCTGTCACCCACCCCTGATGTATATTGGAAACAGGCTGTCAGGCACACAGAGCAGTAAGTGAAGAGAAATGTTCACTTTCTAAAAGTGGCATTTCTAAAACAGTAATGTTAACTCCAACTTCACCAGTGAGTAGGATGTATCATTACCATTCCAAAGATACTCCTCTCTGACAAGGAATTACATCGTAAAAGTGTATAAGGAATCCCAATGCTAGCCTATGAGAGGGGTAGGCCCCACAGTAGTGAAAATGGATTTGGGTGCTTGTCACTACCAGGGCATGTAAAAATGAAACACACTTGTCCTACCTTTTACTTTCATGGCACCCTGCCCTTAGGGTTACCTAGGGCCTACCTTAGGGGTGATCTAAATGTAATAAAGGGGAGTTTTAGACTTGGCAGGTAGTTTTAAATGCATAATTAAAGTGGCAGTATACTGCACACACACACAGCAGTGGCAGGCCTGAGACAGGTATGAAAGGCTACTTCTGTGGGTGGCACAATCAGTGCTGTAGCCTACTATTCCCATTTAACTTACAGGCCCTGGGTATATAGTATATCACTTTATATGGTACTTAATAAGTAAGTTAAATATGCCAGTCAGGTATACACCAATGCCACCATGTTTAGGGGGGAAGCACATGCAATTTAGCACTGGTTAGCAGTGGTAAAGTGCTCAGACTCCTAACGCCAGCAAAAAGAAACAGTACAACAGAAGGTAAAAAGCAAACAGTCTGGGGAAAGACCACCCTAAAGGTGACAGGTCTAACAACAACACTAGGCAGGTGGTATTGTTTTGGATTTACGGAGTGAATGTAGAGCTAGGTTGTGTAAAGGATGAACCAACCTGCTATCAAGTAAAATTATACATCTGATACACTTAATATTTATAGAAATAAAATGCTAAGGGCTGAGCTGCTAATCATTGAACTGCCAGTATTCCTTTGGGGAAGAGGGAGAAGGCTATGTGGGACTTTTTCTTTGAATGTTGTTACATTTTTCCTTTCCTCCTGTGGGATTTTCTTAGTGCCAATGATATGCTGGATTTTATATCAACATAAAAAAATAAAAACTTTAGTCAGTCATATTAAGAAATATGTGTTACATACCTTGCAGTTCTAAAGTGAAGAGGAAGGAAAATGCTATGAAGTGTGCATTTAGACTTTAGAAAATGAAAATCTTCCAATTTCGGGAGAAAACTCTGAATATGGACTAGAATCCTCCAGTTGAAAATAATACACAATACTCTCCCCTATGGTGCAGAACTTCATTCAGAGGATTACATTGCATATTTACAGTTTTCTCCAAATATCAGAGGATTTACAAATCCACCCAAACTCTAAACAAGCCTGAAAGTTTATCAGCTCTTTCAGAAATGAGGTAGATCTCAGAGAAATACACAATTAAATGCCTTGGACTTCCTTTTATGTAGAATATGCAGATGTGCCATTGAACAGCTAATACTTTCAGTACCTCAGCGTTATGCTGTTTGTTAGCATCCTATTTTAAAAGGAACTGTTTTACACATATTACAGACCAATTTAAAGAAAGTGTAATCATTGAGTGGAAACCAGCAATGAAATCGCAAGTTGGGAGAGAAAGCCCCAGCTTTTGCATATATTATTGAAGTAAGTGACCCAATTACAGCCACCTCGTGTCACTCTCAACCACCTCTTAGCCTTCCAAACAAGTGAAGAGTCAATCAGACAGTAGAGAATACAAAAAAATTGTTTATTAGCAAATTACACTGCAGTGGAGACCAACCCGAAGATGTGTGGCGAGGGGACTGATTCCCCAACACTTGGTAACTCGTATTCACTCTTATGACAACCCCCAACCACGCCCCAATGGAAAATTACTGGCCTGAGCCGTACATGAACAAAGAAGGCACAGAAGGATGGGCTGCCACCTGCATGGCAGGTACACGTTATCACTATCTCAAGGTTGCTTTGCTGAGCCTGACTCTTCCCAATGTGGGAGCGGGACTACGAAGAAGGATAGGCATGCAGATGCAAAATGGTCTATTCATTAGTGAATCGAAATACAACCTTGAACACAAATATAAAAAAAAAAGCTGAGCACAGTCTTTTGTCGAGGCAAGAAATACAGAAAAAAGGAGCTTGAATCAGCTTCCACCTAATCATGGCCTACACATACAAAATGGCGCTGCAAATGCTAACCTAAGCTTGTATCTCATACATGGCTCCTCGGAGCAAGCTTCAGGCCTAGCGATTACTGTTAATCATAGGCTTCTAATGCTAACATATCAGAACGCGAAATCGGTTCACATAGGTACATAAATCGCCAAATTCGAACAGACCCTCCTTTTAGCGTTAGAAGGCTAACTTTATTCGAGCTATCAGGTAGGGTCTTTACAATTCTAAGCAGGAAATGACTAATATAACCTACATTCTATTAATTCACCAACAATATTAAGCAAGCGTGTAAGTATAAACATATTCAATATTCAAAAATGCCCTCTTCTATGTTCATCAAATCCTGAACCTCCTGCCTCATCAAACCTGTGATATTAGTATCATTTGATTTGATTGTGGGTGTAGGCGTCAGCTTACCCACGCAGTAGGAACAACAGGCTGGAAGGCAATTAAAACACAGGCAGCATGAGAAGATGACACCTGCAATGAGTACCAAGGTAAGAAGTAACTTCCAACTCCAGGTGGTTGGCAATTCCCAGACCCACCCAGATAAGGACCAGGTCCCATTTTCCTGGTGAATAGCAGAAGCAAGTTTATGCAATTTCTGCATGTCTGCATATACGTTCGGGGCATGGCCTGGTATGTAAACGCAGCAGCTACTGCCAATGACGTGGCAGGCTCCACCCCTATCAGCAAGCATGACTTCTAATACCATCCGGTTTTGAAGAGCAACAGCTCTTCAAAACCGGATGGTAGCCTGAAGCTCTGCTGTAATATTAGTCCATATCCCTGCAGTAGTACTAATAACCCCTTCCACTATGCTAGTGAGTCAACGAATACTACGACTGTTGTACATAGGACCCCAGAGAGGCAAAATACCCTTCATTGCGTCAGTAAATTGTTGCATGGTAGTATTTGTTTGGTCTATATCTTCTGTATCAATATCTCTTTTGGTCCACCGCAGGTGTACATTCCTGCGCTGTAGCCTATGATCCTTGTGATAATTGGATGGTGCAATATATACAGGAGGGAATAGGAAAGAGACATAACATATACCAGAACAGACCCTCGGGAGCCACAGATATGCTTGAGGCCCACAGACAAAGTATACATTAGGGGGCAGGAGCAGAGGTGGACTACTAGCTGTGTTGAAGTGGTCTGTATAATTGCAATTACTTTTTCCCTCTGGGATCTTTCCAAACCCTTGAACACAGAAACTGGCCGTAACATTCATTACCGGCACTGGCTTTGGTAATATTGCATGGATCCCTGAAAATCCAACATCTCATTCAGGAGCCACGTAACATTTTTCTTACGCTTGTAAACATTCATAGAAGCATCAGGGTGTAAAGTATCCTGCTCTCCTCCTTCTCCTGGAGTGAATCCTTGATGTTCTACTATGTATTCCAACACCGTTTCATAGTCGGACTGAATAATATTCATAGCATTGGCGTGATAATGGATATACACCATTGAAAGCAACTGAAACCATGACTCACAGCTACTCAAATATGACATGGGTAAAGACACCAATAAATCGTTTTTGTGCAGAACGGAGGGGAGTAATCCACACACCCAACAATCTGTAACATTAGACGTCTGATGTACTTGGTGGAGCATTTGCAGAAAAATGTTATCCACGTACGACTGTCTGTGTCTCTCTTAATGCAGGGCCAAGGTAAGAAAAATATGTTCAGGGGAGACAGGAGTTTTTCCCAGCAGGAAGCGCACAGGATGTTTCTCTTCCAAATACCACACCACCCCAAATACTGCTACTAATACTACAAAATTGAACACTACTGCTACTATCCTACTCTTAGTAGACCAACTAGACCAGCCAGGACTGCTCGGCTCATTGGGAAGCGGCAGGGGTTTCCTGCAAGTATGGGAAGCATGAATCCAGTGCTTCCTTCCATCTACTCTCACTGCCATACGAGTGGCAAGAAGGACCAGAAAGGGTCCTTTCCTATGAGGCTCCAGACAATTCTTCCTCTGGAAATTACGAATCAGGATATCATCTCCAGGCTGCAGCTGATGCCCAGGCCCCTCTGGTTCTGGCTGTAGTGTCTCCTGGACCTGTTGATGAACAGAGCATAAGTTTTTAGTCAATTCATAAAGGTAATCCACAAGCAAGGGGAACTCTATCTAAGAAAAACGTTTGGGTCGCGGGACGCCCCATACATTCTCAGGGCGGCCAAAAACCACCTCATATGGAGACAACCCTGTCTTATAATGTGAGGTCGCCCTAACAGATAACAACGCTAGGCGTAGAGTATCTGGCCACTGCAATACTGTGATTTCCTTTATCTTGTCTAACTTCAATTTGAGAGTACCGTTGTACTTCTCAACCAAACATGCTGATTGGGGGTGATTCGTTGCATGAAATATCTGTTTCATGTGTAGCCCATCACAAACCAGTTGTATGACCCTTGAGTTGAAGTGACTTCCGTTGTCACTCCAAATCAAGCACGGCAAACCAATCCACGGGAAGAACTCCTTCAGGAGTGCTTTCGCCAATGCTGCATTCTCTTTGGTGGGGTAGGCTTCGATCCATTTACCGAACGCACAAACCACCACCAATAAGTACTTCAAATTGTTTACTCGTTCCATTTCGATATAGTCCATCTGGAGAACCTCAAAAGGGAAGGAAGGCGGTGCAAAATTACCAGTGGGTGTAGGTGTGCCCTCTCCAGGATTGTGCAGCATGCAGATCATGCAATTTTTCACTAAATGAGCAGCTACTATGGGGATCTTGTCATTCTGCCATACAGGGTCTAACACCTTACATATTCCCTTTGTGCTAATGTGGGCCGGGCCATGTGCCATGGTGACAACAGGGAGCACATATGCATTGGGCAACATCCATCTTTGTTTCTCTGAGAGATCTGTCCAACACCCCTCCTCATCTAGACGCCCCGTACTCTCCTGCCATATTGCCAACTCATCCATAGTTGCCTCGCTCTGTAGCTCCTTAACATTGTATAGTTGATTATTTAACCCCGCTGTTCCATTATTGCAGATTAAACAACACGATTCCAGAATCCTGGCGAGGAGCAGTCATTCACCCGATCCACAAAGGCGGAAATCGAAACGAGCCAAAAAATTATCGAATGATTGCACTTCTTGATGTGGAGTCCAAGTATTTTGCAAACATCTTATTAGAGGAGCTGCAGGCCTGGGCCGAAACAACCGCGCGTCTCCCCTTCAATCAGACAGGCTTCATAGCCAAAACCGGGACGATAACCAATCTGCTAACACTAACAGTTTTGATAGATAAAGCAGCATGTCAACACACACAGCTACATTGCTGCTTTGTAGACTTCAAAGCAGCTTTTGACCGCGTACCCAGAAGCCTGTTATGGCAGAAATTAAAATCATGGGGATTACCACAGTCTCTTCTACAGGCAATAATTCAGCTTCATACTGAAACTTGGATTAAAATCAAGCTGGGCGAAGGCCGCCATGTTTCTAGGAAGATCCAAACAGTGACTGGTGTTAAATAGGGCTGTGTGTTGGCTCCACTCCTGTTTAACCTTTTTATATCGGATATTTCCCCAGCACTTGATAGAGTAAACTGTCATCCCCCAAAACTTGACGGGACCCGCATTACTAACCTACTCTATGCCGATGACCTGGTGCTATTAAGCCACACAAAAGTGGGTCTACAGAGGTTATTGGACGAATTGTTACCATACTCAACAAAAAATCATCTAGAACTAAACCTGTCAAAAACCAAAACTATCTCCTTTGGGAAGCAAAAAAGGACAACAGAAAGGTGGTTCTTCAATAAAACAAAGCTGGACTCAACCTCCAGTTATAAATATTTGGGCATCTTCCTGGAGGCAAGCGGCTCCTTTGGCAAGCACAAGGAAGCGTTACAAACAAAAGCACTCTCAGTAGAGGTGGCCACTGCAAAATTGTCAAACCAGCTATTAGGTCCCAGCCTTACACCTATGCTGAAAGTAATGAAAGCCAAAGTAATCAACACACTAACATATGGTCATGAGATCACCAAGGGCTCAACCAGTAAATTAATAAACAAATTAATTATAAAAATCTTTAAACGAGCATTCCGGCTGCCAAAATCTGCATCACCAGCCCAGGCGAGATTAGAACTGGGACTCCAAGATCACCTCGGTGTGGAGGCAGGTGCCTTTGTTAAACTGTGCCATAGACTGCGTCAGGCCCGGGAGGGTTCTTTGGAGGCCCGACTCTGGCAGGAAATACAGAAAAAGCCTACCAGTCAAAAGCACCGACAATACTTGGATCACAGCTTACAGCTTTTAGGCGCAAAAGACCTATGGGACTTAAATCTCTCCCCATCAGTGTTAAAATCTGTCATAAAGAAATCTGTCAGGCTGTGGTCCTTTCATTCAGACAGGACAACACTTTTGAAGAGGGGACATGCCTGGGCAGTGATCGCCAACTACGAAGTGGGTGTCCAGTTGCCCGATCTGTCTAGCACATACGCACTTTATTGGAAGCGAAAGTTTTTAGCCTTGAGGATGGGAGAATGGCCCTTTTTGAAGAATCTCCCAGCATGGCGCCGGTCGGGCTGTAGCATTGCATGCAGGTTGTGCGGTTATCATACTGAATCAATGGAACATATTGTTTGTGCATGCCCAGTACTACTTCAAGCTAGACGGCAGTTATTGAGAGGCCAATGTATAAAATTGGGTGTACGTTCCTGCCGTCAAGCAATATTGGCTGCCCTTAACCCTGTGAACACCAAGTTAAACATTGGACTTGCGAAATTTGTTCATAAAGCGTCAAGACTTCTAGACTCCATTTCAGTTAGAGTTGAGATTCTGAACTAAAAGACGTTTTATCCTAAACTATATGAAACCTAGGGTGACGTATTGCATCACAATATTATTAAGACATTTACGATCACTGAACCGTATTTTATTGATTAATTGTTTTAAAATTTTTCTACAGCTAAACTAGATTATTTAAATTACTAGCATGTACAGTTGTAAATGGTTTTTTAAAAATCAAACAATAAAGAGCTTCTTGGGATGCCGTATAGTGTGTCCCCAAACATCCCGTTTTCAGGCACCCACCTAGCTGGGCCTGCCACAAACATCTTTTTCATATTTGATCTAGCTGTTTCCTTCGCTGTCTTATCTGCAAACGCATTGCTTCTCCCTACATCGTCAGTAATCGCCTCATGTACACTTCACTATTGCAACTCTTTGTGGAAGTATCAGGGTGGATAAAAGTCTATGTATCAGGGGACCATTCTGTATTCTTGAACCATGCGATGTTAAGAAACCTCTCTCTGCCCCGAGGCACCCAAAGTTATGAGCAAACCCAAAGGCGTACTGGCTGTCAGTATAAATATTGACAACCAGTCCTTCACTTAACTCGCAAGCCCGGAGAAGGGCAATAAGCTCTGCAGTCTGGGCCGACTGATATGGGACAGGGGATGTTTAAACGACTGTACGTAGCGTTGTTCTTGCATATGCTGTAGTAGTGGTGCCATCTGGTAACTTAAATCAAGAGCCATCGACATATAGTTCCCCTTGTTGGTCAGATAAAGGAACATCAGTCAAGTCTACTCGTCCCTTCGTTTCTTCCTCCTTACGATATACACAATCATGCATATAAACATCTCCATCTGGCAAAGGGACGAGTACTAACGTGGCTGGGTTCAGAGTGGCACATCGTTAGCCTGCCTCATGTTGCTTCAAACTCAGGGATTTAAAAGTCTCATCACCTGCTCCTGTACCTTGTCAATTGGAAGGGGACCCAGGTGCATGCTCCAGTGTAATCTATGCATCTCCATTATGTGTGTAGCAGAACCGGCGCATCTACCCTGTTGTGGGAGCAGAATAGGCTGGTGCATTGCTGTTTGAATCATCGCATCACCTTAAAGAACCAAAACATTGGAGCCAATGCATCGCCAACGCTGCAGTGTGGAAAGATCGATGCATTCTCTCGACTGTGTGGAGAAACCCAGTGCATAATCCACGGAACCAGTGCCTTTTGGCTTGGTGCATATATTCAGAACGGATGTATGACGTTACAACGCATGCTGTTACAACGCATGCTGTTACAACGAAAGTTTTACAACGCGAGTGCATTGACAACGCAGGACATTACAACGCAAGTCTTTACATCGACTTGCACTAGATGGCGTGCTAACATTAAAAAAGTGTAATTTACTATTCCAACTCCAGTCCACGTAACAGTAGGGAAGGTGTTGGGATAGTAAACTACACTATTTTTAATGTTAGCACGCCATCTAGTGCAAGTCGATGTAAAGACTTACGTTGTAATGTCCTGCGTTGTCAATGCACTCGCGTTGTAACAGTTTCGTTGTAATGGTAGTGCGTTGTAAAAGTTGCGTTGTAAAGGTTGTTCCCCATTCAGAACTGACTCATTACTGCTGCCACTGTATAACGAAAATAGTCGCATCACCTCAACTGCGGGATCGACATGACGCATCACTCTGCTGCACTCTGCATCTCGCTGTTGTGACCAGGATCAAGGTACTGTGGTCAGTGGGCTTGCGTGGCTCCTGTATCTTGCCCATGCTCCATCGTCATCGGCCTAAATTCTTGCCTTTGCCCATGTTCAGCGCAACCAGATAACCCTCATAGGTGCTCATTGCTTTTAAGTGCTATTTTTACCTTTATTTGTAAAACAAATCATGTCTTGACTTCTACTCATTGGATTTTTGTCTTTTTTAGGTCTTGTATTATTTATCAAATTCATATCTATTTGTCTAACCTAGTGTGGAGCCTTTTGTGGTGTTTTCATTGTGTTACTGTGTGTTGTGTTGCACAAATACTTTACACATTGCCTCCTATATTAGGCCTGCCTGCTTAGTGTCAAGCTATTAGGGGGTGAGCAAAGGATAATGTACGTTGTGTGACTGACTTACCCTGACTAGGATTGTGGACCCTACTTGGAGAAGATGTATACCTCTGCCAACTAGAGACCTAATTTCGAACAGTAGGCATGCATTGTAAGGAGTCTTTGATAGTCCTTTGTTTCTGCCGAGGATGTTGCTTTCCATCTCTAATTATTCTTGAAGCTTTTATAGTATCTCATTATTGTTTGTGGACTTACTCCTCTGTTTAACCTTTTTGGACACTGTTGTCTCTGCCTCTTACTGTGGAAACCCAAATCTTCAAAAAATTGATATTCTAAAATGTTTTGGGCACTCTCAGCTGTTGTTGGAAACATGCACTATTTAAGTTTCTAGAATGTGATACGCTCTTTTATATTTTTTATATGATTGTACTATTGTACATTGAGACTATGAATATTGTTCTACATGAATATTGAGATCAAAATATTGAAGAGCAAAATATCAAAGTCAATCGAAAATTAATACTTGCTTACCTTTTGATATGTTAAATTCAAAATGTTGTCCTCCATATTTGCATATATCGATAATATAGCTTCAATATTCAGGCGGCATACCTTTTATATAAGCTGTGTTAGTATTTGTAGGTGTAGATGGGCCCGATTCACAAAAGTAATCTCAGACAAAATCCTAACTTTCGATATTCACAGAAGTCATTTAGGAGTAGTAAAGTTAGGATTCCTAATTTTACTACTTCTAAACTGAGACAAAATCCTAACTTTACGACTTTCGGTACTCACGAAAGGCATTTAGGATTCCTAACTTTACTACTCCTAAACTGAGAAAAATCCTAACTTTATGACTTTCGGTATTCACAAGGGGCATTTAGGAGTAGTAAAGTTAGGAATCCTATCTTTACTACTCCTAACTGCCTTTTATGAATACTGAAAGTTGTAAAGTTAGGATTTTTCTCAGTTTAGGAGTAGTAAAGTTAGGAATCCCAACTTTACTACTCCTAAATGCCCTTTGTGAATGCCGAAAGTTAGGATTTTTCTCAGTTTAGGAGTCGTAAAGTTAGGCAGCCTAACTTTACTACTCCTAAATGCCCTTTGTGAATACCGAAAGTCGTAAAGTTAGGATTTTGTCTCAGATTACTTCTGTGATTCGGGCCCTATATTTCTAATAGCTATAGTGCTGCTTCCTGATTTGTGCTACTTTTGCCAAGGTGACGTTATTAGGGCAGATCAGCACAAATATTTATAGGTTTCAATGCAAAGGCAAATCTACAAAGAAAGCCAGACTGGTCTTGAGATCAAAAACAAAGGTCAAATGCCTGTTTGAAGCAGGCATTCACAAGAGGAAGTATGTTTATTCCTTTTATTTCTTAAAAAAACAAAACCAAAAACCTACACATTACATATTTGCTCCAGTGCAAAGGACACATCGAATGTGTTGGATTATTCTGAGTTTGTTTAGGCCTAGGAGTTCGCACTGCAAAAGTATACTTTGAGTACAAATCCTATGCTAGACAGCACATATTCAACTATGCTCCATCTTACAAGACTGTGTCTCACACAAGGTAGCCTGTGTGTGTACCATCATAGGGAATGACACCAGCCGTGGGCCACCCTTAGTGGATACAGTTTTGCACTGAGTCTATTGCCCTCCGCAATGCAGCACAGCAAATTTGGTTGCTGTGCTGCATTGCATGAAAACATGATGAATCTGGCTCATGGATTCTCTCAGTCACACTTAATCCTGATTTTGTTTTCAATTTGGTCGCTTACACCTCTTCTGAGATGGAAGCCAGCTGGGGCAGTAACACGTCATTGCTTTGTGCATTTGATCCTCTCTCATTTCACTGATCTTGTCTATCCCTCTCATTTGTTTTGTTCGCTGCCAAAGGTGGGTAGGTCTCCTGAGTGTCCTCACTATTCATTTCATCAATTTTTCAGGAAATTCTAAGGGGCATACCTGCTGGATGAGAGACCCTGGTTTGCCACCTCATGCTTCTCCTATGACTGCCTGTCATAAGAATGATGTGGAAAATGTGATAACTCGTATAGTACATAGATGAAAGAGATCATGCAGTTCTTTATTGAAAGGAAGGATGTGAAAGTCACCGTCCTGCACTTTCAGTGTAGCACACAACATTGGTTGCCACGTAGTTTCCAAGAGTGAAGGGATCCTCCACAATTGTATTACTTCCAGGTCTAACACGTGATGTGATGGCCAATGGCAGCTCCCCATTCTGGGCTCAACGTGTTTATCTTGAAAGCAATGCACTCGGACCCTTACCAGCTAATTCTTCACTTTTCTACAGAGATCAATTTGATGTGTGTTATTTCTTTAGAAGTCAACAAGATTTTATTTACAATTTAAAAAGTTTTTACTGTTTAAATGGAAGATCTGTACGTCAGCTTTGAAACCAATTCATAAAAATAATCAAAATAAAATTAGCCAAAACAAACAAGCAGTTTTCTAGCAAACCACATTTAAGATAGAGGAGCTAATGCACGCAAAAACTTTGAATGGTTTTCGGTTGCTTGAACCCAGGTATGATCAGTAAACCCCCAGAAGAATGTCATGGTGAGCATTCTAGGGCAAAACTGATATTTATACCAGCTTCAGTGGAAATCTCACATGTATGAAAGCATTTTGCATTCGCAAACAGTGTGAATCGCAAAATTCGGGCTTTTGCAAATGCAAATTTGCCTTTCCTCATGTATGAAAGGCTTTTGGAATTGTAATTTCGATAATCACAATATTTTGCGATTACCTGAATTGCAAATGCATATAGGAAATCACAATTTGGAAATCCCCAATGCACATGTAAGAAGTTTCTCCTAAATGTGAAATGTGCACTTAGGAAACGCTAATTACCATCAACTTCAAGTTGATGGTAACCATGAGCAAACTGTGAAAAATGAACAAAATGCATTTTACAACATGCCATGTAGCGCATACATGCCCCTAGGGCGTGTGTGTGCTTTACATGTGCACACTTTCTTTTTTTGGACCAAACACAATATTTACCTCAGCACTCTACAAATGTATGTAGCATTTACATTGAATGCTACAGCTAGTCTGTAATGATTTCTATTTAGCATATCACAGGCAAGTAAATCAACTAGTCAGTTTAGACAAAATAGCATTCAATTCAATTCAATTTCTTATTGTGGTGACTATCTATTTAGCAACAGCATCTAAATGTACAATATGAAACAATAAAAGTGTCATTCATAATTTCACGGAGAATCTGTTCTTTAAATCTCTACGTTGTCTTTGATGGAAACAATGACACTTGTATCGTTTCATATTGTACATTTAGATGCTGTTGCTAAATAGATAGTCACCATATAAACTGTATCATTCACAGGTCTTACTCACAGCACTCTTCTCTATCTGATAAAAAAGCCTAAAGGCCAATGGTCCCTTTGTAGTAATGAATTTTTACTTCTGGAACCTCTGAAGTTAAAAAATTAGCACACTGTGTTCAGGTGGTGCGACCAGAATGTCTAACTTTCTCCCTCCAGATGTTTGCACCACCATCAGTTTTGTAACATTGAAGAAGACCCTTAAGCTCTCTTCAAAATACATTTCTAAACTGGTTTAATCTAACTATGCCTAACTATTCTAACTAGAACTAGGCATTCTTCTTAAGATTTGCTTTCTGAGTCACTACCTGTTCTCTTTGCTTTAGGCTTTTTGCTTCTTCGTTACCAGCTCTTGTATCTCCTCTTCAATTTATTTTCTAATCTACCATGGTTTGGCATTTCTCCTTTATGATCATTAGGTGTTGCCTTAAATGATGCTCTCTTTCCGCTCTCATCAGTTGTCTAACTCCTGCAACTCAGTTTTACTTGCTTTCATTTTAGTCTTTGCCTTAAAGAGGACTCTTAAGACACCTGA
The DNA here is from genome assembly GCF_964204655.1 of Triturus cristatus. Lineage (NCBI taxonomy): Eukaryota > Metazoa > Chordata > Amphibia > Caudata > Salamandridae > Triturus > Triturus cristatus. Next base: position 884,563,906 of record NC_140587.1, on the reverse strand, counting down.
TCAGGTATCACTCCTCCAGTCATATATCTTTCTTTCGTACTGTTCACCTTATTTACACATTTTAGTATAATTGCATATGCACAATGATTACTTGTATACAAGAATTGGTGCCTAATCATAACACTTCTGTGACTGTTTCCTGCAATGCTAAGCTGTTTTTATGCTACCAAGCCATGTTTGCGCTACCTGAAACCCTAAAAATGCCTACCAAAAAGCCTTTTAAAAAAGGATCACATCTTCATCTTTTTGATTTTCAATTTAGCTTTGGAAATTTTCAGATCACAAATATTTGTATCATTTTGTTATGACCAAAAAAGGTTTTGTTTACAAAGAGCATATAACTAAAATTGTTTGTCTCATGTGCAGTGCACCCTTGACAATGCATGAATAGCAATGTTGCTGACAACATATTTATGTTATCATGATCAGTGCCGTGTAAAATCGTAATCTGATCGAAATAAATGTATTTTGAAAACTGAAGTTTGGAAAGGATTATTATTGCTAATGATTATTTTAACCCCTTCGCTGCGGCGGAAATTCTGCCGCAGCGCTGGGGGGTGCGGGGGGGGCAGCGCGGTGGTGTGGTGCTCATGACGGAGCCACTCCGTCATGAGCCACGGTTGGGCTGTGCTCATGACGGAGTGGTTCCGTCATGACTCCGCCCACGGCGCTAATCGCCTGCAAAGGCGGGGAATTAGCGCCGCGTGGGCGGCGCGGCCGCCAACGGCCGCAGCATGACGGAACCACTCCGTCATGAGCACACGGCAACCGTGGCTCATGACGGCGTGGTTCCGTCATGAGCACGGAACGAGTTAAACAACTAACACAATTGCGTTTCTGCAAATAAAGCTATTAAGATTTTATCAAACAATTGTGTATTTATAGGGCCATTACGTGTAGCCAAATAACTGTTCTCTCTACCCAGTCCTGCATCAATAATGCTGGAGCATGGGCTTCCACTTGTCACGTACTCATCACCATGGACCCCGTGTACAGGTCGATGGATATTTGATGTCAGCTGAGATGTAAGGAAATGAATCTCAATATAAATAATTATTGTTAGAAATGGGGGTTTCTAGTTTGCAGGTTTGTACCCTGTCCAAGTAGGGACCCTTCCTTTTTATACTCCTAAAATGACCCCTGCTCACCTCCCTCTCAGAGGCAATGTGTAAAGCGTTTGCACATAACACACAGTAATACAGTGAAAACACTACAAAAGGACACCACAGTAATTTTAGAAAAATAGCCACTATTTATCTGTGTAAAACAAGACCAAAATGATCAAAATCCAACATACAGTAATAAAGATATGAGTATTGCGAGAATTAACCTAAAATATAGTTTCTTGAAGCCAGTAGCTCCCTTCGGGGCTATCACGAACAAACAAATCCAACAGTTCAGCCCGACCGTGAGGTCGCGGGCCAGCTGCAGTGTCAGGAAGACCCGCAAACAGTACCTAGGAAATGCTGGGCATTGGGGATCTTGCTATGAGCTCTGAAGAGAAGACGACGTCTGTATCGGCAAGAAGTCAGCAGGTGTCGGTTCTGGAAGTCGGTGCAGGAGTCATCAGGCCTTTAAAGTCACATGCGTTGCAGGTTGAACTCCATGAGGTTGATATCAGGAGTGCTGGTGTCGATGGCGTCATGGCTTTGATGCGAAACGGCAAGATGCAACGTGTGGTGACCACAGGTCATAGTACAGGCAGCAAGTCAGGGATGGTGTATGAATTCGTTGGTGAGACCAGGGCTTCGGTGTGAAGGGGGGCAGTGCAACATGCGGTCACAGGTCATGGTGCACTTACCGGCGTTGTCATTGATGAAGCGCTGCCGTCCGTAGACCTAAAGTTGTGATGTGAAGCGGGCAATGCTTTATGCAGTGACCATTGGTCACCGTGAAGCAGTGGCGTCAGTTGGTGAGGATTGAGTCGATGGCACCGATGTCGGTGGACGAGAGCTGCAGTGTGGGACTGGGCGATGCTTCCTGTAACTCATGAGTGGTGTCCACAGGCCAAGCTGCAGGCAGTGACATCAATGTTGATATGGAGCGTCGTCATCGGTGAGACCATGGCGGAGATGTGAAGCGAGGCGATGTGAGGTATGGTGCCCACAGGTCACAGTACAAGTTGCAGCTCAGTGACGGCGTCGGCTGGTGGCATCAGTGAGACCAGGGTTGCGTTGTGAAACGGGGCAGTGCTCCAGGCGGTGCATTCAGGTCATCAGGCCAGCAGCAGTGTTGTTGATGGCATCATACGTGTTTTACTTCTGTTGAAGCACAAAACACGCAGTTCCGAGTGCTGTTGGCAGATGAACCTCAAGTCTTTGATGTTCCTGAGACTTCCAACAAGAGGCAAGCTCTACTTCAAACCCTTGGATTGCAGAAAAAGTTCATCCCAGTCCTTTTACTACCCAAGACAGAAGCAGCAAGCAGCAGGCCAGTACAGCAAAGCACACAGCAAAGTGGAAGTCTCTCCTGACAGATTCTCCAGCTCGTCTTCTTGTCAGGTTCCTTAGTCCAAGAGAGTTCTACAGTGCTGGGGTCGGGCCCCAATACTAATACCAGTTCTGGAAAAGCACTTCTTGCTCACAAGATCCAGTTCTTTCCTGCTCTGTCCCAGACACTCTCCAGGAGGTAAAGACTTCTTTGTGGAGGACAGGTGCCGCCTTTTCAGGTGCCAATGACAACTCCTTCCACTACTCTTAGCCCAAGAAGACTCATCAGCCTGGTGATGAATCATCAGGATATGCAGGGCGCACCTAAGCTTCCCTTTGTGTGACTGTCTAGAGTGTATGCAGGAGGCCCAAGCTGTCAGCTACACAGATGTGGATTCCTCAGGCACAAAATTGTTAAAGCAAGAAAATGCCCACTTTCTAGAAGTGACATTTTCAAACACACAATTTAAGAATCATCTTCACTAAAAGGTGCATTTTTAAATTGTGAGTTCACAGATCCGAAAGTTCAACTTTCTATCATCTTCCAATGGGAATCTGCACTGGAAAAGCGTTTTACAGCCAGAACCCTCCTATGGAAGAGATAGCCTTTCAATAGTGAAAAACGAAATGCACAGTATTCGCTGCCAGGACATGTAAAAACACACCACTACTTGTCCTACCTTTAAGTACACTGCACCCTGCCCATGTGGTTGCCTTGGGCCTACATTAGGGGGTCTTATATATAATAATAGGGAAGGGTTAGGCCTGGCAGGTGGGTGCATTTGCCTGGTCGACATGGCAGTTTAAAACTGTGCACACAGAAACCACAGTAGCAGGTCTGAGACACATTTGAAAGGCTACTTGTGTGGGTGGCACAATCAGTGCCGCAGACCCACTAGTAGCATTTGATTTACAGGCCCTGGACACACCTGTGCCCAATACTCAGAACTTACTAATAAATCAAATAAGCCAAGCATGGAAATACCAATCAATAGCACAATTTTAGCTTGCCCTTTAGCACTGATCAGCAGTGGTAAAGTGTGCAGAGACACCAAACCAGCAAAAACGAAGTTCAGCATACATCCAAAGAGTAGGCCAGAAAGCAAAAAGACTGGGGAAACACACCAAAAGATGCCAGGTCTAACACTGATTAATTATCATTACTTTAGTTCAGTCAATAAAGACAGTTGAGCTAAAGAGGATTATTTTCCAAATCTTTTATGTATTCATTCTTTTATTGATGTATTATTCTCCATGTTTCATCATTAAATGTTAACATAATCAATTAATCAATATTTGGAATAAGGTAAGTAAGTTCGGTAAATCAAAATAAAGCAACAATACAATACATGTAATAAGTGCTTTCCATAAAGAAACCTCCCCTGTTTAAACTAAGTTAAGATCAATGTGAGATGCGTTAAACGTTCAGATACCTATGAAGAGTTCTTATGAGAGAATCAAGCATAGGCATAACGCTTTAGCAGAATAGGCTGGAAAGTATTCTCAGCTCAAATAACAGCAGATCAAGAAATTAACTAAGACTTCTCATAAAGAGATGTCCAAGAACCACAGTACTGAGTCTCCTCTCGGAGAGTCTGGGAAAATGGAACAAAACAAGATGCTGCTCTCAAAAGGATGAATGGAAAGCTCAATCAATCTGCTCGAAAGAATGGTAAAGTCTGAAACAAGTCTAGGAACATACACTGATATAAACACACATTTTCTATGTTACAATATTTACATTATTTCTTCTTCATGTTGACCAATAAGATTTCAGCACACTCCTGGGAACAGGTCTACTCCCCATCTTTTCACCACAGTACAATCCTCTTTTTAACCATGCGTCCTTGAATGTTGCAGCACATTCTCCCATGAATCATCCTTAATGTAGTCTACATCTTTTGCAGTGTGAACCTCACTTTCAGTTGTCTAATACAACAAATGTCTATTCATTAACTAATAAACAGTATCTTTCAAAACTGCAATGTCTGCAGCAAAGAGAATAAAAACAGCGTTCACAATTTTGGTTTAAAGTGAAAAACAAGCATTTCAGCATTAATGGGCCTTCATGTTAATTTATGGCATCTTCAATTATGTCAACTTATGAATACATGCTGTATTTCTAAATTACAGGCCTATAAGTTTTAAGTATGGTTGCCGACTACAATGTTTGCATTAAACACACTTGATTTTCAAACATAAATTCTACACATTTCATTTTTAGTAAAGCATTTTGTAAATAATTAACTTTGTGTTGCCACTAACAATCACCATACATAACAATCACCATACATAAACATTTGAGAATGTTCCTTTGTTTGAAGATTCTGCTAGTGATTTAAGGCATGGGAGAAATTCATTTACAGGATGGCCCTTGACAGGAAAATAATGTTAAATATTGAAAAGAGTATCTCATGTTTTTGAGAAAGCCAAATATGGATTTAAAAATGTTATTGAAAAAAACTGTCATTTCAAAGGTCACTCATACTAAATACGTTTATTTTGTTTCTCCAGCTGCCCCTAGACAGTGCATTGAACTCCACTTTGATGAGAAGTACGCTATTGAACATTCATGGGAGTGCAAATTTGATCACATTGAAGTACGAGATGGACCGTTTGGATTCTCCCCAATTATTGGACGTTACTGCGGGGAGCAAAACCCACCTTTTATAAAATCTAGTGGCAGGTTCCTATGGATTAAGTTTTTTGCTGATGGAGAGCTAGAATCATCAGGATTTTCTGCGCGTTATAACTTCACACAAGGTATGTGAAATATATTTTTGCTAAATATGCTACCTTACGATATGAGAATGTATATTCTGGCGAATTACGGAGGCAACATATTTGCTATGTCACATTAATAATAGTGTGTTCAGCCAGTAAAGAAAGAGGAGAATTAGACGTCGCCAGGCCTCTATAGTTAGACCCTGCTAAAATATAATTGTTTCCACCTAGTTGGTTTTGATGGAGCTATTCATAGGAATTGCAGTAATTTATACTGGGGATGCATGGGGCTGTTTGTTTAATGTGTGATTGGTTGTACAAGAAATTTTACTGACATCTTAATTTGTTACCGTTATAAAATATGCAGTTTTTGCCAACAAAAGACCTTGTGGAATAATACACTGCTGTGACTTAAATGCATCCACTTTGATAGATGTAGACGTTTGTATTAGAACATAATTGCAGGTTAGTAGAGAGGGAGGTTTGATTTTCTCGACGTTTAGTGCTTTTAAATTAAAACCTTAAAGTGTTTTTTTCATTTTAATTAAAATTTCATGCGTTCAAATTGTTTAATTTGCAAGGCCAGACTGATTATCTAGCAAAGTTGAATGAAGGCCAAAAGAAATGCAATGATCTTGGAATATGAATGGAAAAGCTTTGCTGTGATAAAGGGTAAGATGCATCCATCAGGACCCATGTTTTTCTATTTTAGAAGCATAATAAAGTAGGCCAGGTTTAACAAGCACTACTGCACATTCAAGATCTTTTAATCATGGCTATGATTTAGCAGAAATGACATGGTATTGGTGTATCTGATAGAAGAAAAAATAAGTGTGAGTGGAGTTCTAGTGCTGATTCTACCATCATCCCATTAAATAATATTTTCACCTTCTTAAAATTGAGGAAATATCACAATTGGTGAGAACAGTTGAAACGTGCATTTCTACTCATCTTGCATAGTTACTGTGCTACTGTGCATATTTTTTAAATTGTATATAATCAAGAATAGCATAGGTTAGCCATCCCAGGAGAAGATGTTTGAAAATTATTTGCTTAGTATGATTTCCACACATCAAATGATGAAGCGAGGAAGAGATTCTTAACAAATTTTAGTGTTATGAGCGGCTAATTTGCATACTAATTGGTGGAATATTTTGTGCCGCCACTGCTGATCCTTATGCATTCTTTTGCACTATAGCATAGTACTGGTAGTCTATTTAACCGCTATGTGGTCCATATAGCTTGTAGGAATGCCATTGGTCATGATTAGAAAAGTGGTGAAGCGGATTAGCAAATTTGCACCATTGTGATGATATCAATTTTCCCAAGTTTTTCAGCATTGCCACCAATTCGATGCTTGAAACAATGATCCTATTAAGGATTGATGATAGTTTCCAGTTATCATCATCAGAAAGTAGATTTTTGTGCAGCACATAGCTGCTACTGTGCAGTGTGGCTTTCAGCAGGGCAGGTGTTGAATTTGATGCATTGCAGGAGTCATTTTGCAATTTTACAGACCAAACAAAGCAAAATTGTGCATTCACTAATCATTGCAAGAACATATCAGGTTAAAGGAAAAAAAACGTTTTTTTGCCAACTGCCAACAGAAATTTTGAGGCAAAATTGCTTAATTTGCTGTGCAAAACTGTTCTGCCAGTGTTGGAATGTAGAAGGGAACCACATGTTTTCATGTCACGAGCCACCACTTTTCCTTTCCAGGACTTTGCTTTAAAATATAAGTGCTGCCAGGTGCGTTGGGCCAATTTAAAATTAACTAAGACTACTACTCCCAGAATGCACTAATATGTAAAAAAAAATCAAGGAGTAGAAAAATCGTGTCCCTGTCACATGGAGCCATTTATTCACCCTGACAATACATGTAACGCAACTCTCTTTGATGAAGAGCTAGCTCTCAAACTGTTGTGGTTCATTAATACTTTTTATAACATTTACTGATATTTCAGCTGCTTGACTGATAGCAGATAAAATGGGTGATGTCAAGGGAGTGGCTGGAACAGGAATGGCTTTTACTTGTTTACTTATGTGGAACAATTAATATGAAGCCTGCACTCGAACTGCAATGGGTTCCATAACAATGGGCTTACTTACAAGCCCTCTTTTAAAATGGGAAAAAGTGACGTACCGGCGGCGCAAGTGGCTTGTAAATAAGCCCCCAAGTGTTTGTTTGTGTGCACAGGGGCGATGGTCATGCCGTTCCAGCTAGTATGTTCCTTTCGGAGCAGGATTAAGGCTGATTTATAAACGGCACGCCGGTGTTTATAATGGTACGGTGAGCAGAAAAATAATGAACTGGAAGGTGGCGCGGAGTTATTACCCGTGAAAGAGGTTATTTCAAGCAATCATTATTCACATGTTGAGTCTGCTTTTGTGAGGCTAGAAGAGAGAAAATTATGACTTTCCAGGCGGTTATAGAAGTATATTGCCTTAAAAGTCAATTCCCTAAAGTGTTCTGGCCTACAAAGGGTACACTCTGGTGGGTACCATAACCTCTGCCAACAGACATCAGAAATTAGGAAAAGACCCCAAACGTGTGGAAAATTACAAGGACTATTTTATTCATAACATTTTGAAAAGAGGGTGTTAATGACGAACACTGTGCTCCTCTGGCATGTAATCTGTTAGTGATCTGCCATTAGGGAGAGCTCTTACCTAGACAACTCAACTCTTAATCAGAAAATATACCTGGCCTATATTTACTAAAACTTTCCACTGGGTTTACACCATTTTTGTTATGCAAATCTGGTGCAAAGTTTTGAGGTGATATTTGCCATCAAACGCAAATCAGGATTTATGTTGGATTGTATCCCAAAATAACACAAAGTTGTACTATGCGCTGCTTTATATTACATTCTGTAAAGAGGGTGTTCCATGAGTGATACATGGGCGTTCCCGTGGAACCACCCATGGAATTTGATTCACAGACCCATCTTAAAAAAATGGTAGACAGGGATGAACGGAATGATATATGTGTCTCACGTGCATGCTGCAAATAAAGCCTGCTGCTCATGATGTTAAGAGTGCTTGGTTTGTATACATCAGATATGTGCCAGGGCCTAAGGAATTTCAAATGAGGCCACTACACGTTGCACTACCAACAGTTATAGAGAGATCTGGGAAATCTCAGTTCAGGTGATGCCCACACTCCAACAAATGCTACAATTTCAACAAGTCCATTTCACCTAATAAAAATACCAAGCCACCCAGGCTGCACAACCTGGTGTGTGTGTGGATGTGTGTGTGTGTGTATATATATATATATATTCACTTAAAAAACCATAGGTTTCACACATGTTATAGTTAGGTGGATATTTCACTCGTAAAAAAACAATGAAATTCCCCCGTTATAGTTAGTTCAGATAACTATAACTCGCGCGCCCGCAATCCACTGCACATGACGTCACATATTACATCACTCATGACATGGTCAGTGGCATCACTCATGACATCACTGATGACATCATCCTTGTGATAGAGTGGCGGTCGCGCGAGTTATAGTTATCTGAACTAACTATAACGGGGGAAATTCATTGGTTTTTTACGAGTGAAATATCCACCTAACTATAACATGTGTGAAACCTATGGTTTTTTAAGTGAATTTGGAAGGTTTTTTAAATGCTAATTCCTAACTATAACGTGTGTGAAACCTATGGTTTTTTCAGTGAATTTGTACGGTTTTTTAAATGCTAATTTATTTATGTATTATTATTTTTTTAATATATTTATTTTATAATAAACTACGTATTAAAAATTATTATTTTTTTTTTTTGGTTTTCACCCTGCGATTTTTTATTTATTTATTTTTTTTTATTTTTTATTTTGGGGTTTTTCAGGGTGCGCGCACTGTGCGCGTACCCCCGCGATTTAAAAAAAAAGAATTTTTTTTTTTGCCTTCGGGGTCCTTCAGGGACCCCCTGACAAAGGCTAGGGGGTCAGGAACTCTCTTCCCTGCCCCCTTTTCACGTTCGCCACCTTCCTTTTTCACTCTCGCACTGAAAACAAACAAAATGGCGGCCGACACTTCCTGATTTCGACCGATTCGAACATTGACTAACATGTAACCACCAATCAGAATTACGCTCGCGCACGTTAGGGTGCTCGCACGGTGCGCGCACGGTGCGCGCACCCTGCGCGTGTATAGATATATATATTGTTTTAAATGCTATTTTCTCTGGCCAAACCTGCAAAAGGCACTTCATGGACCTTATGGCTACCTCTCTGACAAATTTCATATAATTCTGTTCAGCCGTTCGGGCTGTAGCTGCGACTAAAGTCCCTATGGAAAAATCCATGGGGAACGTGTTTTGGGACCCCCCCTTTTTCTCAGCCCCCGCTTGACGAATCGCCCCATTAGTTTTGAAAATTTCGCGAAGATTCGCCAATCGGCGCCAAAGTTATTCAAAATATAATTTTGAGATTTCCTATGGAAACTCGGTCCTAACTATAACTACTTACTGGCGACCGCCAGTAGGTAATATACACACACACACACATATATATATAGCACCTTGAGCCCCCATCCACAAGAGGTTGGCGGACCAGTGGCAAAAAGTGGTTTAACTCAAGATGTTTGGGAAACGCCGAAGCACCGCACCCTGCGACGAATCGCCAGGCCGGAAATTGCTGGATTGTGACTTAATGACAGCATCCATACTTACTGAAGCGGTGGGTGTCCAGGCACGTTGTGGGTTATTACACAGTTGGAAGAAGAGCTGGAGACTCCGCTACCTTTCCATGGTGTCATGCAGGGTGTACGGGGGAAGGAGCTGCAGACACCGCACATTAGGGCAAATACTTACGTGTTTTACCTGCAGCCCGCAGACTCAGAGCATCGAGTCTTCAACATCCTCCCTGTAACAACCTGATAGAGTAGTATAAAATTGGACATACGTTGCTCCTGGGATGAGGTAGAGGTATCCACGCGCTTGGAACCGGAAATCTTAGAATCTCTAAAACCGAAGCGACATCGAGATTTTCTAAATATATCGGGGATCAATGTAACGGCTCCTCATGAAGGTGTCCTTTTTTTAAAAAATACAGCATCAGTCTTATCCTACAGATGAGCTGTATAGGCAACAACACTTAGTTCAAATATATAGATCTGCTCATATACCCTCGCAACCCGAAGGAAATCAAACAGTAAAAAGCAGGAAGGCAGAATATAAGGCCTTCATGTTCCCGCTGAATTCAGCGCATTCCGCTTGACAACTTAAAAGCAAGAAGTCTACTAGTACCGACCTTTTGGATGTACTAGCCAACCTATAAGATTGTCTGTACCGTGGGAGATTAGAATAATATTGTCCTGAAGAAGGTGGTCCTATATCTTTAGTCCTCCACCGAAACGCGTCGACGCAAGTCCCAAAAGGCAGACTGTATACTGGAGTGACATCTGTTCTCGAAAAAATTAATTAGCAGTATCTACACTGTGGAGAATAGTTGATTTGGGTCTTTTGTCTTCCTTTGTATTTTGGATTAGAAAACATTTTTTCTTACCTGTGTTCTCCCTATGTTCTGAATTGCTTTTTTATTGTAACTTTTATTGCTTGCTTATTGCACAACAAGTATAATGTCAAACGCTGATTTTATTGTTCTGTAACTATCTTACAATTTTTATTGCGTTATGTTTTTAATAAAATAGAGTATTTTGTACATACAACAATTTGGGACTAGGGTTCAGAATTTGGTGTCTTGTTCTGGTGATTGATTGTGTTTGATACCTGTATGAGTTTGTGTGGTTATCTGTACATGTGCCAAAAAGGGGAATATTTCTTTGGACAACCTGATAGAGTGCCCACACCAATCCCGAGTGAGACACTCTACATTTAAAGTGGACATTGGTTAGTACAAGCGATGTGAGGCATTTGAAAAAGGCACACCACGCCGAAACATATCATGCCGTTCATCTTGAATAAAGCGAGTTTTCCAGTGTACCTGTGTGGTCTCCCGTCATTTTGGGAAAGAGAAGGATCTTTTGTTGATGTTTCGGTGCGGCCACGAGCACCTTGAGCCCTCATCCACACGAGTTCGGCGGACCAGTGGCAAAAAGTGGATTAACTCAAGACGTTTGGGAAACGCCAAACCACCGCACCCTGCAACATATTGCCAGGCTGGCAATTGCTGGATTGTGACTTCATGACGGCATCCATACTTACTGAAGCGGTGGGTGTCCAGGCATGTTGTGGGTTATTAAACGGTTGGATGAAGAGCTGGAGACTCTGCTCCCTTGCCACAGAGTCATCCAGGGTGTACGGGGAAAGGAGCTGCAGACACTGCCCACTAGGGCAAGTACTTACGTGTTTTACCTGTAGCCCGCGGACTCAGAGCATCGAGTCTTCAACATTCTCCCTGTAACAACCTGATAGAGTGCCCACACCAATCCCGAGTGAGACGTTCTATATTTAAAGTGGACATTGGTTAGTACAAGCGATGTGAGGCATTTGAAAAAGGCACACCACGCCGAAACATGTCCTGCAGTTAATCTTGAATAAAGCGAGTTTTCCAGTGTACCTGTGTGGGCTCCCGTCCTTTTGAGAAAGAGAAGGATCTTTTGTTGATATATATAGATATATATATTCTATAATCTATATTCACTTATTCACTTGTTGGAAATTGTTGACGTTGTGCACTGCTAAAAAAAACAAATAGCACTGCTATGTAGTGGACTGTCAAAAATAAGTGCTTGTGGTTAAGAAATAACTGCTGGTTATGAGCTCCTGAATCACATCACAAATTAAGCACAGGATGTTTGTGCTGTTCCTCTATACCTGTATCCAATAAAAGAATCAGTGTGAAGAAGCAAAATCATATGTTCATGGGATAGCATAGATTTTAACACTGCGCATTTTGCAGCATGTTACTGTCTGCTTCATTTCTGTGCCTTGTTTATTGTCAGTGGTAGTGGTTGTCTATAGGAGATTTTGTTCATTTTAATCAAAAAGTTTAGCAAGAAATAATTGAAATGTTCATTTTTAGGTCTCGCTGAGTCAGCGCGCATGCGCTGCTCGGAGAGATATTTAGTAGATGAGTTTTCAAAGTGCTGCTGGCTGGCGATAAGCTTGCGTTCACGCGAGCGTGCACGCGCGCAGCTGGCAGCTTTGCAATATGTACAGCGGCGATCACTTTCACTTTCACCCACGCAGCCTACTTTCACTTTTCCCATCGCGCGCACGCGCAACACTCGTGTCCACTTTTTGTCCACTCCTTGTTACAATTCTTTTCATACGGGTGATGGTTTTTTTTGGCTGGGAAATACAACAATGATATTTACTTCACTAATAAAGTTACTTTTGCAATGGAACACAAGCCTTTCCTCGGTCGCGCAATATTGTCATTGAACTTAAACAATAAAGTTACTCTTGTTATAGACACAAGCCCTCCCTCTGTTGCGCCGCTCTACATGAGAACGTTTATATACTTCCAGTTCCAATTAGATCGATTAGGTTAACGTTCTAGTTTTAAATAGCGCTTACGCAGTATCTTTAAAAGTGACCTCCGGCCTTGTCAATTACGTTTCCTTATCCGGAACACAGTGATCGGCCGTGAGGAGTTTGGAGCACAAACGCTTCAGGTAAGACCCTGTCCGGACATTTTGTTTCAAGGCAGCAGTGCCTTCTCAGCACGGCCAATGCTTGTTAAATTATGCATCTGTACTCAAGTCAACAAATCCATGTCGGCGGTCGCCAGACAGAACGGGTTCAGTGTGAGTCTAGAGGCGGAGCTTCGGTATGTAGTCTGTCCAGATCCGGTTAGCAAATGTCACCTCAGGCGAAAATTACATTTTGTTTCAAGGCAGCAGTCCCTTCTTAGCACGAGCTGTATTTACGTAACCAGTGGCGTAGCCAGTGTGTCATACGCCATGAGACACTTGGCATTAGACACAGTGCAACCCATCTCACCACAATGATGCAGCACTTACAGTTTTGTGTGTCTATACTTCGCATGATACAAATACTGCGAGCATTGCACTATGTACGTGTCTACACTATACTCCACATTAGACACAGCACAGTCCTTGCGGTCTGCACATCTCACCGCACTAGCCACAATGATGCAGCACTTAGTCTGTGTGTCTACACTTTGCATGATACAAATAGTGCTATGCTCGCAGTATGTAGGTGAGTCTAGACACTGCGCAGTTCTTGCGGTCGGCACATCTTAACACACTAGCCACAATGGTGCAGCTCTTACAGTCTGTGTGTCTTCACTTCGCATGTTACAAACAGCACAATGCTTGCAATATGTAAATGTGTCTACACTACACTCCGCATTAGACACAGTGCAGCCCTTGCGGTCTGCACATATCCCCACACTAGACACAATGGTGCAGCTCTTACAGTTTTGTCTGTCTATACTTCACATAATACAAATACTGCGAGCATTGCACTATGTACGTGTCTACACTATACTCCACATTAGACACAGCACAGTCCTTGCGGTCTGCACATCTCACCGCACTAGCCACAATGATGCAGCACTTAGTCTGTGTGTCTACACTTTGCATGATACAAATAGTGCTATGCTCGCAGTATGTAGGTGAGTCTAGACACTGTGCAGTTCTTGCGGTCTGCACATCTCAACACACTAGCCACAATGGTGCAGCTCTTACAGTCTGTGTGTCTACACTTCCCATGATACAAATAGCACAATGCTTGCAGTATGTAAATGTGTCTACACTACACTCAGCCACAATGGTGCACCACTTACAGCTCTCTACAGGTCATTTTTGACTACTCTTGCCAGAAATATTTTAATAATTGTGGTAAGTACTGTTTTTGGATCAGCATAACCGATGTGGAGGACCAGTTTAGCACTAAGTCACTTTGGGGCATATCAACAACAACCGGCGATAATTATCTCTAAGCGCACTTAGCGCTAGGATAATTATCGCCGGCTAGCGTGAATTTTTATCGCTGAGATAGCGTGCTATTAGCAACGCTTATCTCAATAGCGATAAAAATCCTCACGCTAACGTGAGATTATCGCTGGAAACCCAGTGATAATCTCACGTTACCTTGTTGATAGGGACAGGCAAACTTAGCCATGATATCCTCCTTCCATAGGATATCATGGCTAAGTCTGAAAATTAGCAGACGTAAAAAAGCAGCGTTAAACGCGGTTAGCGCTGCTTTATTTGTCTCTAACAGGGTTAGCGACATTCTTGATAATAGGAGAAATATCGCCTAGCGACATTTCTCCTATTATTTTACTCTGGAACGCCCCCTTTGCATCTCATTAGAGATGCAAGGGGAAGCGTAGAGTAAAAGGGTGCTAACATGCAAATTTGCATGTTAGCACCCTGTTGTTGATAGGGCGCTAGTTTTATCTCTCCTTTTTTGGCTTTTAAAGCCAAAAAAGCAGAGATAAAGCCCTTGTTGAAATGCCCCTTTATTCGCTGATTGCACTGCATGCTGCTATGACGTTTCCCTGACCGCACTGTAAACCATTGTGTTCGTTTGTAATTTTGCACATTTGATGCTTCCCGGGTCAGTCATTTTATCATAGTGTAAAGCCCAGGGCAAGAACGACAAATAAACATGATGTGACCAGACCTCTCTCCAGGTGAGGAATTGAGAAGTGAATATTTCTCCTTTGCCTCAATCAGAAGTGTGTGGCTTTAAGACCAAAATGTTGCCCTGCAAGTCTCTTTTGCACTTGTTGCTTTATAATGACTTTTGTTGTTATAAAGATCGTCATTGTATCAGAATTACCGGCTTTGACAGGTTTAATAGCATACTACTAAAATTCAAGTGCCAACCCATTAAACACTCAACTGAGTCCCGTGCAATGTGTTGAAAGTACCTTCTTAACATGCAAACATGGAACCGATATATTCAAACAGCGCCACCTGGAGGCAACCTGATGCACATCTCCTTCAGCGGTTTAGTCATTGGACCCGAAAAAATATCGCCAAGCTGGTGTGGCGGCAGTAGAGAATGTCTTAATGTGACCAATGTAGAATTCGTGCAGTCATTGAGGAGGAGAGTAAATGGAATGCTGTAGGTCCATTCTTAATGTTACAAAAAGAAGTAAAGAATTTTAGCACCCAGTGCCATCGCGTTCTTTCCTCTGGACTTTACATTGTTTAGCACCTTTCTCTCTCACATAAACAGAAATGCATCAAATAACAAAAAAAAACTCCTTCATACTATTATTTATTTTAGGGTGCGTGCATATTTAATATTCTTACTCTAAGACTATCTCGTGCCAAAATGACTGATATGGCTGAACCTCACTCTTCCCTTTCTCACAGGGAACAAAGATTGGAGCCATTGGCGTCACTACTCTTTTTGTGCAAGGTTATTTTTGTTAGCATTTACAGCATCTCAAAATGCAGCATATCAAAAACATTTAAACTTTTGTTTTAAAAATCGGATCATTGCAGGTCAATTTAAACATACCAATAAAGGCCAGACTTCTAATGTTGGAGGGAAGTTTGGAGTTCATTGGTATTGAGAGAGCAACATCCCATATAGGGGCATATCTACAAGGCGGCGATATAAAATTATCGCCGCTTTTGCGGCCGTTTTCAGGCGAAAAGCTGCTATAATTTTATCGCTATATTAGCAAGGTCACGCTATCGCGTGAAACCTTGCATTAGCGCCCGGATTCTTAACGCCCAGCTTTGCATCTCTAATGAGGTGCAAAGTTGGCGTTCCTGACCGTACATGACTGGAGAAATGTCGCTAAGCGACATTTCTCCTATCATCAAGCCCCACGCTATGAGGCATAGTAGCAAGAAAAGTAGCGATAACCCCTGTTATCGCTACTTTCCTTACGCCTGCTTCAGGACTGACAGCCATGATATCCTATGGAAGGTGGATATCATGGCTAAGTATGTGAGGCCCTATCATCAAGCTAACGCCAATCTTCGTGAGATTATCGCTGGGTTTCCAGCGATAATCTCACGTTTGGCAGTTAGCGCTAGGATTTTTATCACTTTTGAGATAAGCGTTGCTAATAGCATGCTATCTCAGCGAAAAAAATCCACGTTAGCCGGCGATAATTATCCTAGAGCTAAGTGCACGTTGCGATAATTATCGCCGGTTGTTGCTGATATGCCCCATAGTGTTCTGGCAGGGGGTCTTTCTCCCACTGACTAATCCACTCTGTCTCTGTAGCGATCACACCTCCTGTGTGCTGGCAGCGACTTCAAAAAGTCAATATTCAGCCCCTCTGGGTGTCACAACACTACTCCTCCCATTCACACTTTTGCTTACTCTACAGAATAGTTGAGTCAATAAAGACAAAACCTATCTCCTCGATTATTCTGTTTGCTATTTCTTCTCTCCAAACTATCCAGACTTAACATGGGGAATTGCAACATTCTGAGGTCTTGTTAAAAAGTAATTTGTCTCTGCAGCAAGCTTCAAGACTGTTTCTCTTCTATCCTTCTCTGGAAGCACTGCAAGAGCAATGTCAAATTTTCCATCCTCCAATCACTTCTTCGTCTTAGGAAGCCTCACCACCCTTTCCAAGCTCATGGGCCACCTCTGTGAAACCAGCGTGGTGCATAGGTTGCTTTGAGGTCGTCCCTCGGCTTCTGATTCCGCCTCTTTGTTGCTTGCCCATATCACTTATGAAAGCACACTGCCCAAAAGATGTTCCACAAAGTCCCCAGCATGGAGCAGCAGAGGTTTGCTCCCATGCCTCAGCGATCCTTAGCCATTAGTCAGGACCTTTGGGTATTCCAGAGGGCTCACACGCACCCACTTCACCAGGACAGTGAAGCAAGTGGTTCAGTGTTAGCCAGGAGGCAGATGAAAGTCAATCATACCCGCAAAGCCTACTCCCACATAAGAGTCCTTCAACGCCGCTGGCATAGCGTGGGGAATTCACAGTCAGCCAGGTGCCCACACTCTGCTTTTCTGAGTGGGGCAGTGCCTCTTCCAGTGCTCTCACCACCCTCCACCCAATGTAAGGATGACCGCTGTCATCTTACCTCTTATGTCGCAGGGCTCACTGGCATTTGTGTTTATTTGATACCCCACTGCTGAAGTCCAAGATCTCTACTGCAGCTCATTCATAGACCTGTTGTCTCCTACATCTTCCTTAGAAGTGTAGCTCGGGGCGGTCACTCCTATTGATGGTCAGTGCCGAAGAAATATCCATCACGGAATCCTCCACCATTGTTTCTTTCGGACATCCCTACCTGCCTTGGCACTCTGCACAGTTACATTTCCTTGTGGGTTGTGGCTGTCTAGTACCTGCATTTTAATCAAGTGCACATTTTATATACATACAAAGAATGTAAAATATTTAATCTGCTGTTGCCTACTTAGTATGATGAATAATCAGGATCCTGGTATCTTTCAGGGAGGAGTAGTGTGCCTAATAAAGATTACTGCCAAGGATCACCACCTTTGCATCTCTCAAAGACACAATACATTGATATTTGTGCTTCTACTGAGGTCACAGTAACTTGTGGTTGTGCTCTAGCGAGACCCCAAAATGTGTCTCTGGTACTGTGCCATCTCACTCGAGGAAGGTTCTGTCAGGAAAAGGGATATGCCAAAATATGCCACAAAGCCTGTGTTCCTAAGAAGATGCGCATGTCTTAGCCTGATGTCCCAAACGTTTGCCTTTCAAGTGGGTCCCCACTCTCCAACTAGTTACGGAAAAGCATAAGCTATAGCCCTCCAACAATGCCCCATTGGGATGTTGATTGACATCTAATGCAAGTATGGGTCGATACAAAAAGTTTCTTGTAGAAACCAGTCGCTTGAGAATTGTTCTAAACACGTATCCCTCTCCCAGGTTCTGTACTTCACAATTTCTAACCAATATTACTTTGCCTTTAATGCCGTTCCACAAAGTATGCCTGTCTGATGGCTTTATTCAATGACTTACAATTCTAGCTGTACGCTTGTGCTGTAGATGCTCCTGTGTTGTATGCTGGTCCCCTTTGAAAGTGGTTAACTGCATTTTCTATAAAGCTCCAGTGCATTAGATAAGGGTTTTCTGTATTGTGCTGTATCACAGTGATGTCTTTTGTGATGAGTACCTATTGGCAGTCAAGAGTGAGCTGAGAAACAAGCATTGGCATAGCCAATAGGTCTCGCCTTTGGGACCTTATAAGTGTTTAGTTATCCAGCACAATATCCTTGGTGCAACAACATCAAGTGTTGCATGGCTAAACACTTATAAGGTTCCAAAGCCGAGACCTATTGGCTATGCCAATGCTTGTTATGTTTATGTTTTAAAAATCAAAATCCGGAATTTTAATTTAAAGGGAACGATCTACTTGCTTCTGTTGAATATTAGGAGTGTTTTCATGAATAATATCTTGATGTTATAGATGACTATATCAATCGGAACTTCTTTTTTTAGTAGTCGCAAGGTATTCTTTATCATAGCATACGCATCCAGTGGCGTAGTAAGAGGGGGTGGGTGGTCCGCCCTGGCCGGTATGAGTTTTGGGGGCAGAAGCCTCCACCCCCACTCTTACTTGAAGCAGTAGCGGCAAACGCAGCAATTGCCAGCACCCCTGCTCCGACATGTGTATGGCGCAAAGTATCGCCAGCACACTCCGCACCCCTCACTCTCCTACATGCGGTCACCGCGGGGCGTCAAACTCATTGGTTGCCACGGGCGTGCAAAGGTCTAGCTACCCCACTGTATGTATCTGTGTGTGCTTTATTTGTGGCTGATCTTTAGTTGTTTATTAAGATGCCATTTAAATCAAAGATTGACTTTTTCTTTGAAATTAAATCGATCGACATTAGGTAGGACATCTTTCAAATTCGCAACACTGCAATATTCCTTTTGTTTTCAGTGCTTCGCTTCTATTACTGGAATGCAAAATAGTTCTCACCAACAGGTACTTACAGCCATCCAAGCGGGAAATTTGAAATATGATCATACCAATTTTCCAGGCACGCTGCACTATGACCAGGGCATTTGAAATTTTCAGTTCTTCATACATGACCTTTTTGTATCTTACTCGAAGCTACATGTCTATGTTTAACATATATGTCAATGCTTGAACTTGATTTAAAAAGAGACTGTACATTGTTACTATAGTGTCATCTGAATTTTATCGTTCAAGGATCTTTTGCGCAAATAAGCTGGAATGTAAACTCATTTTGCGTCTAATAACATTTTACAGGGAAAAAATCCAGTTCCTAAATGTAATTTAAGCATTTAGGTCTTTCTACAGTTCTAAAACATTTGCAAATGCTTTAGATACAGCAGGCGCAGTCTCTGTTTTTTACATGTTTGAAAACAGTCTTTGCTTAGCCTTTTGGGATTTCTTGGACAACTATTTGATGTGTTCTTTCTTTACGTTTCCATTGTAGATCAGTAGTTCCAATAGTGGCATCTCCTCCACTAAAGAGGAGGAGCGTTGCCTCACTGCTCTGCAGCAGTGAAATGAAGGAAAAATAAAATGATAATAACTCGAGGTTATCCTGCTGCAGCAGCTTTGCAGGGTGGGGCGGGGCTGCTCTGACAACAGGAGCAAGGGGAGGAGTGGTAAGCAAACTTTGCATGTTCTCCACCCAGGCTGCAGTACAGCCTGGGTGGAGAATATGCCCAGGCTCCCATTCCCTGGCTGCGCATCGAACCACAGCGCTCAGAACAATCACAACGCTGCATGGCACAGTTGTGATTGGCTTAAGGGAGCATGGATATGCTTCCTGTTCCAGCTGCACAGAGGAGGAGGTGAGACGGATGCGAGATGCAGCAGTAAGTTAAGTTTTTTTCTTATTATTTTTGAACCCCCTTACATCTCCCCGCCCCGCCCACCACTCTACCACCCCAATCCGTGCCAGCTGCCACTGAGGTCCAATATTTTCAGGGTTTTAAAGGCTCCTCTCATCGACCCAGAAGTCCAAATCATGCTCGTTTTCATAGCATCGTGTTGAATTGGCTTCTAGGAGCGATTAGGATATTTAGATTGTTGGTGGAAGTCTGAGTACAAGGCTTATTTTTAGAACTAACAGAGATCAAGCATGAAGTAACAGAATTCCATACTGTTTAGACAGAACTTTTTATCCAAATCACAAAATTGCAGTAAATTGCGCTTTGCAGAACTTTGTATTTGCAACTTCCTACTACAACCCACAATAAAACCTGCTTCACGCAAATGTCTGAAAAACATTGGGCTAGATATACAACCGTGGAAATAGCGCCTCTCAAATTACAAGTTTTTTGCGACTCACAATTTGTGAGGCGCTATTTCTAATGTACAACAGTGTATTTCACACTGTTAGCGATTCCCAATGGGTTTGCAAATTGAGGAGCTCATGATTATTAATAAGCCTCTCGTAAATTGGCGCCCCCATTGGGAATGGCAGGCCCTCCCAGGAATGTTGGCCTGCTGGGCTCAGCAGACCACCATGTCTGGGACTGCTTTTAAATATAGCAGTTTTTTTTTAATGCAGCCCGTTTTCCTTAAAGGAAAACGGGATGCATTTTAAAAAAAATAGAAACGTTTTTGATTCATTTTTTAGGGACAGGCAGTGGTCCCTGGGACCACTGTCTGCCCTTAAAAAATATTTTCCCCTGCATTTGCAAAGGGGAAGGGTTCCCTTTCTTATAGCGAGTCGCAAAAAATTGTGACTCGCAAAATATGGTTTGTACATTCCCCATGCTGTTTTTGCATGCGCAAGCGGGTTCGCAAACCCGTTTGCGCATGCAAAAATGGTCGTACATCTGGCCCATTGTTCTTTGCATCTAAGTAATAAAAACCACATTGGAATTCGAAATGTCACACACTTTAGTCAAATGATATAGTAATTCCATTGTATGTGTACATTTTTACATAGCACACTCAAACATGGGATATCAGCATGCTGTATATGATACAGAGGAATGTGTGCTTAAACTTACATGAAATTGAATGGAAGGAAGACAATTCAAAACTGCCAAAATATTACAGAGTAAGGTTCAATTTGTTTTGGTTCAGGAATGTGCCCATAATGAGACAAGAAGCTGGGAAAACTGCTGGTTGTTGGATGGATCCAGGGAGGCAGAGAGGACAAGTCAGGATTGAAATAGGAACTAAAGATGACAAGGACAGTTTAGAAGGTCAAAATAAAGTGGGAGGCATAAATAAAGAAATAGGTTAATCAATGTTACTGGAGGTAAAAACTGAAAGATAGGAAGACATGAAAGTGACGGTGGCTCACAGGGTAGACGTTTAGTGGATATTCTCTCAATTTCTAGTGAATGGTTCAAGTAGCTTTCCAAGTGGAAATGATTTAGTCTTTTATAAAAAAGGATTAGAAATTAAGACTGTTGAAGTTTCACCAGCAGCAAGTTCCATATCGATGTTCCAGCAACCCTGAAAAAGATTACGTGGTTGCTATTTCAGTGTCAAATTTCCTGGTTTGAAGTGTAAGATTCTGTAAGCTTTTAAATTGGATTTGTGGCCAGATCTCTTGAGATACAAGATGGTTAGATTTGTTCGGCTCTGTGTTTCTCTGCGGAGGTAGCTATTGTTACAGATTTTGCTGTTGTTTTTTCTTTGATCTGAGCCACTACAAAAGCTGACATGACAAAGTTAAATTTAAATTCTGAGATTTTCAGCAGATCCAGTTGTTAGACCTGTTCTCCTAGGTGTGGTCTTCCCCCAAACCTTTTGCTTCACCCTTCCTGCTTTCTGAATTTCATTTTTGTTGGCATTAGTACACTGTGCACTGCACCACTTCTAACTTGTGCTAAAGAGCATGTGCTCTCTCCTTAAAACATGGTACAATTGGCTTACACCTGATTGACATATTTAATTTACTTACACGTCTCTAATAAATGACTCTACATGTACCCAGGGCCTGTAAATGAAATGCTATTGGGGGGCCTGCATCACTCATTGTGCCACCTTCGTGAGTAGCACTTTAGAACATGCCACATGCATGCCATTGAAGCTTGTAGTGCAGTTTTAAACCTGCCAATTTGACCTGGCAAAATAAACCTTTTTCCAGGCCTAAATCTTCCTTTTTAATATATATGTCACCCCTAAGGTAGGTCCTAAAAGCCCATAGGGCAGTTTGCATTGTATCTAAAAAGTAAGACATGTATTTTTAAGTTTGTACTGTAATTTGAAATCCTCTTTAATGGTGAAGTTGTATTCTGAAAATGCCACTTTTAGAAAGTTGGTATTTTCTTGTCCTAACCATTTAGTACCTGCTGCCTGTGTCCTGACATGACTGTGAATAGCTTAGCTGTTGGCCTTTGTGAATTCCTCCTAGACAATAAAACAATGGAGGGCTAGGTGTTGGCAGGATGGTCCATCCTGCCAGGATGGTTAGGGTGGAGCTGTTCCCTGCCTACTTTCATTTCAGAGGGCTGCCTCCAGCACACACACAAAGGAACCTGACACTAGTATTTTACGGTGGCAGCTCCATCACTAGGGCGGAGTAGTGTCACCCCACTGCTTTCTCGCAGTGCAAGAAGCAAAAACATAAAATGGTAAAAGTACAATTTTTTGTTTTTCTTACTCGCACTGCAAGAAAGCAGAAGTGTTTAGTTGGGGGTGGGCGGGTGGTTGGGTGAGTCGGGGAGTAGTGGCTTACCCACTGCTGAGGATGCGGACTAGGGCCAACCAAACCAGTCATGCACACTCTGCCTTTTCTCCATGTAGGCTGCATGCAGTACAGCCTACATGAAGAAAATGGCCTCCCCATCGGCGCCTGGCTCGTCGGCGTCCCGAACAATCACAATGCTGCCATTGCAGTGTTGTGATTGGATTAGGGGAGGGGAGGGAGGCTGCCTGATTCCTGTTCCTGCCGGAGGCAGGAGAGCAGGAGAGGAGTAGAGGCAATGCAGGCACGGACGGCGAAGGCAAGTTAACTTTTTAAAAATGAATTTTAAATTGAACACCCCCCTACCCGACCCTACCCCGTGTGACACCTCATCCCCCCACCCACGGGTCATGCCGGCCACGACTGTTATTTTATCACCCTAGACTCTTTGGAACCTTGGTAGCGTAGGGAGGAACTTTGCAGAACCAGATGTGGAGGTAGCCAGGATGCCCCCCAACTTTAAAGGATGGTACCAGGTATTAACATTGGACTCTCAGAACACTTTTTCAGTACATTCCTGGACCTGTGGAAAAATTCAAAAGGAATGCCTTCTTCTTCAGAGGACTGCTCTGCTGCTACCAGAGGACTACCCTGCTAAATGAGGTCTTCCTTGCTCCCCAGAGGACTGCCCTGTTGTTTTAGGCCTGCCTTTCTACTTGAAGGAGAGAATATCATCTCCTTGAAATCAGGACTTCCAAAGTGACTCCAAGGCCTAGTTGGCTGCCTCCTGTGTAAGTTACAGGGACATAACAAGCTCCTGTAATGTTGAACCCTGCACCTGGCCTCAGCTCATCTCAAGGGGAGGCATTCAGGTCTTGGATCCATCTGTAGCCGGTTAACCCAAAGTGTGTCACCGGTCAGCTTGACTTCATGGTAGTTCCTGCTACATTCTTCTCCACAGCAGCAAATACTGTTCAGATGGACATCCAAGTGACGGTACTGGGCCTCATGGGGCCCTCTTCTGCTGCGAATTGCAATTTCATACTGTTGGAGGTTTACGACTCCCAAAAAGTTCTCTAAATCCGAAGGTAAAAATCTTAATTGGTTTGATGCCAATAGTCTTCCCATTGGCAACAACAACATCCTCGGCCTGGAAATTCAGCTTCTCCCACTTGGTCATCGTTGGCTCAGCTGAAACCTCATTCAACATTCCCTGATAGGGACTCCTCCTATGACACAGCCTGCTGCCTTGCCCCACAGAATTCTACCGTCTCCTGAACTTTCATTCAAAATTTCTTCTAAGCACAGAGGTAAGCCAAGTCTGGGTCTATCCACCTTGTGTATCTGAACCGCTTTCTATCACGTTGAGCCTTAACTTTTGCTTTACCTCAGACTCACGCAATCAGATACCTGTGATTGGTGCTTTGTGCTTTTAGGCGCTATGGCTACCAAAATATTTGAAACTGAATATCTCCTGTTCTAGTGATTGGATGTTTGTCATTCTGGTATAATTTAATTTATTGCAAGTTTCTCTATTTTTATAAATTGGTGTGGGACTTTCTTGTGTTGTGTTTTCACTTATTACTGCTTGTGCGCTGCATAAATACTTAACACATTGCTCTAAGTTAAGCCTGACTGCTTTTGTGCCAAGCCACTAGAGAGTTAAGCACAGGTTAATTTAGTGGCTTTTTGTGGTTCACCCTGACAAGGATTGTGGCTATTGTCTGAGTGGGGCACCCCCCTCAACTGATAACCCAATTTGTTTCATCAGGCTAAGTGTTATTTACATGAACCACTCCATATATCTGGGTGATGATCTCAGCATGACTATCAAAGGAAAACAATTAAGCTTCTCTAATGTTCAGCACTGCATGTCTCTTTGTTAGCTGTAGCTCTAACTAGTCATCCTATTTTCTCACACCCTCTTCCTATCAAACAATCCGCACATTTAGTATTTGCTGGCATGGTCAGCTCATGTCTCAGATTTATGACTGTCTATAGACAGTGGATTTTATATTTACCTAAACCTGAATTCCTCTAATTATAGCATCATTTAGGAAGCATGGGAAAAAATGGTCCACCTGTAAAGAAATATTGCTTTGCTACTGGATTTCTCATTTATCAGTTCAAATGAAGATGCAACTACTGTCTTGAATTAACAGGAGCAGGTGAGCAATCTTCTCGAGTTCTCACAAGGATGCTTTGCTGTTTTTGCACGCAAAAATAAAGAATAGATATATTTATGGCAAAGCACCATTTAGGCACTTTCCTTGCTTAGGCATATCAATTAGCAGAAGCCACCTAGGTCCGTAGCTGAAGAATATGCCAGGCTGCCAGTCCATTTATAGTAAGTGACTCCATTGCAATGGAAGGTGTGTTAACATTTTACTTCACCAAAAACTTTGGAAATTTGTCCACGAGTCCTAATTTTATGAGGATTTGAATAAAAGGATTGTTAGTTTGAATTAGCCTTTGATTGAAACAAATCAGAGAACCTATATGATAGGAAAAAGAAACTAAGGAGAAGACTACCTCTCTACAGTAGTCACCATTTTTACAAATATAAGGGCATCAACCAAGATGCCGAAATACTTTCCTTCATGAGATGTCACCAGTTTCAAGAGAACACAGGAGTTGTAGTTGGGAGGAGCCTGCCTGTGGTGGGACATTAGTTAAGTGTTTCATCACTGCACTCTTACACAAAGACCTGCATTCCAACTGCAAAGGATGGTACTAGGTATTAACATTGGACTCTCAGAACACTTTTTCAGTACATTCCTGGAACTGTGGAAACATTCAAAAGGAATGCCTTCTTCTTCAGAGGACTGCTCTGCTGCTACCAGAGGACTACCCTGCTAAATGAGGTCTTCCTTGCTCCCCAGAGGACTGCCCTGTTGTTTTAGGCCTGCCTTTCTACTTGAAGGAGAGAAGATCATCTCCTTGAAATCAGGACTTCCAAAGTGACTCCAAGGCCTAGTTGGCTGCCTCCTGTGTAAGTTACAGGGACATAACAAGCTCCTGTAATGTTGAACCCTGCACCTGGCCTCAGCTCATCTCAAGTGGAGGCATTCAGGTCTTGGATCCATCTGTAGCCGGTTAACCCAAAGTGTGTCACCGGTCAGCTTGACTTCATGGTAGTTCCTGCTACATTCTTCTCCACAGTAGCAAATACTGTTCAGATGGACATCCAAGTGACGGTATTGGGCCTCATGGGGCCCTCTTCTGCTTTGAATTGCAACTTCATCCTGTTGGAGGTTTTCGACTCCCAAAAGTTTCTCTAAATCCGAAGGTAAAAATCTTCATTGGTTTGATGCCAACAGTCTTCCCATTGGCAACAACAACATCCTCGACCTTGAAATTCAGCTTCTCCCACTTGGTCATCGTTGGTTCAGCTGAAACCTCATTCAACATTCCCTGATAGCGACTCCTCCTATAACACAGCCTGCTGCCTTGCCCCACAGAATTTTACCGTCTCCTGAACTTTCCTTCAAAATTTCTTCTGAGCACGGAGGTAAGCCAAGTCTGGGTCTATCCACCTTGTGTATCTGAACCGTTTTCTATCACGTTCAGCCTTAACTTTTGGCTTTACCTCAGACTCACGCAATCAGATACCTGTTATTGGTGCTTTGTGCTTTTAGGCGCTATGGCTACCAAAATATTTGAAACTGAATATCTCCTGTTCTAGTGATTGGATGTTTGTCATTCTGGTATCATTTAATTTATTGCAAGTTTCTCTATTTTTATAAATTGGTGTGGGACTTTCTTGTTTTGTGTTTTCACTTATTACTGCTTGTGCGCTGGATAAATACTTAACACATTGCTCTAAGTTAAGCCTGACTGCTTTTGTGCCAAGTCACTAGAGAGTTAAGCACAGGTTAATTTAGTGACTTTTTGTGGTTCACCCTGACAAGGATTGTGGCTATTGTCTGAGTGGGGCCCCCCCCTCAACTGATAACCCAATTTGTTTCATCAGGCTAAGTGTTATTTACACGAACCACTCCATATATCTGGGTGATGATCTCAGCGTGACTATCAAAGCAAAACAATTAAGCTTCTCTAATGTTCAGCACTGCATGTCTCTTTGTTAGCTGTAGCTCTAACTAGTCATCCTATTTTCTCACACCCTCTTCCTCTCAAACAATCTGCACATTTAGTATTTGCTGGCATGGTCAGCTCATGTCTCAGATTTATGACTGTCTATAGACAGTGGATTATATATTTAATTAAACCTGAATTCCTCTAATTATAGCATCATTTAGGAAGCATGGGAAAAAATGGTCCACCTGTAAAGAAATATTGCTTTGCTACTGGATTTCTCATTTATCAGATCAAATGAAGATGCAACTACTGTCTTGAATTCACAGGAGCAGGTGAGCAATCTTCTCGAGTTCTCACAAGGATGCTTTGCTGTTTTTGCACGCAAAAATAAAGAATAGATATATTTATGGCAAAGCACCATTTAGGCACTTTCCTTGCTTAGGCATATCAAGTAGCCGAAGCCACCTAGGTTCGTAGCTGAAGAATATGCCAGGCTGCCAGTCCATGTATAGTAAGTGACTCCATTGCAATGGAAGGTGTGTTAACATTTTACTTCACCAAAAACTTTGGACATTTGTCAACGAGTCCTAATTTTATGAGGATTTGAATAAAAGGATTGTTAGTTTGAATTAGCCTTTGATTGAAATCTGAGAACCTATATGATAGGAAAAAGAAACTAAGGAGAAGACTACCTCTCTACAGTAGTCACCATTTTTACAAATATAAGGGCATCAACCAAGATGCCTAAATACTTTCTTTCATGAGATGTCACCAGTTTCAAGAGAACACAGGAGTTGTAGGTGGGAAGAGCCTGCCTGTGGTGGGACATTAGTTAAGTTTTCCATCACTGCACTCTTACACAAAGACCTGCATTCCAACTGCAAACAAATATTCAACCAGGTTTCTTTCCAGAACGTTGGTATTCAGGAATCTTATATCCAAAGGCTTATTACTAAGATGATATGTCATGAGTGGGCAATAAGGATAAGACAATAGCTTCATTTATAAACCTTCATCCTGATTTAGAGTTCAGTGAAAGAGTTAGTCTGTCACCAAATGTGACGGATATCCCATCTGCCATAGAACAAGTGCATTACATCCAGCGGCACTTGAAATACAGCTTCATGTTTGTAATGGAATGGCCTGTCCACCAAACTCTAAATCGGACCCTTAATGTATTTTGACCTTTTGTGGAATAGCCATTACTTAACCCCCAGTCAACTATAAAATCCTTTTATTAGTAGTTCTCATGATACATTTCCTCATTTTGTAAATAATTTACACAACTTGTAATGGGTGAGTTAAGTATTCTATTGAACCTTTTTTAGACCAAGCATATATTCACAAACAGGGGCGTCGTCAACCCCTGCTTTAGCAGCTGCAGCGGGTGCTGGGTTCTTGTAAGGCCTCTTCTGTCTGCAGCTCAGCAGACAAAGGCTCATGAATAATGTGAAAGGGTGGGAGGATGAGTGCATGGATGAATGGGTGGTTGAGTGAAAGGGTGTATGGATATATGTATGGATGAATCAGAGAAAGGATGATGTAAGGATTCATGAGTGAATGGATGGATGAGTGAAAGGATGAATAGGTTGATGGATGAGTATAACGGTGGACGGATGAGTGAAAAGGGGAATGTATGGATAATAAGAGGATCGATGGATGAGTGAAAGGATGCATGGATGAGTGAAAGAGTAAATGGATCAATGAAGTGAATCGGAGGATGGATGGACGAGCGAAAGGATGGCTGGATGTAAGGATGGATGGATAGATGGGTGGCTGTATGAAAGGGTGGATGGATGGATGGATGGATGAGTAAAAGGGTAGACAAACGGATGACTGAAAGGATGGATGAATGAGTGAGTGAAAGGGTGGATGGATGAGTGGAAGGGATAATGAGTGGATGGATGAGTGAGTGAATGCATGGATGAGTCAAAGGGTAGAAACATGAGTGAAATGATGGTTGGCTGAGTGAAAGTGTGTATAGATGGATGAGTTAGTAGGTGGATGGGCCAAGTGAAAAAAATATATGAAAGGGTGGATGAATGAGCAAAAGGATGGATTTATGCATGATTGAAAGGATGGATGGATGAAAGGAGGATATATAAGTGAAAGGATGGATGACTAAGTGAAAGCCTGGATGGATGGATGGATGGATAGCTTTGAATATGGATGTGTTTGGATATGCATGGCCGTATGGATGAACGGAATAGTGACAGACTGAATGATGGATTAAAGATTCAATGGATGACAGAATGTAAAGGTGAAATGATGGATATCAGTGTGTGGATGTTATGGATAGATGCTTGGATGGAGGAGACAAGCAAGCTCTTCAGGGGAGGGTTGCAATGACTTTCATGTTTGCTTTGGTTCAAAGTGGGAGGTATTTTAAATTTCTGGCTACTCACTTGTTCACAAATATCACAACATACAGTTTTCAAGAACACCATATTGAGGAGTATTGATGAGCATACCTTTAGAAGCCGATTGTGGTGATGTGTTATAATAACATTTGCAAAACTCTCTTTATGGTTGATTTCTGGTGAGATATTTTGATGTTCATAAACATTGACTTTTGTGTGGTTTTGATACCCATCATAGCTTGTAATCTGTAATTTTATGTGGCATATGTGGCAGTAGTGCCAACCAGAGATTGGGCTTCGCCAAAACAGACTTTCTTCTCTTAACTTGTTTGATGTTTATGAACATTAGTGAGTGTTTGATTTTTAAACCTCATTTAGACAGCAAAATGTTATATATAGAAATATTCTTATTCATTTGAACCACTGTTAATTACTCTGGGCATATTCTTTGTCATTGATTTGCAGTCAGCCCCTGTAATTACAGATCTGAACCAAAAAACAATGGATTGGAATGCAACAGATTTAATTAGATAACAGTGGAAGAAATTGATTCAAGCATTCCATCAATTGCTTTTTTGCGTTTTCAAAGTGTTTTATTTTCTATTAACATACTTTTTGAAATCTATTTGTGAACAGTGGCAATTGGACCTTCCCAGTTAAGGGGTTTAACTATGTTGAGTTTGTTGAATATCAGGGTGAGAGCTTCATCCACATTGAGTTTCAGCATGAAATTCATTGAGAGTTTTGCATCCATTGATGTTTATGGACAGTATTGTTGGCAAATATCTGGGCATGTGAGAAAACGTATCTGCCTCAAATATACGCATGGTTACCAGTGCTTAATTTGATCTGGTAGTTTCCATTGCTCAACATCGGCACTTTATTGTTAATACCAGCACATATGACAGCCAACAACATTGTGACTTTGGTTGTCTATTTTTATGATGAGCACAGCAAGAGTTCTGTAATAATTCCATAGACATAGAAGATGACTAATATCTGCCACCCAAAGCTATAATAATAGCTTGGGCAGCAGGTAAAGTCTAAGGGCCTCATTTAAGAGGTTTGAATGTAGGGCAGCGCCACTGGCCTTCCTGCAGCGCTGTCCTATGGCAAAAGAAAAGGGCAGGAATGCACCGTATCTATCAGATACAGCACAGTTCTGTAATTTTTCCCTGTGCTGGAGCACAATGGGCTGCCGTGAGCCAGAGCAGGCATCTTTGCACCATGGGAAACCTTCCTGCACAAAAACAATCACAAGAGTCTTTTTCCTCTTTCTATGTGTGCTGCAGAATGCAACACACATAGATAAAGGAAAAACAAGGAGAAATATAGATATTTCTCCTCGTTGTGCCTCCCTTATGTAAGTTTTTGGTGCTGCCTCAGATTTACGATTTCTCGTATATCTGGAGCAGTATCAAAAAGCCATGGATGTTGCCGGGAACACCCCGAGCAACACCCGCTGCACGCCCCTTTAACTCAGAAAACTAGGTTCAAGGGAACGATATTTACGAGGCAGCATTAAGCCAAAAAAATTGGCTTAGTACTGGCTCATAAATATGGAGCAGGTTCCTGTGCCATGGAAAGTCACAAAATGTGACGTTCCGGCAGTGCAAGGGACCTCATAAATGAAGCCCTAAATTGTCACATTTGTAGGATTGTGTTGGTAAGTAGTTGCGTTGGTACTGCCATTGGCAGCGCTGGCGGGTGCAATAGAGAGTACAAGCTGCAATGACCTCCTGACAAAGGTCCTAGAACTTATTATTTTATAAATTAAGCTCTAGATCTATAGCCGCATCTTACATTGTTCTGAGAATTATGTCTGCTGTTCATAAACATATACTAACGTGTACAGCACTGGTGCATGCAGACCCAACATATTCTTTGCTTAATAAATCAAAATACAGCTGGTGAAACACTCGGCAGCAGTTGCAGCCAAGCAGTGAGTGCCTGACATTTCTTTATTTTTATTTTGTTAAATGGCTTTATAGTTATTCATGTATAATTCACATATAGAGTATTTGGAGGAATCACTGGATTTGAGACCCAATGTACAACTTTTGACCTCTAAGATCAATATGCATCAAATTTGGAAAACTGAACCTTTTATTGATTAAAGCTCTTTTCCCCAGGTTTGGATCAAATTGGCCAAGTGGAACTAGGTTACTTATGGTGCAAAATACAATTCCTAAGGAGAGGGGGCTCAATCTTAAATACAGAGACACAACTAACATGTTTTCCTAGGTGCACGTTATCGGGCCGGAGCGAAAAGATTATTTCAATTCTTTGGTAGAGTTATCTTAATTTCATTAGGAATGTTTGTGTCAGGGGCAATTTGCAAGTATATTCAATATTCAGTATTGATTTGATTTTCAAATCTCATGTAAGTGATAATTTTATGCATCTTCAGAAAGGTACCTTACCTGAGTAACGTTTCTGAAGATATGCTTGTTTGATAACAGGTTAGCTATCCTTGGTCAGTAGCTCTTGTTAGAATTGGGGAGTCTGGTTGGCAGAGGTATGCATCCTGTCCAAGCAAGAACCACCACTCTAGCCAGGGTAAGCTAGATACACACTAAAAGATAACCCGTGCTCACCATCTGGTAGCTGAGCACAGAGCAGTCAGGCTTATCTAAAGAGGCAATGTGTAAGGTATTTGTGCAACACACACACACACACAATAACTCAATGAAAACACCACAAAAAGACTCCACACAGGTTTGTAAAATAAAGAATATTTATCTGATTAAATCAAGACCAAAATGACAAAAATCCAATAAATATAACCAAAGTAATGAACCTTTAAAGAATAAACCAAAAATTGTGCGTAGAATTCAATATTGCTAAGGGTTACCTCGAGTCACGCTAGAACAGTGTAAATTCAAAGTTCAGGCTCACCGCTGTGGAGGACAGGCTGGCTACAGGACTCAGACAAGTCCAACTGACAAAGTACCTTGGATGAAGCAAGCATTGACATTGAAGCCTCGATGTGAGGAGTCATCGTCGATCCCAAGGATGGAGCAAAGCGTTGGTGCCAATCTGTGAAAGCTTTGGTGTCTAATCCCTATGCGATGCTGTTGCTGCACTGAGATTGAGCCATGCTGTCCATTGATGGCAAGCCGTGCAGTCTGTTGAGGTGATGTCGTTGATCGGCTGCTGCGTCATAGGGCAATGTGTCTGTTGCAACCAGCCCAAAGTTGTTACTGCTTCACGTTTGATGCAAAAACTGCTGTAGCACCCACTTCCACGCCCAGGAGTGACTTGGCACCTCATGCAAGGGAGGACTCACAGGTGGCAGAGTCCAGGAGCCTCAGCAGAGATGTAGGAAGTCTTTGATCGCCCTGAGACACTCTGGGTTCAAGTGAGAAGGGTCCAGTTCTTGTCCTCAGCAGGGTAGAGATCAGCAGACACAGTGCAGGTCTGTACAGCAGTGAAGCAGTTCCATAGAACAGTCAGTCAAGCAGAGCGGCAAGCCTCATAGCACAGCAGTCCTTATTCCTGGCAGAGTTCTTCACATATGCAGTAGTGTACTGTCTTGGTAGGGTCACAGTCCCAGTATGCATACCCAAGTGTGCCTTTGAAGTGGAGTGTGACTTCAAAACTGTTCCTTGAAGTGCACAGGTCCCCTTTCAACCCAGCCCTGTCTGCCAGGCTATCTGTGGGGAGCAATCAGCCCTTTGTGTGGGGACTGGACACAGCATATTCAGATGTAAGTGTCAGCTTCCAATACCCCTTTCTGCACGGGAAGGCTATAAGAGAGTAGATACATGCAGATAAGT
Source organism: Triturus cristatus (assembly GCF_964204655.1). Taxonomy (NCBI): domain Eukaryota; kingdom Metazoa; phylum Chordata; class Amphibia; order Caudata; family Salamandridae; genus Triturus; species Triturus cristatus. The sequence goes on along the minus strand of NC_140587.1, from coordinate 884,531,099 downwards.
CCTCTGTCACACACACCCTTTCTGTGTTTGTGGCTGTCTTGAGGGAATACACAAAGTGTCGCTGTCACTCAGCTAAGACATGTACTGGCGACAGGATGCAAAGTACATAGAGCAGAAATAGCAAAGAAATATCTACTTTCTAAAAGTAGCATTTCAAAAATAGTAATGTTTAATCCAACTTTCAATTAAAGAGGATTTATCATTGCTATTCCAAATATATGAAACAAGATGCTGCTACTCATTCCTAATCAGGAATTACAGCTTCAACATGTTTTAATGCTAGCCTATGAGAGGAGTAAGCCTCACAGTAGTGAAAAACAAACTTAGCTTTTTGTCACTACCAGGAGATGTAAAACTTAACAGTACATGTCCTACCTTTTAGTTAGGTTGTGTGGAGGATTAAATCAAACGTGCCACAATATTTTGATGGCTTTCTATCTGTTGCAGCTAGGGGTGCAATAAGACCCAAACTACAGGGGGGGCACTAGAACTAAAAAGTGTTGGTGGGTCTACCATTTTGCACACTGTAGCTCGAGACAGTATTAGAATGCATATTTGCAAGACCAATAGGTCCGGGTTTAATGCACTAATGCATGGAAATGTCATATGTCAATGCCTGTTCTTTCCTGCAGTAGCACATTAAGGCCAGATCTTTTGTCTTCGCAAATGTATTCCCCTGATACTGAGCACTGTTGAAGCTCAGCGATTGTCCACAAGACCTGCAAGCATCCGATGTTGCCACTTAATTTCCCAAATATGCAGATTTCAAAGAAATTGTTGCTTCCAGCGCAAGCGAATGGAAATAATACCACCAGACAAAATGCCTCATAATTTGTATTTTTGTTGCATAATTTCGTTAACCGTGGTCCTCCTAGCTGCATAATCTTAGTATCCTGGACAATGTAAAACTTTTGCACAGTGGCAAATAAATCTGTATTTCGCATGCAATAGTGAAATATTTTCCATATTTCAAGGTGCCTTAAAAATATATGGGTTTAATACCACTGCTTTTTGTGTAATAAAAGCACCAAAACATGTAATACATGCATTTTTACTTGAAGATGTAGTGGAGTCTCAGTAATCCTCATTCTACTCATCAGTGTGCAGCAGAGATTGTGTTGGGGATGAGCATCTTTTTCTAAGTGTTATTTTCTGTCATCTAAGGTAGTGTTCAAACGGTTATGGTATTCTTTTTCATTATTTGGCCCTGTAATACATCTTTAAAATGGCTAAACACTGCTGTGAGAGAAATTAGGATATATTGTAAATCACAACTATACAGCCAGTTCCCATTTTGTTAGCTTTAACTTAATTTTCTTCCAAAAACACGCACACCTAAACCAAACTTTCACTCAGTCACTGTGTCTTTCTCTCCAATTGAATGAAGGTTAGACAAAGGTGCACAGATGTAAATGTGGGCATGTTGCAACAAACCACAATTTAATCAAGGGAAGTAGTGCTGGCAGCCATATATGAGACGGAGCTGAAGCCATCTAAAAATGTCATTTAATCTTGTTATGGTGAGCATCGACAGCATAAGACACTTGTGCAGGATTTGATTCATATAGCCAGAAGGAGACCTATGAGTGGACCCATGCATGTGGGAATGTATGTGCATGTCCATAACCCTTCTGCACGCCTTTCCTTTCAATAGGTTACTTTAGCTTTAGCCAGTGTACAGCACCTTCACCCTAACCCAGTACAGAGCTCTCGTTCCTTCACCTGAACAGGTGCCTGGTGCTTTATTCATAAGAAGAAGAAAGGCACAGCTAGCAGACTAGAGAAGTACTCAGAGCTTTTGTCCAGGATTGGAGTCCTTCGCCTTTGTTTGTGGTGCCACCAAGTCATACATTAATGATTAATGCACAAGCACTGACGAGGCTGCTGCAAATAAATCCCTCTTATTGCACCCTTGAAGTTGACCTGCTCTTACAAGCTTTATGTTTTACTCTTCCATCCACCTACTTTGGGGTTTGCCTGCATGAACCATGCCAGGGAGGTGGATATATAAAACACCAAACTCCTTCAGTATGTGAAGGGGTTATGTTCAATGTTCTATGTGAAACACAATTTCAAAATTGACTAGACCACCTTTTACAATTATGAAACATAGCTGCCAATTAAATCTATCAGATGCGCAACACTTTCATCCCAACCCAGAGATTATTTGGCTAAAAACAATGTGTGCTGTGACAAAAATGCTTCTTTGGAAATTGGTATCAGCACCATCCACAAACAGCACTGCCCAGTGACACAGTGAACTGTATACTTCTTATGAAGGAAGCAAAAGGAATGTGTGAAATATGCTGTAAAGTTTGCTGTGGTCAACGTAGTCACCACCTCCTGCTTCCACCCCGTCAAAATGCTCAATATAATCTTCAAATAGATCCCAGTCTGAACATGCAGAATAGTCACCCAGGCTCTCATCTCCAGCAAGTTTGACCATGGCAATTCACTCTGTTGGAGTCACTGTCTAACTGATAGAAGACTTCAGACCATACAAGACCCAGTAAACAGACTCACACTTAGACTTTCCCCCATGTTCACATCAGCATGTCCGGCAAGGACCTCCATTACCCCCCATAAACGAATCCACAGGCAACAGACCCACCAGACATGACTGCTCAGCCAGAATCCTGCTTGCACATATCCTCCACATACGAAGAACCAGAGCCGGCTGTCATGCTTTCCCCTATCTCATGCCCAAAGCATGGAGCAACCTGCCCCTAAACATTTGAGCTGCCTCCTCAGTACTTGAGCTCTGCAGGAAACTGAAAACATGGCTCTTCACCTGGACAAGTTCCAGTCACAGCTGACATAACCCCTGATACTCTCCAGGGTGAGCTGTGTACTTCACAATTACCCATAACATATCATAACAGAAAGTTTGCTTTAGCATTATTGCAGTGGTGTTGTTCATATATCACACTCTGGTGTTTCCTGTGTCACACTCCCTATCTGTTCTGTTTAATCTCAGGCACACTCTCCTCATTTCTTTCTCACATTTCTGTCTATATTCACACATATGCTTAATTCTCTTTCACTACTGTCTACATTGTCTTTCTCTCACACTCTCTTCAATCACTTCTCTCAATCCCTTCTTTCTAACTGTCATCCTCCCTCCCATCTTCTCCTCTTCACTCCCTATTAGGAAGAGTAATCTGGGTGAGAGTTGTATGATACTCCCACAGAATATTAGCTGTTCCTGGTTTTTCATTTCCCATAGATCCTCTGGTTTTACATTAGAGTAATGAATGCTAAAAGAGCTCAACCCTGCATTTGAACTGGCTCACCTCAATTTATGTCTGTGCACAGGCTCACCAATGTATGAAATGGAGCTCAGCTGCATACTTGGAAGATCTTTGCTCTGATTGCCAAGGTTCGCAGTACTATGTATGCAGGAACTTAGCTCCAGCTCAATGAAAGAAATTACCTATGGGTACACGGTCTCTGCTTTATCTGTGCATCGGTTAAGCACTATGTATAAAGGGACTTGGCAACATCTGTGCTGGAGCTCAGCTCTATCTGCAGAGGACCACATTCAGCTCTACAAGATGATGAGGTCCCTTTGTGGCAGAGCTCCACTCTCTCTGTATGCACAAAAACATACTTTTCTCATTGCAATTCAAAACTTCTAAGTGTTCAACCTACCTCCAGAAGAACAAACAACTTCATCTCCTTCATAAAATAGCCACTGAAATGAGCTTCTTGATACCCAGCAGACTTCACCCTTATGAATGGTGATTTTTTAATCGACTTTGCTCTGCAAGAGTTTGGACACACAGTGTTGATCTCTATTTACCCTGTCTTCTCATTCCCTCTCAATGGTTCACCCTCTTCCTTCGCAGAGTGCGATTTGTTGGGAATGTCTTCTTGATGTTCATTGATTTTATATTATTCGGGTATGTGCTTTTGCTCTACATTTGTAGTGAGGAAATTTAGAAAGAGCAGGGAAGATCAGGCTGAGAAAAGGAGAATGATAAATAAGAAACAAGACTAAGGTGAATTGTATGAGGTGGAAAGGGGCAGGGTGAGGAGAATGACAGGGAGCAGGAGAGAAGGCAGCGACATGTGGAGAGAGTGACAAGAGTGACATTGGGCAAGATGAACAGTCCTGAGGTCCTGGTGACTACCTATGGGCAATGCAATAGAATTAATCTGCACTGTAGCACATGAGAAGGAAAGAGTGGGCCTGAGCAGAAAAGCAAAGTTAAAGAAAAAAACATAGCATTTGAACTCTTCTCTGAGCGCCAAGTTTGAGCTTTAAAACAGGTGGACTCTGAAAAAAGGGGAGTCATTGGACCATGTCTCTGAAATAGGTGTGTTAACCCACGGGACTACACATACCGGTTTGGATTCTTTGAAAACGGAATGTATCTTGGACTTGGAGCAGACACTGTTCTCCCCTTGTCTCAGGGTTTTCCACCCGCCAACTGCCACTTGCACAGATAGCAAGTATAATCCGGATGTAGAACACAGATGAGGGGAGAGCCATATTGGGAAACCCATGTTGCTGTGGCAGAAAGCTTTGGTGGGAGAAGTGCCAGGTGCTGTCTATTCAAAGTGTCATTCTGCTCTCCTGCTTCAGTCTATTATATGTCTATGCGCCAAACAAAAAAGGGCAGTAGGCACACTTTTCAGCTAGCACAAAAGCCATACCAGTCAAAAGTGTTTCCAGTAAACCAAGTCGTGCTGCTGGGCTCATCTTTGAGCCCTATATTGTTTAATATGTACATGCAACCGATTGTGGAGGTCATAGAACACTATGGGTTTACAATAATCTCATATGCAAGTGACACGCATCTTTTCATCATGCTGTCACAAAACTCTTCCAGCATGGGCTCCTCATTGTGCCTCTGCTGCAGAAGTTGCAAGGCGGATGGACTGGAACTGCCTTAAGCTCAATGCTGGAAAGACCGAGATAATGACTCTGAGCATGAAATCCAACATCTGAATATGGCTTGTTGGCCTGTGGAGCTGAGTCTGCTACCTGTACCTAAAGCAAACATTAAGAAACTGGGCATTTGGCTGGACAGTAGGCTGTCTTTTGACAGCCAAATTACTGCAGCGGCAGGGAAATGCTTTGAAAATCTTAAGATGTTAAGAAAGATTCTCTGCCTCCTGCCAGAGCCATCTAGAAAAACAGTGGTTCAGGCCCTGCTTGCATCAAAGAGTCATTACTGTAAAATGCTGTACCTGGGGGTCACACAGGGTTGGATCAAGAATTCCAAAGAGTGCAGAATGCTGCTGCTCATCTTCTTTCGAACTTTCCTAGGCATGTGTTGATAGGGGATGCACTTAAGAAGCTGCACTGGCCACCGGTTAGGCATAGGTCCTCTTTTAAATCCTTGTGCTATTGTCACAAGGTATTTTCAAAAAGAGGACCAGAATACCTTTAGTCTCTGATGAGATCATACATACCAGCTAGAAATCTAGGATTGGTTGGAGAAAGGCAGACAGCTATTCCTAACATTAAAAGAACACGTGGAGGTGGGAGCTCCTTTGGCTACCTGGCACCGAAACTTTGCAACTCTCTACCTCATTTATCAAACCCAGTCAGAGTGTGTTTTTAAGAAGCAATTCTAAACTTGTTTTTTTAAGGGTTGGAGCTGGGGACGCTTAATTACATTATTTGGAGTGGTGGACACCTGTACCTAGGGCTAGGACACTTTATTGAGGTAGCTACACGGTTTATAAAATGCGTTATTATTATTATTATTATTGTAATTTTCACTATGGAATAAAATTACTGTAAGGTTGTTTTTTGAAGTCAGATTCTGCAAAGAAGATCTTTCTCAGGATGATTCTCCAAGGAAGCAGTTTCTCAACTATGAATGTGTAGGTTATCATGTTCCACACACAAATCATTTATCAGGTGAAAGAGACTTATTCCCAGATATAATTAGAGAATATTTATATTCCCTAACCTTAATTTATGTCTGATCCAGTGCCTTACTTTGGAGTCATTAGCTCCACCCATCAGCTATCCGTGTGTCCATCGATGTTCGCCAGGATTTTGATATGGTAGGGAGTATATTCACAAAAACGTGTGCTAAACATCACCAAAAAATGTTAACACAACTTTATACATCGCAACCTATCGTGGGAAAATAACCCTATGTCAACATAGAATTCACAATAAGGCGGCCCCATGCAATAGTTTGCCGAAACCGCGGCCGATGCCAGCAATACAACCACCTCGACGGAGATAAAAACACAAACCCCAACGCGAAAAAACCTGCGATGGGCTAAAGCGTGATGAGGAAATCAGCACCAGGCCTGCAACACACACCTGGCAGGTGGGAAAAATCACCATAAAAGTAGAAAAAACACCCAAACACAAACTGACCAACACCCAAGCACCATGGAGGCAGAGGGAGCAGACGCAGAGGATGAGCTCAACCCCACAGGCACCCTGGACGACCAGCCAGGGACCTTGAGGACAGGGAAGGGCAAGGATAAGATGAGAAAGACAAAGTTCAGTCTGCAGGCAAACAGGATCATAGTCACGGAGGTGATGGAACACCATCAACAACTATTCGTCACCTCCAACGTGTCATTGGGCACCAAAAATGGAATATGGCGCGACATCGTGGACAAGGTGAATGCCGTCGGAGTGCACAAGAGGGCAATGGACGAGGTCAAGAGGCGATGGAATGACATCAAGCGAAAGACCAAGGAGAAACTCGCAACCAACCAGAAGGCAACAATGCAGACTGGAGGTGGCGGCCCAGCACCACATCTCGTGCTGAATGACATGGAGGAGTTGATGTCGATAGTCATCAGTGTGGATACTGTGGCCAGAGTCGGGGGACCGGACACTGCTCGACAGGACACAACACAACTGCAACAGGGTGAGTGACCACCAGGTACTGGGGAGACGGGTGGAGATGGCCACGATGGCACAAATGCACAATCAAGCAGAGCACAGTGCACACCCTTAATGACTCTGGGTTATCACCCATATCTATAGACTGTCACAATGTACAATGCCATGCTGTCTGAATGTCAACATGTACCATGCGGCTACATACATGTGGACACATTGCAATATGACATCTCCCCTTCACACTGCAGGGCCACCGTCAACACCACCTGCAGAGCAGTCCCAGCCACTCTTCACTGATGACGAGGAGGACAACCCCAGCATCGATGCACAAGCCCTCCTAGACATCATTGACATCATCCGCGACTCAACTCCAGGATTAGGGATGCCCAGCTGCATAGAGGAGATCCCACCCACCACCCAAACCACCCAGAAGGAGGCACCCACGGCCCCGTAAGTCTCCCAAGACCCCCAGGAACAACACACGGCCTTTCAACGTTGTGTCCTGGAGGGCCAGAGGCTGATGGCTGAGCAGGTGCGGGTGGGGTTTGACCTCATGGCTACCATACTGGATGCCATCCATGGGTGTCTAGGCCCGCTCCATGGTCTCCAACGGGCCCTGACTGACATCACTGGAGTCATGATGCGGAGAAAAGAACACCTGTCTGCTCAGAGGGGCTCCAGTGATACCAGCCGTGGGCTGGCACACATGCGGAGGCTCATGGAGGACATGGTGCGGATGGAGGCGGAAAGAATGGCAGCCACTGCTGCACACCAGCGAAATGTAGCTGGAATATACCATGCCCTGCAGATCCTCATCATGGCATTGCTGCCACAAGGCATGGCGATGATGAATGGTGCTGCCAGTGCCGCAGCCAGTACTGCAACACCCATAGGTGGGGCAGAGCACACATCCAAGGATGAGGGCGTGGATGGGTTTGAGTTCAGAAGGAGGCACTAGCATTCATATGCGCAACCTGGACTGTTTCTGCTTGGTGCCGCACATGGCCCCATGACCTTCCACTGACCCCCGATACACTCCGATGCACTCACCTTGGACAGCGACATGGACTGCCATATCCTGTTTGATGACACGGTGACCAGACTGCGGATTGTACCCTTCCTCTCTCGCAGTACTTGTCATCCACTGATGAACTCTGACTGGCCCTCCACAGGCCCATATTGTGTAGTGTGCTTGGCATTGCCCTGTACCTCTCCAGCTGCAATAAACATCCAGTAACGCACTGCTGTGTTATGTCTTTCATGTGGATGAATGTAGGGACAGTGATTTCCCTTGCGTCAATGATGCTCATCCTGTGGGATGCCAGTCAGAGGATGCTACATTGTATATTGTGTTCCGGGTGCCGTGAACAATACAACAGGGACACACGCATCAGTCACTTCCATGTCTGGACATGGTCTGAACCTCGCCCAGACCCCACGAGTCATTGTTGCAAGCCCTGTGCTGGTCTGGGGTACGGCAGGCCAGACCACTCTGCTTACTCTCCGAGGGGGTCCCTCATTGCTACCCGTCACAGGCGTACTCGCTGGTGGTGTGCAAGTCAGTGGTCTAGTTGACAGCATGTCACAGCCACTCCCTGAGGGCAGGTTTCCACACACACCACACCCATCTGGCACAGGCATCACAGGCCATGTGACTCTGCCAACATAAGGGACCGATGACATCACATTCCCCTCTGCCGGTGGTGACTGGATGATGGACGCTCCAACGGTTCTCAATCATAAAGGGCCCATGAGTTGTTGCGCACAGGGTTAGTGGCACCCGAGGCCTTGCGGCCGTCATGTGTCTACCACCACGTGGCGCTGACTGGGGTTGCACAGGGTTAGTGGCACCTGAAGCTTTGCGGTTGGCACAGGTACCCCGCCACGGGACAGTGACTTTGGGTGCACTGAGGTAGGGGCACCTTAAGTGCTGAGCAGGTGTGCAGCTGCGATGATGCCCGACCCCGCGGTCTGGACAGCTCAGGTTTTGTGTGCCCTGCTGGACCGCAGTGTTGGCCAGATCCAGCGGGCATCGCGACCTACCACCACGTGGTGTCACTTCCGGGATCCCAGAGTTAGTGGCACCTATTGGGCTGAGCGAGTGTGCAGCCTGCGATGAGGCCAGGTGCACTGGTATGTCCTCTGCCATGGAGTAATCAAGACCCAAAACCAAACGTGAGACCTGGTGGCCTGCGGAGCAGGGCTGAATGATGTGAAGAATGCCATGTCCGCGGGCTCAGGGCTTGTGGCTTGCAGCGGCACGTGGTGGGACCTCTTGTCTGCACGCCGGTGGCGGGAGGTGAGCAGTGAGGCCTGGGTGTGCAGGCAGGTGATGTTATCTTGTGCAATTGTGTGTACTGTGCCAATCATGTATCTGGTCTCTGTTTCATATGTGCGGTCTGTCTCAGATGTGTGACCTGGTGAACTGCAATACATACCGGCAAGTGGTCGGAGATACACTGGTGGCAGCAGGTGAGCAGTGTGGCCTGGGTGCGCAGGTGCGTCACTCTCTCTCTCTCTCTCCCCCTCTCTTCTTCTTTCTCTCTCTCTCCCCATCTCTTCTTCTCTCTCTCTCCCCCTCTCTTCTTATCTCTCTCTCCCCCTTTCTTCTTCTCTCTCTCTCCCCCTCTCTTCTTATCTCTCTCTCCTCCTCTCTTCTTCTCTCTCTCCTCCTCTTTTCTTATCTCTCTCCCCCCTCACTTCTTCTCTCTCCCCTTCGCTCTCTCTCTGTCCTTTGATGCACGTAGGACACACCTTCTCATCATGATTTTTGTCGTGCAGGCTGTGACCTACGGATTGTACCGAGGGGAGCCACCATGTGTCTTCATTTCAGTTCAGTGTTCATGTTAATAAAGTTTCATTTGTTGCTTCGAAAGTGAATGTGTGATGCTCATTTTTGTGATGACACATGCATGTCACCAGTTGCGATTGTGCAACATCATGCAGATTATTTTGTACATGTTTAGGTGTAGCTAATGTGGCATGTCTTTGGTCGGGGGTGGTGCCGGGGAGGGGGGTCCTGGGGGTGGTGGTGGCGGGTGTTGTTGCCCTTTCGGCCCTCCAGGCTGCATTTTCAGTTGCCCGGGTGCATCTGTTATTCTTCAGGTGTGGCTGTGGGCTGGGCTCCCTTTTGTGGTGCAAGCTGTCATCCGACTTGCACCAGGTCAGAGCAGGTGTTATTTTCCTGCTGCTAACGCACCTTATCACCTGTTTTGTGTTCTTATCGCAGATCTGGCTGGTCGTTGGAAATGTTGTCGAGTGGTGTTGTTGCGGATTTTGGCACGGGAATGCCTACTCTGCATCTCACTAGTGATAGTTGCGGGGGCCATCTGTGGTGATGTTTTTTGCGGCTGCTATCGTGGGTAAACTGGTGCTGTGGGATGTTAACACTAGCTTGTGATTGGGGCGATAAGTTTATCGCTACTTTGGCTGCGATAAAGGGCTGTTGACTCAGCGATAGATCCTTGTGAATATGCCCCTAGGTTGAGACTACATTATAGCAGCATTGACTAAATTCGGCATCCCGTGGCATATATTAGATGGGTGAAATTATTTAGTACAGCATCCATGGCCAGTGCTTGAACGGGGTCTTATATTTCGGACTCATACCAAATATTGAGAGAGACACTACAGGGCTGCTCCCATTCGACGCTCCTGTTCGTGCTTGTCATGGAGCCTATCACACAACAACTCAGACAGGAGGCTGTTGATAGGGGGATACACATCAACCGCATGGTCCACTACTTGTTCGTATATGCTGACAACATGATCCTATATTTTAAAAACCTCCAAGGAAGCCTAGCCGGGAAAGTCCAGCTGCTGACCAAATTTGTGGGATTGACATGGTTGCAGATAAATGTACACAAGTCATGTGTGTTTACCTTTGCTAATACATACATGGACCCTACTTTGCCACTTGGGTCCACTTCTATATGGGTAGCTCCACACACTTTCTGGTATTTAGGGATCCACATATACAGAGACCTGCAAGACCTCCTTGAGGGCAATCTTGTCTGTATGATCAGCTTGTTGCACTCCAAGATTGTGTTCTGGATTACATATTTCTTTCAGTAGCCGGGTGCCTAGCACTAGCAAAGATGGTCATGCTACCATGCCTGCTCTTTCATTTTGTTTACCTTCTTACTGTGGTGCCAGCGTGGGTGTTTAGACAGCTGAACACCTTGTTAGTGGAGCTCACCTGGAGCATGGGGCTCTGTAGAGTGAGCCTAGCAAAGGTACAGTTGGCTACTGATGTGGGTGGTCTTGGAGCCCCTGATTTTAAAGCATACTGCCTGGCTGGGAAGCAGCAGTGGCTCTCTTACAGGTTGGCTGTCCGGAATCTGATGGAGATTGGCTATACACTGGCAAGGTTAGGACAAAATCCTCTCCACCGTTTAATTTTCATGCGCGCAGAAGTGGCACCAATGGGATCCCCCCTATTTCGTATAGCCGTGACATATTGGAAGATTGCAAGGAATTACATAAGATCCATGGTTCCTTACATGCCAAACATACCTATGTGTGGTATCCCCACACCCTTCAGGTACACTGGCTACATTCAGGCTGAGCCCCTGAAAGCAGGAGGAGGTGATGACATGGGTTCCTTGTTCCAGGATGGGGTACTGCTGCCACACCGTGATTTTGTGTACTCACATCGGCTGACTGAAGACCTATTTCAAACACACACCAGTGTTATTCATACGTGTAATAATATTGGGCACTTGACAGGAGGGAACTAGAGGCACTATGGGACACGGCGGACACCTAGACCACTGGCTCTATTGTGGGTTCCGTACCCAGCCTTCAATATCACTCTCTTCCTTAAGAGCTAAATTGGACGCAAATCTATCCAGTGAGTTTGCAGACAAGCAATGGGCTAATATATTAACATATCTTGCAAAAGGCTCTCGCAACTCGAGATTTAAATTTATACAACTCTCTGTTTTACAGAAGGCGTACCTAACTCTAGCTTGAGTCAGCTGCATGTTTCCATCAGCCTCTTCCACATGTCCAAGCTGCCTTACAGCAGATGCAGATGTTATGTTATGGTCCTGCCCATCACTATCTGCTTATTGGGAGGAGATATCCACCATTCTCGCAGCTCTGACTGGCATCACTTCATGGGATACCCAGCAACCTGTCTCTTAGGCCTATATCCTAGACCAAAGAGCTTCAAAGTGGCATCACACTTTATCAATATGGTCCTCATCCTGGCAAAACAGCTCATAACCAGATGCTGGAAATCCCTGAGGGCTCCAAAGCTCTTTGTATAGTGGGATGAGGTCATCCACTGGGGACAGGCAGAAAGCGGAGCAATATGGTGGGAGGAATTCAGAGGGTTCAGCAGAAGACCCATCTCACTTGAATAGGACGCCCTTCTAGAAAGGTTTAAGCTTCAAGATGAGACCTCCATTGAGGAGTACTAGGCCGGTTGCCCCAGCTAACCATTAAATAAATACTTTTGGCCACACTAGCACCCTTCTTCCATCCTCTCGCACTACTGGTCTAAGTACCCATGGCATCCTCCTTCTACATATTGATGCATGACATGCATCGGCTCCTTTCTACAGAGCACCAGTTACACATCAGGACTCTGCTATTATTATATAAACATTGCAGCTGCACACCAGCGCTACCACGCTGGATCCATATGTTCTGATTTATTGCACTCGAACTTTCAAAAGAGTGACATAACCTAGTTGGTCAAGGCGTAGGGAGGGTGGAGTTAGATTAGCATAATCCTGTGGAAAGGGTTTACTGCACAGAAGCATGCTGAATGCATATGTGATGTCTCTCACGTGTAATGATCTTCTGTATTTCATTGGCCATTGGGCGTTTTTGTAAATGGATATCCATGCTGTGACTTCCTTAAATTGCAATCAAGTTTGTGTTAAAAGAAAGCCCTCTATCAAAGTTACAACGCGGGAGAGGGTCAATAACTACCTGTCAACCTGTATAGTCCAAAACTGAAAGGCTATAATGCTGATAGTTCATTCCACATACTGATGGTATAAATATTGGATTACAAGTGAAGAAATAGAAAGATAAGCATTGGAATATCGGAGCAGAAGGCCCATACCTGACATTATTTTCCTCCTGCTACATGATTGTGTCCAAAAAGTTCTCAAGATTTAAATGATAATTTTAAAGTATCACAGCTCTATAATTGGCTACCGAAACATATAATGATTGGGTAAAGCCCTCTAACTATGTTACAACAAGGGAACTGGTCATTTCCAAACCTGCATGGTCCAAAGCGGAAAAGCTATAATGCTAATAGTTTATTCCACACACTGATGGTTTAACATTCAGAATGCAAGAGAGAATAAGAAAGATCAGCATTGGAATGTTGGAGCAGAAGGGCTATACTAGACCGTATTGTCCTATTACTTGACTACTTGATTGTGTCCAATGAGTTCTCAAAACTTTAATGATCTTAGTCAAACTAGAGAAGCTTAAGGTGATGGTCATAATGCTTGAAATAATCTCAGACCAGAGATAAATTCATGGTCTGCATTCGAGTACACTGTGGAATCTAGTCCCTACCAGTGGTGAAAATTAATGCAAGCATTTCACTCATCACCTTTGTTTTCCTAAATTATATTAGAACATTGAAAAATGTTGGAAGCTCCACTAAAGACAAAGGAGTGGCAGAGGACCAATATAACTTTACAGACTGCCGTAGTGGGCTATACTGGCCATCAAAGGCCTGCTCCAGCTTTAAAGGCCCATGCCGAGAGCCTTTCACAAGGGAGCAGGCCTTTAATAGCTGGAATAGACCAGCTGTGGTGGGTTATAAAGCTATTGGAACATTCTGCCTCATCAGGGCAGAATGATCTAATTAGTAAAACAAAGGCCTCACAGAGCCCGAGGGGGTTGAAATTCCCTCAACCTTTGTAAGGCTTTCATTCACAACGGTGCTTTACCGGCCCGTAGAAGCACGGAGCACTCCATTGTCTTCAATGGAGCTCCCAACATTCCAATGTTCTAATAGTGACTACAACAGGCTTTCTGCTTCAACATTCCAATGTTTCTTTTCTGCCGTTTGTGACGGGGTTGTTTTTAATGACGAGTTCTGAGTCACATCACATTGACAATGAGAGCAAAGCTCGAGTTGTCTCTGATGTCACTCAGAACCCCAAGGTGAAAAACATCCCCTAATTTACTTTTTACCCATCTATAATTTTGTTATGTTTGCCCTCGAAAACCATCTGCCCCTTTTTTTAACTGCTACAATGAGGGAAACGAGTATTGGGAAGCCATATATAACATGCCCTTTCCTGCGTGTCCTAAATGTAAAAAGAATAACTTTACCTGGCAACTTTAAATATCCACACCACATCTCTGCCTTCCTTCCACCTCTTGCAGCTGTGCTTTCTGCTTCCATTCGAAGCAGACAAGTAGTGCTGCGCAGACAGGCTCCCAGTGAGCCCTGTCAGCCTAGATTGGAAGGCTTTTATGATGTAACAAAAGGGGTAACGAGTTTTGCTATCAACTTTTGCTACTTCATAACTGTGAGTTATCAGCTTCAGAAACTGCAGTGGCATAGCAATGGGGGGTGGGGCAGTCCACCCCAGGCATCATGAGTTTTGGGGGCGGCGGCTTCCACCCCCCTGCTCTTTCATGCAGACAGCAACACAGAAAACACCAGCATCCCACCCCCGCTCTTTCACGCGGCCGCCACGGGTGGCAAAAGCAGTGACCGCCAGGGGCGGCACTGGGGAAAGCTACACTACTGAGAAACTCCTATAAATGATAGTGGCTCTCTACCAGAGCCATACATAACAACAAAATATATAATCACTTATCATGTGTTGCATACAGAAGCGACCATTAATGGACAGCCAAGTAAATTAGGTAGAAAAATAAGTATTGTCAATTGAATTTACTTGCAATGCCCAAATAGATATTTTATGGGACGATTTATCTTCAAAATATCTGTTTTGAATTTTGGTTTGAAAAATTGTTTTCTTTCACCATAAACATTAACCTTTAGAGCAGCATTCCCTAGTACTTTGCTTTGGGATGGATGTTGGAGAGAAACAGTGGTTGCACTGAGTAAACAAACCCACACCCAAAACTGGCACACACCTTAATGGAAGGAGAAAACATTTGAAATTTGGGTGCTCCAATGTGGTATTAGAGAATGTTTTATTAACGTTCCTGGAAAATGATTCCCTGTGCTGCAAATAACGATGGATTAAACATCCCTCTTTTTAATTACCTTATCATTAAAATGATTGAAAATAAAACTCCGTGCTGTGCCGAAACTACAATACAATTAACCGTAAAACCTCATCATTAAAAACCTGTTCAGCCGAAAGAACATGATTATCGACAGGTCAAATGTAATGTACACACGATTTTACTCTGGTATTTTAGAATCTTTTTTTTTAGAGAGAAAATAAAAGCATGCTTCAGATGTTAGCTTTTTAAAAGATATATTCCAAACCAGTGTTAATCGGGTAACGTGTACAAAAATCCACACAAAACTAACATGTTGTTCGCGGTTTGTATTCCAGTCACACTTCGGCTCCCTCGACGACACTGGAACAATCACAAGATGCTTTGTAACAGGACATCAAAACATCGCTGGCCAGGTGTTGTCTGGCATTTATTGCCTCAGGGAGTATGGAGTCACATACAGAACAACATGTGGTGCTAATTAAACGCAGTGCCAGGGCACTCTGCTTCTTATATCTATTATATGACCCCATCCGCTTTGACATGCACAGAGCGAAAGGCTTCCAGGTATTTGAAAAAAAAACTGCGATCACTTTAATTGCTTTTGATAATATTACAATGCAAGGAGACATTATCATTTTCCTGAACAAAATGGCCGACTTTTTCCAATATATATTGAAAAATATTTCAGAAAGATATGTGCGGGCATGGAGGTGTTTGAGGCACATTTTAAAATCAATGTCGTATTTACCTGCAGCGATTTGTTGTGATTGAATAAACATTTAGCGTTGGCTTGTAATGCTTGAAATATTGTATTTTATTTGCTTATTTAATTTTTTTATTTTTAAATGCTGGCTTGTGTCTGGCGGATGTCTTAGCAGTGATGATGTGAACGAGGGAAGTTTTGGAAAATCCAATTCCCGTCCTGGAGGATACATAGTCCGATTCATGGACTGGATCAAAGATTGAATCAGGATCTCAAATCCAATTACCGCCAGGGGTCAAACTGCTCTCAAGAGGGCCAGGTGCGGGGTTAATCCCAATAGATTTCTTCACAGATGGGAAGCTCTCTTTGAAGAAGCTTGTATTCACTTGTTTAAACTGTAGTCAGATGTTTGCTCCCTCTGCTCTCAGAGCCTTCCAGAGATCTGCCTCATACAGTCTTACAATTGAATCTTGCTTTTGCAAGCAAGTTGGCCTTGCTTTCTCGCAGATCACCATTGGGGGTGTAATCAAGAAAGAGAGATTATAATTGTTTTGGGTTGTGGCCAGATCTTGCTTTGAAAACGGTGCTGAGAATTTCTAAAATGTTTCTCTCTGCTGCCAGGAACCATAGCAAGCCCTTAGGGCTGGAGTGATGTGGAATGGTTTCTTGAAGTTGAGGGAGAGTCTGGCTGCCTGATTTTATGTATCTGAGATGTCAATATCTGTTTCTTAGGGGCCTAGACCTAGACGAATCTTTAAACAGTTTACTCTTGACTACAGCAAAGGTCTGGTGAGTTTGATTTGGTATAGTACTTTGTACACAGATGTAATTTGGTGGGCAAATAATAGTTTTAAGCTAAATCATACTCCTAGGTTTTTACTCCTTGAACAGGGATTGGAATAGCAGCTAGTTCCCTATTCTGACTGACTGGCAGACTGTCACATTAGGGTCTCTGATACGCAGCAATTATTTTTTGATCCATCCAAACAAAAGCAGCTGTCCTTCATCCAGCGATAAACGGGCTTCATGGAGCTTCGATGTTTTTACATTTATATTTATAATTAACCGAGCTGATAAGAGGGTAGTTCTTTTCAGAATACATTTAAAACTGTACATTATACTGTGAGATAACCTAAACCAATGGCCTGATATTGATGCAGAATAAAAGGGGAGATGGAGTTGTTTCCTAAGAACCCTGCATGAGAATTGGATATGGTTTTATGTGATGGAGTGGTACTATCAGTGGGTGGTTCCATTGATTCTTATCCAGTATCAAAGCACTCCAGTAGTGTTTTACTATCAACAAATGTCATAAGTGGCAGACAAATTGTGATGGATATGGATTTCAAATTTGGCTGAACATAGCGAGACAAGCAGCTCTTCCCTGATATCTTCTACTGTAGATTCTGTCCCTCTTCTTGGTCTGAAGCGTGACTGTCTATTCTGTAGAATCAAGTTTCAATAAACAATGAATGCTCTGTCATGCAGTGGTTATTGACTTATGACCCCAATGTCGGGACATAGGACATGATCCATGAAAGGTTCTAGCACTCTGAAAGAATGTTGTGTACAAAAGTGTAGGCTTTGTGTTGGCCAAAACCAATGTCGCAATATGCTAAAGAGACATGAGTCGCAAAACGGTTTTTGTCTTACAATGTCCACATATAAGCACCTATCCATCCTTGAGGAAAAGGTGACGTGAAAAGATTGTTTCTCCTTTCTTGTAAATTGTAAGGTTGTATACTAATGGTTTGTCACAGCTAGTGCAGTATCAAATAAATGATGTGATAACTACATGTGAAAGGAGAAGGTATCCCCTTCTATTAGGGAAGATCTACATTCAGGTGCGGATTGAGGATTCAGCCATGACCCACACTGCTCCTCCCCCCGGTAAGATCTCGTCTGCCAGGCTGCACCGCTCTGCAGCTCACTCTCCATGATCTGCAAAGGATGTTAACCATGGCTGCTGTGTCCTGCCTGCCGCTGCTGCTCTAGGCTGGGAGGACTCTGTGTGACATGCAGCCCATGTACAGGACAAAGTCTCTTGAAGTGCCAGCTACTGAATCTTTTGCTTTTGGCTACAAACCTGTGGGGACCTATGACACCAAACCTCACTATAAGCTGGAGGCTATTGGGGTGCTCTGTCAGATTGTGATGGCGTTCCTCTATGTGGTGCAACCCAGCTCCTTCTGACAGGGAAGTGGCATCACTGGATTTCTAATCATCCATCAGCACAGGGAGTGACATCACTGGATTTCACATTAGGAGTCTTTACAGGAAGTGACATCACTGGATTTGCTATCATTCATCTGCACAGGAAGTGACACCACTGGTTTCATACCAAAACTGTCTATAAAAGAGGAGCTAAACACAAAGGCTCACTTCCGTCACCCCGCCGTACAAGAAGTGATATCACTGGATTTCCCAACATCCATCTGCACAGGAAGTGCCATCACACCTCTCCCCTCCAAGGATCTATTTAATGGCATTGCTGACTCCCTGAAGGCATGCCAAAGGCAAGCCTGTGTGCTCCTGTCTGCTTCCATCCATGCCTGGACCACACCCAGCATCAGGAATCCTGGCCCTCCCACCTCCTGCCCCTACCCCACTGCGACACCCTGTGTCCTCAGCACCAGCCACAACGTCACATACTGCTGCCTCACCACACAACACAGAGGGAGCTTTCTCCTGTGCTTCCCACAAGTCTTCTGGCATTTATCTACACCCAACAGGACCACATAGGCTTCAACAGCACCCAATACCCCACTCTCTCACACTCCTGCAACCACCCACTCAATACTCCCCACTCCCATGTATGCTTCTCAAGACCTGCTCACTCGCCAAATATGCGACAGAGATCTGGGACCTACTGCACAACAGCACCCTGGGCCTACATTTTCTCATGGTAACCTGGGTGAACCCTACATCGGTACCGAACATCGCCACAGCTAAATTCCCTGCTAAAAGATCATCAGGTAAGACAGTCTTCACAAGTCTGGAGGCAGAATCTCTATCATCCACAAGAACAGCATCAGCTACACCATCTCCATGGACACATCATCCTTCAGCATGGAACATCCGTTGTTCAAGATTCACGTCACAGCCACCTTAACCCTAAGTGGCACTCTTATCTAACAGAGCACTGGGACTGTGTACCAACTTCACCAATGTCATCACTGGCTTTGTCACACCACTCATCCTCAACACTAATAGTTGCATCCCACTCAGAGTCTTGAACTTCCATCTGGAAAACCACCCTGACCTCAAGTCAAAAGCACTTTTGAAGACCTTGGAAGCCTGGGCTTCACCCAGTTAAATGACCTACCCACATTGCCAGACACCTCCTGGACCATATTTTCACCACCTTTGACACAACATCAGAGTCAACATGCCGATACCTCTCCTGGACAGACCACATCCTCATCAAGTTCAGGATACCCACCTCGGTCCAATGCAAATGCACCACCATTGGACCAGCATGCCAAAATTGGAACAGCTTCACTGACAAGGACTGGAGTACTGCTCTAAACACCCACTGACTCGCGCCGAGTGACAGCCTCACCAAAAAACATCAAGAATTTCAACAATTGGATCACCTGCTGAGATGACTCCTAGGCCCCTTCCAGCATAGCAATACAGCAAGATCTAGGCCCCAGGCCATTTGGTACATGGAGGAGCCCAGACTGATGAAACATCACTGCAAACAGCTGGAGCAGAAATGGAGAATGAGCCAGGACAATACAGACAGGAGCATGTTTAAATTTGCCCTGAGACGCTATCACAAAATGATCCAGATCACCAAACTCCCAGCTCTGGTGGATAGTATTGATGGAAACACCAACAGAAGCAATGAAATATTTTCCACTGTGAAGGATTTCAGCTCACCAGCAGCCACCTCCCACTCCATAGCCCTCTCGCAGCGCCTCTACAACCATATCTCTCAACTCTTCAGCAACAAAATCACCATTACGATGTACAGCAACTTCAACCCCTATTCAGACCAACAGACCTCAGCAAATGTCTCAAAATCTTATTGAAAGAACCAGTGCCAATCACATGGCCCGTCATCATCCTAGAAGAAACTGCTGCCATCATGAAGTCCGTCCACTCTAAGGCCTTATCAGAAACGTGTCTCCACCACACCTACTCCAGAGGACTGCAGATCCTCAGCGCCATACTCATACCCATTCTGAATGCCTCCACCTCTTCTCTGGCCTTTTCAGATGATTGGAAACATGTAACTGTCCTTTTTCATCTCTGAAGAAACCCACGTATACCCCTTCAACACTCGCCAGCTTCAGACCAATCTCCCTGCTATCATTCCCAGCTAAGGTATTAAAGAAAATCAACAACAGACAGCTCACCAAATACCTCAATGACCGCCAGATCCTTATCACTATTCAGTATGGTGCCAGACACAACAACAGCTTGGAAATTGCCGTCATCTCCGCTATGGATGACATCCACATGACTCTGGACAGAAGAGACACAGCCACACACATCCTCTTTGACCTCTCTGCAGCATTTTACTCGGTCTCTCACCCCACCCTCATCCAATGCCTCCACAACATTGGAATACAAGGATACACACTTTGAAGGATCTGCTTCTTCTTGTCTGCAAGGACCCAGTCAGACATCCTGGCATCATCCATCTCAGACAACCTGCAACCTCATATATGAAGTTCCGCAAGAATACTACCTTAGCTTGGCCCTCTTAAATGCATAAATGATCCTTCTAGCCAGCATCATCTTCTCTCACAACATTCTCTCCCTCACAGACAAGACACCTAAGGTGACATTCACAAGGATCCATCTCCGATTTAGCGGCACTTTAGCACAGCCAAAGTCCTGAAAAATGTACCTCCCCATTCACAAGCAGGTGCAAACAGCCACTTTTCCCGCGTTAGCATCTGCAACAAACATCGCCACGGATGACCCCAGCAACTATCGCTAATGAGATGCAGAGTAGGCGTTCCCGAGCAAAAAGCAGCGATAACATCACTCCACAACTTTCTCAACGACCATTCAAGTCAAGTCAAAATTCTTTATTCGAAATGTAAAAACATTATCATAAAAGTACAGTAAAATCATATTAAGACATCAATAATGACATAAAAGTTTAAAAGGAATAATAATAAACATAGTTTTAGTGTTGAAACAACCCTTATCAGATTCATTTAATGGAGGGAAAAGATACATGACGTAGGAGAGGGCATTCATCATCTATGTCTGCATAGAAGCCCTTGTTATTACAATCTTTTTCAGATAGAGAGAGACCACTGCGATAGTTAATGGGCTATCTAGTGCTTTCATTTTAAGATAAGCTGCCCTACAGGAACGTAATCCCCAGGATTTAAGCAATGGTTTCAAATAAATAACCCTTTGCAATTGGTAGAACTTACAACATAAAATGCAATGAATATTAGATTGTGATGACAGACCATCACATGGGCATTTCTCCAAGTTTCTTGACCAACTATTCTGATTAGGGAATGTCAACAGTCTGAAAAAGGTATCGGTACGAAAGCGAGTCACAAGCATACGGGAAAATGGGGAGGGAATTAAAGATAGATATTGTTGCATCCCTTCAACAGTGGTGGAAAGTTGATGCTCCAACACGGTATGCTTAGAGTTTTCAATGAGCCAACGACGATTAGCCAGATGGATAGCGACTAATCGTTTTAAGGTAACTCTAGGAATATTATTTAGTGTAGAGGGGTCAGTAAAAAATTCTGGGTGCCCTATCTCAGGTGGCAAGTTTCTGACGTAATTCAACCATTTGAGGCTATCAGCCTCACTCAAGCTGAGATAATCCATGATAATTTCCCTATTAAAGTGTGTTTCAGGAGTGGTCCAAACTTTATGCCATAAAATAATAGGAGCAGATTTTATAGTATCCGTGATATATGTCAAACCAAGTTCATGGTGCATTACAAAAACAGAAGTACCACGTGGGGTGGCCAGGAGGTAGCGCAAGAATAAATTCTCGGAGCGCTGTATATGAACTGCGGGATCAATTCCCCAAATCCCGGATCCGTATGTGCCAGTCGAAACACACTTGGCACGATAAATATGTGATAAGGGATTGATCGGGCGTCCCCCCAGTGTTTTTTGAGAAGTTAATCAGGGCTCCTATAGCTTTAGAAAATGCAGCTCCTCTAGCTTGGGCAGCAGCCCGCCAGGAGCCCTTCTTCTCAAAAGTAATGCCCAGGTAGGGAAACCTATCAACACTTTCAAGCTTATTGCCGTTTATAAAAACGGAGCATTGTCTTTTCCCTATTCCTAGGCCACAAGACATGGTAAAAGTTTTTGACGCATTGATTTGTAAGCCTCGCTGTGACATGAACTCAGTGAAATCAATTACTGCTCTTTGAAGGCCCATGCGGGTCTGTGACATAATTGCTGCGTCGTCCGCGTAGAGTAGTATGGGTATGGGTTTCCCATTTATAGTGGGGTAGTCGTGATAATTTCTATCAAGATACTTGCCGACAGAATTTATGTAGAGAGTGAAGAGTAAGGGGGCTAAAATACATCCCTGCCTAACACCTCTTTTAATATAAAATCTATCCGAACACTCTCCCTGTCTGCCATATCTGACACGTGCTGATGCTCCCCTACAAAGCTCTTTAATAAATGCGAGGATAGGGGGCTCTATGCCAATCTCGACAAGGGATTCCCAAAGAAGCTCATGGTCGATGCAGTCAAATGCAGAACTAAGGTCTACAAAGGTGACAAAGAGGTTCCCCTTTTTTGCTTGGGTATATTTAGCAATAATAAGGGTCAAATTCAAACCTTGCTCAATAGTGCCTCTGCCTTGTCTAAAACCATATTGTAATTTTGAAATTATGTCATGTTCACCCAGCCTAGCATGAATCCGATTTAAAATAATTCGCCCTGCGACTTTCATAAGAGAGTCAAGCAATGAAATTGGGCGATAATTAGAAGGGTTGTTCCTATCACCTTTCTTAAAAATCGGCACAACAACCGCTTCAGGCCATGTGTCAATAAAACCTGTTTTATTTAAAGAATTTAAGACATTAGTAAGTAAAGGAGCCCACAGGTCCAGCTGTGATTTAAAAACCTCAATAGGTACACAGTCAGGGCCAGGAGCCTTCCCAGAGGGACTTTCTTTCAGGGCCATAAGCACCTCAGCGCAATCAAAAGTGAGATCTAAAGGAAATAGGGTAGGGTCATTCAGCTCTTTATGATGGTTATGGTAAAGATCCAGACTATCTGTAGGCGCTATGTAATCTGTTGGATCGTATAGTATGCCAAAGTGGCTGACCCAAGTTTCAGCAGTTATAGCCCTCTCAATCTTCACGGCCCGTGTACACTGCAGGAAGGGAGCATTGACCGCTTTCCAAAAGGCGGTATTGTCCCTGCTATTAGAGGCTTCCTGTAAAGCTAGCCAGGCCTCTGCTTTTAGCTGTTTTGTTCTTACCACCCGTGCTCCACGGTATTTTTGTCTGGCCTGCCGTATTTCCAGCTGGTTTCTAGGTTTGGTTTTTAAGGTAGTTTTTAAGTGTTTCAAAGCTTTTGAACAGGACCTATCAAACCAACCTGTGCTGCCTTGTGAGGTTCTCCTCGGTGCTCTAGCAAGTAAATTCTTAATCTCCGCCGAGATAACAGAAAAGGCATGCCTGATTGCCTGAGGGCTCTCTAGAGTGGACAGGCATATCTGTATATGCTCATACGTGTTGTTAATCAAAGAGTTAAGAAACACTGAGGGAACTACTTTGTCCCATTTAAGGTAAAGCCCCATCGTAGTTCCCAAAGTGAATGGCGGTGTGTGAAACGAGTTTACCCTTAGATCGTCATCAGCGGTTGTAGTTAGTTTTAAAGTCACCGCTAATGGATAGTGGTCACTAATAGCACAGTCCAGTGTCTCCCAATTTGATATAATCTCTGGGTACCTGGAGGATATCAAGGTATAGTCAATTATAGAGTTGCAACCTCTCCCATTAAAAGTCGGTTTAAAACACTTCGGTGGATTGCACAGCTCATTCATAAAGGATAAATTGAAATGGGATATTATGCCGTTTAGAAGGTCACCTAATTTAGTATGTAGAAAATGGGAAGTGGTGGCACATCTGATAGAATCCAGACCACAGGTACCTCCATTGCTCAATGAGCACAAAGAGCAATTAAAATCGCCTACCCAAATGAGCAGCCTATCGGTTTGGAGGTGGGACTCAACTTTAATTAAGTCTTCCTTTAAGCCATTAAGGACCCGGTCGTGGCGGGAAATGGAAATGTTATTATAAAAGTTTACCAGAATGATGTTCTTACAACGACTGCCTTTTAAGGAAATAATCTGGTAATTTTCCGTCCCAATGAAATTGGTATGTGATATTCCAGATTCTACGGATATATAGGTCACTAATCCACCCCTGTTCCTGCCATGTGAACTAGAGAGTGCTGGGGTATGTAGGGTCTTATATCCTAAAAGGTGGAGTTTGTTAATATTCCATGTTTCCTGCAAACAGATGACACTGAAAGGGGAAACAACTTGAACCCATAGGGGGTTCGTCAGCTTGTCGAGGAGACCTGCCACGTTCCAAGACAATAGGCATTTGGCCAATGGGCTTTTTTTAATGCCGATGTTACCGCTCATAGCACCCTTGGGATACTTGGTGGTATCCAGTGACTGGCAAAGAACTGAAGAAACTAAAGAGCATAATGTGTCATCAATCTGGTGTTGGTTCAGAGATGGGTTAGAAGTTAAACCATCACTTGGTGAACTATGCTCAAGGTTTAAGGAGTGGAAATCAGTGGATATTTTTATCTTTGTTTCAAGTTTACGGGGACTCGTAAGATTGATCTTATGATGTAAAGGATCAATATCCAAAAGGATTTGAGGAGGACTCCAGGTGACAATTTTGCTGGTCTCATTTACCGCATTTGGGAGTCAATCTAAATCGTCCAGACCAGAAAGAATGGCATATCTGTTTGAGGTTAGAAGGGACGAATAAAGAGGTTCTGCATTGGCCGTGAATAGTGAATGTGGTTTTGGTGGGTTTAACAAGAGAGAGCGAGGGTAAAAATAACTTAGGGCATGTGTTGAAATGCCTGCACCATTGGATGGAGTATACCAATCTAGAATATGGCGCAGTACCCTACGGTCTCTAAAGTTTATAATGATCGCATCTCCTTTAATGTCCTTTGGTCTATAACCCACCCATCCCAATCTTCTTACATGGAGTATTTCACCATTGATGTCATTGGGAAGTGGCCTATTTTTACTCAGCCAATGGACCACCTTATTTTTAAGCTCCTAATGTCCCTCTGTTTTACCCATGGCCAATTCAGGAACGCCTGTAAGTATCACCACATATGGGGCTGCTTCTGGGGGCAGATCAATATGATCAGTCTTTCCTTCCTTACCAAGCTCGGGTGACTGTATGTTACCATTATCACGATGAAAATCTGCAGGTCTGTGCGTTTGCGTAACTCTGGAATATTTTTTGCCAGGAACACTATTCTCCAATATGGGCATGACGGCAGGAGAATTTGCCGTTCTAGATGATAATATTGGCTGACTGGCATTTTGATCTGATGAAATATGCCCAGTGTTTAAGGAATGAATAGGATTTTTTAAGAGACTGATGTTTGAGTCCCTATTGGATGCAGTGAGTAAGGCAATAGATGTTTCCAGGGACGTTAGCTGAATGGCAATGTTTTTAATTCTCTCCACTAATGGTGAAAGTAATGATTTCACCAGGTGCTCAATATCAGTTAATAAATTGGGAGAGTGTAACGTACGTGTCTGAGTGTATTCTTGCAGAGATTCTGCAGATATTGAAGTCACCTCAGTTTGGAAAGTGGACTTGGAGGAAGGTAAATGAGAGATTTTCCTCCGTTTTGTTGTTTGCAATGTTGGATTAGCAGGAATTTTGACATGGGTAGGTTTACTCCTAGGGCCCTTTTTCTTAGTTTTCCTTACGCTTTTAATTGGAATCTGATCCTCAATTGAGTTATCAGTTATATATTGAGTATCTGAGGTGTACCTAGTATTAACCTTGGCAACAAGAGATGTATCTGTTGCATCATGGGGCTGCGAAGTAGAGTCCATGTCAAGTGCAGAGTCCATGGCTGGAATAGAGATCGTGGTGGATGAGGGAGCGTTCTCAATAAGGCCTAAAGACGAACGTTTTTGGAAGAGTGGATCCAAAGACAAACGGCGTTCAGTTATAGCTATCTCCTGCTCTAAAACGGTAGCAGCCCTGGTGATAAAATGGTCTAAGGTCCCCCTGACTGAGCCCCCCACCACGGATTGCCTAATTTGGCTTGGACGAGTAGTCATGGTATAACAGTGATAAGCAAAACAATATCACACTATAAGGTAATACAATACAGCAAGATATCAGCACTCAACAGACAAGTCTTACTTATGTGTTTCACAACCAATGAACAAGAGGGATAGCCCAGCCCGGCCTCTGTCGGCCTTGGACGGCCGTAGACGGCCCGCCCTTTGCCCGGGCTTAGCCCGGCGCGTCCCGCGCGCGTCCCGCGAAGCGGGAGGCGCGAGGTGCTCTTAAGTCTGCTGCCGGAGGGAGGGAGGGGCTGCTGCTGGTGTCACTCTGCCCCGAGGTCTGCTGGTATGAGTAGTTTCCACGGCTCTACGACCAAAGTCAAACAGCACTCCGTGCGCTGCGCGTCCCGCGAAGCGGGAGGCGTGAGGTACTCTTAAGTCTGCTGCCGGAGGGAGGGAGGGGCTGCTGCTGGTGTCACTCTGCCCCCGAAGTCTGCTGGTACGAGTAGTTTCCACGGCTCTACGACCAAAGTCAAACAGCACTCCGTGTGCTGCGTGTCCGCGAAGCGGGAGGCGCGAGGTGCTCTTAAGTCTGCTGCCGGAGGGAGGGAGGGGCTGCTGCTGGTGTCACTCTGCCCCCGAGGTCTGCTGGTACGAGTAGTATCCACGGCTCTACGACCAAAGTCAAACAGCACTCCGTGCGCTGCGCGTCCCGCGAAGCGGGAGGCGCGAGGTACTCTTAAGTCTGCTGCCGGAGGGAGGGAGGGGCTGCTGCTGGTGTCACTCTGCCCCCGAAGTCTGCTGGTACGAGTAGTTTCCACGGCTCTACGACCAAAGTCAAACAGCACTCCGTGTGCTGCGTGTCCCGCGAAGCGGGAGGCGCGAGGTGCTCTTAAGTCTGCTGCCGGAGGGAGGGAGGGGCTGCTGCTGGTGTCACTCTGCCCCCGAGGTCTGCTGGTACGAGTAGTATCCACGGCTCTACGACCAAAGTCAAACAGCACTCCGTGCGCTGCGCGTCCCGTGAAGTGGGAGGCGCGAGGTACTCTTAAGTCTGCTGCCGGAGGGAGGGAGGGGCTGCTGCTGGTGTCACTCTGCCCCCGAGGTCTGCTGGTACGAGTAGTTTCCATGGCTCTACGACCAAAGTCAAACAGCACTCCAGTCAGATCAGCGATAGGAACACAAAACAGGCGATAAGGCGCGTTAGCCGCAGGAAATTAACACCTGCTCAGACCTGGTGCAAATTCGGACCACAACCTGCATCAGACAAGGGAACACAGCCCATAGCCACACATGAAGAACAACATATGCACCCATGCAACTGAACATGCAACACGGACACCCAAGAGGGCCATAAGACCCACCAACACTACCCCCAGGCCCACAACACCCCCCCCAGTCCCCCTCCAACCCAGACAAAAAAACTGCACACCAGCACCACAAATCCCAAAACAAATATTTTGCCTGGGGAACAACCTTTACAACGCAACTTTTACAACGCACTACCATTACAACAAAACTGTTACAACGCAAGTGGATTTACAACGCATGCCATTACAACGCAAGTCTTTACATCGACTTGCGCTAGATGGCGTGCTAACATTACAAATAGTGTAGTTTACTATCTCAACACCTTCCCTACTGTTAAGTGGACTGGAGTTGGAATAGTAAATTACACTTTTCTAATGTTAGCACGCCATCTAGCGCAAGTCGATGTAAAGACTTGCGTTGTAATGGCATGCGTTGTAAATCCACTTGCGTTGTAACAGTTTCGTTGTAACAGCATGCGTTGTAACAGCACGCATTGTAACGTCATACATCCATTTTGCCTTATGTCGCACAAGCAGGAAAATCAACATACATGAGTGGCCAGAAAATGGAGACTCAGTCATACAGCAATGCAATCACCAACACAAAATACCATTCAAACAAAAGCCAAAACAACCATTCGGATGAGTCCTACTGGGACCTCACTGGACAATCTGTAGGACACAGCCTGGAAGACAACATGCAAGAGAAGAAGGTGTGCCATACGCCCAACAAAGGAAAGAGCGAGGGAGAGAGGGAGGGAGAGAGCGAGGAAGAGAGACGGAGTGAGTTTGCATAAGCAGCGCAAGGCCTCTCGGGCACCTGGCTCCACATGCCAACATGTGTATGTGTATCGCCATCCGTACACCATGAGCCTAAGGCCTTGTCCCCATACCAGCGCCAAAGCCACATCACATTCCGAAAATGCAAGTAGCAGTCAGACAAACATCAGGGATGAAAGCTCTATTGTTCCAATGCAGAAGGCGGGAGGACACCTGCACCTCCGACCTTGGTCCAGAACACGGCTGGAACACCCTGAGAGAGATGCCACGGAAGATGGGGACGACTCCTAACACCACGCATTGTGCCAATGAACTATCTGAATTATCCACACCCCACACACAGAATCCCCTGCCCGAGGTACACCAGCATGGGATGCCCTTGACACTTACGGAAACAGCATCCCATTCTCCCCAACATTGCACACACATTCAAATCATTGCTCAGAGCTGTGACATATCCTCCACACAACTGCCGCAGTACAGAAGAGTGCCGGTTCCACAAGATACACCAACACAATGGCATCCCATCCCAGGCACATCCCAGGCACATGCACAACCCCCTTCATATGGAACAGTACTGTGCACGTATTCTGCATTTACAGGGCGCACTGCCACTGGCAGTGCTGCCAATCAGTTACCGGCTGAGATTCCGCTTGGCCTACATCACCTGCGTCCAGCCCTGGTTCCACTGCTGAACATGCACTTTCGAGTGTCCCACGGATGGTGCCCATCCAATACAACTGTAGATGAACTGGATTATGACTTGTGTGTGTGTCCCCTGTTGGATCACGAACAGGAGTGTAACCGAGACAGCCGTGCATGGGATGCCTTGACATACTGCGTATGGGAGATTGCACAATTCCTCATGTTCAGTGACCACATCGAGGCGCTCCCCCATTGGGTTATGTTGCGGATCGGTGAAACAGCATGGGCTGAGCACACCTGCCTGGACCAGTTAATGGATTGGCTCACCCTGGTATTCCTTGAACGCAACAATGACGTGCTATTAGAACACATTGCACATGAAGCTGCACGGGCATTCATGGACGAGGAACTACGTTCCTGCAGCCACATCGGATTGTCACCCAAAGCACAGGTCCCAACAACTTGTTGCATCATGGGGAATGCTCACATATCCCACCACAACAGAGGACATGTCCACCTTCGTCAGGACTCTGGATGCATGTGCGTGGAACTACGCGTGTGTACACACACCTGTGCAAGGTGATGCAGGTCCATAGTCGGAGCAACACAGTGTCGTCTGGCAACGTTTCCAATTCAGACACACTGCTGGGGGAGAGTACACACATGGCATTGTAGCACGACATGTGAAACTGTCGGACCCTTTCACCTGGTCACTGTCAGCAGAGCAGAGAATCCGCGCACTCTCGTGGCAGAGCACTATGCAGAGCCCATGGGCAGTGAGTCGTGCCCCCTCACAGGGGGCAATGGGCAGACGCCAAACAACACATGACTCATCCAGCAAGGCAAGGTGGGCTGAGACCATTGCCATTCGTGATGATTGTTGTCCATTTTTAAATCACCATTTTCTGAACCTCGACATGTACCCATGTTGCGTGTAAGTGTCTTAAGCATGTCCCTGCCTGCTGTGGCCGTAGCCTCGTCCGTACTGACACGCACATGCCAATAAAGTCTATGCCTCTCCACTGGTGTCTAACTGTGATGTGTGTTGATTAGATTGTCCACTCGTGTGCCACAATGAGCATCATCCCTACGCAGGGAGTAACTGACTGACGCATGTGCAATGGGGGTGGTTCCCTTTTGCAAGCTCCACTTCTGTGAGTCAGACATTGTTTTGGGATAGTTGCTTGCTGACCTGTGCACTTACGTCACTTCAGCAATGTGAGTATGGTGTCCAACCTGTGACCATGTGGAGCAATGTCATATATCATAACAGAATGTGTCCACACAGATGTGTGTGAGTAGGTATGCAACGTGAAGTTCTCTTGTCACATGTGATGTCGGAAACCTCTCCTGGCCTGCTAAAGATTCAGTCATTCTTACATACAGCCCTATTGAATACATGGACGTGTGCCTATGCTGGGGGGTTGTGAGATTGTTGTAGATGTGCAATGGGGACACAGCTAGTACTCACCATCACAGTCATCCAATTGGCAATGTGTCTCAGGGATACACATGTGCATAGATGTCAGTTACCAGGGTGTACCTTCATGTGCAATCATTGTCCCTACATCCAGTCATACTTCCATATGTGAGTGAACATAGTCATGACACATCTGTGTGATTTAGAATGTTTTATTCACATTCAGGTGATTGACAGAGCTGGAGCTGTACATGGCCATCCAAGCCCACATTACATGGAAGCCCAGTGGTGGGCCAACCAGACTCCTTTGGGGATTGAGTAGTGATTAAGAAGAGGGGGAGTGCAGTCCGCAGCAGGACTGCTGTGAAATTGTCCAGCAGTGAGATAAGGCAGTTCATGTCGGCGTCCGGGGGAATGTCACAGAGTGTTCCCGGGGTCAGTGGGAGGTATTGTCCCAGGGCATGATGCATAGGGCACAACCAGGCAGGGACAGGCCATTTGGTGGTGATGGATGCTACTGCCTCCTTCCTCACACAGTAAGTACCATCCCCATCTTACTCCACTGATACGGCTTCCGTGTCTGGTGTGTCCAGTGTGTGTGGCGGGGTGATGGCAGCATCACTGAGTGCCACTGACACATCAGACTGCAAAGGTGATGGGGCAGCATCATTGTGTGCCACAGACACATCAGGGGTCAGAGATGTGTGTGTCAATGTTCCCGCTTCAGTCATCTGGGACAGGCTCAGTGGCAGCAATGGCAAGATGATGAACCGCAGGGCATTGAAGTTCCCAGCTACTACTCGTTGGTGTCCAACCATGGCAGCCATGCTTCCAGCCAGCATCTGCTCCATGGTCTCCATTGACCTCTGCACCTTTGCCAACTCTGTGCTGTCATCCCTGGTGCCTGATAGTACTTGTATTCGATTAATGGCCCCAGCGAGGTCAGCCAAGGTCTGTGGTGGAGCATGGTGCATACAGGGGCTGTCCGATAGGGACTGTATGTGGTCCCTGATGGGACTCAGACACCCACGTATGGCATCGAGTTTGGCTGCCACGAGCTCGAAACCCACCCGCAGCTGTTCAGCCAACTCCACCTGGCAAGCCCACACATTCGCTGTTGGAACTCTATGTATTGGTCGGGGGTCCTGGGAGACAGCCATGGTGGTGTGTGTTGCCTGCTGTGTTGTCTGTGCAGGTGGTGGGGTCACCTCGGGGCCGCTGGCCTGTCCTGCTCCTGGGGATGGGGTGCGGAGGCTGTCCATTATCCGTTGGAGGTTATCTTGACATATGTGCAGGTTGTCCTCTTCATCATCAATGATGGGAAGTGTGATGTGCTCTGCAGGAGGTGTTGCTTGTCCCTCTGCAATGTAAAGGGGAGATGCAGGTTAACAGAGTTACACATGTAGGTTGAGGATTTGCAGATGTTTACATTCAGACTGCCAGCCAATGTACATTGTGACTGTTTTGGTGGAGCTGGCTATTTGATGGCAGTCAGTGTTTTTTTTTACTACATGACGGATGTGTGGTAGCACCCGTGCATTGTCATCACACAGTGTCAGGCAATGCCAGATGTGAGTGGATGGTTACTACACATGCGGAACCTGTTGGGAGCCCTGTCCTGTGGTGTTGGTGTTGCACTTTGTGCCACATTGCCGTCATTACTGATCTGTGCTTGCTATGTGTGTGTGCTGCATTGTGGGGGAGTTGCCCCTGCAGATCTGATTTCGTGTAGCCTTCTCCCTTTGAGACGTCGGGCCTTTGAATTGTGTACTTTTCGGGGGCTGATTTGTTTTGACTTGAGTCATGTGTGCTCTCGGACAGATTTTGTGGCATTGTTCGTCTGCTGCGTGTATTGTACGCCATGTGTTGTGGGTGCACATGGATATGTCAAAGTGTGACCTGCTATTTAACGGATGTGATCCGCACTGGGCCACCTCCATGTCGAATCTTGGGCCATTTCATGTTTTTTGGCTGCTCCCATGCTATCGCGCATGCAGTGTCAGTTGCATAGTCAGTGTGGGTCACAGAGCCACTGCTTTGCTGTATTTAGCACATGTACATGGATCGGTTGTGATATTGGTGATAGGGAGGGGGCCCCCTTTGTGCACATTGTGGACGGGGGCCTATTTGGTGTTTCTATGTGTGCTGCTGTGTGCCAAGGCTATCAGGGACATGTTCCACGATCATTGTGGGTGTGCAGTGTGCTACACATAATTGTGCATGTGTGCCATTGTGCCCATCTCCCCCCGTCCCCCCAGTCCCTGGTCATTACTCACCCTGTTGCTGTTGGGTCAGGTCGTATCGAGCTGTGTCCATGGCACCAAATCCTGCCACTGTCTCCACACTGCTGACTGTGACCACCATTTCCTCCAGCTCATCCAGCTCCTCCTGTGTCGCAGGACTCCCACCTCCTGTCGTCGTTGCTGCCTTCCTGTTGGCGGCGAGTTTCTGTTTGGTTTGGTTGTGCACTTCATGCCAGCGCCTCTTGACCTCCTCCACTGACCTCCTCGACACTCTGACTGCATTGACGTTGGTGACGATGGCCTGCCATATTTCCGTTTGGGTTGCCCATGCCGCAGTGGAGGTGCCGAACAGTTGTTGATGCTGTTCTGTCACCTCCGTGACAATGATCCGGTCTTCCTGTGAACTGAACCCCGTCTTCTTCTTCCTCTTCTCCTTGCCTTTCCCAGAACATGGGGTTCCTGGCTGGTCCTCCGTGGAGCTTCTGGGGTTCGACTTGTCTTCTGCACTCGGTCTGGGTACATCCATGGTGGTACGCAGTTGGAATTGGTTTTGTTTTTTTCTTTTATAGTTTCATTTTCCCGCCAGACGCATGCGATTTGCAGGCCTGTGTCTGATTTTCGCAGATTTTTGTACTGCGATTGGCCTCATCGCATGATTTATTGCATTTGCGCTTCTCATTTTTGCGGCGTGGCTTTGATTTTTACGCTGACATTTGACACGTTATCTGGTGACTATCGCATGCTACCACCGCGTTCTGAATACTTGGTGGGCACGGCGACATTTTCCCGTAATAGGCTGCGATATTGAGAGTGGCGTTAGGCTGCTCTTGCGGTAGTAATCACACGTTCTTGTGAATATACCCGTTAGTACCTGGATGAAGTTCAATACCTGCTTGACTGAAATTGCTCACTGGATAAAGTACAAAATTGTGGTCTCCAGGAAGATCAGTTAACTGTTGGACTCTACCTGGTGGCCAACAGAGCTAGTACTGATACCCACCCCCAGGTCAAGAATCTCAGGATTGTCATCAACAGCAAGCTCAATATGATCACCTAGTCAATACTGTCACCCCCTCATGCATCCCTACCAAGAAGATGCTGAGGAAGATTTCCAATTAGCAACCAGAAACCCATCATGCACATCCTGGTCATAAGGAAGCTGGACTATGGGAACACCCTCTATGTCCGGATCGACAAAAACCTTACCAGAAAGCTGCAGACCATTCAGAACTCAGCAGCCAGATTCACTCTCAATATCAAATGCCACATTCACATCATACCTCTCCCGAAGCAGCTCCACTTGCTCCCCATTCAAAAACAAGCACAATTCAAACTCCTCACTTTCAAGGTACTGACCCAGCATACCTCAACAACTGCATCTGCTTTCACAAATCTTCCTGACACCTTTGCGTGTCCAGACTCCTGCTTGCACACATCCCATGCATTCAGAAAACCTCATCCGGTGGTCAAGCCTTCTCCTACATCACTCCTAAAGAGTGAAACAACCTGACACTACACACAAGAGTCTCATCCTCACTTACTTAATTTCACAAGAAGCTGAAGATTTGGCTTGTTGAGTAGTCCCTCTGGGCCCTAGGTTTGGCTAGACTCTTATCTACTCAGTGCCATAATCCCCTCTTGGGTGATAGTGCGCGATTCAAGTCTCCATAACATAACATAATGTATCCATTTCCAAAGTGAAAGGTCTGTCATGAACAGCTTTCACATTGTCAATGCAGGTTGTTGGCATTTGGGAGGAGCACACCACAGTCCAGGGATGTACTGCATGCTCAGACAGGGTTTGCAATGTTGGCATTTTGAAAATGTGAACGCAGTGATGGAATTTTGCTGTGCCTCACATTCTTGCAACTGTTAATGCAGTGATTGAGTTTTGCTGTCATTAGCAGACCTCTATCGCAGCTTTAAATGCAATTTGGTTTGATTCCAAGGCGAATTCCTGCCTCATTAATGTACATGAAGCAGGATTCTGTGAATCCTTTCAATGGTCATATTGTCCTAGGGTGTGCTAGTAATTTCACCGCACTAGAGAAAATGATTAGGTTGCATCGCAGCAATTTGCAAAAACAGCAACTGGTTTGCAATTTGATATTTACTACTACAGGCTGTAGTTGAGAAACAATTGACACTGGACATTGCTACCTTACACCGTACAGTTGACTAGTCAGGGGTAAAATCTCAGCCAAATAATAAGTCAGCACAACCAACTACAATCTGAATCCTCAAACATGCCCGTAACCACATTTAGACAGACACTGGCTCAGCGGCAGCTCCTCTGCTATGGTAAAAGGAAAAATGAAATGACAATAACTCAATGTTATTATCATTTTAGATTTCCTTAATGCGACAGTTTTACAGCGTGGGCGGAGCTAGTCTGTCATTGGAGCCAGCAATGGGAGGACTGGTGGGCACTTAAGTGCTCATGACTGTTTGGCCAGCCCAAACCGTCATGCACGATTTGCATGTTCTCCACCCTGGCTGCATTACAACCGGGTGACCGCCAGCGGCTGGTGTTCGGAAGCTAAGTCTTCTTTACTTCACTTGTTTTTTTTCCTAACTCCCCTCCCTCCCCCACCCTCCTGCCCCCATTCCCCAGCAGCCACCACTGCACATCCTTAATTCTAATAATTCTGGATAAGGAAATATGCTTTAGTGACACAAGATGAGCCTTGTACAAAATGAAGGAAATCCTAACGGATTGCTACCTTAAAACTATTTGTAGTCAAGGGTTTCTCTGCAGAGACCCCTCAACTGAGTCTCCTCTTTCAGGACAACAAATTACTGGTAATGGTTAGACTGCATTGAGGGAAGTCAACTCCTGATTTAACAGCTCCAAAAGCACAAATATTTCTCAAAATAGATCTAAAATGTTTAGTTTTCTACTGTAAGGTTTTGTTAAAATGTTTACTGCACGCACACGCCCAGGTTCCAAAGATGTGTTTTCTCCATAAAAGTAGACTGAACATAATGTGTGTCAATTTTTAATATGAACAAATAAGCCCAGTTAAATGATTCGGTTTTGAAACTAAGAGAAGTACTTGAGATGCACTTTATGTAACAGTGCAGTGAAATCAAAGAGACACCATTAAAGATTAATACATCTTTTAGGTTTTTGTTTTAATGTTTCATAACATATTTCCAGAAATATTGTCACAATTATTTGTCAAGTAACCTCCAAAACTTGTCAGCAATTGCATGGTAGTTTTGCAGAATTGCCAGCACCTTTTTTTTTATTTCCTGAAGACAGGCCTCCAGAATGTCTGTTTGTCTTTGGGAAGTAAAATTGAACATCCTTGATGCAATGGGAGTTCTTGCGTAGTGCATGGGAAAATGGGAAACGCTTTGCATGTTTTCACGTGCAGGAGTGCCCTGGTGTGAATGGTGGCATGTTAACAGCTGGCAGACATGGCTTCAGGAGGACTGGCCTAAATGAAGTAGCCCTCTGATTCCATGCCCGTTGTTAGACCTGTCTTCCCCCAGGCTTTTTTGCCTACTTTCCCCCAACATTTGCTGAAATTCCTTTTAGTTAGCCACAGGACTCTGTGCACTTTACCACTGCAAACCTGTGCTAAAGAGCTTGTGCTCACACCCCTAATCATGGTTTGATTGGGTACACACGGACCCGTATTATACATTGTGCCTCTGGGGCGCTTCAGGCATGTGCTCCCGCTTTGTGGGCCCTGGGGACACAATGGTATTATAGCAGATGCTTGTGTGTTCTGCAATACAGATAGTGCTAGAGCACATGTTGCACCAGCGTTGTCATGAGAGAACTGTACCTCATATGCATTAGGGCATGGCCATGTAAATGAGGGAATCTATGTGCCTCTGGGTCTGTACCGTATTACCGACGTGGGCGCAAAGGCAAACATGCCTGTAAGAGGTGCACTGTAAGTGCACCACAAAAATGGCTGCACAACTTCAGTGTGCCTAGTAAAGTCAGCCCTCTGAGTGGGAGAAAGGGGTCCAATGGACCGCTCAGACATGCCCATGCAGGTGGATGTAGTCACTCACTGCACCCACCTGCAAAGGGATCTCTAATCGACCTTAAAAGTGCAAGCAGACTGCCGCCTGCAAAGTGAAAGATGAACCATCTTTTAAACAGCTGCTCTGTATTTCACATGAATGGGCTGCCCACAGGGCAGTGCAAGTTTGCGGTTGCTCTGGGGGCAGTGCATTTATCTAATATGGCGCACTTTCTTTGTTTGCGCAGTGTGCACCTTTTGAACGGTGCGCATGGCACAAACAAGGAAAGTGCCCCTATTCATAATATGCCCCTGATTGGCATATTTAGTTTACTTATATGGCCCCTAATCTGCATATTTAGTTTACTTATAAGTCCTTTGTTGAGTGGTATACCATATACCTAGGGCCTGTAAACTAAATGCTACCAGTGGGCCTGCTGCACTTATTGTGCTACCCATCTAAGCAGCACTTTAAAACATGTCCCAGGGCTGCCATTGAAGCCTGAATTCAGTGTTATATCGCCATGTGGACTTGGCATTTAAGCCCCCTTGCCAAGCTTTAAACCCTATTTTTATCACATATATGTCACCCCTAAGGTAGGGCATAGGTTGGCAATAGTGGTGGGTGCTGTGTAATCAAAAGGTTGGACAACTACTTTTAGGTTTTACACGTACTAGTAGTGAAAAACTCCTAAATTATTTTTTCACTACTCTGAGGCCAACACTTCCTCCAGGATGACATTGATGATTTCTTTTAATTTCGTTTAATAAGTTGTAATTCCCAATTGGGAGCCGGTAGCTGTGTCATCTTTGATGTCTATGTAATTGTAATAAGTTAAGCCATGCATTTTGTGCTAAGCTACCCAGGGTTAATCACAGGGTAATATAGTGACTTATTGTGGTTCACCCTGCGTGGGATTGTGGCTTTTGCTTGACCAGGGCTCCTACCAATTTCTAATACCCACCACACTTACCCTGATGGCATTGATGGTTGAAAGGAAGAATGTACACCAAATCAATTCTCCTGTATTTAGTTTCAAAATATTGTCAGAATTTTTGAGAACTCTTTTGTTTTCCATTGCTAAGGCACCATTGTGTGGAAAATTCATGTGGTGATATTTGTATTTTACACCTCTGGTATTCAACTTTCATAGCTATTTTGCCTGCAGTTTCTCATTCAGGTAAGCCTCACTAAAATGGAAACTAGTCAACGGATATATTTCTAGAACAACACTGCTAAACCTAGGGAGATGCCAGTTTATTTTTTGCAACAATTCTTTATTGGGGTTTTCGAAACACAAACAGGTGATTTAGCAATAAATCATTATACATAGAAAGCAGGACAATTACCATCATGGGGAGTCGCCGGGGTCATATAGAGTCCGGGGGTGGTGAGAACAGCTCACACAAAATACTCAAAGAGGCAAATGACAGTAGACTGGGGTATAGGGACCTGCCCCTCCCAGACCTAGTGGGCTAGAAGTGGACTGCATTCATCAGCACAGGTCCGGGAGGGTGGGTCATATCAGGGCAGATCAGAACTATCAACAGCAAGAAAGGGAACACAGATCGCCTCAAAGGCGTCCAGGTTGTTTTTGAGTTTATATGTCATGCATTCATGAGTGCCAGTCCTGTGGAGTTCTATGTTCCATTTATTGGCGTGGAGGGCCACTGGCTGCTGCCAATGGCAAAGGATTCAAAGCTTTGCTTCAGTGAGGTCAGCGGCAACTCACATATGTTTGCAAGAGGTGAGGTCCGGTAGATGCAAGGTATTGTGAAGGAGACCAAGGTGATGTGAGGAGGGAACTTGGAAGGGACAGTGATGGTGGAGCTGACACCATATATCAGTCCATTAGGCCACAAGAGATGGACATGCCCAGAGGTTGTGAAACAAATCCCAGCGATTTGCATCACACCTCCAGCATCAGTCATAGGGAAGCAAATGAGCCTGCTTGAGCTTTCATGGTGACCAATACCAATCATGCAGCACTTTGAAGTACTGATATTTAATCTGGGATTCCCTGAAGACCCTGTCATGCCCAGACATGAGGGACGCCCATGCCTTTAGCGAATCGGCCTTGCCAAGTGCCGTCTGCTTTGAAAGCTGCATTGCAGCACTCGAGGGACCAGAATGCAGGGCTTTGATGAGAACCTCATAGTGGCCCAAGACCAGACCCCGGTAGAAGCCGAGAGCATGGAGGTATTGCAGGACAGGCACGGTGGGGAGTGCCAGTAGTGCCGGCACCAGTGCCGCTCCCAGTCAATGTGTCAACTGGAAAAATCACCAGTGGTACACAGGCTGAAGGCCAAATTCCATGCAGAGGGAAGGTTGTGGCTGTAGCACCATCAAACATTTGATTCACCAAGAGCAATCCTAGAACATGCCAGGACTTCCAAGAAAATGGCGCACGTCCAATTCACATGGCAGAATTGTGCCACAATGTGGCCTTCACTTACAACAACTGAGGCACGTCTCTCAACCTGTCCATGTCTCTCCAAGCCGCCATCGTCCATGTGGATACTGGGATAGAGGAAATCAGCCAAGAGAGGGAGACTGGTGTGGTGGCAGGGACAGGGACGGGGCACCACAAATGTGATGGTCCAGCCTTGTCCTGAGGGGGGCATCCCAAGGCAGGCCCAAATGCCCCTCCCCCGGTGAGAGCTGGAACTCCATGTAGGAAGAATTCATACGCAGTATTCACAGTCTACCCAACTCCGTGTCCATCCAGAGATGCGCCGCCCAGATCCTGGACTTACGGTCTTACGGTCTATAGATATGAGTGCGAATATCAACATCACTGGACGCAAGGAGGATCCGTGGTATATGCCGAGGTAACATCCTGAGCAGATAGTTGAAGTGAGGAGCGACAGTCATCTTGATGGCCTGCACCTGACCCAAGAGGCAGAGATACAGTAGGGACTGGAAGTCCCACTATGCATGGTCCAGCAGTGGGAGCATATTATTCTCCAACATATGGGTAAGGCCTTTGTAAAACTTAATTCTCAGATAGGTGAGGCTGACAAAACCCATAGCATAAAGTAGTCGTTGACACTGGCAGCAGTGGTCAAGCGGGACATAGGAACGGCCTCGCTCTTGGACCAATTTGTTTTGGATCTCGACAACAGGGAAAAGTCATCCATTGGCAATACTGCAGCTGCTATTGATGTCCAGGTACTGGGCAGTGTAGTAAAATATCATTGGCATACAGAAGTGTCTTGACATCACCCACAGCAGTGGGGATGCCATTCTCTCCTGGTGATCGGCGGGTCACAGCAGCCTGGCACTCCATAGCAAAGGGGGAGGGGCCAGTCATGGTGAGTCCTGTGCACCATTGGGAAAGAGCCCAACAGAAGACCGCAGGGGACACCACGGCTTACAGGGCTACATAATGGAGCACCTTCCGAATTATGTGAAATAGGTATCACTAGTCAACGCAATCGAGCATCTTCTCAGCATCCAATGACAGAAATTTAGAGGGAGTCATCCTTCATCTGAAACAACAAATGGGACAGAAGTTACAGATGGTCTCTGGAGCTACGGCCCTGGAGGAACCCCACCTGGGACTCATGGATCATGACTTTGCTCTAATAGGTAGCCAGCTCCTTGGCCAACATCTTCATGTTGACGTTGAGAAGTGATAGCATTTTGTAACTGGCACAGACCAGGGGGTCCCTTCCAGCCCTAGGGGGAAGGATGATGGTGACTTTTTTGGAGATAGCCCATAGTGTGCCCACCTCTTTAGCTTCCACAAACAGGTGGGGGACCAAAATGTCCTTCCCTGCTTTATAGAATTCGCCTGGGAACCCATCCTTCCTGAGAGATTTACATGTGGGGAGGGCCGCTATGGAATCGTCCGCGTCTTCCTCAGTGATGGCCCCCTGACAGGGCACCCAGACCCTCAAAGGACAGTACCGGCAAATGTAAGGGGACCAGAAATTCCTCCATATGTTCTGAGGTGGCCTCTTGATCCACAGAGTAGAGGGGGGCATAGTCAGATGAGAACCAGACAGAAATATCATAAGGGTGGATGAGGAGGGCACCTGCAGAATCACAGATCACCGGAAGAGCAAGTTGCAATTCCCTCTGATTCAGCTGGGGCATACAAGCCAGCCTGCCTTCTCTCCGTGGACATATCTGTGCCACTGCAGCTTAACCAGGGCATTTCAGGCAGCCACATTGAAATAAGAGTTCTAGCCACCTAAGGATAGACAGTGTCGGGGAGGGTCATTAGAGTGAGTTTCCCATTCCTGGGGATTGCTGGCTGCATGCTCCTTGCATTTGGCAGCTGCCGTATCCGTCATCATAGAGCCCCAAAGGGTTGGCTTGCCGGACGTCCACAGCATCCTAGTAGAGGACACTGTGCCCTCATTATCTGAGAAGTAGAACCTTATATGGTCATATAGTTGAACCTTCCCCTCAAACAGCCCGTAGGCAAATGCCTGCATGCTCCAATGACTAGGGGGTGCATCGCGCTCAACGTCCAGCCCAAGCAGCACAGGACTATGGTAGGTCAGATTCATCTACTGGATATTACAAAAGATAATGCAGGGTAGGAGACAGCCATTCATCTGGAAGTAATGAATCTGAGACTGATTCCCGTGCGGACAACAAAGGAATGTGTACTCCTGATCCCCCAGGTGCAGTAACTACCACTCATCTACACGAGCATTGGCGGACATCAGGTCCTAGGAAGCGCTCTGCCGGCCTGTTGTGCATATCGTCTTGGCCATTCTGATGGGGCCCGTCACCTTGTGGAGCAACAAATTAATCTCTCGTCCCCAGTACAGCAAGCTCTCCTAACCACACTCCACATAGTCCAGCTGGCAGTCCACCATGTCCAGGCGAGCGTGAAGGGAGGACACTTCCTGTCAGACCGAATGAACTACAGCCATGAGAATCATCATCTTGACATCCAGAAATCTTAGTTCTCTCTATACCAGCAAATAGGAGCTGCCGGGCTATTTTTGTCCATGTCGATATGCAGCACGTATGGTGAGCAGGGGGTGCCAGCCAAAACCACGCAGACAATGAATGGCTCCCTGAGTGTATAGGCCCAGCCACCAACCCCAGGGATGGATGAAAGCGCTGAGAGTGCCTCACTTTGACACTATGCACAGGACCTCCTAGCCCAGGCGGAGGTGAAGCCAGCTGGGCTGGGGACCAGCAGGAGCAATACAGCCCAGTCAGCAGTGGTGTCAAGTCTCAGGGGGGACTCTCAAGAAAGTAGCAGAAGATGTAGGCCATCAAGGGAGAGTCAGTGTCCAACAAGGGTGATCAAGACGCATCCCCCACTTTGGTGTAATAGGGGGCAGGGGGCAAACTGTTCAGGGCTGCAGTGGGTCACCATCACCTCGGATCGTGTGGTGTGGCTCGGCAGGTTAGCCCATGGTTCCCTGGCAATATGGCCCAATCACTCGGTGGTGCCTCTACAAGCATAGGGGTCAATCGGTGCACTGCTGGCCCAGGGACATGTGCACCTGGCTGGCGCAAACCATTTGGAGTCAGGTAGGATGTGGACAGATGTAGAGAAGAGGCTTTACCAGTCCTAAGTTCCCAAGGCCATCAAGGAAGACAGCGGTGGCATGTGCACTGCTGTGCATGATGAGGTGTGGGGACATGGTAGGCAGGGCATTCCCGGACCAGCAGTAGGCAGAGTCAGAAAGGAGGCCATTACAGGTCTCGAGGAAGTAGGTACCATGCCCCGGGTTGCAACTCCCGAGTGCCCAGCTCTGCCAAGGCCCCATATTACTTGGTCGCAGCGCTGTCAATGCCGGTCCTCTGGGCTCCTAGCATTAGCATCGCTGAAGTCGTGGCTCCCTCGGCCACTAGAGCCAGGCACTGGGCCGCCGCA
This sequence comes from Triturus cristatus, assembly GCF_964204655.1. Classification (NCBI taxonomy): domain Eukaryota; kingdom Metazoa; phylum Chordata; class Amphibia; order Caudata; family Salamandridae; genus Triturus; species Triturus cristatus. Next base: position 884,488,898 of record NC_140587.1, on the reverse strand, counting down.
GGCCACAGTTGAAAACATAGCAAAGGCCGCTGTGTAGGACTCATGCTTCATGGGCTCCCTGCCACACACCTGCCCACATGACATCAGGCTGTAGGCTCAGCAGTGCAGGTGTCCCAACAGGCGAACAGAAATGGGGGTAGGGAGCAGCCATCTCGGTCAGCTGAAAGTCCTCCTCCTACTTGGTGATGTCAGTTTAACTGAGTATACCTTTGTCGACCCATTGTGTAAGCTGTGTACTTTTGGATGAAATGGTGGAAATGAAGGACATTCGAGTTCTAAACATTCAAGAGGTGAAGGCAGAGACAAGTAAATATACATGAGCAGTTTATAGTTTTGCCTTGGAATCCCAGGACCAGAAAACAAGTAGGGGCCATTCCAAAACTCGTTAACCATCTGCTGATATAAAAAAAAAGTGGATTTATGGCCTAGTCATCCATTGGTCAACTGAGATTTACAAAAAAATAAAAATAAAAGTTCATGAAAGTCTATAATTTAGTCACATAGGTACAGTACAAGAATATTGAAATCGAAATATTGCCTGACAGAAATATTGTGTCCTAAATCTACACACAACAGTGCAATAGTTTTGTAAACAATATTTAGGATACATTGATTCAATTAAACAATATTTTTGCTCACAATAACCTGACATAACATCTTCAAATGTTGCCTCATTTAAGGCATAATTTGATGTTTTACCACTATACCACAATATATTCCTGATAATATTGACTTGTTTTTTTTAGGTCTGGCTTAACAGCACAACTTTTGCCAGACCTTATGTGATCATTAGAAAAAGACCTTCAAGAAGTGCTGCCAAGTGAGGTTCTTTCACACCGCCCACATGTTGATGACCTAGAGCATGGGTAATCACAAACATTTGCTCTGGGGCCACAATGTACGGTTAGTGGTGTGCAGGGGCCACACTGATTCCAGCAGGGTGACAGGAGGGGGTCTGGCGTGTCATAGATAGAGTAAGGACGGTGAAATATGTTAAATAAACAGGCAGGCATTTATTTGCAGGTTAATAAATGCTTGCCCATGTATTTAACATCTTTTTCTAAATATTAGTGCTAGCAAATAAACAGCTGCTGGTGCTGCTGCTCACCAAGGGGGCCACATTTAAAGTTTAAGAGGGCCGCAGTATCACTGACCTGGAGTATAGGATTTGACTGGCCTGACGTTTTGCTTGTGCATCAAAACAGTGCTTATTTTGCACTCCGATTGACTAACAATGAGTGCTACCTCACCTAAAATGGCTGCCCCTTTCAAAGATAGCATGTGAGGGGAAACACTCTCCACCATGTTCTCGTGGTATTGGCTGCGAGGGCTTTTCTCTCACCAGGCTGCATGAGAGAACAGCAGTATGATTCAGACCTACCTGTTCATGGCCTGGTAGTTTTAGCCCCTGTGCAGTCGCTCATTGTGTGTGCATAGCTTATTTATGGCTTGTTTTGATTGGTATTGGTATGCATGGTTCATAGCTAGCGCTGCTGGGAGCTTGTAATTGATACTGAAGAACAGGATGCAGAGAATGTGGTGCATGGACAGAACCACAGATGAGTTCTGCCCAGGTCCACCTTGGGACAGTGGAGACAGTGAGGTTGTGTCACTGCACACTCAAAAGTGAGGGAGTCTGAGACCTAGCTATCAGCCTTAGAGCTGTCCCGGGGCAGTGGAAGTCCCGGGGCAGTGGAGGAGCCCTCATCTAAGCCATGGTGGATCGTGCACTGGTTAGGAGTTTGACACCCATCACTTTGTGACTGCTGAGGGTAAGAAGAGTGGATAGTGTAAAACAGGATTGAGGGGCACACAGATTACCTACCCCACAGCCCCTCATTCACATACAAGGGGTGTTTCTGTAAGAGTGCAGTGTGAGAGATGTCCCTATGTGAATGCAGGTTGAGTGCAAGGTTGAGTCTGTATGAATGCTGCATCTGTGTGAGGGTAGCCCATGATAGTGCGGGGTGAGTAGTGTGTTCACTTGAATGCAGGGTGAGATGTGTGGCTGTGTTATTGCAGGGTGGGCCTGTATGAGTGCAGAGTGAGTGAAATTCCTGTGGGAGTGCAGGGTGTGATAGGTATGCTTATGTGAATGCAGAGCGTTAGTGGTGTTCCCACAAGAATGCATCTTGTGCAGTGTACCTCTGTGAGTGCCAGAGGAGCAATGTACCTGCATGAGTATATCATGAGATGTGTGATGATGTGATGCAGGGTGAGACGTGTGACAATGTGTGTGCATAGTGCGACTTGTCACGATATGAATGCAGGGCGAGATGTGTGACAATGTGAGTGCAGAAGGAGACTTCTTTCTCTGTGAGTGCAGGGTCAGAGGTGTGTCCATGTGAGTACTGTGTGAGAGATATGCTTGTGTGAGTGCAGGGTGTGAGGGTTATCTGTGTGAGTGCATGATGAGCAGTGAGCCTGTGACTGCGGTGGTGAACAGTTTGCCTATGTAAGTGCATTCTGCATTGTGTGTTAATGTAGGCAGACTGGTGTACTTGTGTGTTATGGCTGTCTGAATGTACGGTGGGTAGTGAGCTCAGGTCAGTGAAGGGCCACTGGTGTGCCTTGTCAGTGCAGGGTTCAGCATTTCAATGCCAACCTTTTGTCATTGCCAATGCTTACTGATATAGTGCTTGCTATTGCAGTTTGTTAGTTTATTGGTAATGTAAATAGCAAGTATTGCTCTAAAGTGAATGAGTATCAATTAGTGTATTCCATGCAGATCGCCAAAGGGTTGAGTAAGCCCACCAGGGATTTCAACTTGGGTCCTGCAGGTCATATTGGATGCCTGCGTCAGTGAGACAATTTGGCATTTAACACATATTTACATATAATAGCTACTTTGTATTACTGGAGGCGACCTGATAGTGGTCTTAAAAAGGGCAATCATGTAAAACATAATTTTGAAAAAAGAAAAGATGTATCATGGGCATTTTTGCTGTTGTGAGACTCAACATCCATCCAGATGAAATACTTGTAATTCTCACAGACTAAGCAATTCTCCCCATGCCCCTTTGGGAATACAATACATTGTTTTTTTGTGAATTACCTGGTGGGACAGACAATCTCGGGGAATTTTGGCCTTTAATCTTCAAGCAGAGAAAATGACCATCATTTTCTACACTTCATCTTTCTCTAAGGATACTAAAACAGCTGAAGACAAATTGTTCCTGTGATGGAGACACTGATATTACAATTTCCACTCTACTCTGACCTTACTTTTCCATCTCGAATGGCAATGGTAGGAGTCTGTACGTGCTTATACTTACCAGGCCAACACATTTATATCACATCTTCACAGAAATCTCCTCAGTGCTCGGAATACTAACACCAGGAATTTATTTTAAATGTCTACCTACTTATTCCTGGAGGGTTTTTCAGAAATGCATTTTAAATGTCGTGGAACTATTCCCCAGCAGATTCCTTCTACACTTTGAGGAGCTTTGTGACTATTATCGAATTAAAAAATCATCAAGTTAGAACATCTAAATGTAAGAAAATCGTAACCACCTCCCACTTCTTCCTTGTGACTATACAAATGAAAAAAAAAAAAATTATACAGCTTTGGAACTAAAAAAATATTTATCATGTTAAGCTTCTAGCAGATGTCAATAATAATATATCAATTACAATAATAAAATAATATTCGCTCTGAAGAAAGCTCTTATGCGCATTGTGTCTGTTCACCGAGAGTTACACACGCTTGATTTCCAGGTTACTTAATGTAACACTCAATTATAATGCCTCCCACAAATCCATTTATGTTTATTAGAGGTGAACAACATTTTTTAATACTTTTCTCCCAAACTTCACCAAAATCGTGTTAAAACTATGACTAAAACTAATTGTTTGTAAGGCTTTTGGCATTTTGTTTTAATTAAAATTTGCATTTTCTCGCCAATTTATTGCAAGAAAACTATATTGCCAACATCTATCCTGTATTAAAAATATCAAAAGTAAAATATTTGGAAAGTGTTAAATCCATTTTCTTTTCCAAATTTAAAAAAGTTTTTGCAAGAAAAAACAGGGCATCATAGACAAACCATGATTAAAAGTACATGCTACGAATGTACGATAATTTGCGCATAACCTGACAGATTATTGAGTGTCTGCAGGATTGGGCAATGCAAAATGCTCAGGTAGCTAAGGCCCTAAATGATGAACTAAGGAACGAGATCTTGGGTATATTTACTGACATTTAGGTATCCAAGCAAAGCATGGTGACAGTGTGAAGGTGGGAGCTTGTAGTGTAAAAGTCTGCCATTCATCTGAATTTCAGAAGCTAACTGGAGCACCAAAGCACATCTTGGTGACCACAATCCTGAAATTTCTGAAAAAGGGATGAAGTGGATGCAATAGAGTGAGAAAGAAGAAGGTAAGGATAGATAGAGTGGGGGAGGAAATTGAGGAGCACATTCCGGGGAGGACTGGTGGAGGTAGAGAAGGGAAATATGTACGTCGGGTACAAATTAAATGTCCGCCTAATAGGAATGGTCTGTCATCTGCAGTGTACTTGGTGATGAAAAGATTCACATTCTTGCTTATTAAAAGATAAAGTGCACATAGTTCAAGAGTATGATGGGTTGGGCACAACATCATGATGTTGTGGCTGATCACATAAAAGGTGAACACGTGTATTCTACGGGGGTTTACTTTTCTGTAAGTATTTGTCAAAACTATCCCCCCGTTTCCTTGACCTGTATAATGAGGGTCATTTGCAGAATGTAATGCTGAAATTTCTTAAATTAAATCAGGGATTTGGTTTTCCACTCTGATAGTATTACTTTGACATGTATAGAGTCAGCAATAGATCTAAAAGAGGCAGAACTGATGGAGATAGATTTAACACCCAGAGTAGGCAGTGATCCCAAGAGCAATTGTAGGTAAGGAGTTGAATCTTGAACATGTCCAGAATTAGATCCCCTATGTGGACCCAGAGGGGTCACAGAAATCTGCAAGTGTAAAGTGTATGTTCCGTATCGTCCTGTGGAGTGTCGCATTTCCAGCATAAGTTGTTTTTGAGTAGAACCACTTTGTGCAGCCTGGCAGGTGTCCAGTATGTGTTGTGTATGGACCAGAAACGGGCTTGGCCCACTGCTGGAGTGATTTTTTTCAGTAAAGGGAGTTAGCTAGATTATTTCTTAAATTGAATCAGGAAATATGGGATTCTGGCATGTGGGATTTTGTCACATATTTTCTACATCCGTTTTACTAGGTAATTTGTGGAGTTCAAGAGTCTTGTATATTTTAAATGCTGCGTGTTCCCAATCTAAAAATTTGTTGAATATGATGGGGAGGTCGGTGTATGGGGCAAGCTAGTTTCCTGAGAGCGGATTTGAGTTTCAGGAAGTTTTAAAAGTCTATGTCTTGTAAGACAAAGTTAGTTTTTAAGGTGGAAACGGGTCTGGGGTTATCCTTGGTGCTTAGGTCTTGGATAAAGTTAAAACCCTTCTTAGCCCAGGATTCCAAGAATTATGACATGTTTAGTGCACCAGAGCAAGGCCATGTCTAAGCCTGACATTTTGTCACTCCAGTTTTTTTAAGATGATTCAGGGCATTCATAGTGCTTTTTAGTATGAGCTTAGAATGTTTAATGGGGAGCCTTGTAGCATGATTAATCGTTAAGGTGGAGCATAAGATTAGCAGAAACAATAGTTGGAGGTTTATTTGCATGTTTCAAAAAAAGGAAGAGGGGACTAGGAGCTTGTTATGGTCCAGTACCCATGCTCCATGTAGTAATCTCATGCCAAATGGTGGGTAATTGAGAGTGGGCACAATAGTTGTCCACAGGAAAAGAAAAGTAGAGAAAGGAACAAGGAAAAACCTAGGTCTAGACCCCACAGAGTAGTGGCAAGCATAAGTCATTTCTCTTGATACCCTCACACATACCTAGGGATGTCATGCTTCATCAACGGGTGTTGCTCCTCGTTGGGCTGGCGCTGCAATGTCCTACGGGTCCCCGAAGGGTCGCTTTAGTGGAGATCTTTTGATAACGCTGAATGATGAGTGAGGGTGTGAGATTGAGGGTTTGTAAGGGAAGGTGAGTGAGTGAATGATAAAACTGGCTACCAAAAAGAAGTAGATTTAATGTGTGGGTTCCCCTGACAAGTTAAAAAACCCGTAGGTTATGGGCTTCTGACTAAGCAATAATGTGCCTCAGTAACTCTTCGGTCAACATGTTTCGCGTCCTAAAAATGGTCATAGTGATCCCGGGCGCTTCCTCAGGTCTAGCAAAGTGAAAAGAAACCATGAATGGGTATAGAACCCAACTATAGTAAAATAGGCGGTCCCCCTTGTGGCAAACTGCAAGGTGGCTTCAGCTCAATTAGTGACCGCTCTTGTTTTGACCTATTAGTAAGAGGCAAGTGGCTCCAGATGCTAGCACGTGTTCGCCCGCACAGTAACGGGGGTTGCTATTGGGTGCACTGCCTTCCACCACCTACCCCTTGCACACGTGCCTGCATATTGAGCCATGAGGGAGAGTTTTGTTATATGCAACCACTAAGAATCTTGGGAAGCTAGGAAAGTCAGTTGATATTTTTGGAGATCTGGGAGATTGAAGCCCCCTTTAGATTCACTCATTTTGAGTTTGTCTGGGCATATCCTAGCTTTCTTATGTTGCTACACAAAATCAGGATTCACCTTTTCAATTGATTTGAAAAAAGATGTGTGGATATTGAATTGGGAGCATGCTTGGCTGTTGAAAAATTTGCCAGGGGAGCAATCATCATTTTGATTGTTTCAGTTCTTCCCCCCACGTAATATGTTTACGGGACCAAGTGTTTTGCAGGTCCTTGTTTTTGGGTAATCTATTATTTTCTTTAATTGTCAACAAGATTTTAAGGTCATTGATAGAAGATAGATTGATGACTGCCATTTTAACCCTGAATTCCATATTATCGTAGAAGTGCAATGAACTATTAGTAGGAATACCTTGTTTTTCTCTAGGTTTAGTGAGTAACTAGAAATAGCAGAGTATTTAGCAATTTTAGCCATGATCTCTGAAATAGCTCTGTCTGCATCTTCTGTGACTATGGTGACCTCATCTGCTCAGGCTGCTATAAGTTTTCTACCACTAGAAAATTGTATTCCTTTATTATTGGAGATGATCTTTAGGGCTATCAGTAAATACTCTTACACCAGCAAGAATAATAAGGGGGGGTAGAAGGCATCCCTGCCTAGTACCCTGGGATGGGTAAAATGGGCTTGAGAGACGACCATTTATCCTTACCTTTGCTTCTGGGAGGGAGTAGAGTGTCATTACTGAGCAGATGAAATATTAGGTCATATCTTAGCAGGATCACATGTAAGAAGGTCCAAGAGACTTTGGCAAAGGCCTTTTCCACATCCAGTGCTAAGGCACCTGTAAGTGAGTTTAGATTTTTGATTTTATCAATCACGTAGCAGAATAGACTTGTTACCTGCTGCTAGCCTCCCTTTAAGGAAGCTGGTCCTGATTGGGTGTGTTAAGTTTTTGTGTGACTTTTTCCTATCTGCAAGCTAAATGTTTTGCATAAAGCTTGCAGTTGAGGTTAATTAGTGATATGGGTTAATAGGTCTTAGTATCCATGTGGTCTTTTCCTTCTTGTGGTATGGCCACTAAGGTAGCATTGGTTCCTGTACCAGATATGGTGCCTTCTCTTACACAGTGTTTGAAGAGTGAATTCAGAAGGTCAAGAGGTACATTAGCGAATGATTTATAAAAAGAGCCAGCGTAGCCACATGGTCCAACGCTTTTCTTGATTTGAGTTTCTGGATGGCCTCTGTAATGTCTTCCTTTTTGATTGGTTTGTTTAGGGAGGTATACTCAGCAGCATCAATGCTTGCGATGGGCATATTGTGGACATAGAGTTTGCATGCCTTGATAGATATGTCCTTGCTTCAATTGTATGGGTTGGAGGAGAAGTCTTGAAATTACCTGAGTTTTTTTCGGTTGAGTGAAGGTCTTCCCCACTTTTATTTCTAGCTATATAAATTATGTATTTGCTTTTGGTGCATTTGAGGTAATTTTTAAAGAGTTTTCTTGTCCTGTTTTTATGCAAGCATTTTCGGCTCTATTTATGTCACTCCATTTGTGTACTCTTTCGCTCAGCATTTTGTTTTGTACGTGTTGGAGGTACATAACCTTTGGTAAGAGGGCTGAGCCCTTAGAGTGTCTGAAGGTGTTTCCTAAGTTTGTAAAGTCATTTTACAGTTCTGAAAGCTTTTTATTTATGGATCTATTTTGATTGACATCAGGTTTGCTATAGTTCCTTTTAGGGCAGCTTTTTGTGCGTCCCAGTTAACTACTGGTGAGGTCATTGAGGAACTATTTTTTTCTAGATAATGGGCAATTGCCTTGAGAACATAGTGGTTGTATCATCTATTAGGGAGTCGTTAAGTCTCCATTGTTCCCACCTACCTCTACTTTCAGGGATATACATGCATTAACAGAGACAGCTATTGGTTCTATCCTGGGGTTGGAGCTCCAGGTACTAGATTTTTGTCAACTAGTTTACAATCAATTCTAGAAAAAGTATGGTGTGGATTGGAAGAAAATGTATAGTCACTGCTTGTTCGATTGTATAATCACCATATGTCTATGAGATTATGGTTGTCACAATCTTTCCTCATCTGGGAATGAGATTTGCAGTGTATGAATTTGGATTTCAACAAACTATCCAAGTTTCCATCCATAGGGATAATGAAATCACCTCCTACTATGACTCGAGAGTCCTTGGGAAGTTCAAATACAGTTCTTTTTAGAGATTTTTAAAACTCAAAGGAGTTGTCTGTGGTAACATACATATTAATAATGTAGAACGTTTAATCATTTTATTTAGCTTTAACTATCAGCCATCTCCCATCACTGTCATAGGCATGTGAGTCAGAATTGAAATCCCAGATGATCTTGAAATGATTGTTATTATCCCATGTTTCTTGTGTGGTGCTGGAGACTGAATGGATTCAGCTATTCATGAGGCATTAATTTTTATTAGGTCGAGCCTGGGCAGCGCATGTGCTGCAATCCGATAAGCTGTATTAGAGTATAGAATAGAAGCCCCACCCACTCTCCCACCATATTTGTCATTGGCTTGTGTCATTGTCATTCGTAAATGCGGTCTTCTGATTAGTTAATATGCTTGTTAGACCCTCCTTAATGCCTCCTTGCCTTCGTTTGTAATCTCCCATGAGGGCTGGCCCTTTTACTTCGGTTGTTACACAGTGCGACTTTTTTAGTCTGTAAGCACTATTTTCTTTAATGAGTTTATTCTACTGCAGGCATGACACGCTTTCCTGCAACATTCAACGCGCCATGCATACCTTCACTTTCCGAGCAGCCCGAGACAATGGAGGCTGCTTCTTTAAATAGGTCTTGCATTTACAAGAGTTTGAGCTATTGGCATTGTAAAAGACAATGCCTTTTATGTATGTGTTAATTAGCAAACCAGATAAATAAAAGCATGGTCATTTACAATGCCAATAGCTTTTATCTCTCACAAATGCGAGACCAATTGCATTGCAAATGCTTGTATTGTCTTTAAAGTCAATTCTGGTTTCTTGTAGTAAAGCTGTGTCATCCTTCAGTCTGTGACAATAATCTACGATCTTCCGTCAATTAACAGGATCACTTAAGCTTTTGGTATTTAAGGATAAAATGTTGAGATTGTTGTGTTTCATTGTGTTGAATTAGGAAGTATGGGCCAGATGTATCAAGAATTGCTTTTGCGATTCTTAAATAGCGAATTTGACTGATTCGCTGTTAAAGAATCGCAAAATGCAATGTATGTAGGATGTGCAAACAAAAATTGCAAATCCTACATATTCCTTAATAGAGAATCGCAAATTGCGATTTGCTATTAATGAATGCCTTCCCATTCATTTCAATGGGCCTAGAGGCCCATAGAAATGAATAGGATTGCATCCGCAATGTGCAAGTGCCAAATAGGGACTCGCAAATTGCGCATGCAATTTCAAGGGTGCAAGGGTGCCAAAAGGACACACTGTTGCACCCCTGAAATATGCATGTGTGCATATGTGGCGCTAATACATGCCCCAAGGGCATGTATGAGCGCCACATGCCACTTAGAAAAATGCTAAAAAGTGCATTTTCAAAGGAATTTGCAAATTGCCACCAACCAGAAGTTGGTGGTAATTTGCGATTCCTTAGAGCCAGGTTGCAAATTTTTCTTGCTTCCTGCATTGCATTTAAGGAATCACTAATTGCGTTTCCCTAAATGCATTCTCAAAATAGGTAATCACAAAAATTGCAATTACCTATTTTGTGAATGCCTTTTGGGATGATACAAACGGAAAAACGCTTGATACATCTGGCCCTATGTGGCTTGGAAGATCAATGTAGCGAGAAAGGAAGGGGACATAAGATAGGATTCCTAGATCCCAAGTTATATTGCCTTTAATCCACTGAGGAAGACAAGGTAATGTTGGTGTAATGATATAAGACTGTGCGATGGTAGCAAATTACCAGTTGTGAATATTAAACACACCTCACTTCACCTGATTTATTAGAGTCACGTTTTTCAGGACACCCTTATGTTCAAATTGACTGCGTCTGGCAATTGCACCAAATACAGCTCTAAGGACAGTAAAGACTTAATAAGGGGGTTGCATTTTTAGATGTGATATATTTTTAGGACAAAAGGATAACGCCTGGCCAACTATTGACACTTCTTTCCTAAGAGAATTTAACTTTTCTTCAAGTCACTCCTCTTTTATAGCAAATAAAATACAAACAAAATCTTTCCATTGAGACTCCTGAGTGACACAAATGATTGGAATGCCAGATCCTATCTGCTTTATATTTTTAAAACCTGGAAATATTGTGGCATCTTTCCAAATTTTGAAATCACATTTATTAGTGGGAGTAGAGACATTGGCAAACTATATTATCCAATGTGTGGAAAAACAACAATGTTCCCCTGGCTGGAGCATAGCCTCCCATCACCATAAAATCCATGCCCCAACCCCTAGCCTGCAGGGGACCCTGCTGGCATTTACAGACCGCACATTGCAGGTGGCAAATGCCAGTGGATTTGACCACCAAACTGGTGAGAATGAGCGGGAAAGAACCCAATATTCCAAAGGTTTATTCTCCATTCCAGGGATACAAAGTAATAATGACTGGATTTAAGTACAGGTATCCTGTTATGTATCATTGCCCCAGTATCCCAGCACAAACCTCCAAGCAACTTCTAAGGAGAACCCAAGGGTCGAGCCCATAATTCCACAAGTACTGGGGTGTGTTTCCTTATGTCACAAAAAATGGACTCACCTACAGGTAAATGGATTTTTATTTAGTATTGTTAGAGAATCATCTAGTGATCACTCTAAGCCTACATCACATAAACAATTATTCCCATAAACATGCTAACATTTTAATTCAGAGGAAATTATACTGACACTTGGTTGCTTTTGGAATAATCAGCATGAGAATCCTAATGTCATTCTCTTTTTTCATTTTCTCTCTTGGTTTTTGTTAGACCTGACATCCTTGGCATGCTATTCCTCCAAACATTTTACCTTCTCCTCCCCTGTTTTGCTGAATATCTTTTTGTTGACTTTAGTACTCTGTGCACTTTTCCACTGCTAACCAGTCCTAAAGTGCTTGTGGTCTCTCCTTCAAACATAGTAAAATTGACCAACACCTCATTGGCACACTTAATATACTTGTAAGACCCCAATACATGGTACTACATATATTCAGGGCCTGGCAAGTAAATGCTACAAGTGGGCCTGCAGAACTCATTGTGATACCCAGTTCAGTTTCAATAGCGCTGTAAAACATGTCTCGGGTCTGCCACTGCAGCCTGTAGTGCATTTTTAAAACTGCCATTTTGATCTGGCAAAGCCTAAACATTATTTGTAATACAAATAAGTCATCCTTAAGATAAACCCTAAAGGTTCATAGGTCAGGGTGCATTGTATGTAAAAGATAGGACATGTTTACTTAGGTCTTACATGTTCTGGCAGTGAAAAACTGCTAAAGTCCTTTTTCACTGTTGTAAGGCCTATCTCTCCCATTGACTAACCCTGGGTGTCCTTATTACATTTAATAAGTGCCTAATTTAGATTGGTAGCAGATAGAGGTGTGCCGTTCAGGCTCAAATGAATTACAATTTAAAATCCTCTTGAATAGCAAAGTCAGATTTTAAATCACCATTCTGAAATTGCCACATTTTTGGCATTTTCTTGTCTCAATCATTTTTACCTTCACTCTGTGTCTTGGGTCACATGACTGTGAATGGCTCTGCTGTTGGGATTTGTGTATTCCTTCCAGACAGTGACTCAAATGATGCTTAGGTGTGCACAGGTTTGGCTATCCTGGCAAGATGACTGAGGAGGAACTGCATCCAGCCCCTCCCTTTACACTTCAGAGGGATTTGCCTCTTCCACACACTAAGAAATCTGACACTAGGCCTGTCCTGCCTTTTTCGAGACTTGACAGGTGAAGGAGAATAACTTTCCAGAACCAGAAATGAGGGTTGACAGGAAGTGCCCCCACAGAAGACTGGCACCAGGTATACATATTGGACCTCCAGAGCCACTTTTATGAACATTTCTGGACCTGTAGAAGTTACAGAAGAAGGCCTGCCATTCTGCCAGAGGATTGCCCTTCTGCTTGAGGACTGCCTTGCTGTCTGAGAAGGAAGATTGGATTTGTCTATCTTCATTCCTGTCTACCCAGAGTGACTCCAAGGGTCAGTTATTTTTCTGGAGTTTTATGATTACACATTCATTTTTGTTCGGCACCGGAAGATTACGTGATTTGCCCAGAATCACAGGATTTTGCACGTCCTTGCTGAGACACGAACCCGGTTCCACAGATTTGAAGTCGACTGCCCTAGCCGTTAGGCTACATCCTCTCCTGTGTGAGTTACATGGACAGAAGAAGCTCTTGAGGTATACTTGCAACTTCCCAGATGACCTGCTGCAGCTTGGCCTGCCTGAGCCCTGCTAGGTTCTGCTGGAGTGAGTCCTGTATCCCCAAGAGGTACCTCCCGGGTCTCGGACAACTGGCTGATGTCAGAATGTAGTCCTCTGGAAGAAAAGGTGAAAATCCTGACACTTGGGCTCCTTGTAACTGTGAACAGGCTAGCTCATGCCATGACACTGCAACAACCGCCAACACTCTGGTGAGACCTGCTCTTCATGCTACAGTGACCACCAATGATGACCAGCAATGCGAGAGCTACATTTTGCAGTACAACAACAGCCTACGGCGACTGCCAACACAAAACTACCGCAACGACCGTCATGCAATGCCTGATTGTTTCTTTGTGCTACAGCAATGGCAGCCCTAGACGCTCAGCCTGCTATTCATGCTACAGCAACGACCATCCACTAAGCTATACCTGCTCATTGCGTCCTCCTTCAGCACAAAATTAACTCTTTGCACTGGTCCCAGAACTTAACTCTTCAGAGGGAGTAACCTAGTACCTGTATCTGACCCGCACTCCATTGTGGTCAGCCTGAACTTGTGAATTTCCCCCGGTTCTAGTGCAACCAGATGACCGCAAGTGGTGCTTTCTGATTTTAGGCATAATTTCCATAGAAAAATGTAATTGAGTATCTCCGGTTCTCCAAATGGATTTGTGTCCTTCTGGTATCTTTGTGGTTATTAAAATGTATTTATTTTTTTTAAAATTGGTTTGGGATTTTTCTTGTGTTTTGTTTTCACTTAATTCATATATTGCCTCTAAGTTCAGCCTGACTGCCTTTGTGCCAAGCTAGGAGAGGTTTAAGGACAGGTTAATTTAGTAACTTTTGTGGTTCACCCTGAAAAAGATTGTGGTTGTTGCCTGAGTGATGCATAGTATAAAGATTGTGGGAAGTATTTAGATACTTAGAGATATCACATTCCTGGTCAGGGGATAAGTTGCACAGATAAGCCAGTGTTCCCTGTTAGATTTCTTGCTAGGTTAAATGTGGAGCAATATTGAGCAACTCTATAAATATAGACACTCGCCCCATTTCCAATTCCATTGTGGGATGATTTTCAAAATAAATAAAACCAGCTGATGTTTCCTATAAGTAGAACTTAAGGTGGTGTAAGGCGATGTACAGCATTTTCACTTCTAAATTTCTGTACAAATATCTGCTTAAGAAAGGGCGGTACATTTTTAAAATAGTGATGATTACTCACTAGAGTTTTCTACATTCTGTAGCATGCAGGCTAGAACTAAGGATGTGCAGAAGCGGGTTATTGTTTCCACAACATTTAAAACATTTTCTGCTTTTGATATGACGTGTGGTTTGCGGTTATCTTATTTAAAATTTCATGTTAGTTTATACCTTGTACAAAAAGCTCATCTAAACTGCTTGCAATAGATTGGTCAAGCAAAACAATTCTCATCAAGCCACTTTGTCCTTAGACCTTTTTTCCCTAGAAAAAATGACATAAAATTGCATGCACAATGTGAATTTTCAAATGATGGAACATTTTAGTCATTTTATGAGCATATATACATTTTTGCCTGATCCTAGTTAGAATGTGGAAACAGTTGAAATATCAGCTACAGATGAATGTAACTCTATTTTGTTGATGAGGGCTTTTCATTTAAATTACTATTGTGATGGAGGGCGGATCGCCACCGCGAAGCCGGCGGTGGCGATCCGCCCGCCATCACATCACAATTTACCACCCGCCATATTACTATGGTGGGGGGTACCACGGCGGACGGAAAGTCCGTCCGCCGCTTTTCCGCCGGTCGGAAATCATCACGATTGCTGGCCGGGTGAAAAAAGCCCACAATATGGTGCCTTATTATGATGGATGCGGTGGGAATGCCTTTCCATGGCAGAGACTCCGCCATGGAAAGTCATGCGGAAAATGACTTTGGGGGCCCGTTGCGGGCCCCTGGGGGGGGTGCGTGGGGAGGTGGGTGGCTGCACTAGTTACCCCCCTTCATTGCCATGCACAAGGTGGCAGGCAGCACATGGTGCCTGTCACGTTATGCATGGCGATGCAAAATATGCCTCTTTGGCATTGCAGCAGGTATTGCTTACATCACCGCCCGCCGCAATGCCAAAGATGCTGGATGCGACTGCCAGGATAGCGGTCGCATCCTAATTGGCGGTGCAGGACCATCGCACCACTGGTGGCCTGGCCCAGCACTGCTAGGATGGCGGGCGGACTTCCTAATGGGGGCCGTAATGCCTGAATATGAGTTTCTCAGTGCATGAGAAGAACGGCATTCCCCTGCCCCTCTCCTGCACCGGCAAATTCGACCATCGGCCGCCCTCCAGATTATGAGTTTTCTCGTTATCTGCTGGGCGGTCCTTTGGCATTCCCATGGCGGTGCCTTTGAAAAATCACCGCCAGGAGAACCCCAAAGTCCTTTCCTGCCTGGCATGGAGTGCCAAGCATATTGCGTGCCTCTGACTGCTGCACAACCGCCAGGGAGCATGGTTCCCTGAAGGTTGTGGCTGTCCAATGTAGTTGTAATTCAGCAGTCAGACCACTAGTGCGGCAGCCCCAGACCGCCATGCACCTCCACCATGAATTTGAACTCATAATTAGGCCCTAAGTCAGAGGTCTTCAATCTGTGGGGGCTGACCCCCAGGGGGTCACTCATTCCCGGGCCTCACTTCTTGGACTCTTGGGAAGAAAAACGGCCCGAACAGTTCATTATGAAATTAAAGTACTTAAAGCTGTAATGCCATTCAAGAAGTGTTCACTTGTGCTGTGAAACCGGAGCTGATCAGACAGCTAAACAAGGTTTCCTTCCAGGAGGCTTGCCTGAAAGGGATGGAAATATACGCTATGAGTTAATCTGAAAATGCAAAGGGCAATTTGCAGTTGTACAGAGTGATTGGGAGCCGGTACTGGCTTTCAGTGATTGAATCACTGGAAGCTTTGTGACGAGCTGTGAAGTGCTTGCTTCTAATTGTAAATATATTTACATAGTGCTTGCTATCCCGGAGGAGGTGTTGAAGGCCAGTAAGGAGCAAGAAAAACAAGCATTTGAAATGCAATAGGTCTCTCATTTTAGAAACTTTGACCTATTATTTGTAAATGACAAAGCCTTTTATTATTGCAGGTGTTTAGTAAACACATAAATAATTGGCATAGTCATTTACAATACCAATAGGTCAAAGTTTCTAAAATGCGAGGCCTATTGCATTGCAAATGCTTGTTCTGCATGAGGCAGAGTTCGCACTATATAAAAGTACAAAACAATTAATGATTCTGGAATGTGGGCTACTTTTTTGGGAGTACCCCGGCCTAATTATGGTCCCGATCCCACACTGATGGCCCTTGGTGGCCACATGCATTAATATTTGGGGACTGTTTTTCATCAGGTTCTGACCCAGCAAAAGAAAAAGAGGAAGACAATAGAAAGTGGTGACAAATGGAGAAAATAAGCGTGAAAATAAACCAGCAAAAGTGAGTTAAAGAGACACGGAAAGAAGGATGGTGGTAAAAAAAAAACAGGGGAATCAAGACTAGGATCCCTGGTGATCAGTAAGCACAGCATTCAGTATAACACTAGCTCTGGGCTCCTAAGAAAAAACGTGGGCCGCCACTCTTATGTTTATTACAAATTAAGCACTGGCCCAGTGTCCTAAACACAACCAATATGAGACAACGGACAGTGACTCTAAGTTGGCCTTTGATTCCTGAGAGCCAAACTTGTCTAGCATCAGTGCTTAATTTGAGCCGGTGGTTACCGGAGGGGAACATAGGCACTTATTTTTGGATACCAGTACTTATTTTTCTGTACCAGATATTTACAAGTAAGAGAGGGAAAACACATAGGGGCTCCTTACGATCCGCCCGCCATCGTTGCGGTGTTGGGACTGCCCGCCAGACATGCGGCGGTGGCACCACTGAGATTAGGATGCACCCACCATACTGGCGGGTGCATCCTGGGCTTTTGACATTGCAGCACCGCAGGCAATGTCAAAAGGGCGTGCACAGCATTTCCCTGCACTACGTGGTGCCTGCCACTTGGTGCATGGAAATGAGGGGGGTACTATGGGTACCCCCAGTGCTGCAAACCCCCCCAAGGGGGTCCGCAACGGACCCCCAAACCCAATCCCTGCCAGCCTTTCCATGGTGGCATTGCTGCCATGGAAAGGCCTTTGTTTACCCACATCTTGATTTGGCGGACGGTGCCTGCTGGGCACCGCCACCATTTCAGGCACCCTGCACCCTCCACCAGGCAATCGGGACGATTACCTTTGGCGGAGAAAGCGGCGGACGGACTTTCCGTCCGCCGAGGTACCCACCGCCATCCTAATTTAGTGGTGAGTAATGCGCTTCGTGATGGCAGAAGGACCGCCACCACGGGGCTGACGGTGGCGGTCCTTCCACCATCATAATGACCCCCATAGATTGGGAAGACAGAGGGAAAAACCGGCAAGCAGTCACAAACAGAAAATACGAACCCGCAAGTGCGGTCAAGAGAAAAAGGGCAGGGTGTGTCTGTAGTTGCAGGTATTCGGTGTGCAAACGTTTAATTGCTTTGATATGGGAATTGGGGACGTTTATGGTTGTCGAGGATGAGGAGTACCAGATTCCAGAAATTTTTGTCAGGAGGGGGTCCTTACACCTAAAAATGTTTGACAGGGGTTCTCGCCATCAAAATGTTTGAAGACCTCTGCCATAAGTTGTATAAAGCAGGAGCCGTCCCACTGATAGTACATTTAAAAGAAAAAACATATATAGCAATGAGGGTAGCAAAAGATTAATGGTTATTCAACTATGGAGTATTTAAAATGCAAAAAAATAAGAGAGGAAAAGTAGGCATTACCAATTTAAAAATGTGAAGCAGTGTGTAAAATCTTGCATGACTTTATGATGGGCTGACTCATCTGGAAATATAAACGATTTCATTCATTTGAGTGATAAGTGTCTACTGGCATAGATGGGGCTCTGATATCATTAGTGAAGCAGGTGCAGTGTCACTAAGTCCTCTCTATCTGAGGGACCCACTGCAACATGGCTATGACTGTGTTGTTCCTGTGGTGGGTCTTCATTTTTCACACGGGCATAAGGTTCCTTTGTAAACATGCTACATATGGTCATGAAAAGGAGCAACTGAAGAATGAATGGTAGGATGAAGCAGAGACAGATGAGATGTTGACATGTGCCTGGCAATATGCAGATGCAACTATACTATCTCAATTAACCAGCAGTATGAGGACCACTGCGGTCTGTGCAGACTGATTTTAGGGCCATCATGGTAGACTTTATGGCAGACTACAGTGTAACAGAGCATAGGCAAATTGCAAACATTGCCTTTTTTTAAGGTTGAATTGACACTTTCCTTATTGGCCTTTACCAGAACAGGGTAAATCCCAGCAGCAACACATTTTACAGCATCTGCATACTGCGGGAAAGGAACATAGGGCCTGATTCACAGAACTAACTTAAGACAAAATCCTAAACTTACTACCATTTTGGTATTCACAGAAGGCACTTACTCATTTTGGTATTCACAGAAGTTAGGAGTCCTAACTTTAGGACTCCTAAAAGCCGTCTGTGAATACCGAAAGTCTTAAAGTTAGGATTTTTCTCAGTTTGGGAGTAGAAAAGTTAGGACTACTAACTTTAGGACTCCTAAATGCCTTCTGTGAATACAGAAAGTCTTAAAGTTAGGATTTTTCTCCATTTAGGAGTAGTAAAGTTAGGACTCCTAACTTTAGGACTCCTAAATGCCTTCTGTGAATACCGAAAGTCTTAAAGATAGGATTTTTCTCAGTTTAGGAGTCCTAATGTTAGGAGTCCTAACTTTACTACTCCTAAACTGAGAAAAATCCTAACTTTAAGACTTTCGGTATTCACGGAAGGCATTTAGGAGTACTAAAGTTAGGAGTCCGAACTTTACTACTCCTAAACTGAGAAAAATCCTAACTTTAAGACTTCTGGTATTCACAGAAGGACTTTAGGAGTCCTAAAGTTAGGACTCCTAACTTCTGTGAATACCGAAATGAGTAAGTACCTTCTGTGAATACCAAAATGAGTAAGTGCCTTCTTTGAATACCAAAATGGTAGTAAGTTTAGGATTTTGTCTTAAGTTAGTTCTGTGAATCGGGCCCACAGGACCAGGATAAATGGAAGTGTGTTGGCACAGATGCCAATATTTCCAAATTTTTATGCTTGCCCCTGCTCCTGATGACAGACAGCCACAGGACTTTTCATCAAATATTTAAAAAAATGTTGTGGCATACCTGTACAACACAAAAATCAACGTCTGGTATGATTTGCCAAATATATTGACAAAAAAAGAGAGGTTTGTTCAGCATTAGCCTGTGAAGCTGTGGACTTAACCAACATCCCACAGAACATCTTTATCTCAGGTGATGACTTTGGTGGAACTGCAGTCATTTTTACTGTACCGGAAACGTCATAAGCAAATGCACTTAGTTTAGTATTATGGGGGTAAGTATTCTGGAGTAGATAAAATATTCCTCCTACTGTTTTTGGCATTTGTTTGCTGGAATCTTGTTTCGCTTTGTCTTTTTTGTCTGAATTTTAGGTTATGTATCCAAAGGTTCTGATTTATGGAAGTAGGTCATCATCTCCTCATAACATTACCAGTTAACTTTATCATTACTTGTAAGTTTTTGACCCACACTGACAACATCTCACCCTTTTAGACAGATAGAAACACTGGCCCTTCGCGTGTGTTTAATCATACTCCTGCTTGCACCTCTTACATTGAAGCTGCGGAAACTATATCCTGGCACTTAAAATATCTTTACTTTTTATCAACCTCATTAGCAGCTCTGTGACTGTGCATCTTTCCTTGTTTGTGTTGGATGGTCATAGCTTCGCATTTGAATGGATGCATGTGGGTAGTGGAGGGATTGCAGGAGCACTTCTCTTTTGCCCTGGTGTGCTGTTTTAGGCAGCTCATGCTATTCCCCTTAGTTTATTGGAAGGATGGGAAGATTCTTTTTGTATCTCTGTATCTATGTTGAGTCACTCTTTACAAACACTGATCCCATTCACTGCCATTTCTTCTTCATTGCAAGATCAGGACTTGAAGATGAGATGGAGCAATCAGTTTGACCCCCAAAAAGAGATTCCCCCGTTCTCTTTGATTCTGGGATTTGTAGACTAGAATCTAGTAATTCCGTGACTTGCCATGTTTCCTTGACCGATATATGTAGGGGATAACTGGCTATCTCACATGTGCTTTGGTTCCAGAAGATCTCAATATTCCAAGTTAGAGCTCCAGAAGACTTCAAGAATCTTTGTAAATAAGGCCTGAAAGATGCTCATGACTTTTAAATGAGTAACTCATCTTCGGACATTCATAGTTAATGAACAGTACTTTGAGGTTGAAAGATCATCGCTTAAAATTCCCATAGGCATAGCTTGGTCAGTAAGACTGGGAGGTGCGAGCGTCAGATTTTCCAACAAACACGCTGGCATATCTTGTGAAAATACATTATATGAGAAGCAGGGCATGAGGGGGGCTTAAGGAGCAGTGGGAAGGGAGAAAAATGCGGATTGTTAGGGGTACTTAAAACTCATGATTTTGTAAAATACCAATTTTTAAGACCTTGAAAACCGACATTGTTTATGTATGTTTTTTTGTCTGTGTGTGTAATGAAAATCCCAAGAGATATCCGGGCAAACACTTCAACATACTCGACTTAAAGCACTGCACCCAACTATAAATTAGAGAATATTGTTATTTTGGAGGGTGTAACACCCCAAACATGCCCCCTCCCCCACAGATACGCCCTGTGGACTCCTTGCCTAATCTGTCTTCAGTTTTGAGATGTGTGGGCAGTGCATCCTCCAGACGTTGCACCCTGGTTATAGAAAATGATGTGAGATGTATTGTCTCAGTCATGCTAATCATAAAGTATGAATTTCTTCACGTAGCCAAAGTACTATGCTACAAGTCATCTTCCCATACCCCTGGGAATCAAAATCGCCATCAGCTGCTTTATCAGGGCAGGTTACATTGTTTTTGGCTACTTAGACACCAGTAAAGATCACTGGAGGAATATTTGAAAGGGCCAAATTCCTTTCACTCTTCAGCTTCCCTCAACTAAAATGTATAATCTGAACAAAATATTCTTTCTAAACCATTGGGCCATAAGATGTGTTAGGTAGTGATGTCAGAAACCACGTTTGCAGGTGTGATATCCTTCCTATTATAAGTAAGTAGTTGAAGAGAAGTGTGATTTGAGCAGGGAAAATCTAATAGATTAGTTTCCATCTAACCAGAGTGACACTTTTTGCATGTGGCATGTTCATCACTATATGATGTGCCATTTACTCCGCCTGTCCGGCGATCCATATAGGTATCTCAGAGTGTTAGCAGACTAAGTTGGAGGTATGCCCAGATTGGGACCGTACATATTCTCAGGTTACTCTAAGCAAATATACCGCAAGAATCCTGCAGATCTCCCTGTCAGTATGAGGGGGGGATTCTAGCAGTCAACACTCACCCCAAACATTTGGGACTTGGAAGGACTGTTTGAGGGGAGCAATGCTACTTTCTGGGATGGCAAACTGCCCTTTTTTAGTACATATTCTGGCCATCTATAAGAATATGGCTTGCTCAACGGAACAACTGGAGAGGGATTTGCTCATATACCAGCCAGGTGGGTAACTGCACCACCTGCCCTTGGGTGGTAAACATTATAATAAGGGCATTGGGATCATATTACATATGGCTACTTGGGCATCATCTTGTTCAGTAGGAGGCATCATGACTGATAACAGAAAGTGCACTCTGTATGGGAAGGCCTGGATACCAAGAGTGAATACACTGGCTTCCACTTCTGAGGTACTAGTGATGGAACCTGTACAGGGCTGCAGATTACCCCAAGTCTCCTGTATTGGATTTTGCTAGCTGGTATCAATCATTTGCGGGATAGAAATAGCAATACAATGAGAGCATAAGGAAAGGCCCGCACATGCAGTTCGGTGCAGTGTTATGCACAGATTATTGAGCTTTCACTTAACAAGACATAATGTGATTGACATCAAACTATGCGACCAGCTGATGCTTCTCAAGAATACATTAAACAACACTGCTGCTACCTGAGAAAAAAGATACAGTGCCACCAAGGCAGCTGGTCTTTGTTACAATGGGGTAGGGGTTGTTACTGCTGCTACTTTTTTTATATTCCAATGCTGATCATATCACTAGTGGTAGCAGGGTAGTGGGTGTGAATTTTTGTTCTTGGGGTCACTTTGGTTGTGGTGTTGAGGCTCATGGGGGCTGAGGAAGTACTCTGGGAGGCGGACCTTGACATTGTAACATAACTCACACTACCATTTCTTTTAAACAGCACCAAGCCTAACATATGAAGGTTACCTTATCCTGATGTGTCCCTGCAGTAATTTCCACCCAGCGGTGTCAGTGTTTCCTGCTGCCCTCTGGGGTTGGATGAATAATGTTGCTGCTCAACATTTGGAAAACACGATTATGTACTAGAAAGCATAGGTAAAGTCCCTCTTGTGTAGTGCAAAGGAAAAAATAATGATCCAAGATTCAAGCTGATGATTCACAAAGCACCACTAAAAATATCTGTGGTTAATGCCTTTAATGCAATCATTCCACATTTTAGTGACATTGTATACATTGATTGTACTGTCATTTTGGCAATCACGTGGAAATCCATAAACTGTGCAAGTTTGAGAAATATTTTTGAACCACGAAAATAAAATTGCGATCATGTGTAGCCTATGTTTTTTGAGTGTTTAAGCTGCCCAGGTCCTATGTTTTGAGCCTGGTGCATTATGATAACAGGGGTGAGAAGAGATACCGTCTTTGAGGAGGAGCGACCATTGCGCGCTTCAGGGATTGTGTATGACATGAAGTCTCTTCTAGTTAGTGAATAGCAAATCCTTAGAGAAGTTATTCTCGTCCATTCTGATGTTAAAATGAAAGCGAAGAAGGAGCATCAAGTAATCATTTTAGTAGTGTTTCTATGCACCAAATATTAGCAAAAACTAATATATTTTCCCACTGCGGGAGGCTGGGCGGGGGGATATACTTACTTCTAGTGTACTAGGGATAGGCAAAGTGTACCTGTTTTGGGTTGGCATATTCAAACATACACATTCTTGAATGACGAACACCACAACCAATCAAATATCAGGTCTCCACGGGCATACCTAGACTCACTTGCGGTGCTCTGATGCGGGGTACTCCCTCCTCATCTAATCAATCCGCATGACTTCTATTTCCATGCCAACTGATAGCACCATCATTTCTCTCATGCATTTTTGTTTTTCTGCATACCAGACTCCATTCGCTTTTTGGTGCTCCACTATGTTGCACAGAAGCCCTGGCTTTAAAGGCGCGTGACGTTGACAACAAAGTCGTACCCTTTTCCAAACTGGACAGTACGAAAAACCTTTACAGTGGTCGACTCATCACTGAAACTTTTCAAATGCTCAAAGCATACAAATGGATTCAATCAATTTCATTCGACCCTAATATCAATATAAAAAAAAATTGCCCGACAACACAAGTAGCATCTGAAAAATACAAAAAACGTGCATAATGAGTCTAAGCTTCCCTCTCTTACCTCTCCCCCCCCCCCCCACGTTTAGTAAATATTTAAACACTGTGGGGCAGATTTACAAGCCCCTTGCGCCACTTTTGTGTCACTTTTCCCATAAAAGTGACGCAAACGTGGCGCAGGGGGCTTGTATATCTGCCCCTACGTGTATATGACGTCATCAGTAAACATCTCTTTTAAACACACTATTGAAGTTTAACTATGCAGCCATTTACTTTGAAGCATATTAGGGTAATATCGATAGACAGAAATATTACAAATAAATGTAATTTCATTCGAATTTCTTCTTTGTGAAGCTGCACTGCGTAGGATGTGACAAGAAGTTCTACTTCCCCGGAGCTTGTACTTGAAAGAGTACCTTTGATGGTGTTTTACATGTGCATGTAAAACAGCGATCTAAAACATAAGATCTAAGATGATCTGTTCTAAAGAAAGACAAGGTTAAATATGTGTGTTTTTAAACTTTTGCCATAGACAAATCTAGGAATATTTTATTACTTGCCTCTTTAATAATATTCGTAAATATACTTTTTAGTGTGAGATAACTATTGCCTCGGGTTTTGTCACGGAGTCCTATAATATTAGTATTACTTTAGAAGAAAAAGAAATTGCACGTGCCTCTTTGGAAATACTGTCTTCAGTTAGGATACTTGAAAATAAGCTCACCTGAGGACAAGGGTGTTTTAAATTTCATTTCAAGATCTGTGTCACTGCAATAGATTTGAATATCATGAGTTGCACCACATGAAGATGACTTTAGAAAAAGCTGGATGCCTTGCATAGTGATTGCCACCCATGATGCAAGGAGAAGTTGGTGCTGTATTTACATTTATTCTTACAACTAAGGGGCCAATTACAATGTCAGGTGGAAGCCTCCTCCCAACAGTTGGATTCCTCTAGACCGTGTCGGAACCCTTCCGACTGACTCGGTCGATTTACAATCAGACCGACCAATTACGATGTTCTGGGTTGGATTCTAAACCGCACGGTCTTTCCGAATCTGTTTTGACCGGCTCTCAGAGTATTCATGTCAGTTGGACCTGCATCGTACAGCTCTATGGACTGCGTTTCCGACCGAGTGATTACTATGTCGGTTTAAAAAGACTTTCCGAGTCGGCCTGTCCGACACAAAAAGGCTGTCATAAAGTGACTTTTGGGAGCCTTAGCAGGTCCCCCTTCATCCTGGGGTCTCCAGTTGGGGGCCGAGGAGGTACCTAAGGGACCCCCTGTAAAACCCTGCCTGTGTCGCAGACACCATGGGGTGCCTGCGACAGAGTGCAGAGTTTTCCGCACACACCCATTTTCCCCATAGAAGCCTGTGTTGTCGGGTGGAACACGGGCTCCCATAGGAACCAATGGGAACCCGACCTATCAATGTACAGTCATATCGTGATCGGTCAGAAGGAACCGCCGACCACAAGTCGGTCGGTCCCGATTGTGAGACGGTGTCTGGCGGAATGTTTCTGCACAGCATCGTAATCGGCCTGTGTGTAAGATTTTAATCACAATGATCAGTTTTCAAAAAATCGACCCCTCAACAAAATGTGAAAACCTTTTCAAATAAAATCACATAATGGAAATAAATGTCCTTTCTGTCCTAAATGTGAAGAGGGCAAAGGAATCCTTAGTCTCAATAGAGTATTGAGACATAAACTTTGATTAACCAACAGCAAGGACATCTCACAAGCTGGAATATATGAAAGATACTAAAGAGTAGCCATTAATTTTCCCATTGAATGCAGCTAGAGTCAATGCTTCAACCTCAATAGACAGTAGATATTACAATAATGAGCTGGGAAATATTTTGTCTCTGTGGGGTATCGGAACATTATGTAGGAGGATGGCATTTCCCATAGTCTGCTGCTTTCCATGTAACACATACCACCAGAAACAGGGAAGACACAATCAGAAAGCCAAGGAAGGCACCCTCTGGGAAATGTGATTCATTTTAGGATCCTGACGGCCGTTGCCTAGCGTGGGATTATTGTCAAGAGACATTGCTAGAACAAAGACAATCTGCAGGACAATACCAGCCTGTTCTTTATGGACCACAGGGTCATTTTAGTCTAGTCGCAGCATAGATGTAGTTCAACGTATGTTCTTCCGCATGGGCTGCCAAGAGTCAGCATTTAGTTTAGCATTAAAAATCATCCAAACAATTGTTATAAAGGTAGATTATTTGCACATTTACTAATATAAAGTTAACATGAAGTAAACAGTTTACAGCAACCTCAATCACCCCTTTAAAAGCTACAGTTAAAGGACTTTAATTGATACAATGCAAAAGTTAAACAAAACAATGAAAGTTCATTTATGGTATGCTGTGCAAATCCACTGACACCCTCACCTCACACACCTCATAATTTCACACATGGCATCAATGATCAGCAGTCAAATTACACAATTAATAAAATCCCTACATGTAGAAGGATGATATGTGATGTAGGCTGCTTGCGTAAGAAAAGTGCCGGAAATAGTTGAACACTCAAAATCCATGTCACTGAACAAGACTTTATACAGTTTATTATGAGGTGGGGGCGTGGAACCATTGATATGAAACTTTTAAAATTACAAGTAAACTTTAACTGTACGTTTTAAAGAAATATGTTTCCATACACACACACATATATCCATGCAAATACTTGCAATCACACAAATACAAAAACACACATATATTTTCACTTTTTCGCAAATGCATACATTTAATCATCCAACAAATATGCACCCAAACAGGGTTTTATCAAAACAAATACACAATTGTTCACATGCTTTGAACCACATCACCTGTCAGTCCCTGGCTGCTGTTGCTTTTTGCCTCCCACTCCAGTGGAGTAGTAGTAGGCAGTTGGGATGACAGTAGCATGACATGCACATTTATCTTTTCAGCTTGTCCACTGGTCCTTCCCTAGAAATTACAGAAATAGGCTTGTCAAGTGACTGGAAACTGCAAAAGATGATAAAGCACGAGTTTGGTAAGATGAGAGGTGTTGGAAAGGAAGGAGAGCTGAAACAACAGGGAGGGATGTCAGTTGTGAGGTAATACATGGAGAAGTGAGAGACTGTTAATGATATATTGCAGAAAGGAGTGCAACAGGCTATTGTGTGAGAGTTTGTCACATGGAAACACAGCCATTGAAATGAAGGCAAGCAGCGAGGAGTGTGTGCAGTGGCCACCGGCGTAACGAAAAGTGAGGGGGCCTCCCTGCACGGTACGTAGAGGGCCCCCTCCGGGCTCCATCAGGAGCTCTCCGGCCAGAGTGCAGTGCCGAGGGGGCCCCTTGGAGCTTGGGGCCCCCCCACACAGCGGGGGCTGCAGGGGCTTGCGTAACGCCCCTGGCAGTGGCCTTTTAATAAGATTGTTGTAAAGGTGGAAACAGAAGAAGAAATTTCCTCACTCAATGTATAACGGGTTCAGGGATCAAGCTAACAGCATAATGGCATTAACATCTGAGAGAGGCCTATCCAAAGCAGTTGCCTTGAACAAGGAACACATTGATACACATGCTCACTGTTTGGAGCAGTTCCTATTCCAAGATGAGGAAGCGTAGGAAGAAACAAAAAATAAAAGATAACAGGCCACACTGAACGGGTGCAAGGGTCTGTAGAATCCATTTCAAGCAGGGGATAACCTCATTGTTCAACAGAGCCATAACAGGGTTACTATGAATTACTCCAGTATGTTACTCATGCATTGAAACCTGTCTGCGATTCACAGCACAATGTAGTAGGAGAGCAAGCATACTGGGAGGTGCAATAGAAATATGCTGCATCCCAACGAAGTTCACAAGCATATAGGGTCAGTGGTAGTCATGCCTCTCTCTGAGGCAGGCTATCCCATGAGAGAATGACAGTCAACCACTACTCCCCCCTCAATAACTGTCAAAAATTCACACATGACCCAACAGTACCTCCCATTCCTAACTCTTATCCACCAACAGTATTTCTCACATGATTCAACCTCAGAAAACACCCAAATGTCATACTTTACTCTGGATGTGTATTTACTGCAAAATACATGCAGGGTTTCACATGGTGGATATTGAAGGCTTTCAAGTGTGTATAAGAACACTTCTGCAGATTAGGGACTTTTCAGTACTAAGTTTAACAGAGTCAGCCAACTTAGATCCACGTTCTGTGTGACACCCCACACTGAACAAGTAGTCTCAAAGTCCTCGGAGTCCTGCATCATGGCAAGGCAAAATACTGATTTCCATCAGCCTAAAATCCTCCGCTTTAGCCATAACTTTTGGGAGTTTAGATACAATAGACTCAGAAAAATGAAAAAACATTAGTAATATAATCAGGATGATCAGCTTGGTGTGTCAATTCTCCTTCCAAGCGTTGAACCGGCAGCCGACACGTGTTTCGTTTCATAGAAACTTTTTCAAGGCTTCAATCAATATTTAGCACGAATGACCACACAGTAGTGTATGCCCGTCCACGTCTTGTCGTGGGAAGTCGTTTGTCCCTATCGAATTTGTTGAGAAAAACTAGATATGTTTTTTTCTCTCTGTAATGCAGTAGACCGCGTCACATATTCATATGTGTAAAATCGCTTCTTATTGTTCGTATTTTTTTGCTTGTTATTCTTTATATTGTGTAGTCACAGAGTCATGGGCTATGATATGCCCCTTATGTCCTTGAGGCTCCCTCGCGGTGCAGTCATTCCCGAAATTGATCTTCATATAGATCTCCATGTCCATATAGATCTGTTATAAAGAAAAACAAGCGAAAAAATACAAAAAATAAGAAGCGGTTTTACACATATGAATACGTGACACGGTCTACTGCATTACAGAGAGAAAAAAACATACCTAGTTTTTCTCGACAAATTCAATAGGGACAAACGACTTCCCACGACAATACTTGGACGGACATACACTACTGTGTGGTCATTCGTGCTAAATATCAATTGAAGCCTTGAAAAAGTTTCTATGAAACGAAACACGTGTCGGCTGCCGGTTCAACGCTTGGAAGGAGGATTGACACACCAAGCTGATCATCCTGATTGTATTACTAATGTTTTTTAATCTTGTAATTTTGGCACATATTCATATTAAACTGATACAGCAAGAACGACTTTGATGTCCTGCTGGTACTTTGAATTGATAGACTTGAATAACTCTATGAATTGATATATACTTGAATAGGAGTGCCGAGGTTTATTTCTGTTTTGTGCTCTCACCGGGTCCAATTGGGTTTCTGTGTCTTAGCAGCTTAGGCAGTGGGGTGCAGTCCTTATAACCTCAAGGGGCACCAAGACTCACATGCTGATATTTTATGCACAAGGGGAATAGATGTGCTACCAATTGTTCCACCACTGCCGTTTGTAATTATTGTCAGACTCAGAAAAATGGCAGCGTTTAAACAAAATTTCAAGTTAACAATATCAGGAGAAATATATACCAGAAATTAAATTTTGTGACACACAGGTATTTTGATGTAATATTATCGTGGACAAATAAAATTATTGTTTTTTGAGGTGAGTAATGTTGTTCTAAAGAAAATCTATTTAATATAATTTTCAGTAATAAAGTCATTAAAAATATTGTGTTTTAAGTACTTTAATGTGTTTTAGTTGAAATATAAATGTTGTGTTACTATTGTTTATATCAATGTTAAATGAATATTAAAAAATATATACATTTTTAATATTGACAATACTCTCTAAAGTGACAGTTTTAAGGACCACTTGTATGAATATTGATGTTCTGAACTGATTTTATAGCTTATGTGCTGTTATGTATTTATTTTCTGAAAACCAAACAAAGTCTATTGCTTGCTTACATACGTATTAATAGTAATTTATAATGTTGCAGCAGGTTGTTGGGCCTGTAGGGGTATAGGGTGAGAATTTATTTAAGTAATAATTAATTAACAATTAATTGTTAATGAATGTTTTTATTTATTTTTAATTATGTAATTTATGGAATACTTATTCATTTTCCTTATAAAAAAGTAAACACGGCTGTGAAGAAATCCAAGAGTTTAACTAGAAATCAGTTACTGTATCAGAATGATAGACCAGAAAAGGAAGAATCTGTAACTCAATTAATCTCATGCTTTTTAATTCCATGTCACAGAAAGTGAGCCAGATGATCCAAAGACATTGGTCTATAGCTAAAGGCGATATGGTAATAGGAAAAGAGTTACCTCGTGTACCACCCATAACCTACAGGAAAGGGAGGAAACTAGAGGATGTATCAACTAATAGCTAGCATTTCAGGGATCGTCAACAAAAGATATGGATATCGAAGACAAAGGGATTCTTTAAATGTAGCCATTGTAAGACATGTAGAATGGTCAAAAATACATTGGAATACACTTCTTCAGATGGTCAAAAGAGGAGGATCAGTGGCTTTTATAATTGCAATATGGATCACTGTGTATATGTCTTAGTCAGTTCTTGCTCATTCATTTATGTGGGTAGTGCTATCTTTCCCCTAAAAAACATATACTAGAACATCAACGGGCTATTAGAAATCATGATTTTAGTTATCCGGTGGCAAGACATTTTTATGAGAAACAGAACAGTAATCCAGGAAGATTAAATCATTTTGTAGTAGAGAGGGTACCCCCTAATCCTAGAGAAGGAAATAGAGTGATGAAATTGAGATGCCTGGAATCCAGATACATTCTGGATTTGCATACTAAATTTCCTAGAGGAGTGAAGAGACAAAAGTACATGTGGGGTAATTGGATTTCATCGTCTGGTCTTTCTTTAATTAATTTTTGATAGGAACCGTACATTATTTTAACATTGATCCAATGATTATGAAACATACGAACCTGAGACTTTTGTATATCTGAATGAGTGTTCATGAAATATTTTAGAGGCATTTTTATGTGATGGATTCATTATATTGAGATTTATGAAGTTATTTAATTGTAAATGCACTTTGATTTTGTGATATGGCATAAATGAATGTGTTTACATTAGCGAATTTTCACATTTGAAAATAGTTGTTTTCTTATATATGTGTAGGTAATATTTAAGATTAGATTAGTTATTTATACTTATGAGTTTATATTAATTTTTCGTGTAAAATTTGTGATGTAAAAAATAGTTATTGTTAATTATTACCATTCATTTATTGTTATATTAATTTTTTTGCATACATAATGAACTCTTAAGATAGATGGGATCATTGTTTCATGTGAAAGATACTTATGATCGGATCTTTACTGCTTATAGATATTGGTGGTCTGACTATTTTGATAAGTGAATTTATATAGGACCTGCCTTTCTGACATTGTTGTCATTAGAGATGTGACAAATGTGGACACTGGTGTGATATTGACAATTTGACTCTATAGGTTCCAAATATGTTCTAGTGTTTTTTTTAAATTGTGTGCCACAAACGGTGAAAAAAAATGATAAAATTGCTTATCCCAAAGAGAACAAAAAAGAGAATAAAATGAAGAAAATATTGAAAGTATATAATTTATTGCTTTGTACTATATTATGAAATTATTGTGTGCCATGTTTTGAAAAACGGATTCCTCAATGATAAAATGAAAAATAGAAAAATAGAGTGGAAGAAAGTGGAAAACTCAAATATGTTTGATGGAAGTATGTTTTCCTTGTTTACGGTCAATGTCCTTTTAAAACTTTCCCTGGGTGGGGGAACTTGCACTTTGAAAAATGCTGAAGATCAGCCAAAACGTGTCAGTGTTAGACTGCTGTTAATAAATATTGAGAATTGACACATTGATTGGAGGGTCCATGTTTTGTCTCATGTACGAGAAGTAACTGGAATATATATACAATGTAAAATAAATAGTGCATTAATTGTGATACATTATATATGTATATATATAATATATATATATATATTATAAAAACAAATATATATGTGTCTGTGTTTTTCTATAAGTATATATTTATATTTATATATCATATTGAATATTAATGGAAATTATTTATTTACATTACTTTCATTTGAAATATTAAAATATTTAACATTTCCCACTTTAAACTCTATATTTAAAAAATCTATATTTTTCTATGTTTGGATGATACTAATGTTAACAATATTGTTTGGGGATATTTGGGAATTTACCATTATAACATGTTAAGACATGTTGCATTTCTGTGCTTTAGAAATGGTGAAGCTGATTGCCTGGGGTTCACTTCTTAAACATGTATTCATCCCTCTGACAGGTGTAGATAAAATGTGTCTCCTAGAATACTTGCAAGGACCACTAATTATCTCTGAACCAAATATTTCTAGGCCTATATGAAATGTGCATAATTTAATTTGTGAAAAGAATGTCAATTTCCCAATAACCAGCGCAAAACTAACTGAAATGCCTATGTGGCATTTTGCACATTTTTTGACACGCAAAATCCATCCTCGTATCCATCTTGGCTATGAGGACACATTTCATGCTAAAAAAAATAGTGCAAAATTACTAGTGACACAAGCAACAGCTGGTCACATTCTGTTAGTTTGTGATTTTCCCATGCTTCTTCAAGAGACTTTTTATCCAAACAACATCTCAATTACGTTAATGGTGTAATCTCAGGCATTTCACGTAAGAGGCATAACATGTAATGCTGGAAATTTTGAAAGGTTACACCAGCATAAATAAAATTATTCCTTGGCCTAAATATTTCCTGTTTTGCGTTGAAGTAATTATTTAGTTGTGGTACATTTTCATTCTATTTTGATCCTCATCAGCATGGAGCAGATGTTTCATTGCTATTTCTTTTCGTACAACTATTGCATGGCAAATTCAACAAGTGGATTAGTGAACACTGACAATTTTAGACATAAATAATGTCTATTGCAATCTTTTCTTGAGTATTACGCTCATGTTTTTTTCTGGCCTAATTCAAATGTTAGTATGCTTTTGAGATAGTGGATTAAGATAATTTTTTGACTACATTTTAGTTTTGAAAACTTTTTTGAACTGTTTATTATTACTCCTTTGAAATAGGAATAAGACTCTGTCTGTGATCTTGTTCATAGATTGAGATGTCATCAGTGATGTTATCAGTGATGTCACTGACCTTGTCATGAGTGATGCAATATGTGAGGTCATAAGCAGTGAATTGCAGAGACATGAGTTATAGTTAGCTCAACTAACTATAACTGCTGAATTTCTCTGGTTATGTACAAGTGAAATATCAGCCTAATTATAACGTCCCTGTGTTTTTTCAGTGAATATATATATATATACACATATATATATATATATATATATATATATATATATATATATATATATTGTGATCAATGCCGCATGTCTAGCGGCCGAAATGTGTCATTTGGACACTTGATGCTTGAATAAACCATCATTTAACTCTCAACTTTGCCTTTGGAGTCTGTTTCCTGGTGTTACACCTTTCTTTGGATGGTGGTACCCCTGGGATCCTGCTGTGGAATATATATATATATACAATTAGCCCACCAGGTACCTCCAGTATGCGCCAGAGAGCTGCGTTGTAGAGAGGTGTTCAGAGTTACAACACTCTGCAATGCAGCTCCGTGGCACTTACTGGAGGTACCTGGTGGGCTAGTTGGCCCCCAGGGAAGAGGAATTAATTCCTCCACTTAAAAATGCCACAGGGCGCTTTTACACAGTGGTGAAGGGAGGGGATGGGGCCTGAGGTGACTTGTGCAAACACGCCCTATGGCGCGTTTTAAGTTGGGGAAATAATTCCCCTTCAATTCTGAGGGCCACTGGGGGCCAACTAGCTCACCAGGTGCTTCCAGTAAGCGCCGCTGCGCTGCGTTGCAGAGAGGTGGTCTAGGCCGTGCCCCTTTTTACACCTCTCGGCAACGCAGCTCTGTGGCGCTTACTGGAGGTACCTAGTGGGCTAGTTGGACCCTAGGGACACTCAGGATTCAAGGGGACTTAATCTCCCAACTTAAAACGGCCACAGGGCGTGTTTACACAGTGGGGAGGGAAGGGGCCAGGGCCAGAGGTGACGTGAGCAAACACGTCCTGTGGCGCGTTTGCTCTGTGGTGAAGGGAGGGGACGAGGCCTGAGGTGATGTGACCACCAGTATCCGTCTGAAAAAGTTGAGGGTACAGGATGATTTTGCAGCAAGGCTTCTTTCTGCTCTTCTGTTTGCTCTTTCTGCACGTTTTCCTTCTTCCTGCACTTTTCTTTGTCTTTGAGGACTTCTGTTGCTTCTTTCTGCATTTCTTTTTTTTCTTTCTGTGTGTTTTTTCTTCTTTCTTCACATGTCCTATCTCTGTAGGCATAGTTAGAAATTAGCATTTAAAAAACCTTTGAAATTAACTGAAAAAAACATAGGTTTCAGGCAAATTATAATTCGTAATTAGCATTAAAAAAACCTTAGAAATTCACTGAAAAAACCATAGGTTTCAGGGGCGTTATAGTTAGCTGGACATTTCACTTGTACAAAACCATTGAAATTCCCCCGTTATAGTTAGTTCAGCTAACTACAACTCACACGCCCGCAATGCACTGCTGATGACGTCACATATTACATCACTCATGACATGGTCAGTGACATCACTCATGACATCACTGATGACATCTCAAATGACATCACTGATGACATCACTGATGACATCATCCTTGTGACTTGAATGACTGTCTCAATAGTGTTTTATAAGTAACTACATATATTTTAAACTAGTATATGTGAGTATAGGTGTATATAAGTGAATATATGTGAGAGTGAGAGATTGGAAGAGTTCCTGTATGAATAAGTATGTGTTTCTATAAGTGATTGTTCAAAAGAGTAAGTATGTGTGAGTTTCTGTAGAAGTAAGTGTGGTGGTGTGTATATAACGGTATATGCAAGTACATGGATGTTTGATTCTTTATTAGCATGAGTGACTATGTGTGTGAGTAACTCTATGAATGAGTGGCGGTGTTTAACAGGATGTATAGGTGTATGAGTACATATG
Source organism: Triturus cristatus (assembly GCF_964204655.1). Lineage (NCBI taxonomy): Eukaryota > Metazoa > Chordata > Amphibia > Caudata > Salamandridae > Triturus > Triturus cristatus. The sequence continues at coordinate 884,454,494 of NC_140587.1, read as the reverse complement.
ATGACTGAGTACATGTATGAGTGACTATATAGGACTGTTGGTGAAGGAGTGGATGTAGATCTTAGAATTACTGAAGAGGTTGTTGTAACTGGTATTGGTATGTCCATTGTTTTGAAAATTTTAATTTCTATTTTTGAATGTGTGTATCAAAGGTTATATTAGGGGGAGAGGAGGTCTGCCACTCTATCACAAGGATGATGTCATCAGTGATGTCATCAGTGATGTCATGAGTGATGTCACTGACCATGTCATGAGTGATGTAATATGTGATGTCATCAGCAGTGCATTGCGGGCGCGAGAGTTATAGTTAGCTGAACTAACTATAACGGGGGAATTTCTATGGTTTTGTATGAGTGAAAAGTCCAGCTAACTATAACGCCCCTGAAGCCTATGGTTTTTTCAGTGAATTTCAAAGGTTTTTTAAATGCTAATTTCTAGCTATGCCTACAGAGATAGGACGTGTGAAGAAAGAAGGAAAAACGCACAGAAAGAAAAAAAAGAAATGCAGAAAGAAGCAACAGAAGTCCTCAAAGACGAAGAAAAGTGCAGGAAGAAGTATAACGTGCAGAAAGAACAAACAGAAGAGCAGAAACAAGCCTTGTTGCAAAATCATCCTGTACCCTCAACTTTTTCAGATGGATACTGGTGGTAACTGAGTCTGACTAACCAGTCCTAGAGCCAGTGCTATGTTAAAAGACACTCAGAATACAGTGAAAACACCTACATACACTAGGGCACACTATGTGTTGGGGTCCCCCTGTGATTAGCATGACCTCCTCTGTAAGCCCCTAGTATATAATAGGGCAGGGGATTAAAACTACCTCTTAAAACGCACCACAGGGTGTGTTTGAACACGCCACCTCATGCCCCGTCCCCTCCCTTCCCCACTGTGTAAACACGCCCTGTAGCCGTTTTAAGTTGGGAGATTAAGTCCCCTTGAATCCTGAGGGTCCCTAGGGTCCAACTAGACCACTAGGTACCTCCAGTAAGCGCCACAGAGCTGCATTGCAGAGAGGTGTAAAAAGTGGCACGGCCTGCACCACCTCTCTGCAACGCAGAGCAGTGGTGCTTACTGGAAGCACCTGGTGGGCTAGTTGGACCCCAGGGTCCCTCAGGATTGAAAGGGTATTATTTCCCCAACTTAAAAACGCGCCAAAGGGCCTGTGGGCGTTCTGAGTTGAGAGATTAAGTCCCCTTGAATCCTAAGGGTCCCTAGGGTCAAACTAGCTCACTAGGTACCTCCAGTAAGCGCCACTGAGCTGCGTTGCATGGAGGTGTAAAAAGGGGCGTGGCCTCAGAACACCTGTCTGCAACGCAGCTCCCTGGCGCATACTGGAGATACCTGTTGGGCTAGTTGGCCCTCAGGGACCCTCAGTATTGAAGGGGAATTAATTCCTCAACTTACAACTGGCCAGGGGCGCGTTTGCAGAGTGCTGCAAGGAGGGGGCGTGGCCTCCGGCGCGATGCCGGTCTTTTATTTATTTATTTTTAAGAAGGAGGGCTGTGTGGCCCCCTTTCTTTTTCTAATTTATTAGCCCTGGGGACCCCATCCCCCAGGGCCTGCACCCTAATTTTTTTTGTTGAAAAAAATTAATTTGGCCCTCCCAAGGCCGTAATCGGCCCCGAGGACCCCAACCCTCAGGTCATGGCCTTTTATTTATTTTTTTATTCTTTAGGAGGGGGGCTGTGTTGCCCCCCTCCTCAGGCCACTTATGGCCCCGGGGACCCCATCCCCTGGGGCCGGCCTTTGTTTTTTGTTTTTTTTTAAAATATATATTTATAGAAACACCTAGGACATGCTGGACAAACCGTATGTACCTATCACCATGACGATTTGCGTGATATTCATTAAAAGGCGACTATGCATACAATGAATCCATGTAGAATGTATTCACACCGCTAGTGAAGCTCTGACATGTCTGACACCCTACCGTGCCTAATCCCGGCACCCCCGCTGGTGGGTACTCTCCAAGTAGACATCCTTGTCGTTTATTTATACAAACATGGGTAGCTATTGACGGGCACATTTAATACACATGCACACCAAGCCATTCAAAGGGGAGTCAACAAAAATTCGACCAAACTATGCAAGAAACCCCCTCACGGTTAATAAAACACACATCCACCGCCGGATGTGTAATACTTTTTATTTTACTCTCTGGAAAGGAGACAAACCTCACTGGAGAGTCACAGCGTGCTCCTGGCTGAGCCCAATGCTGTGTTACACCCACCAGTGCCCGCCGAGTGCCACACACCTCTGTGTTGTATTCCACCAGCTAGTGCGTATGCTATGACTCTCTCTAGCCCATGTGCACTGTAACACCACCCCGTGAATATGTCATGCCACACTTGCCTTCGCACAGGTTATATTGCCCCATCTAACGTGCCTTCCTCGATGCCTATGTTATAAAGCACAGCACTATGCCATACATATTACAATCTGGGATCCATATCTTTGTCACAGTGCATATGCAATGTTACACTACCCAGCACATATTTTATATAACAACTTTAGAGACTACTTAGGTTACACAACACTGCCCTGTGCATATTACACTCCAAGGCGCATATCACATAGCAAGCGCTAGTGCCTGTGCTATCTCGCACTCTCCAATGAATCTGTCATTGCGCACAATGTATTGCATATTATATTTCACGCCCCGGTTCATCTTATATCACACTTTTTGGTGCATAGTTTATACCATATACTATATCTAGTTTTCATTTTCAATCGTGCTCTCAGGACTATGTTCTATATAACACTGCGTCCACCTACCCTTTTCACGGGCATTACATTTTGGGATGGGGGGTGGAGGGTCAGGGGATGTTTCTGCCAAGTGAGCCCGGAGTCACAGTCCCAAACGTCCTCTTCTTCCTGAATAAAAGTGAGATTATGCTGCATACTTGTTCATATTTTAAGTAGTTCGCACAGACACACATTTTAAAAACAATAAAGTTCCTAATACCCACCTTCTATGAACAGTTAGCTTGCTGCCCCATCCACCTCCTCCCTATCCTCTGTTGTCTGAATCCATGCACTAGCCCCCTCCCTCCTGCCATGCATGGTCTGCTGTGCTGCCACTGCCCTGCATTTAGCATGATGTACCAGTCCACTCATCCTGCCCTCCATTGCCCAATTCTATGGCCCATCATTGACCTCCTGCTTAGCCTCTGTGCTTTGCTTGCTGCCCCTATTCTCCTTTCCCCTGCCCTCCGATGTCTTTGTGCATGCCCCTGCTCCATCCTTTTTGACCACCATGTTCCATGGACCTGCCACTCCTATCTACTCTGAGTGTTCTGTTGAGCTGCCACTCCCCTACCACCTGCCTAGCATTGTCAGATGACTTTAACCTGTCCCTGCCACCTCCACCCTGCCTGTCCACATGCCATGCCCCTATCCCCTTCCTCCTGTCCTCCATGGTCCATTTTACTGCCACACCCTTCTGCCCTCCCTCGTCTGTTGTGCTGCAACTGCTCCTCCTGCCTGCCCCGCGCGGTCTGTTATGAGGCCCCTTTCCCTGAACTCTCTTGTCTGTGCCCAGGTCCTGACCCTCCCTTCTATCCTCCATGGTCCTTTGTGCATGCCCCTGCACCCTCCTTCTTGCCCATCATAGCCATTGTGCTGCCACTAACCCTCCCGCTTGCCATGCATGGTCTTCTGTGCTGCCATGGCCCCTCCCACCTTCCCTGTGTGGTCAGCTAGCTGCTCCTGACCCCCTCCCACCTTCCCTCCATGGTCTGTGTGTATGCCATCATAGTCTCACTGTTGCTCTCCATGGTGTGTCTTGTTTCTAGTGCCCATCCTGCCTGACCTCCATGGTCATCTTGCTGCTCCTGCCCTGCACCCTTGCCCCCAGCCCTCTGTTTCCATGTGCAGACCCCTATTCCCTCCCTCCTGGCTTGTCGGTTCCATTGTAATGCCCCTGATCCGTCCCTCCTGCCCTTTATGGTCTGTTATGCTGCAGCTTTCTCTCCTGTCTGTCCATTATGGTCAGCTAGCTACCATTGCCTCTTTCCCTTCTGTTGTCTGTTGTCCATGTGCATGGTCCTGTCCCCTCCCTATTGCTTTCTATGGATTGTTGTGCTGCACTCCCATCCCGCATGCCCTGTGTGGTGTATTGTGCTGCTGCAAACCCTGATGCCTGCCCTGTAGGGTCAGTTTGGTGCACCTCTCAATGTCCCTCCTGTCCTCTGTTATCCGAGTCCATGTCCCTACCCCAATTCCTCCTGCCTACCATGATCCAATGTACCATACTTGCGAACATTTTGAACTTGGTAAGAGGGAGATTTTGAAATAAAACTGGGGTATTGATTTTCCCCTTTGAGTTACATTGAAAAAGAGAAGATTGTAGACAGGAAACAGATCAAGTAAATTCCATTTGAGCTTAAAAACATTGGACATTTCCTGGCTGAAACGGGTCTGTTGGCATGTATGGTTGTATGACCACTGCCTCTTCCTTCTGCCCACAATGGTCTATTATATTGCCACAGCCTCTCTTGCCAGTCCTGTATTGTTGGTTTGTTGCCCCTGCCCCCCTTTCCACTGCCCTCCATAGTCTGTTGTGCTGCCACTGCCCTTCCTGCCTGCCTAGTGTGGTCAAATTGTTGCCTCTGCACTCTCCTACCTGCCTTCAATTTTCAGAGTCCGTGCCCCTGGCCTCTGCCTCTCAACAGTATCCCAATGAACAACTAGATTGCTAACATTCTATATTTATTACAAAAGTGTAGAATGCCTGATGTCATCCTGATGTAATCAAAACTGTAATGCCTAGAGCATTTCCTTTAGAAATTACATATATGAGAGGGTCTTATTTGCATCAAAATTATGGTTAGTGCTCTAAAAAACAAAAATGAGGACATATTTTCTGAGTTTTCAAATAGCGACAAAGAACTTTTAAATTATTTGTAATCTTAGTTTTTTTATCCAGTTGACCACTTGATTAAATGTTGCATCCAAGGGGAGAGGGTGTGGTGTTACTTCCAGAGCTGCAGACTTTGCAACTGGGGAACCAGGTTGGAGTTTCTGCTTCAGGTCAACATTCTGTGATTCTGGTCAAATCACTTAATCTCCCCATGTCTACAACCAAAATGAATTTGATTTTGTGTGATGTAACCAATGTTCATGTAAAGCACTCCAATACCTGACAAGTCTGCACTATATAAAACTGCAAATACACAAAGAATAAGTGTTTTGCACACTTCTGTCATTGGGCTACATTTGGGCTACATCTGGGTGATATTTGGGCTACATTTGGGCTCTTTTGTCTCTGGTGGCCATTTTAGGAGATTTATTTGTTATGAAGTTTCCTAATTTCCTCATTTACTGCAGTCTCCTCAGTAGGAAATGCTGTCAGTTTTTTACTTTGATTCCATCAAGAAGGTATTCAGATATGTCACACATTTGCCATAAATTCTGAATGTTAGCACTCTAGTTGCTCATTAGATCACTGTAGTAAAGCTACTGCTCACCACGGAAGTCTGCTGCTAGTATTAGAAGTGCATGTTTCAGTCTGCATATCAGAATTTTTTAATGAAATAGAAGAGGATTTGAGAAGTCACTCAAAATGTGCCCTAATTTTTCTTTCTTCAGCACTAATCATAATTTCTATGGCAAAATGAGCCCCCTCATTGTGTTCCTTTTTAAGTTTTAAGTGTTACCAGTTTATTCCAATCAAGATGGCTTCAGGTGTGCCATACTTTTGTCATAAGTGAGACAGTAAGCGCTCTAGTTGTTCTTAAGAACGCTCTGGGACATTCTGTCATTGGGCTATACTTGGGCTACATCTGGGTGATATTTGGGCTACATTTGGGCTCTTTTGTCTCTGGTGGCCATCTTGGGAGATTTATTTGTTATGAAGTTTCCTAATTTCCTCATTTACTTCAGTCTCCTCAGTAGGAAATACTTTCAGTTTTTTACTTTGATTCCATCAAGAAGGCATTCAGATGTGTCACACATTTTCCATAAATTCTGAATGTTAGCACTCTAGTTGCTCATTAGATCACTGTAGTAAAGCTACTGCTCACCAGGCAAGTCTGCTGCTGGTATTCAAAGTGCATGTTTTAGTCTGCATGTCAGAATGTTTTTATGAAATAAAAGAGGATTTCAGAAGTCAAAATGTGCCCTAGTTTTTCTTTCTGCAGCACTAACCATAATTTATTTGGCAAAATGAACCCCCTCATTTTGTTCCTTTGTAAATTAAATGTTTTAAGTGTTACCACTTCATTCCAATCAAGATGGCTTCAGGTGTGCCATACTTTTGTCATAAGTAAGACTGTTAGCGCTCTAGTTGTTCTTTAGAGCACTCTGGGAAGCTGGAGTAGAACACAAAGGAATCAACTGACAGTCTCTGCCCTTGTTGGATGTACATGTTTTACTGAGAATGTCAGACTTCATTCTTACATGACTGAGAAAGATAATGTGAATTTACAGAAAATATGCTCTCAGTTTAGCTTATAGATCACCTTCCAAACCTCTGTGGGAAAAGTATGAGAAAATAGTTTTCTCTCAAACATGGTTCGTGATATCACAGCAGAAGGCTTTTTCACATGGTAAAATCACCTTAGAACACACCACAATTCCTAAAATGAGTATGGTACCATCAACAAATGATTTATAATGTAACTAAAGTCTTAAAACCTTCTATTAACTGCAATGCTTTTTAATGAGGTGCTATCATGTATATTGGTCCCAAGATGGCTACCAACACTTCTTGGATGAAGTACTGACAGCCAATCAGATCTCACAATGAGATGTGTGGTTAGGCTCCGCCCAGATATGTGTGTGATTTTACTTTTGATTTTCTCAGGAACTACTGAACAGATTGACACCATTTATGCAAAAGGCACATGCCTGACCTGAGGACTACCTCTTTGCCAAATTTCAAGTAATTCTGTTCAGCCGTTCGGGCTGTACCTTGGACTAAAGGTCCCTATGGAAAATTGCATAGGGAAAACGCGTTTTGGGACCCCCCTTTTTTCTCCGCCCCAGCTTGACGAATCCCCCCGAGACTTTCAGGGTAGGAGCGGAGCGGAGCGCCCCACCTATTTTGAAAATTTCGCGAGGATTCGTCAACCAGCGGCAAAATTATTCCAAATAGAATGTTGCGGATTTCCTATGGAAACATGGTCCTAACTATAACTATCTACTGGCGACCGGCAGTAGATAATATATATATATATATATATATATATATATATATATATATATATATATATATATCCAAAACCAGAGATTGCCCTGCCCTGCATCAAAACGCCAACACACTTTCGAGTTCACTTCTTTATTAGCGGGCAGCAGGGGAAAAGTGTACACTCCAGTCAGCCGCTTGCCATACGCGTTTTGGGCTCTTCCGCCCTTGTTCACTGGCTACTGCATCAAAGTCTTGACAGCAATTGAGGGACATTTAAATATTGCAAAGACCCGCCTCTGTAGGCTTGAGCGGCCCCATTACCTCATGGTACTTGGTACAGATCTAACTGTCTTAGCAGCCTCATGTTTTCCAAACAATAGCATGTAAAAATGCATACACATATAAAGTCTCTAAAACAACACCCTTTCAACATTGGTCTGTTAAATGTAATCATACTGTGCTCTCTCCGACCACAGCACAAGGCATAGATCACCAGACTAGCCGACTCCAGTGATTTCACTTTGAGTGACTGTATTTTGCCCATGCATGTATATTTAAGTAGTTCCACTTTGCAGTGACTGGCATTACCTATGTATAGTATGGTGTCATCAACTATTTCCATAACACTCAACACATTTATTGTAAGTTGCCATGTTTACTTCTCACTAAAAACCAACGTAGATATATTTATTTACCCTAGAGAAATTGAGACTTTAGTGTAGCTAGAGTGCTTATGAAAATTTTGAAACTCCTCAGGTTTGTTATTGACATTGTAATCACTGTATCTGACTTGAGAGGGCCAACTAGTAAGGATTTTTAGATCTGCAAATTTATGAAAGAAATGTTTTTTGATAGTGGCTTGAGAGGGGCCTTTAGTAATGCCTTAAATAATTGCAGCTCTGTGAAAGAATTATGAATATTTGCATTAGTCTCAAAAGGTAGCTCTCCCAAAGCAGGGGTTTATTTTTTGTAAATGGTCCCCACACCCTGGGAGTTTATTTCCATGGTTTAGGGGTAAAGTTTTTCCTGGCACTGATGGACAGGAAAGAAAAAGGCATTATACTGTCCAAGCTGATAGAAGGACAAGTGGTTGTCTGAGACAATATCGAGGAAACAAATATTGTGTGGACCAAATATTCTGTCAAAAATATTGAGGACCAAAACTTTGAGAAGATAAGTGCAATGGGGCAAGCATAGATTTACTATTCTTAAGTCTACATCTAACTATCTTGAAGCTATACGTCGTCAATATACATATATGGAGAGGTAAGTCATGTTAAAATTTGCTTACCCATTGAAACGTTCCTACACAATATTTTTGTCCTCAATATTCTTGACACATTATTTTGTCCACACAATATTTTTCTCCTATATTTCTTTGCAAACACCGGACAAACCTTAAAGCTTTAGACAGTCCCTGAGCAGAGGCAGGAGAGGGCTTTTGGTATTTAACATCTGTTATTCAGCACCAAGATACCAAGAGTGAATGCACACTTTACATATACACATGGTATGTTTTCTGTTACATTTATATTTATTTAGGCCTACTTGCCCTCATATCAACATCTTTGTATCATGCTCTCCAAACTCCCTTTTTTATTTTCGTTTAGAGACAGTCAAAATATCTATTAAGTACAATGCCAATAGAGGTGGTTTTAGGCCTGTCCCTTCCTTATCATTGATTGGTTTTCTTGTCTGTCTAATTTCCTTGTTTCTTATTTGATGATTCTAATTCCTCTTCTCGTATATTTGTCCCTCCTCTGGAGTACAGCTTTTTTTTTAGCATGTTTCTGTTTGGATGAGTTGAATCTTTCCATGGCTTACAACAAGAGAACTGGATTTTACTTTTATTTTTAGCCATACCTGGCAGTCCATTGGTTTTAACCTCTGTCGACCTTTTGTGCTTGTTTTGTTTTGCATTAATGGTCCCCTTTACACTGTGCATATTGCTTTCCTCACTCCACCCACTTAAGCCCCACCCTTCTCCACTTTTCCATCGCTTTTCGACCCACAACTAGTGCCTTTGTTACTTTGCTAACACGCCCTCTGCTTTTAGTTGCTTTTCATCCCCTCCCACTGGTTGCATGCTGTTCCATCACTGCTTCTCACATCTCAGTTGTTTATTAATCCCTGATTCCTACAGCTTCTCGCCATTGCTTCCCCAACCCTTTCCTGTTTTTTATTTATCTTCTTTTTTTTTTTGCAAGTGCCCAGCAGCTGCACCATGTTACCTACTACTCTTTCCTTTATTTCTGTGCTTGTCTGCTCATTTGTTTGTAACTTAATTTACAGTTCAAGAATGGCCATCATCTGTAGTAGTAAATGATAAGTTTATTAGGACATTTTTCCATAATACATGTTCAGATACAATACTTTGTATACAAGGTAATATATATTATAATATAAATGGAAGTCACACAATACAGAAAGGTTTAAAATATTTAGAACTATATTAAAACAGTATATCTATATTTAATAGCTCTTAAAAATCCTGCAATATCCATGGAAACATCAATAAGTGCATATTCACTAAAAGTGAAATTGCCTCTTGTCATGAGTACATCAGATATTTTAAAAAAAAAGCTGGTTTAAAAAACGTTTTATGAGTGAATAAATAAATGAACAGTCAATCAGAAAATGAAAATTTGGTATTAAAAAACATAAGCATAAACCAATTTGGTATTTTAAAAAATATAAGCATAAACCATTTATTTACTGGACCTTCACATAAAATTCTTGTCTTAGAAACATTGGATTACAACCAAGATACATTTTAAGACTTTTCATGCCCAGCTTGGGATCTGATAAATTGGAAGAAGTATGAAAAAGATCAGCACTGCCTAATGCGTTAAGAGGAGTGATTGAGGTTTATTTTTTAATAAAACGTTTCTATCCAGAGTGTGGGACAACTGTTGAGTGGAATCTTTCAAGTTAATGGCAACCATGTTCCTGCAGTCCCATGTTGGCTGTGCCTAAGTTTAAAATTATTGATCCGGTGAACCAAAATGATGGACCACTTTCTTTCACTAACATTAGATTTCTTCCTAACATCATCATCATCATCATTTAAAATGTATTTGATCTATGTTGGAAGCATAGATGATAAAAGTATACATTAAAACAATAAATCGTATTTACACATTAAATTTAGTTTAAAACCAGTGAATAAAAAAGGGTATCACATTGCCTGACTCTGTACAGCTTCAAGTGCAATGAGTGCAATAATTCACAGATTAGACTCGGTTATTTCATGCAAGAGATACAGTGGGAACATCATTTAAGATGCGACGCAAACCCATTAATTAAACAACTTAAACAAGGAACTTAAATAATTGAGCCTTATAGAAAATGCCTCCTTTGTTTGCAAGCCCAAAGAAAGAAATGATGCTAACATATTTGTTATATTTTTGTGTGATTTCCACCTAAAGCTAATTTATCTCGAAATCTCAGAAGATGTTTACCTGGCATGTAATACCATGACTTAAGATATGTTTTGCAGTGTATACTTTGAACCATGGTTCTATTTGGCTGGTTGAGTATACATTTCAATATGACACTCTCAACAGGCTCCCAAATGTTGCAAAATTCTAAATACAAAATGTCCAACCCATATAGGGCAAGCAGCAGAATTTTACCTATGTAAGCTTACAAAAGTGGTGGCAATGATAACTTCTTAAGTATGGTTACAGCTCACAAGGGACCCTGATTTCACACTCTTGTGTTTATTATTTTCATATATTCTCCCCATTTTAAATTATTGGTAAAAAGTATCCTTACATATGTACAGTTTTTTACTACTTCTAGCTTATTGACATCCAGTGACCATTGGAAATTGTAGACATTTTTCAACCAAAAATTATGATCTTCGTTTCTTACAATATGTTGTATTGAGCATTGAGCTTTCTCTGAAGGCCTACTGCTGTATAGTCTAGGATTATCAACAATCTTCAGCAACTTCTCTGTATGATGCTGGCTCACTTGTTTCTAAATTAATTGGCGAACATTGTACCTTATCTCCTGATATATAATTTGAACTTAGACTAAAATGTTTAGTGACAAACTTCTGGATTGAATTAGACAGCGGAGAGATTGTAGTGTAGTTCCTACTAATCCGTAGGATCTGCTCATTGTTTGGACAACATAAACTAAGGGCTTGGCGCCTAGACTGATTCCAGACACCCCTGCAGGATATATTTGTCTATAGATCAGGTAGCTCACAGTGCCACTGTATGCCCCTCTAACCTACCAGGGAGTGAACAGTTTCTGGCAACCACTGAACACGCCTACCCTGAACACTCCGGTGTCATGGAAACAGTACAGAATCTTTCACTGAGTCACTCGTGCTCTCTTGTTCTCAGAGAAATATACAGAAAATACACAGTGGGACATTTTCAATATATTTATTGAACTAATGTTATTGTTGCATAAAATACATGTGCTGCAAAAGATTAGGAGACTGAAGCAAATAAAGGAGATTACAAGCACCAAAAGAGTAAACAGTAGATACATTTCCACCACGGTGATGGCACAATGACTATATGCAGGCATTTATGTTATATGGTAATCTAACGTACTCCTACGATGCAAACCATACTATAAGTGTATCTAGAGTGTGTAGGTGTAGAGACAAGAATCCCCCCTAGGAATGATCCACCTCCATTACCTGATGGGACAGAGCGCAGGACCCTCTCTTGGTCTTGAGTTGGACACCCCTCACAGAATGTCAGACCGGTGCATGGTGATTTCTCAGCATGCAGGGACCTTCGGCGTCAGCAGAAGTGCCTCCTCTACTAATATATCGGGATGCCTATTATTTATATTAAAAAGCAGACTTCGCAATGTGCGCACTAGATTAGTGATGTTATGGATATGTAGATAGCGCTTGAACCCTGTTGATGATGATACTATGACTTTTGTACCTAGTGCGTAGAGAGGCCTAGTAAATGACGTTCAGGGCATCGCGATAATAATGTGCGAAGCTGAATGTATAAACAAAGTAGTTTCAGAGAAACTAATCCAACATTGTCCTGCATGAAAATGTGTGCAAAATGTCACAGCTGGAATGTTATTTTCTAGGACAATGTAAGAAATAAGCTGCTTCGCTACATGGGCCTACATGGGCCGAGCAAGGGAATATAACATGATGTTAGTAGAAACGTTTTCCTCAAGATTAATTGGTCTTCCACATGTTAGAAATAAAAACTCCACTTCCATATTTCTCCTTTTTCTTGCTTTTACTTTGATTAAGCATATTGCTATTAATCCGTTTTGTTTTTAAAATGGGTAGATAATAAGAGGGTTGGTTTTCCATCCTATGTAGGGATTTTTCAGATATGGAACATAGAAAAAAACTGTATTTTTTAACACAGGTTTTTTAAATTTATATTGATACTTTACCTTTAAAAGAATTGCGTCTGACTGTCTCAGTTCAGCCAGTCCTCTATTTCTGCCATGCAGTGTACTAAACAAATTTCAAGTTTCAAGTTTCAAGTTTAAGCAACACAATTCAACAAAATGAAAGGCTACACCTTCTTCCTAGTGGACCCATATTGCTGCCACCTCCACCCACACAGAGATCCTAGATCAACACCTTTCCGCACACTCTACTACCCCCCAGCTCTCAGAGGATATTGAGCACAGTGTCTCCACACAGTACAATCTAGCTATGCCAGTTCGGATATCTGTTTAGGTGCAAACTAGCAATGTATATGAAATACAGGTTTTCCCCCTATGTAACATGTAAATCCAGTGCCAAAGCAGAGAAAGAAGCCAAATAATCCAAAATAAGTAATAAAACCTGACAGACCTCATCAGCTGCTACCAACAACTGCTTTGATTGTTCATGTTCACAGTCCCATTTTATCAAGCATCCAGAGGCTATTGAGTCTCCACGGGGCATACAGCGCATGCCATAAGATGTGAACAGTTTCACACTCAGTTATCACTGCAACCGCCAACAGTTGATAGCAAGCAGCAGCTACGGAGGGTGAGGAGCAGCTTGTTACCTTTGATGGATTCACTGCTCCATAACCACCCACAGCTGAAGTGTAACCTGCAGTCCATCTAAAAAAAAAAAACAAGAAGTTGTGCAAGATCACAAGAAAGCCGGATATGACAAAGGAGTCGAGCAGCTGAGAGGAGGTGAGTGAGAATGTAAGTGGGTGGCACGAGCAGAGCATCAGCCGCAACCAGACAACTCCCTTGGTCATCAGCTTGCTTGGAATGATAATTTCACATACAAAAATAATTCAAAACGACTGCAGCTTTCTTACAATCTGTAGGCATGTATTATAAAATAACAAGACATGCATATACATTGAAAGATCTCTTGAAATGCTTTTTCTTTCAGACAACTCGTTTCCAGATGGCCACCCATGCACGTAATTGTGTCATGAAATGTCTTGGGACAGGGTATTGATCATAAAAGGAAAAATATTCCAAGATGAACGCTTGTGTGTGTACACAAGATGCACCATTAGCCATTTTAAAACGTATTATCATTTTTTTCCACTATGCTTTGCAAACAATCATTGGCAAAGCAAATAGCTCAGCCCACACATTTTTAAGATTAAATGAACTGCCTTTGCCAGTGATTACTTTTCTCATGAGCTAACATGTCCAAATTAAATGTTGCCTTCTGACCCAGTCCAAATACTAGGCTAGTAAAGATGTGGGCAAGCAAACTCAGTTGGTGAATCAGTTCTCTAGCTTATAACTATTGGCCCTTCTCATAAAGCAAATGGTCTGCTTATTTCCTTGTTTTGATTCTACCATGTTTTATATTTCAGTAGGGTGTCTGCAGTCTTTAACACTCTGTTACCAATATTATATCTGCTGACAGTGCTGATAGAGCAGAGATTACATCCAAAAGATTTTATGACAAAGAAATGATCTATGAAACCTTTTTGCATGAAAATAGCACATGGCTGTGAGAAATGACACAAATATACAAAATATAGTTACTGCATCATAAAAGCATGCAGAAGAGTGGTAGATTAGAACATATATATATATATATCTATATATTCAAATTGTAGAGGTTGCCGCTCCGGTGGAACGCACTCGCCGGAGGTCAGGCCAGTGGCAGGGCTGCTCCCTCAGATCTTCTCCCCACACACAAACGCTGCCTACGCGTTTCGGGACACCTCCCTTCCTCTGGGCAGTCTAAAACACAATGAGAGGCATCAGAAGTTATTTAAGGAAGTCCCTTCTTTATTTTGCATATTCAATCCTAATGTAAAATCAGGTAAGTAACTCTGTTGCATGATGGGACTGGAAGTCCTGATTACCATACCCATGTGGGCGCTGGCCTTCAATGCGTGCTAAAATTTCCTCGTGGGACAAACAAAGTTCAGAAAAGCGCCCTGATAGTTCAAAAGGCCCCTCCAGCTCCGCTGTGCATTGCAATGTGCATTGCTGCAGACCCACTCGGGTCTCGTGGTGGTGCGTAACCGTGGCCTGGGCTTGGCCACAAATATTCAAATTGTAGAGGTTGCCGCTCCGGTGGAACGCACTCGCCGGAGGTCAGGCCAGTAGCAGGGCTGCTCCCTCAGATCTTCTCCCCACACACAAACGCTGCCTACGCGTTTCGGGACACCTCCCTTCCTCTGGGAAGTCTAAAACACAATGAGAGGCATCAGCAGTTATTTAAGGAAGTCCCTTCTTTATTTTGCATATTCAATCCTAATGTAAAATCAGGTAAGTAACTCTGTTGCATGATGGGACTGGAAGTCCTGATTACAATACCCATGTGGGCGCTGGCCTTCAATGCGTGCTAAAATTTCCTCGTGGGACAAACAAAGTTCAGAAAAGCGCCCTGATAGTTCAAAAGGCCCCTCCGGCTCCGCTGTGCATTGCAATGTGCATTGCTGCAGACCCACTCGGGTCTCGTGGTGGTGCGTAACCGTGGCCTGGCCACAAATATTCAAATTGTAGAGGTTGCCGCTCCGGTGGAACGCACTCGCCGGAGGTCAGGACAGTGGCAGGGTTGCTCCCTCAGATCTTCTCCCCACACACAAACGCTGCCTACACGTTTCGGGACACCTCCCTTCCTCTGGGCAGTCTAAAACACAATGAGAGGCATCAGCAGTTATTTAAGGAAGTCCCTTCTTTATTTTGCATATTCAATCCTAATGTAAAATCAGGTAAGTAACTCTGTTGCATGATGGGACTGGAAGTCCTGATTACAATACCCATGTGGGCGCTGGCCTTCAATACGTGCTAAAATTTCCTCGTGGGACAAACAAAGTTCAGAAAAGCGCCCTGATAGTTCAAAAGGCCCCTCCAGCTCCGCTGTGCATTGCAATGTGCATTGCTGCAGACCCACTCGGGTCTCGTGGGGGTGCGTAACCGTGGCCTGGGCTTGGCCACAAATATTTAAATTGTAGAGGTTGCCGCTCCGGTGGAACGCACTCGCCGGAGGTCAGGCCAGTGGCAGGGCTGCTCCCTCAGATCTTCTCCCCACACACAAACGCTGCCTACGCGTTTCGGGACACCTCCCTTCCTCTGGGCAGTCTAAAACACAATGAGAGGCATCAGCAGTTATTTAAGGAAGTCCCTTCTTTATTTTGCATATTCAATCCTAATGTAAAATCAGGTAAGTAACTCTGTTGCATGATGGGACTGGAAGTCCTGATTACCATACCCATGTGGGCGCTGGCCTTCAATGCGTGCTAAAATTTCCTCGTGGGACAAACAAAGTTCAGAAAAGCGCCCTGATAGTTCAAAAGGCCCCTCCAACTCCGCTGTGCATTGCAATGTGCATTGCTGCAGACCCACTCGGGTCTCGTGGTGGTGCGTAACCGTGGCCTGGGCTTGGCCACAAATATTCAAATTGTAGAGGTTGCCGCTCCGGTGGAACGCACTCGCCGGAGGTCAGGCCTGTAGCAGGGCTGCTCCCTCAGATCTTCTCCCCACACACAAACGCTGCCTACGCGTTTCGGGACACCTCCCTTCCTCTGGGCAGTCTAAAACACAATGAGAGGCATCAGCAGTTATTTAAGGAAGTCCCTTCTTTATTTTGCATATTCAATCCTAATGTAAAATCAGGTAAGTAACTCTGTTGCATGATGGGACTGGAAGTCCTGATTACAATACCCATGTGGGCGCTGGCCTTCAATGCGTGCTAAAATTTCCTCGTGGGACAAACAAAGTTCAGAAAAGCGCCCTGATAGTTCAAAAGGCCCCTCCGGCTCCTCTGTGCATTGCAATGTGCATTGCTGCAGACCCACTCGGGTCTCGTGGTGGTGCGTAACCGTGGCCTGGGCTTGGCCACAAATATTCAAATTGTAGAGGTTGCCGCTCCGGTGGAACGCACTCGCCGGAGGTCAGGACAGTGGCAGGGCTGCTCCCTCAGATCTTCTCCCCACACACAAACGCTGCCTACACGTTTCGGGACACCTCCCTTCCTCTGGGCAGTCTAAAACACAATGAGAGGCATCAGCAGTTATTTAAGGAAGTCCCTTCTTTATTTTGCATATTCAATCCTAATGTAAAATCAGGTAAGTAACTCTGTTGCATGATGGGACTGGAAGTCCTGATTACAATACCCATGTGGGCGCTGGCCTTCAATACGTGCTAAAATTTCCTCGTGGGACAAACAAAGTTCAGAAAAGCGCCCTGATAGTTCAAAAGGCCCCTCCAGCTCCGCTGTGCATTGCAATGTGCATTGCTGCAGACCCACTCCGGTCTCGTGGGGGTGCGTAACCGTGGCCTGGGCTTGGCCACAAATATTCAAATTGTAGAGGTTGCCGCTCCGGTGGAACGCACTCGCCGGAGGTCAGGCCAGTGGCAGGGCTGCTCCCTCAGATCTTCTCCCCACACACAAACACTGCCTACGCGTTTCGGGACACCTCCCTTCCTCTGGGCAGTCTAAAACACAATGAGAGGCATCAGCAGTTATTTAAGGAAGTCCCTTCTTTATTTTGCATATTCAATCCTAATGTAAAATCAGGTAAGTAACTCTGTTGCATGATGGGACTGGAAGTCCTGATTACAATACCCATGTGGGCGCTGGCCTTCAATGCGTGCTAAAATTTCCTCGTGGGACAAACAAAGTTCAGAAAAGCGCCCTGATAGTTCAAAAGGCCCCTCCAGCTCCGCTGTGCATTGCAATGTGCATTGCTGCAGACCCACTCGGGTCTCGTGGTGGTGCGTAACCGTGGCCTGGGCTTGGCCACAAATATTCAAATTGTAGAGGTTGCCGCTCCGGTGGAACGCACTCGCCGGAGGTCAGGCCAGTGGCAGGGCTGCTCCCTCAGATCTTCTCCCCACACACAAACGCTGCCTACGCGTTTCGGGACACCTCCCTTCCTCTGGGCAGTCTAAAACACAATGAGAGGCATCAGCAGTTATTTAAGGAAGTCCCTTCTTTATTTTGCATATTCAATCCTAATGTAAAATCAGGTAAGTAACTCTGTTGCATGATGGGACTGGAAGTCCTGATTACAATACCCATGTGGGCGCTGGCCTTCAATGCGTGCTAAAATTTCCTCGTGGGACAAACAAAGTTCCAGTCCCATCATGCAACAGAGTTACTTACCTGATTTTACATTAGGATTGAATATGCAAAATAAAGAAGGGACTTCCTGAAATAACTGCTGATGCCTCTCATTGTGTTTTAGACTGCCCAGAGGAAGGGAGGTGTCCCGAAACGCGTAGGCAGTGTTTGTGTGTGGGGAGAAGATCTGAGGGAGCAGCCCTGCCACTGGCCTGACCTCCGGCGAGTGCGTTCCACCGGAGCGGCAACCTCTACAATTTATATATATATATATGTATATATATATATATATTTTTTTTTTCACCAAAATTTCTCCAGTTCTGGGACCCCCGACCCTACAGGGCGGCCTCACCAATGGGCACGGAGCAGCCCACCAAATAAACACAGTTCAAAGATGTGAGGCCCAATACTGAAAACGCAGCTTTTATTCAAGGTCATAGCATCGCTTTCTTCCTTTTCCTTACGTTTCAGCACCGATTAGCCTTGGTCACAGGAGGAAGTAGTTTCAACAAAGTGTTTGCCAGCGTCCTTTTGAAGTTTTCATCACGTGACCGGGCATGTAAACTACGGCTCCCACAGTGCATAATGCTTGCATATATATATATATTTATTCCTGTTTCTCGTCTCGTACACCATTCCTTCACAGAAAACAGACGATGCGGACCCAAATACGTGGTGCTAATGTTTTATTTTGCTTAGTGCCCCGCACCAACCGCCATTACGCGTTTCGGTCTCACACAGACCTTGATCACATGCCGCACGTCATCTTTCCTGAATGTTATTTAAAGTGGCAGTGCAAAGAAACTCGTGACGTCAATAATAATAGACATAGAAGAATGCTTGGCAACAGCAAGGCATTACCATGCAAATAATGATAAAAGCAAGTAGATGTCAAATACGTTGCATACATATTGATAAAATATCATGTAAAACAGCATCCATACAAATAAATAAATAAATATTTAAATATATTCAAATAGTTGCAAAATTGCTAAAATATGCCCATAAAAAGCAAATTTATAGCTAAGATGGTTAAATACACAATAAAAAGAGTAGGTTCATAAAATATAGAATCATCTTTTTATCACTGGAATTTTGTAAAAAAATATCCATGAGTGTAAAGCCATCACAATCTATTCGCCAAGCTTGCTGCTAAATTTGTTACGCCCAAATGGGCCTTACAGAACCTTCAAGTCTATTAAGATAAAGTGCAAATGCTATTGATATACAGTGCCACCGTATGTGCAAATGTGCAAAAATTGTAATAGAATGAACAATTAATTTAAAAAAAGGAATGATTAAAATACAGCAATTCTAGAGGAAGTGGATGAAAATTTCTTTTGATTATTTTCATATAGATATGTTTGAGTACTACACACTTGCTATTACAAACAGGTATACAAATCTTCACTAGAGTTAAGACCCTGAGGTGTCTTGCAGTCTAACTCTAATACATACCTGGTTTCAAGTTGTCTGAGGAGAGCCTCTCGGTCTGCACCTCTCCTTAGAGGGGGGACTGTGTCTACCACAAAATATTTTAAGACACTGACATCTTTGTCATGGGACTCCCCAAAATGCCTGGCAATGGGATAGAAATGATCACCATTGATTATTGCTCTCATGTGCTGGAGTATCCTTTTGTGTACCTGCAACTTGGTGCTATCCACGTAGCGCAGGCCATAAGTACACTCCAGCACATAAACCGCAAAATCGGTTTTGCATGTTAGTTTTTTTATCAATGTGCACAGGCTCCTTCTTAAAAGGAGATGTATATTCAGATCGATTTGTCCCGTATTTGCAGGCTTTGCAAGTCGAGCACTTGCGAAAACACTTGCTAACATCCAACCAAGTGCCAATGGATCTCAACTCAGGACTACTTTTCACTAACGAGTTGCTCATAGACCTAGCATTCCTGAATGTGATATTGGGTGACATGGTTAAATTGCTACCCAATATCGGATCATTTTTTACGAGTATCCAGTTTTTATTCACTATCTTTCGGATAGTCTTGTGCTGGTTACTATAAGTCAGGATAAGTCTTGAGGGTTGTTCAGTTAATGCTGGCAACTCAGTAGCTTTTAGGTTTTTTTATATCAAAGCCTGTGATCTCTCCATTTTCTTGTTTTTTTCTATGGATAGATTTATTTTACCAATAGAGTAGCCTCTAGCTAAGAATCTCATACTGCTCTCATGTTGCGCTTTCACACACTCCAAATCAGTACTGCAAATTCTCAGTGTTCGCAGCATCTCCCCATACAGGATGCTGCGAATTAAGTGTGCAGGGTGGTGGCTGGTAGCATGTAATAATGTGTTGCCAGATGTGGGTTTCCTAAATAATCTAGTCTCAAGATTATTATTGACAACCATTATTTCAACGTCCAAAAAGAAAATGGATTCTCTACTGAGATGCCCGATAAAATGTTGATTTAAGCTGTTAACATTGATCTGTTCCATAAATTGGAGGGCACCCGCTTCGGTGCCCTTCCAAATTATGAACAGATCATCAATGTAATGGTACCAGTGCATAACATGATCAGACAAAACATCAGCAAACATGATTTTTAGAACCATCTCTTCCCAGTAACCCATATGTAAGCAGGCGCAGCTTGGGGAAAAGCAAGCCCCCATAGCTACGCCTCTCACTTGATGAAAAATGTGATTCTGGAAAAGAAAATAGTTATGTTCAAGGCAAATGGTGATCATGGCCAACAACATCTTATTATGCTCATGAAAAAGTAATGGTCGAGTATCTAAATAATGCTTTATCGCCTTCAGACCATCTCTGTGATTAATACTTGTGTACAGAGATGATGCATCAAGCGAAATTAAAAGATACTCCTGATGCCATTTGATGTTTGTCAGTTTTCTCAGTAGGTCGCTAGTGTCTTGCACATAGGAAGGAAGATTTTTTACATGTTCCTGCAAGTAGTAATCAACAAATTTAGATACATTTTCCAGTATGCTTTTACAGGCCGAGAATATTAGCCTTCCTGGTGGAGATTTTACATCTTTATTAATTTTTGGTATAAAGTATACCACCGGCATGACTGGATGATCGTTCTTTAAAAATTTAAACTCATCATCAGTTAGAAGACCAGCACTTTTCCACGCAACCAAGTTAGTGTAGAGTGAGTTCCATGAAGACTTGACCACCAACATGGTGCTGCGACGATAACAATCCCGGTCATTGAGTTGTTTCGATGCTTCATCCATATAGAGATTGCGTGGCCACAACACCACATTTCCTCCTTTGTCTGCCTGACGAATGATAATATCCTCATTGGCCTGCAATTTCTTCATAAGTTGATAATACACATTGTCTTGCTTTGTGTAGTGCTTGGTAAAGGTCATTTGCTTTGTATACAAGCTTTTGAGCTCTTGGGTCACCTTTTCATTAAACACATCAATATTGTCTCTTAGCATTACAGGGCAGAATTTTGACTTGGGTTTAAACGGGGTTTTCACTGTTATTAAAGCCATGGACTGTTCTTGACTGGTTCTTTGACTGTTGTCATCAGAATCACGCTGGAGACAAATAAGATCATTTAATAGGTCTGTATCACCCGCTGTCAATAATGACGGACTGGGTATATCACCTGATGGTATTATTCTTTGATTTTGTTTAACTGGACCTTGCAATAGGTGATACTTGCGTAATTTAAGCTTTTGTATGAACCTATAAAGATCAATTCGTGTTTGCGAATAATTAAAATCACATTTGGGACTGTATGACAAGCCAAGAGACAAAATCTTTAATTAATTTATATATATATTTGTTCAAATAACATAGTTGTGATTTTATGAAAGAAAAATATAATTTTTTTAACGCGCTAAAAATATGTAAAATGGTAGGCTATCATATTATGGAGTTTATCGCAAATCAACTTGATATTCATATATGAGTGTGGACATTATTAAGACTAAATTAAAACAATATGAATTAACTTGGCTCTATGTGAAAAATTAATGAGAGTGACCTTTCATGGAATAAGGTGTACACCGAAAATGACAAAAGAAAAGTAGGTGTTGCACAATCATAATTAACTGTGCAATCATGAAACGTCTCTATGCATTTTTCACATATATATTAATGATTTAGATAATACAGAAAAATGTTTAGACAAAATATTAGTTATATATACGTTGCTATTTTAAAAAAAAATTATGAGTACCCTATACTTACATGTATTAATTCTAACCACATTGAAATGAGTAATAATTCATCAATAATATATTTGAACTTATATGCTTTCATTTTTTTTTTAGTGTATGATTTACAATTAATATGACTTTGCCATATATTAGCTCAAATTCATGTGGGCCTCTTTCATATACTGTAATAAAGGACTGGTATAACCAAAGCATATGGGAACATTCCACATTATTGCCGGTAGTATTGAATTACTAATTGTTTCCTTTGACTTCGCCTGTACTGTGCGGGGCACTTGCTACAATTTGGAACAGCTGCCTGGGAAAGTGCCCTTTTGAACTTGCTATGATTTCTCCTCATTGTGCCATTGTTCGATGTGTAGCTTGATTGAATAACTTAAGGAACTGCGTAATCGATCCACCTATTTTCCAGATTTTGTGTCTTCTATCCTGTTGCACGACACTTATCCTATACGAACTGACCAATGGACTTGGTGGTCTGACAAATTTAAGTGATGCCAGGAGGTGTCACCTCAGAACTGACTGAGTATAATTGCCTATCCTAAGTGAATGCCGGGGGTCTTCTTCGTCATCATTTGTCATCCTCCTGGGGCTTCTTCTGCTTCTTTCCTATACTTTTAACGAGTGAAGCAAGAGTGGAGAAGTTCCATTTATGCTGCTGTAACCTTCTCTGTTACAGTGGCAAACTGAGACAGATCTCTGTCTTATTGTACTGAACTGGCTACTTGGAACTTTGCTGAACCTTCCTGAACAAGAGTTTGTGACGGGTTTACCTGGCTACCTATCTGCCCCTCTCTGATCTCCTTACATTTCCTGAATCCTGTGCTTTGGTATTCATTGAATCAATTTCATCTGAATTCTAATCTAAATTCTAGATATATTAAATATAAATTGTTTCCATTTTAATCTAATAAACCAAAATTAACTACCTTGATTTGACTCTACTATGTATGTATGTAGTTGGCATTTGTTAAAGGCGTATATCACCACAGGTCTCATAGCGCTAGCTGATATTCAGAGAACCAGAATAGGTGGGGCAAAGAGCTAAAATAACCAGGTTTTGAGGGCTATTCTTACTTATTGTCCTTTGTGAATGTGCATTTATACTGGGTTGACCTATGACTAAACAGAAATGCAAGAATGAAGTTTCTGATCATCAAATCCTGATGCTATTATTCTTTATTGCTGTAAATGAACTCCAGGTATGCATGATCCTTGCTTGCCTACATTTCTTTAGGAGATTTGGGTCTGCAGTGATCATATTATATATCTACAGTATTTTTCTGAGATTTAGCTAGATGAGTTTAATTTCGAGTTTGTAGATACAGTTATCCTATTCCTGGTTCTCATTGAGTAACTGCATATTACCCGAATACCCAACCCCTCTCAGCACAGAGCAAGATCCATTGGAGGACCAAATGTTTGGAAAGGAAGAATAGGCCCAGTAAACGCTACAGCAGTGCCGTTGTTAAAAAAATGTAATAACTTGGAATCATTTTTTAATGTTTGGTAGGGAATGCTATGCATTGCTTGGAGTCTGGAGAGGAATTAGTCACATCAGTTCTGTCAGATATTGTTAGCCTATATTGGTTTAAAGGTAAAAAACTGTACTGTTTTACATCACCGATCAAAAATGGATCAAAAGGTTTATTAGGACGCTCAAGGTCTCAGTTTTGCCTAGAGATGTCAGTCATATCTGTAATAGTGGCAAGGTGAAATTGTTAACTAGGATGTGAAATCAGCAAACTGGCTCTGATAGCATCAGACGTTGTCTCCAAATAGACATAGCGCATCACAAATAGGCACATAGGTAGTAGTTTGCATGTGATGAAAGTCAACAAAGTTGGAGATTGTTATATGATGTAAGACATGAGAGAACCATACACCTATGTAAAACTGTGAACATTAACTCAAAGGAGTAGAGGAAGTACAGCAGAATGGAAAATAATACATGAAGAAATGACCAGAGACTTTTCAGTGTCAAGATGTATATCATAATAGTTAGGCTTTCTTGTATTGAGTTTCTATTTCATGTACATGTTTTTAGGGGGGTGTTTATCAGTGTCATTAGGATTGCGTTGTTGAGATTTACAAAAATTGCATTTTATTTCCCCCTTCTCTAGTTCATCCCTTTAGTAAATTCTTACTTCTTTTCTACTTCTAATTTGCATCTCTGTACCTCATCCTTGAATTTGGTCTTACAAGTAACTTTGTATAATTTACCTCAGCTCTCTCCTTGTCTCATTTCCCAGCAACTAACCTCCTCCTTCCAGCAGTCCTGCACTAACCTATGTAAAGTATGTGCATGATGGTGATATATTTTCATCTCATTAAGAATTGATTGCAGTAGATAACAGGTTCATGGTGAGCGTACCTCACACTTTCCTGTTGCATTACTCTTCAGACAAATGTCAAACTTCGACTGAATGAAGATTTCTTTTACCTAGTATTTGAGATGCGCACTGTACGGTGCATGGTGCTTTATCATTGAAAGTCATTATCACACTGCCATGATCTTTGTCGTGAGATTCCAAGAAAGGAGTGGGTTACTAAATTTGACATTACACTCTTATCTGTGCCTAATAATTCTGTGTATAGCCACAGGGGAGAAATATGCTAAATAATTAATATACATATTTTTACTATAGGGCTTTTAGTGAAAACAAACTGAGTTGCTGTATAAAGATGCAGCTGTAAAGATGTTTTTGAACTGCAGGATGCCTTGGGTCTTTTGCTTGTGCAGTTTACTCCATCTATGACATTTATGTTACATTGTTGTCCTGTGCCTATGGCATTTTTTGCTTATTTGAGAAACCTTGTGTGGATTGCTAAGAAATGTATGAGGGCCTTTACTTATTTGAAACCAGTTTGAGAACTGTGCAGCTGTTGTGCATGTGTGAGAGTTCCCAAGGAACTGTATCTCTGTGTTCTGTGCAGTGTTACCTGTTTGAATGCATTTTATGTTTTGGGAGAAGAGCAAGCACTGCTCAATGTATTTTATCAAATACAGTAACTGGGTGAGTTTACAACTGTGCGATTTTGACAAGTGTTAAGTCTTGTTTCACCACCATAAGTTTAAAGTGTAATTTTGATATACAGGGAGTAGGAATGAAAGTTGAACTTGATGATCTTGGGGTTGTATAATGAACAGGTTCTACTTTAAGTGTGGAGGATCAGAACAGGTCAAATTGTGGTGTGTGCAGCACATACTAGGAAACACTAAGCAGTGGCTACCTCTTCTTCCTTCTGAGCTGTACTGTCCACAGCTGATGCACTGACTCTTAAATTATTTTGAGTTAATGTATGCGCTATGAGCAGTGCAGTTTCAGGAAACCCAGTGTATGAGCCCCTTCTGGGCACATTGTGAGCCTGTGGATGGTTACTGAGGAAATTCATGAAATGGCTTGTCGATCCGTATAAAAAGAGGTGGCTCCTATAGGCACGCATGTCAGACCACCCCAATAAAAAGCTAAGAACAGAAGTGTTGGGTACAGTGTTGGGTACAGCACTTTGTGGAAAAACTTCAGCTTATTAATTCTAGCACATACATAGTGGGCAACATGCTCGATGTCGTCAGACCTTTTTCTAATTGTATTCTTTTAGGCAATAACGGATCTCATCAGTATAATTTGTAACAATATATTATGTAATTGGAGACTTAACGTCATGAACAAAACAGTCTTTTTGAATAAGACATAAACCACCTCAGTCAAAGTGAGAAAATATTTTTATCAACTGGAAATAGTTACACATAAAATACATAGAACTCAGTGCAATGTGTCCCCACAACATACACAGTAACAAGGGCCAAACAAATGAGCATGGGCCAATGTAATGGTAACAAACCACAGAACAGCGATCTCAAATTAGTCATAATTTCAATCCATAGTATATATGTTTGTTTGTTACTGAGCGTCTTAACTATGTTTTGACCCATACATGAGATACAAGGGTCTCAATTGGACAAAAAGTCAAAATTAGAAAACTCCATGAAAAGCTGGTGTGCATGCACACCACATACAGTAAGAAAACAAGTATAGCCCACTAGGGGCCAGGCCTGTAATAGTAACAAAGTGTAAATGTCACTCAATTCGATGAGTGGATCTCTGGTGCTGTGGCGTCGGTGTCGACAGCTGGGCCGGTTAAGCTGAGAAGAGAGGCTCCTTCCAAGCCATGGTTTACTCCCTCGCTGAGGAGTCTTAAGCATACCTGCAAAGTGGCAGAGAGGTCTTGGCATACCGGTGGATACCTATACCTTGATAAAGTGCTTCTCAGATCTAAACAAAAACTCTATTATAGAGCGATTAGGGAGGCCAAGGGCCTGTACTCTGCTGCCCGTATTGAACGGGCTAATAATAACGCTAAGGAGATCTTTTCCATAGTGCAGAGTTTCCTAGCCCCTAGTGCCCAGGTAGCTGTGGCCCCGGTTTCGGATGCCTGGTGTAACACTTTGGCATCTTTTTTCAAAGACAAAATTATTAGCATTCAGGAGACATTTCGACCTTCAATGAAGTCGGCTAGTCCTGAGCAAGTCCCCATCCTGCCTAGGGGTTTTTCGATCAGTAGCTCCTCAGAGTTCTGTCCGATTGATTTGTCCAGCTCCCTCAAAATTCTTAAAGCCCTCAAGTCTGGCTCGCCGAACGATCCGTGCGCTGCCAGATTACTCTCGGACGTGGCAGATACCGCCAACACTGAGGTTAATTTCTTGGTCAACCAATCACTTAGGGAAGCACATGTACCCAGGGCATGGAAACATGCTTTAATTTTGCCACTTCTTAAAAAGCCATCCCTTGATCCGCTGCGCCCAGAAAACTATCGACCTATCTCGCGTTTGCCTAGTTTGGCCAAAGTTTGTGAGAAGGCGGTCACGTTCCAACTGACTAATTTTGTTGAGGCGGCTGGTGTTCTTCATCCGGCGCAGTCTGGCTTCCGTGCCACCTACAGTACCGAATCTGCTCTGTTGGAGGTTTCGTAATCCATTCGAGAGTGTCTGGACGCCGGCGGGAAAGCAGCATTAATACTGCTTGATCTCTCGGCGGCGTTCGACACGGTGCCTCACGCCATGCTCCTCGACCGCCTCTCTGACATCGGAGTATCTGGGAAAGCTCTGCTTTGGATCAGCTCTTTTTTGGAGGGTAGGATGCAGCAGGTTTGGCTTCCCCCATGTGCCGCGGTCCCTTTGAGGGTTACTACAGGGGTACCGCAGGGGTCATCACTTAGCCCTCTGCTTTTTAACATCTATATGACTCCGCTGGTCTCTCTGGCGGAGTCTCTGGGGGCTAAAGTGATGGCCTACGCGGATGATACCCAATTGCTGTTTACTTGGAAGAGGGTGGACGACTCGGTGGTTAGACCTCATCAATGTCTATCTTCCGTCTTTCAGTGGCTGGCCAATGCACAGCTGAAATGTAATGAGGCAAAGTCAGAAGTCTTGCTATTCGGCTCTTTTTCCTCTGAGTTTAGATCAAGACTCTGGCCCTCCGGCTTTCCTTGTCCTCCGGCGATAAATGGAGCTGTTAAAAATCTTGGTGTCTGGTTCGACAAAAACCTGAACTTTGCCTCTCACATAAAAAAACTTGCTGGCACTTGTTTTGGGCTTCTGAGGAGTCTTAAGAAGTTTCTACCCTTGCTCCCAGTTAGGGACAGAGAGACGGTGGTGCGTGATTTGCTTCTCTCCCGCCTCGATTATGCTAATGCCCTCCTGGTAGGATGCCCGGGCTACCTTGTAATGAAACTGCAGGTGGTCCAAAATTCGGCAGCCAGACTTCTGGGCGGCCTGTCCCCCTGGCAAAGCGCTCGGGCTCAACTTTGGACACTTCATTGGCTCCCCGTTGAATCTCGTCTTAAATTCAAAATGCTTTCCATTGTTCAACAGGCCCTTTATGGTCTGGGCCCCAAGTATCTGCAGGACAGATTCTCCTTTTATATTCCTAGGAGACAGTTGAGGTCATCATCTTTGCTGCTTATGGAGACCTCTACATTTAAGCGTGTACGTATGGGGGGCAATTCATTTGCTCGCAGAGCCTGCCTCGCCTGGAACTCTCTTCCCTTGTCTTTGAGGGCTATTTGTGATCCGCACCTGTTTCGAAAATCCTTGAAGACATTGCTATTTTGATGGATATCTGTAGTTTGGCCGCCTTGTTTGTTGTTAGCGCCAGGACACTTCCGAGTAGCTGTGCGCTCAATAAATTAAAATAACATAACATAACATAAATTAAATAGAGAAGGTGGACTAATTGAGAAATTAGCAATACCAAACATGATAGGGACTTTCTTTTTATATTTGGCAAAGCTTATTCTTCTCAAACTACTTTGGCTACCTGTTCAGAAAAGTATTATTTTCATGTCAGAAGGAATAGTTCATAATTGTCTCTATGGAAATGCTTCTTGGTTTCTTAAGACCCATTTTTAAGACCCATTTCAATCTGTTCACTCCTTAGTTACTTCACCTTCCAAGTATTAATTTGTCACTTGTCCCACAGTTTTGTAAATCTTCCTCCTAGTTTGTGGTTACTCAACAGAATGGGATATCTCAAGATCTGAAGTCTTCCTCTTCTCTAACATTGTCCATAAAATACTGAAAACATTCCTCTTTTCCTCATAATTATTATTTTCCTGTCAGTTATTGTTCTTTAGCTCTTTGAGTTTTTACAATCTTTCCAAAATTTCCATTCACATAACATAACGTAACATAACATGACATAACATAACATTGATTCTGGAGGAGTTTATATGTACACATCCATCTCTGTTGCTGCAATCCTGATACATAAGCAGTCGAAAAACAAATTTCTACCCCGCTCTCATTGATGGAGAGTAGCATTATGGTGGTGCCTCTTGTCCTGGACATTATCCATGGACATTATCCTTGCTCATATTTCAGCTGCGAACTTGCTGGCCACTAAACAACAGCGAGCTAAAGTGAAAGAAGTGAACCATTCTCCCATATTCGGAGTGGAAGTAGGTCCAGGGAACTTAGGCGGTCCATAGACCTTGCAGATAGTCAAAACTACATACTAAGTGGCCTACCAAAGCCAGAGTGGATCATAGTGGGAACTTCCATCACAGAAAGGTGCCTAAAAGTAGAAGCTGCACTCATATTGCTTTGACAGTAGATAGCTTTAAAGCACTAAAATTGCAGCAAAATCCAGTGATTTAAAGTTTCTGTTAAAAACAAAATATTCCCTTTGTCTTTGTTTAATTGGTTCAAATAGTTTTTATCTGAAAACCACCAAAAAAGCCAAGTTATAACAGACCTGAGCTGAAAACCAAACCTTCTAGCCAGTAGAACTGGTCATTTGCCAAATTGAGAAAATATTCGTCTGCTATATCAGGTTGAAAATTCTGCGGCACTAATGTATTAGCCACATTTCCTTTTTCAATAATTTCTTTTCAACTTGGTATTGGGATCCATTGTAAATATCCTAACATTACTATATGTTTATAGCTGAAGAAGTTTCAAAGTTAATGCATCTTCTCATTGTCACAAAGCAACCTTTCCATAACTTTGGATAACTGTGTTCAACAGCAGCCTTGGCAAATACATCAGTGAAAGATCTGGAGTTGGCATAAATTAGACTGGCATATTAATGATCACAATTAGGACTAGATTTCTTAACTTTTTTTTTTAACTGGGTGCTCTCAAATAGTTAAATGAATTAATTATAAAAAGTAATATTTACAGAGCAGAGATTTTTCCTGCGGCGTTCTAAGAGGTTATTCACAAATATCTATGGCAAAAAATGTTGGGAAATTATAGATTTTCTGTGGCCCATGTGATTCATTTTAGACTCTAAATAAAAGCTCTGACTAGGCCCATAATATGAATTACCCCTCCCTGGAGTTTGAAGGGAATATTTATTACTCTTAGGCACCAAACCTGTCAACTATTTTTTTTGTCTTCATATGCCTTGATTCCAACTGATATCTCCAAATTTTGTTCTCTTTTATGTGCAATAATGTGCAATAATGTGCAATAATAGAGCCAACCTTGGATAGAGAAACGCAGAGTTAACAGTATCCAGACAAAGCTGAGGGGGTGGAGAAAAGAACCTACCCACCTCATCAACAACCCTCGGCTTCACTCATTGGACAATAGTATTGGTGGCTTAACCTTCCGATTCTATGTTATGTCTCAGCCACCTCTTCAAGGGAGACCATAGCTTATATGTCTTGCTAGCTCTCTTCCGACTCTTCTCTATCGACATCTTAACCAAACTTGCTCTACCAAAGATTGTTAATGGGAGATGAGACCATGCTATTATCAGCCTATTGATCTCAACCATGGCTCTTTTAAAGTTGGATTCCACAAGTTTGTCTAAAGAGTGCGTTACTTTTATTCCCAAATATTTTTCGTCTTTTACAGATGTGTGATTTTCTACGGCATTCCAGACCATTACCTCGTTCTTGCTTGCATTTGCCTCATAGCCTGTACCACATACAAAAGGACTAATCCGCTGTTCCCTTCTTATTTTCTGTGCAAAAGGCTCAATATATAAAGAAAACAATAGCGGAGAAAGGGTACAACCTTGCCTTGTACCACTGGTGATCTTAATACTAGATGTTAAGTTACCATTGACCAAGATCCTAGCGGCCGGGGACTTCTATATCGGCTGTTTGCTCTGCAGAATCTTTTCCACAAGTTATAGCAATTAAGCAGGCCATAAAGGAATTGCCAATTCACAATATCAAAGGCTTTGGTCGCATCTAATGGAATAATGGCTAATGGGGTCTTGTATTCAACCGCCATGTCTATTGAGCAAATAAATTTGTGGCTTAGTTGGGACATTTCCCTACCTTTAACAAAGCCCTTCTGATCAACAAATATCAAATTCCCGCTCACTTTGCCCAACCTAGCTGAAAGGATGCTGGCATAAAGCTTATAATCATAATTTTGAAGTGAGATGGGCCTATATGCATCACAGGTTTTTGGATCTTTTCCAGGCTTTAAGATCAGAGAGATGACTGCTTTGTACCAGGATTTTGGAAGGAGTACTTTCTCCTCCCAGATCTCCTTGAAGAGCTCAATTAATATTGGACTCAATTGATCTTTTAATTTCATATAGAACTCATGTGGCAAACCGTCCGGAACCGCAGCTTTATTCCCCTTTCCTTTTCTCATAGCAAAATGCAGTTCATCCTCTATCAAGCCCCCCTCCATTAATTATCTTTCCTCACAGGAGAGTTTCCCCATTTTTTGCCCCCCTAGCCAACTATTAAGTTGATCATCTGCTGTACACCAATCTTCCATGTATAGCTCCTGATAAAAATCTACGAAGGCTTGCTCCATCTCTTGCAACGATCTTAAACTATGTCCTGTGGTTCTGCACGTTATTTCATTTATATTCTTTCTTGTGACCTCCACTCTCGCCTTCCAGGCCAATAATTTCCCAGCACATTCACAATACTCGAAATGTGCTAATTTACTAGCCTCCCATCGCTCTCACTCCCTACTTTCTAAGAAAGCGGAAAGGGAACATTTATGTTCGGAGATCTTATTCTGGTTATTTCGGAGTGAGGTCGCTTCACCAGATATCTCTCTATCTTTTAATTCGAGTGTCATCATTTTCTCTTCTATATCTTCAATCTTATTCCTATATACTTACCTTTTTTTGCTGCACAACTAATCAGAGCTCCTCTGATAAAAGCCGTGTATGCATCCCATATGACATTTTTAGGCGCAGTATATTTATTGAAATTAAAAAATACCTTAGTAATTTCTGTAAGTGAATCCATTATAACCTGGTCATTTAGTAATGACCTAGCCAGAGTCCATCTTCTTTCTTGTCTTACCTTCCATACCCTTAATTCTAACATTACTGCTGCATGATCAGACAAGTGAGCGGGAAGATGTTTATTCCTCATGATCTCCGTGTCTAGTGTGCTATCTACTAAGAAATAATCTATCCTAGAGCAATGCTTATATTTTAAATTATGAAAGGTAAACTGTTTCTCAGTATTGTGTCTAACTCGCCACACATCGTAGAGGCCAAATTGTTTCAGAAGGGATTTAATATATCCTTGCATTTTAGAGTTAAAACTAGCTCGACTGTTTTTTGATCTGTCTAGTTGGTAATCTAATACAACATTGACATCTCCAGACAAAGTGACTGGGTATTGGAATTGGAATAGTTCTAAAGCCAACATTTGTAAGGGTTCCACTTCATCCACATTGGTCCCCTTAATAGCCTACCAAGGTATAATATCTATCTACTATTTTCACTACAGCAATCACCCATCTCCCCTTCTTATCTACTTTTGACTAGTGAACCGTTATCCCCATTTGTTTTGTTTACTAATAATAGTACTCCTTTCGCAAGAGAATTTTGCTCGCTAGTGATCATTTGGCCAATCCATCTTCGTTTTTTGCAAATCTCCACACATTCAGACCCAGATAAATGGGACTCTTGGAGAACAATTATTTGACCTGGAGCATCCCTTAAATACTGGAATATTTTCCTTCTCCTCCTTCCCACTCTTAATCCGTTAATATTCCAGGACAAAAACTTGTCAACTGTTTGTATTGACTTTGGGCATCAGCGCTGGAAGTAGGGGGTATCCTCAGAATATTCATGCTGAGGTGCAGAAGGTGAATGAGCAATTAAGATGCATTTGTGTAATATCTAATTTCCTGTGTGTTGACAGATAGAGGTCCAATGTCAGGTATTTATTCTGACAATTTGCTGCTTATTTTTTAACATGGAGATTGTTATTTACTTTTCTTTGACTGCAAATTGAGAACTGAACTATGTGACAATCGTGCTGTGATAAGGGTAGTGTGAAAGGGGGCTCCTGGATGTAAAAAATGTTTAACATGCAATAAAATGTAAATATCTGTAAATGAACCGAACAAATATTTCAAAACATATCAACAGTAAGGAAAGTACAAATGAAGCATATTTTTGTATTTCTGAAGTGTGATAGAGATAAAGATTTGAATTGGATCAAAACAATTGAAGATACTTCACTTGGTGATATGCAAATGACAAATATTTGCTTAAACCCAATTTCCACATATTATATTTTGTTCAATATATAGTTTTATCCACACAACTGCATGTTTGTGCAAATTTAATGAACATTTCAATGGAAAATATGCAGCCTTTAAAAGTCAGTGAGCTACCACACAATGCTTGAGTAATACATTTGTGACAGTGTGCTGCAAAATGCAAACACTACAAACTACACCCTTACTATTCTCCTGCTCAATGTGCATGGTTCATTTGCTACACTTGTTCTTTGCGTGAACAGTGAATCTTTCACAATCTCTATGACTTAAGTGATGTAGCATTGATGGCATCATCCCCACTCTAAAAATTGGGCCAGCACCATTGACTTTGTGGGTAATTTAGGGTTTTGAAGATTGGGTCATCCACCATAAATAGGTGGTTGTCAATTACAGTCAAAACTGTGGTAGCCCTTCACGATTTATATGTCAGCATAGCATCTAGCTTGTATTATCTGAGTCTCAGCTGGCTTTGCCAGTGCAAAGCTTTGACCTAGCAGCCTATCTGCTCCTGAATCACCACGTCATATTGATGATCACCCCCTCTATTTATTTATGGCACTGCAACTCTCAGTTACAAAAAGACTTAAGGGCTCATTACGATGGCGGACGGACTTGAGTCCGTCCACCATCATCACAGAAATTGGGACCATCCATCTATATGGCGGCAGTCCCGACCATGAAATTACAATGCGACAACCACGGTGGCGGTCGTATTGGGCATGTTTACCATTGTGGTGGGTGCTGCAGGCTGCAGCACCCGCTGCAATGGTAAACATAAAGGTCTTGCATTTCCCTGCACTACGTTGCAGGCACCATGCGGTGCCTGCCACATGGTACAGGGAAATGAAGAGGGGTACCATGGGTAACCCCCAGTGCACCCACACCTCCCCCCAATACAAGGGGGGCCCTCAACGGGCCCCCAAAGTCAATCTCCGCCAGCCTGTGAATGGTGGTTGAACCGCCATTCACCGCTGGCGGAGATGAAGCATCCTAATATGGCGGACGGTGCCTGCTAGGCACCGCCACCATTCTGGGTTTGCTTTCTGGGTCTGCCCGGCAATCGGAATGATTGCCTGTGGCAGACCCGTGGCAGACGGAATTCCAGTCCTCCAGCAAACCGCCTGCCATCATAATATGTCACAACAAACAAATGATGGACGGAATGCTGACAATGCAGACATTCTCCCCCAGTCAAGAGATCTGGGTTAAATCCATCGTTCTTTTGCCCACTACGCCACCCCAGTTTAGACATGGCCATATGCAAATCAGTCTTGACCCTGTGCCTCATGGGAACAGTCCAGCCCGAACTGCCAAGCCATGTCTTCCCTGGACCGGAATCAAGCATCCTAGGACCGGTTTCTGGCTATCAGCCATCATCAGCCAGGATAGCTTGACTCCAGTGGCGTAGTGAGCACGGGTCCCACGTCTGGGAATACCCATCCCACTTAGGGCGAAAAACGTTACAACAAACAGATGATGGACGGAATGCTGACAATGCAGGCATTCTCCCCCAGTCAAGAGATCTGGGTTAAATCCATCGTTCTTTTGCCCACTACACCACCCCAGTTTAGACATGGCCATATGCAAATCAGTCTTGACCCTGTGCCTCATGGGAACAGTCCAGCCCGAACTGCCAAGCCATGTCTTCCCTGGACCGGAATCAAGCATCCTAGGACCGGTTTCTGGCTATCAGCCGTCATCAGCCAGGATAGCTTGACTCCAGTGGCGTAGTGAGCACGGGTCCCACGTCTGGGAATACCCATCCCACTTAGGGCGAAAAGCGTTACAACAAACAAATGATGGACGGAATGCTGACAATGCAGACATTCTCCCCCAGTCAAGAGATCTGGGTTAAATCCATCGTTCTTTTGCCCACTATGCCACCCCAGTTTAGACATGGCCATATGCAAATCAGTCTTGACCCTGTGCCTCATGGGAACAGTCCAGCCCGAACTGCCAAGCCATGTCTTCCCTGGACCGGAATCAAGCATCCTAGGACCGGTTTCTGGCTATCAGCCGTCATCAGCCAGGATAGCTTGACTCCAGTGGCGTAGTGAGCACGGGTCCCACGTCTGGGAATACCCATCCCACTTAGGGCAAAAAGCGTTACAACAAACAAATGATGGACGGAATGCTGACAATGCAGACATTCTCCCCCAGTCAAGAGATCTGGGTTAAATCCATCATTCTTTTGCCCACTACGCCACCCCAGTTTAGACATGGCCATATGCAAATCAGTCTTGACCCTGTGCCTCATGGGAACAGTCCAGCCCGAACTGCCAAGCCATGTCTTCCCTGGACCGGAATCAAGCATCCTAGGACCGGTTTCTGGCTATCAGCTGTCATCAGCCAGGATAGCTTGACTCCAGTGGCGTAGTGAGCACGGGTCCCACGTCTGGGAATACCCATCCCACTTAGGGCGAAAAGCGTTACAACAAACAAATGATGGACGGAATGCTGACAATGCAGACATTCTCGCCCAGTCAAGAGATCTGGGTTAAATCCATCGTTCTTTTGCCCACTACGCCACCCCAGTTTAGACATGGCCATATGCAAATCAGTCTTGACCCTGTGCCTCATGGGAACAGTCCAGCCCGAACTGCCAAGCCATGTCTTCCCTGGACCGGAATCAAGCATCCTAGGACCGGTTTCTGGCTATCAGTCGTCATCAACCAGGATAGCTTGACTCCAGTGGCGTAGTGAGCACGGGTCCCACGTCTGGGAATACGCATCCCACTTAGGGCGAAAAGCGTTACAACAAACAAATGATGGACAGAATGCTGACAATGCAGACATTCTCCCCCAGTCAAGAGATCTGGGTTAAATCCATCGTTCTTTTGCCCACTACGCCACCCCAGTTTAGACATGGCCATATGCAAATCAGTCTTGACCCTGTGCCTCATGGGAACAGTCCAGCCCGAACTGCCAAGCCATGTCTTCCCTGGACCGGAATCAAGCATCCTAGGACCGGTTTCTGGCTATCAGCCGTCATCAGCAAGGATAGCTTGACTCCAGTGGCGTAGTGAGCACGGGTCCCACGTCTGGGAATACCCATCCCACTTAGGGCGAAAAGCGTTACAACAAACAAATGATGGACGGAATGCTGACAATGCAGACATTCTCCCCCAGTCAAGAGATCTGGGTTAAATCCATCGTTCTTTTGCCCACTACGCCACCCCAGTTTAGACATGGCCATATGCAAATCAGTCTTGACCCTGTGCCTCATGGGAACAGTCCAGCCCGAACTGCCAAGCCATGTCTTCCCTGGACCGGAATCAAGCATCCTAGGACCGGTTTCTGGCTATCAGCCGTCATCAGCCAGGATAGCTTGACTCCAGTGGCGTAGTGAGCACGGGTCCCACGTCTGGGAATACCCATCCCGCTTAGGGCGAAAAGCGTTACAACAAACAAATGATGGACGGAATGCAGACATTCTCCCCCAGTCAAGAGATCTGGGTTAAATCCATCGTTCTTTTGCCCACTACGCCACCCCAGTTTAGACATGGCCATATGCAAATCAGTCTTGACCCTGTGCCTCATGGGAACAGTCCAGCCCGAACTGCCAAGCCATGTCTTCCCTGGACCGGAATCAAGCATCCTAGGACCGGTTTCTGGCTATCAGCCGTCATCAGCCAGGATAGCTTGACTCCAGTGGCGTAGTGAGCACGGGTCCCACGTCTGGGAATACCCATCCCACTTAGGGCGAAAAGCGTTACAACAAACAAATGATGGACGGAATGCTGACAATGCAGACATTCTCCCCCAGTCAAGAGATCTGGGTTAAATCCATCGTTCTTTTGCCCACTACGCCACCCCAGTTTAGACATGGCCATATGCAAATCAGTCTTGACCCTGATAATATGTCAGGCAGAGAATGGCTGCAATTTGGCAGTGAATCTGCCACCGGCATGCTGCAGGTGGCCGATTCAGTGCTATCGTAATGAGTCCCTAAGTTACCACCTTAACCTGAAAAGCAGACTCAGGAAAAAAGTTCAAGCATTGCTGCAAAACATATGAGATATAAGCCTCTTTTGGCTTTTTTGTCTCCTATGTATTTTGCTTAGGATTAGAAAACAAAAGTGGTGCTAACTTGACGGTAAGCTTTGATTTGAGAGTACATCAAATAGTTTGGCTTATGTGTAATACTAAACTGAAGTTTGAATGTGTAACTGCTATACACATATTTTTGGCTCTCTTATGTCTAATTCAATAAGGTCCAAATTTTTTGAACTGCCGCAAAAAATGTTGCTTTAGAGTAAGGAATAAGAAGCACCTATTAGTGGTTTAAGCTATATAATCATACAAATTAAGCAGAATCTCCACCTCAAATTTCTTATGGATATCTTTGGACATAGGATTTTGCTTGTCTGACAAGCATAACTATTAGCACATTTTAGTTTTAAGCGCACTTTAAGGGTCCTCTTTAACAAAACAATTCCTAATGAGCTGGGAGTTTTCTCCCACAGCGAGGGGGACAGGGATTGTGTGTTCTCGTGGGCACCCTCATGCAGACAGGACTACAGTGATTAGTATGGGATTGTCTGACAGGGCAAAATGTGTTGGACATGGCTTCAGAAGTCCTGCCCTTTAGTGTGGGCCTTCTAGCACCATTTCAACTGGCATTCACCTAACAGTCATGGTTTTCCTGACAACAGATCTGGTGTAATATCTGCTTTCAGAAAATGATTGGTTTCTCCACATAAATGAAGAAAGAAATCCATGAGTTCAGCCTACAGGATATTTGCTGGTTTTTGGCAGATGTCTCTTTACCACCCAGCTCCAAAAGAGGCTTTAGTAGGTTTATAAAATGTGTCTATGTTTATATAGTTGTATTGAAACACTTTGGTAACTCAAAATTCACTCTGAAATAACACATTTGGAAATTGAGGCAGGGGAAACAAAAAATATAAATAGGTACGCATTCATCAGAGTAAAGCATAAAAACTGAAAAAGTGAATCTAAGTGGATGTGTAAAAATTTGATAACAAAGTACAATGTTTTTCCTTCAAGGAAAACCTACATAGTTACCAGAAGTGTGCGTCTAATTCCATATGTGCAAACACTTAGGCATAGGGCCTATTCTCCTGCCATGCCCCTGCAAACCCACCCTCTGCAGGCCTTCATTTCCCACTGAGCACAACCAAAAGCCTCTTGCTATGAACTATTACCATCCTTTGCAGGCTTCCAACCCCCTTTCTGCATAACAAAAGGCAAGGTCCTCCTCCCTCACTGGTCATCTAACCAATGCTTCCCCATGCCTCTGTAGTGTCTTCCCAGCTGGGATACCTGCCAATGACTACGCCAGACATTGAGCTTGGTATCACTGGTCTTCATTCATCTGTGTTCAACTACGAACTACACATTCTAAAGCAGCCTTCACTGCAGCGCACTCTATTCATTATGTCATAGCTCTATGGAGTTCATTATGAGCCAAAAGGGTTCTGTCATTGTTTAACTAACAAGACACTGCATCCCCCCCTCTGTTAATGAAAACATACCAATTTCACAAAAGATATACCCATACATACATTTATATATCTTCAGTTAATCTCTTTGGTGTTGTAATTGTTTGACCTGAACATATCTTGCGAAGTTGAGGCCTGTCACCAGCATGATCCAAGAGATGTTGGGATGGTGAAAAGGCAGCATCAGTTATGGGTGCTTCAGAGTCAGTCTCCCCTTCACCATGGAGGTCTGCTGAACTATGAATCAAACACCAAAATTGATAAGAGTCTCTGGTAATAGACTTCCCAGGGCGCTGGGCAGTCATGATGTGTTCTTTGGTCAGCACCACTTGGAAAGGTTCTGTATCAAAGAGACCATCAGATTTTCTTTTCCGCATTTGCCGTGCGAGCACTCTGTCTGCTTGCTAAAAGAAGATGTTTTCGCAAGTCATCTTTGGTCAGCCTATGTTTTCATCTTTTGTTTCTGAACCAAGTCCCTGAGTTCATTCTCATCTGTTTCTCCACTGGGGTGTCTTGGTTGTCATTGCTCTCCTGAACATCAGTGTTGTTGAACTTTCATCTGCAGTCGAGGGAAGTGTTGAACAGTAATCTTGCAATATAGAGTTTAACACAGTTTGTAAATTGAGCATTTCAAGTGTAGTGTGCTGCACTGTTTTCTTTAGCGTACGCATGAATCTCTCAACCAGTTCTTTGGCCTGCAGCCACAGAGGAGTGCTCTTTTGATGCTTTATACTCAGAAGCTCTAAGAAGTCTTTGAGCTCTTGACAAGTAAAAGGTGGCCCATTGTCAGATTTTAGTATGGCTGTAACACCCCATGTCACAAAGATGCCATCCAGTTTTTCAATGACTCGTTCTTAAATGGCACATTAGAGAACCTGGATTAATGGAAATTGTGAGTATTCATCTACAATTACCATCAGATAATGTCAGTTGTCGAGTGGAACTAAAACGTCAATGGCTATCCTCTGCTAGGCATACTTCAGGAGTTCTGACATGTTCAGGGTATATTGAGTAACTTTTGTAGAAAGGCAGTTGCGTTGATGACAGCACTTTAATTCCTTCTCAACTCACTCATCGAGATATGAAAGCCTGCCTCGGTCTTGGAGAGCTCGTTTTGTGGCAATGATTCCTACGTGGGCCACTTCAATCACAAAGACCTTCTTGGGCCACTTCAATCATTTTCTGCTGCAGACACTCCGGAATTAAGAATGTTGATCTTCACAGTATAACTCCTTCTTGAGTTATGGACAGTTCATCTTTACTTTTCTGTAATTTTGATATTCACCTTCACTGATGAGAGGTAGAGTGTGCTGGTTCCATAACTGATGTGTAAATTATATCTTTTAACTTTAGCATGTCACTATCATGGCTTGTGGCAGTAATAATCTTGGCTAAGGAAATGGCAGCTGGTGTTTTTGATCTTGCAATGAAATTGATATAAGCGTCAGCTGACTTGGATGGAGAACCTTGACCTTGAAGGGGCACTCTGGAAAAGTAGTCAGCAGTAGGCCTGGGCTAAATTTCCGTTCCGCTCGCGGAAATTGCGATAATTTGACATTTTCGCGTTCCGCGGGGAGCGCGAAAATGTCAAAATTTCCGCATTCCGCAGCTTAGCGATAATTTGTTTCTTCTTCGCGCTGTAAAATAATACATTCTCGCACGTGCGCGATCGCCTTACCTGAATCCCCGCGTTCGCCGACAAGTTTTCCCGATCCGGTCGCGTTCTCCACGAGATGTTGGATTGTTGGTAGCCATTGGCGCTGTCTCGCGACAGTTCGCGCCCGCAGTAACGTCATGCGTCGCGCGATCACGTCTTTCTTCTCGCGATCATGCAGCGCGAGAAGAGTGAAAACAAGATGGCTGCGGCAGCGAGCAACCGCATGGGTAAGTTGGCGAGCCGCGACCGCGCAGAAAATACCGCGAACGGGCGGGAAAAAAACTTCCGCATCTTCACGATATTTCCGCGTGTTTGCGGAGATTTTTAACATTTTCGCGATAATTTGCGAAAGTCGCTTTCGCAAATTCCGCCCACCCCTAGTCAGCAGGGCTCTGATCTTTACCTGACTGATGCACATCATTATAACTGTACTCTTGTATCTGTAGTCCCCAATGTTCACTGCAAGGAGGCCTCTTGGCCTTTAGATTGCCAAATATTGTTAGTAAAGCTTGAAGATCAATTACTAGCATAAAAGGCTTTCCATACAGGAATACATGGAAGTGTTCAAATGCCCATACCAGAACTAAACTATTTTTTCCAGGATGTGAGTAAGCATGCGCTGGTTGGGACAAACTCCCACTCGTATACGCCACAATATGCCTTCGAGAATGTAGTGTCTGCTGTGCTGTGCAAGGATAGCACCTAATCCCACTGGGCTAGCCTCAACAGCATCCTCTGTATAAAGTTTGAGATTGAACTAAGCCATTTCAGTAGCATTCTCAATGGCTTGTTTGATTTTCTTAATCCTGGTCTCCCTTTCATGGGACCACTGGAATTAAAAATTATTTTTCATCAGCTCTCTCATTGGAGCACTTAGAGTGGCATTGTATCGTATATATATCTAAAACAATAGCTGGCCATGCCAAGAAATTAATGCACCATTGAAACATTTTGTGGGGATCAGCATTTGACACTGCTTGTACTTTAGCAAGATCCAGTGTTATACTCTCATCAGAAAAAAATATGGCCAAAGAATTTTAGCTTTGTCTTAAGGAACTCACATTTGTCTGCATTCAAAGACAAACCTGGTTTGGCAAGTAAACAACATACTTGTGTAAGTGCTTTATCATGTTCTTTTTGCATAGCCAATATGTCATAGCTGTAATTGAATGCATTCATGACAGGCTGTATGTCTTGAAGCAGGTCTGCAGCGGATGCCACACCAAAACTTAGTCTTTTGTATTGAAAAAGACCAACATGTGTAGAAAAGGTTGTAATATACCCACAATCTTTTTCAATTTCCAACTGATGATAACCTTTATTTCAATTAAGGTGAGAGAAGATAATTTGCACCATTCTGTTGTGTTTTATTTTATTGTGTTGTGTTATTCTGCTACAGGTTGTCAATAAAAGCGCCGGGACACTCTATGGAGTAGCCGTGCGCTATAAAAGACTAAACTAACATAACATAACATAACATAACATTATCATGTCAGCAATGTGTGTGCCTGGATTTCGTTCTCATTCAGTTGCCTTGTTTATCTGATGCATATCAACGCAAATGCAGACCACTCCTTTACTGTCCTTTTTGGGCACTACCACAGTGGGAGAAACCCATGGCTTTAGACAGTAGAACACTCAATGATATCATGCTTAAGTAATGATTCAAGTTGCTTTTCAACAGCATTTTGTAAATGAAAAACAATATGTCTCTGAGCAACTGCACGGACGTCCTCAATAATATGCAATTTTACATTCATAGTCTTAAGCTTTCCCAAACCATGAAAAAATGAAGGGAATTAACTTACTATTTCAGGGTGAGCATTCATATGGTAGTTCACAGATATCAGTCCATTATTAGCAGCTGTGCTGAAACTGAGTAAACAGGCACTCAGCGCTGTCCCTTGAAGCACATGGAAAGGTGCTTGCACCTTTATTTTCTTATGTTTGATTGTCAGTACAAATGAACTCTTGACCTTTTAAGGGTGTCACTGTAGCCCATGAATACACTTTGCTTTTCAATGGCATAAGTTGTGGTAAGGGGTGCAGTTCATTATATTTTCCTCAGGCATTATATTTATCGACACATAACTATCGATGATGAAAGGTATCGAACATCCATTTTCTTTCTGTGTCATTTTCAGAAAATGTTTGAATGGCTTTGGTTCTTTGACATGTCGACTTTTCTTTGACTGACATTTTTCTTCACATGCAGTCTGTCCAACATGCACATGCTTTTCTGAAGTAAACATCGACATGGCACAGTCATCTTCTTCACTTTCACCTGATACTGATATGGAAGAACTATTCGACGATGATTTAGGTGACAATCAACTTTGTTCAGTGTTGATTTGTCATACCTGACATCTTCGCTGGGCCTTGTGGGTGAGCATCAAACATTGCTTCTGGAAAGCACTGGTGGACATTTTGTCTTTGCGATGTGATGCATTATTTTTCTTTTTGATTTGCACAACCATCACAAAATGGTTATCCTTCCCATAGACTTACATATCTGTCCAGTGGCGGGACTTTTTTCTTCATGTGGAAACGATAAACCACATTTGAAACATAACTACATTTTACTGAGAGACATCCCCTTGTGTCTTTCAGTCTTTTGCTTTGACTTGCTTTATACCCTCGTGACTCATTCATTCATGGCACCTCCAGTCTCCATGTCACCAGCTTGTCGATTGTCAGACTCCTCAAGTCTAGCAGCCATTAACACTCAATCAAGACTCAGAGTTTCTCTTAGCATTCTCACTCTGAAGGAATCAGACAGGCAACCATCAATGACTGTGAGATCTATGGCTCCTTCATCATTAAATTCATTGAACTTACAGTGTTTGATAAGTGTGTCAAGTCTCTCTACAAATTAATTGATGGTTTTGTTAACTTTCTGTCATTCTTGACTGAAAATATATCTTTGGCATTGGATTGAACTTGATATTCAAAGTTTCTCTAATCTGACAGTATATGATTTCTTCATCAGTTTGTGGCATTCTATTTATGACTTCCTTCACGCATCGCTAGCAAGATCTTTGAGATATTTGATAATCTTTCTGTTATTAGTCTCAAGTGCATCAATGAAATCTTCATATGTCTCTAAACACGTTTTCCATCAGTGACCAATATTTAGATTTTATGTGGTATTGAATGATAATGGTGGTTTCAAGAAAGCAGCAGCATTGTAACCATTTGTGGCAGGGGCTGAGGGTGGAGTTCCCTCCAACATTGTCTGCCATCCACTAGGATCTGGTTCATCAGCACCATCGCTAAGCCCTGTGATGTGCTGACCTCTAGGTCATCATGGATGGTCAGTGGAATGGTGACCTCTCTTTTAGTATCCAAAGGAGCCCTTCCCTTCTAGGAGACCTTTGGCTTTCTTCTGAGCTACCAGCCAGTAGCTTTGGTGGTGTGCCACTACAGGTATTGGAGAGCTCATTAAGCACAAACCAGTGCTTCCTCTTAGGTCTCTTCGCCCGCTGCTGAGGTCGTAAAGCTCTTCCTTTTTCAAGGCCCTGGTAATAACATTGACAGTATGTGATTGTCTGCTTTCAACCACAATGTTCTCTTGCATTTGTCTGTCGCTTTATACTTTTCTTGACACCTGGTTAATCTCTACCTGGCAGCACTTGTAATCACAGTGTTATTTTGCACTTGGCTGTTGCTTTGTACTTTTTGACACCAGGTTGATTTCTGCTTGGCAGCACTTGTAGTCGCAGTGTTATCACACCACACTATATATAGCTCTGTGTTGTGTAGGAGTATGGTATCTTTATGTATGCAAAAACAACAATTGATGTACAGAATGCAGAACAATGTCATGCATTCACCCTAGTACAGAGATCTGGGCCTAAATCCATTGTTTTTTTGCTCACCATGCCGTTCCAGTTTGAACCCAGCCATATGCAAATCAGTCTTGACCCTGTGCCTCATGGGTACAGTCCAGCCCGAACTGCCAAGCCAGGTCCTCCCTGGACTGGAAACAAGCATCCTAGGACCGGTTTCGGGGTTTCACCCCTCTTCAGCCAGGATAGCTTGATTCCAGTGGCATGGAGAGCACGTGACCCACGTCTGGGCATACCCTTCCCACTCGGGGTGACAAATGCAAAAACAACAATTGATGGACAGAATGCAGAACAATGTCATACATTCACCCCAGTACAGAGATCTGGGCCTAAATTCATCGTTTTTTTGCTCACCATGCCGTTCCAGTTTGAACCCAGCCATATGCAAATCAGTCTTGACCCTCTGCCTCATGGGTACAGTCCAGCCCGAACTGCCAAGCCAGGTCCTCCCTGGACTGGAAACAAGCATCCTAGGACCGGTTTCGGGGTTTCACCCCTGTTCAGCCAGGATAGCTTGATTCCAGTGGCATGGAGAGCTTGGCAGGTCGGGCTGGACTGTTCGCATGAGGCACAGGGTCAAGACTGATTTGCATCTGGCCATGTCAGAACTGGGGTAGCGTGGTGAGCAAAATAACGATGGATTAAACCCAGATCTGTGACTGGGGATGAATGTTTTGCCAATGTGCAACATTCCGTCCATCATATTGTGTGTTTTGCTGTTCGCCCTATGTGGGAAAGGTATGCCCCGACGTGGGTCCCGTGCTCACTACGCCACTGGAGTCAAGCTATCCTGGCTGATGACGGCTGAAAGCCAGAAACCAGTCCTAAGATGCTTTATTCCGTTCCAGGGAAGACATGGCTTGGCAGTTCGGGCTGGACTGTTCCCAAGAGGCACAAGGTCAAGACTGATTTGCATGTGGCCATGTCTGAACTGGGGTGGTGTGGTGAGCAAAATACCGATGGATTAAACCCAGATCTGTGACTGGGGGTGAATGTTTTGCCAATGTGCAACATTCCGTCCATTATCTTGTGTGTTTTGCTGTTCGCCCTATGTGGGAAGGGTATGCCCAGACGTGGGTCCCGTGCTCACTACGCCACTGGATTCAAGCTATCCTGGCTGATGACGGCTGAAAGCCAGAAACCGGTCCTA
Source organism: Triturus cristatus (assembly GCF_964204655.1). Classification (NCBI taxonomy): domain Eukaryota; kingdom Metazoa; phylum Chordata; class Amphibia; order Caudata; family Salamandridae; genus Triturus; species Triturus cristatus. The sequence continues at coordinate 884,409,568 of NC_140587.1, read as the reverse complement.
GGATGCTTGATTCCGGTCCAGGGAAGACATGGCTTGGCTGTTCGGGCTGGACTGTTCCCATGAGGCACAGGGTCAAGACTGATTTGCATATGGCCATGTCTGAACTGGGGTGGCGTGGTGAGAAAAATAACGATGGATTAAACCCAGGTCTGTGACTGGGGGTGAATGTTTTGCCAATGTGCAACATTCCGTCCATCATCTTGTGTGTTTTGCTGTTCGCCCTATGTGGGAAGGGTATCCTCAGACGTGGGTCCCGTGCTCACTACGCCACTGGTGTCAAGCTATCCTGGCTGATCACGGCTGATAGCCAGAAACCGGTCCTAGGATGCTTGATTCCGGTCCAGGGAAGACATGGCTTGGCAGTTTGGGCTGGACTGTTCCCATGAGGCACAGGGTCAAGACTGATTTGCATATGGCCATGTCTGAACTGGGGTGGCGTGGTGAGCAAAATAACGATGGATTGAACCCAGATCTGTGACTGGGGGTGAATGTTTTGCCAATGTGCAACATTCCGTCCATCATCTTGTGTGTTTTGCTGTTCGCCCTATGTGGGAAGGGTATGCCCAGACGTGGGTCCCGTGTTCACTACGCCACTGGAGTCAAGCTATCCTGGCTGATGACGGCTGATAGCCAGAAACCGGTCCTAGGATGCTTGATTCTGGTCCAGGGAAGACATGGCTTGGCAGTTCGGGCTGGACTGTTCCCATGAGGCACAGGGTCAAGACTGATTTGCATATGGCCATGTCTGAACTGGGGTGGCGTGGTGAGCAAAATAACGATTGATTAAACCCAGATCTGTAACTGGGGGTGAATATTTTGCCAATGTGCAACATTCCGTCCATCATCTTGTGTGTTTTGCTATTTGCCCTATGTTGGAAGGGTATGTCCAGACGTGGGTCCCGTGCTCACTACGCCACTGGAGTCAAGCTATCCTGGCTGATGATGGCTGATAGCCAGAAACCGTTCCTAGGATGCTTGATTCCGGTCCAGGAAAGACATGGCTTGGCAGTTCGGACTGGACTGTTCCCATGAGGCACAGGGTCAAGACTGATTTGCATATGGCCATGTCTGAACTGGGGTGGTGTGGTGAGCAAAATAACGATGGATTAAACCCAGATCTATGACTGGGGGTGAATGTTTTGCCAATGTGCAACATTCCGTCCATCATCTTGTGTGTTTTACCTTTATGTATGGCCTGACCAACAGGCCTGCGACAAATGACTTGTAGATTATCTGTAAATGCTTTCATTTTCAACTGCTTCATAGTGGCTGGAACCACGCTTTGACTCCACATGCATTCAGCATTGATTCTGTACTCCAACAGCGGCACACATGGTACTCACAAGCTTTTTGATTGGCCCAATGGCAAATTCTCTGAGAAAGCACTCTCAATCTTCGGGTTACTTATCCTCTATCTCATCCCTATTTGTAGCATCTTCCCAGCTGAGGCAATGACCAAACCACACACGGAGCTTGGTATCACATGTCTTTATTTGTCTGCATGTAACTGCGAACAACACATTCCAAAACAACCTTCACTGCAATACACTCTATTTATTACATCACAGTTCTACAGAGATCATTAGGAGTCAAAAGGCTTCCGTCATTCTTAACTCACAAGATGCTACAGCCTGCATCCCAACTTCTGCATGTTCCCACCCCCAATCCATACAACCCTTATCCATTCAGGGCAGAGATGAGGCACAGTTGCTCCGCCCCACTCTTTGCGACCATTCAAGTGCAGGTGTCCAACCCCAGGTTGACCATCCACAGTGGGGGTGGGACACAACACTCCACAGGTGTCTGACCCCCCTTTTAATGTTGCAGTACGATTTGTAAGGGCATAAGGTGTTATTTATCTGTAACATTCAGCCCTGGAAACGTTTATGTCCACCTGCAGACCACAGTGCATTTGCTTATCTGCAATCTCCAAATGTCTGATATAACTTTCAATGAGTGTGGTAAATTTGCCTCCCTGAATAATTATCTGTAATTTGTTTGGATTTTTAATAAGGCTATGTGGAGTGTCAGAAGGGTATTGTGTTTAGAAGAAAGTCCTTATTCAAAAAACATCTGCTTCTAGTTAAGATTTTCACAGTTGTTCACAACTGTTCATGTATGTTCAGTCTGGGGCAAACTCCGCTCTAGTCAACAGTCATCAACATGCTCTTCACATATAAAGTCAGTGGTATCTTGATCAAGAGCTCCTTCTGCCTGCTCTGGCAACTCAAAGAATACAGCTCAATATTGGTCTGCAAATAGGACAGAATGCGGAAAGCATTAGCTAAAATGATTTAGCAATATATTTTTGGGGCCGTGCAAGAGTGCAAAATGAAAAATTGTCGAAATATTAACAAAACAAAAGTCTTTAAAAGATTAACTTGGAGAATTTGCCCTTGTAACCCAAATACAGTCTTCACTCCCTTTTCTGTTAATAAATCCTTTACAATATTTTCATCACCCAATATAAAGCAAGTAAGTCGTTAAGCAAGTATTTAAGCGGTGAACACAGACGACACAATAAATACGATTACATGATTAAAAATGATCTTACATTAATATTGAAAACATTGTTCTATTAAAATGTTTCTCCAACAACATATGAAATAATGTGCATGCAAATTTGAAAGTTTGCTCAGCTGATTCATTCACAAATGAATGCTGGGTGTTATCCTTCATGAATTAATGCTACTAGTGAAGAGTACTTTGTTGCTGGAACACTCCTTTTCTCCATCAGCATCTACCAACTGCCATAAATGTTTTTCCTTCCTTATTGAAGTTGAGTGATGCCTTCACCCTGATACAGATTTTACATGATAAAGTCAGTTTAGGTATGGTCATGAGCCTTTTCTACATATTTACATCGATTTACCGAACGTCTAGGAGACGTGGAAGTGCCATCATGCATCCTTTACACCTAAATGCCATCACTTCATATGGCTTTTGTCCTGTATAATATCCAAGCATATGACATCATGTTATATTTGATTCTGGTGCCACCACATAGTGACAGCAAATTGATCTTTGGAAAAGCATCAAGAGAGATTTTCTTCAATGCACGGATATTTTTTGCAGATTACATGAAGGGATTTGTTGACACTGTCAGTCAGAGGATGCATTTCAGTTGTGACCTCTCACTTCTTTCAAATGCAGCACTATTCAGTATATCCCACTGTATGTGGAGTTAGACTGTGCTTAAGAAATATAACACATACCGTTTGAAACAATACCAGGTATTATGGCCGTAAAAGCGCGGGGGTGCTGGACCAACAAATCCTGCTTTTGCTGCCCAGTGTGGAGCGGGTAAGAGCTGGGGGGAGGACCCTGCCCCAAAAACTCGTGCTGCCTGGTGGGGCCGCCCCTCTTGCTACAACACTGGTTAAACTGGCATATTCTGGTCAGCACTGGAGTTTGTTGCATAGGTAAACAGAAAAGCATTTGTTTTAGAAAGAAACAGGCATTTACAAATGTATTGGTCATTTGGTGCATCACTACAGTAGTTTAAAAAAAAACATGCATTAGCAGTGGTAGTTGGGCAAAACTCAAAGGGGAGGTTGGGGGTAGGGGATGGGACAGGGGATTAGGGAAATATTAAGAATTTTTGAAAAAGGTACCTGTTCTGCCACCGGTGCTGCCATCCGCCTTGGTGCTCCCCTTCTCTTCTGATGGTTTCCCAGCAGTCCCTGGGACATCAGCACAGGCTCCCCACCCAATTCCGACGCTGCTCTCAATAGCATGAGATTGCTCTGAGCTCCTCAGTTTGCCGCTTGGACAGTGCCTAGGAGTCTGTGCAGTTCCTCCAACCCCGCTGTTTATCACAGCAGGGTTGGCAAAGCCTAAGTGCGCATGACAATTTGGCGGGCCTAAGATGCTAGTCAAACTGTCATGCGAACTTAGAGTGCTGCACTACTCCTCCCCTGCTGTCATCATATTCCCGCCCGCCCAGACTTGACAGGCTCTAGAAGGGAAAGAAAAATAAACTGATGATAAATTGGTTTTATTATCATTTTATTTTTCCCGTTTTTTTTCAGCAGTGAGAGGCGACATTCCGCCGCCTTAGCGGAGGAGCCGTCGCTGTGCATTGTTAACCAACAACTAAAAGGTTACAGACAGATAAACCTTGCTGGTCAGCCTAAAATCTGTCATTTCACTTGAGTAAACAGAGAATTCAATAAAACTGGAGAAATTTTATGTTCAGAATTTCTTGGCTCTCTAATGGTTAAACAAAGAAAGTATTTCCTTATTTACTCTGTCTTACTAAATTAAAATGCAGCTCTATATAACATACTAAATAATACTTGCCTGATGTTTGTTTTCAACACTAGAACACCGTTTTTAAGATATGTCTTGAAAGCTCAGCTGGCTGCAAAACATTTGTTTCAAATATACTTTGAGTGTGGTTTGGCTCAGAGATTAGCTTGTTTGATTTAGCGACATCGTCCATTGCTTTGAGACTTTGTCAGTGGCATCTTGGGTCAGCCCAGATGACCATACATCCCTGACTGCATACCGCTGTCTGTTAGCAGGGACTATTTGGTGAATGTTGATGCTAAATTTGAAAAGAAGGCTTCACCCTTTAAAAGCAACACATTTTGCGTTATAAGATATTATCTAAACATACTACTTATATGTTATCTGTTACTTTTTTAGAAAATTAATTTCGGAATTAAATACAAATTCTAAAGAAAAGAATAAAAACAGATTGTCTTTCAAAATGACAACTGACAGATGTTGTCTAGCATTTAAGTACTGTTCTTGATGAGCAGAATCCATACTTTTCTCAGGCTTCTGCATCATTCCTGAGATTAGATTGACTGATTTCTTCCCAATTTTTTTCTGTCTGTTATATGCGTGATTGCAGTTTTCCTTCACCGTCACTAGCGGTATGTGTCAGTTTAGCCCACAGATCTTCAAAACTGTGGGGAGGGCTTCCCCAGTGACCCATGAAATGATGTTGAGGGGACACCAGTCTCAGGACAAGAGAAGCAGTTAATATTCCCCTGGAGAATACAGACACAGATAATGCTGAAAACTGCACTATAATTTCAGTGAAAGAAAAGAGTTTATATGAGCCACTCAGTAATGGGCCATTAGTAATCTCTTCTTTCAGTCATGCCCTTGCTAGTGGTTGGTGTCGCATTGGGCATTATAAATAACATTTTAAAATCTCACCCGCTCATTTCTGATAAGCGATCACACTACTGACGCTCAACTATTTGATTGTACTTTTAAAAGTTATAACAGAACTGATTAAATTGGTAAATGGGTTCAGAGCTACCAAGTGGCTCCATTATTTGTGAAACATCTTCAGCCAGTGTTGGTATTTTAGCCATTAGCTTATTGCATTCTGAGACCTATAGCGTCATATTTAATATTATAAAGACAAGAAGACAGGGTCAAAATTGAAGCATGCACGGTGCTCTTGGATAAAAGGCCAAGAGTCTGGAGGTATCATAAATGCCACGGGACCAGGTATGATCCTGTGGCAAATAAAAAGCAAGCTTGAACGTTGTTGTTTGCCAACATTTTTTCAATCTGCTCTAAAGTTCCTTGCAATTCTTTGGCTCCCTTACATACCATATTTGTGTTGTTGTTTCATTACGGGATCTGTTGGAAGAAAACTAAGACCGAGCATTGCTTCTGGACAGTTGTTTTAATATGATCCTTAACCCCCCTTTCATATTTCGCTTGCTTGCTCTCTTTTACCTTCCATATATTTGTTGTGATGTATTGAATACAACTACTGAGATTATGCTCTTCGTGAAAAGCAATATGGCAGCAAAGGCTGAAAACCTTTCCTAATACTAAATGCTATGAAGCATTGCACTTTGTCCTTTATGGGTAAACAAATGTGTACAGAGAATTGTGGTTCTAAAGATGTTCTGCATGCCTGCACAATTTCCATTATATAACACATTTAGCTTTTTTCTTTCACTCATTATCCTCTTAAATAACTTTAGGGTGTGCTACATCAGCATTCCAATCTAAGCAAATATTTATATGGGCTCTCCACTAAAACAATCTTCTATGTTTACACCTCTTACACTATTACTCTTCACTCTGAGAACATTCTGAGCCATACACGTTTTCCCTTCATATACTGAAACAAGGCAAAAGATCCTTCTGTGTTAGTGGAGCATTAGAAAGGACTCTTTCATGGTAAATAGTTGTGTACCCCTGCCCTGAGTGCCCATTGCTGTATAAAACTGACATACCATCTTTTTATTTTGCCCTGGTGTTATGCTAATTTAGCATGTGCACAAAGGTGTCAGCCTACCCTGGTAATGTGAAATCCAGAGCCTATTCTGTGACCAAAAGGGGGCACCAAGCATGCCCTCATACTATACATTAGACTGCTGTTCCTCTCTGGAGTGTGTCACATAAAGCGGTGGTGGCAGCATACCATATTTTCTGAACCTTTTGTGTGATCAGACCTTTATATCTGTGTTTGTGAATGTAAACAAAATGTAAATTTGATACTTGTATAGCCACTACTCACCCGCAAGGGTCTCAAGGCGCTTGTACGAATACCGCTGTGGAACCCATCCTGGCTTTCTCTGTGAGGCGTCCACTCCTGGGCACCCCCAAGGTGGAGGCCAGGCATCCTTAGCGTTGTGGGGGCCGTTGTGGAGATTAAGCAAGCTATTGCCCAGAGTTGCAGAGTGGGACTCCATGATTGGAATAGGCACCGAGGCGAGAATTATCAGGTCCGTGGAATTTTTGAGCCCAAGACCCGCCGAGGCGGGGAATTGAACCCTGGTCCCGGGCTAGACCTCTGCATCAGGGTCTGCCGCTCTAATCATTCTCACGAACGCGGTCGTACGGGGTTTCCAACGGACGTTCTGGGCGTTTCACTATTCAGAGTACGAGGTGGCATTTTGGTTTAACTTGAAAAGGAGGCTTCTTAATCTTGACTGGTTGCCTGAACAGGACTGAAACATCACAGCTGAGTCTAATATTTTTTCTTTCGTGGCTCTGGAAGACGATTCTTTGGAAACGAATACACGCATTCAAATGATTAACTGAGACTTATACAACCCCTGACGAAGGGTTTAGAAAAACCCGAAATGCATTGGGATTGTCCATCTTTTTATGTGTTCTGATTTTGAAACAAGACTTATTCTGAATTGTCTAATGAATTATGTGATGAGTAACATATTCATGTGTTTACGTTTGAGTAAAATACATACAGTTTGTATTCAAAGTTCTGGCTGTTTGATACACATTTTTTGATGCTTATTGTTTCTAAAAAACTTTTAAGTTTCTATGCATATGACTGACTTTGAAAAATACTGAGAAAATTGTGATTATTTGTGATTAACATTTGTTGAGACCTTTGTATCTACGCGGTGCTTCACGCAGGTTAGGGTTTTCCTTGACCTTTTACTTCCGCTCTAATCATTGAGCCACACTTCTCCACCATTGAGCCACACTTCTCCAATGTATAGTATACTGACCCCTCTCCTACAGATTTTTAGCTCTTATTTGAACCACCTGAACCTTGTGCTGACATTCAAATGCATGTGTGATAGTAAATGGATAATACGTGTATGGCAGTAGGACTCTGTGTTGTGTGAGTGGGATCCATTTTCGATTCCCTGTGCTTACCATTCCTGTGCTTACCATAGCACAAGATCGAGAATGAGGTCAGCGAGAGTGGCCTGTTTTCCTGCGGCTGGAGAGTGGAAATCCAGGCACTGAAGTGATGGAGAATAGAGAGTTTCTTATTAGAAATTCAATAAGGACCTTGTTAACAAAAGGCTGCTGATACGTTCTTCCTGAGCACTGCCATTTGGTCGATGTAGCAGATTGGGGTTGGGATGCAGTTTCTGTTGATGTTGTTCAATGTGAGGAAGTTTCTAGACAGCCCTGCCCTTTTGCCTTTCCTTATTGTTGCTTCAAGAAGACTGATGACAGTCAGGAGCAGAGTTCTCACATGACTTTGTACCACTCTTTTGGGAAACAGCTGATTAGAGTCAGCCCCATTGCTGCGTGCTATGTAGGCCATCACCTTGTACAAAGGCTGTGTCTTAGGAACAACCAGAAAATTACATTTGAAAGTGAACCAATCCAAACCCGTTCTGAAGACTTGGGCAGTAGATCCACTTATTCTGCCTAGAAAATGTAAAGAGAAGTAGGATCTAAATCGTCTCTTTTTGTTTTAGTTCCAAGTTCTTTTTGGCAAAGATATGGAGTGCTTTTGAGAGTACACAACAAGCTACTGTAAGACCATGACTGGGGTCTGCCTGACAGTGTCCAAGAAGGGAGCATATATCATCTTAAGTTGGCACTTTCTGCTGCAGGAGCTGAGGGTCTGCCTAATGCCTAGCAGCCTACCTGTGTGCTGTGAGAGGGAAGTAAAGTACTTTCAGGAGGGACAGACTGTCCAGGAGGCAAAGCCAAGTGTGTTTCCAGCATGAGAAACACCAGAGAAACGCTGACAACCATAGAGAGTGAAGCCAGGAGCGACTTGTGTTGTGAGTAGGTCCACTGGTCTTTCTGCAGTGTTGTCACTGTAACCCACACCAGGACTTTGTGAGAAAAAGTATTATTGTGTACTCCAGCAATCCACTGTGAACCCAAGAGACGATTGTTAGCTGTGATGATCCTCAGGTCATCATGATATTTCAATATTCTATCTCAGGTTTCACCAATTCTGACTACAGTGATAGCACAGAATGTTAATGTGGATAGAAGTCAGAAAGGGGGTGGGGGCAAGGAACTGCAGAGAAGACCTGAAATTATAATACCACATGAGTATTGCAATGTTGAAGCCTTCACTATTTTCCCTAACTTGACTTGCTATAAATTAAGTGTTCACCTGTGTCACTGGACTTTATTGGTCCCAGTTGAATTCTAGTCTCCTTGATTTATGAGATTTTTAAAGAAAACTAGACATAGACGAACACTTGTTGTATTCTCTTTACCCTCTTGGTACAGTGGCAATAATAACTCATTTTGAAATGCAGAGCACAGTATCATACAAAGTGCATTGTTACAAGTGTCAGAAACAGCTATTCATGAACAACAGTTGTTACAACACTGCGATTAATCCATAGTTTTACATACAGTACTTGATTTTTACCCAACTTAGGGGCATATTATCAAGCACTGTGTTAAAATTATTGCAGCTTTAGCTGCAGAAACCTGCCGCTAAAGCGGCGATAATGGGTTTGATAATATGTCGCAGAGAATTCCCATAAAAGCCCATGTTGACACCAGAACATGGACTTCTATGGGAATTCTCCAGGGCATATTATCAAGCCCATTATCACCGCTTTAGCGGCAGTTTTCTGCCGCTAAAGCGGCGATAATTTTAACGCCGTTTGTTGTTAATATGCCCCTTAATGTTTTCCCTCCCTTATGATTGTCATTCACGTAATTCATGGCTGTTCAACTAATGAAAAGAATCAGCATGTTGTTCCATCTTTGGTTTAACCTTGCTCATTCAAAACTTGTCCTTTAATAACTGCTTTCTTTGGAGCCCTTTGTAGCCCTGCATAAAGGCAAATTCCCAAAGTGTGTTTCATAGCACATATGCTCAATGGGCCATGCCATGCTCACCTGCAATATATCTCCCGTCAGCAAGCAACGTCAAGAATTTGAAGAAACAAAATCTAGGTGGGTCGAACATTGATTCTTCTGATTGTTCTAGAACTAAGGTGCTTTCTTTTAACTAAAAAATGAACACTGGGCTGGACAAACTGCTTGTTTCCAGTCCAGGGAGGACTGGTCTGGCAGTTTGGGCTGGACTGTTCCCATGAGGAACAGGGTCAAGACTGATTTGCATATGGCTGGATTCAAACTCAGGTGGTTAGTGAGCTGAAGAACGATGATGGATTAAACCCAGATCTGTGACTGGAGGTGAGTGTGCGAAATGTTTCAGCACTCCATCGATCATCTTATTGTGCTTGAATTCCGCACAGAACACAGGCATGTTCCTCTGTGAATCCATCAAGGAAGGCTGGCCTGGGGTCACATGAGCAGATGCCTACCAGACGTCAAGTGTCCAAACTGGGGTGCCTAAGTGAGCAGAAGAACGGTGATGGATTAAACATAGATCTGTGACTGCGGGTGAGTGTCTGAAAAGGTTCAGCACCCTGTCCATCATCTTATTGTGTTTGGTATGTTCTCCCTAAGTGGCCAGGGTGTGCCCAGACATTGTTCCCTTGCTCACTTTGCTAGTGGATTTAGGCTACCCTGGCTGATGAGGGGTAAAACCCCGAAACCGATCCCAGGATGCTTGTTTCTGGTCCAGTGAGGACCTGGTCTGGCAGTTCAGACTGGACTGTTCCCATAAGGAACAGGGTCAAGACTGATTTGCATATGGCTGGGTTCAAACTCAGGTGGCTTAGTGAGAAGAAGAACAATGATGGAATAAACCCAGATCTTTGACCGCAGGTGAGTGTCCGAAAAGTTTTAGCACTCCATCCATCATCTTATTGTGCTTGAATTCCACACAGAACACAGACATGTACCCCTGTGAATGTATCAAGGAAGGCTGGCCTAGGATCACAAGAGCAGATGCCTACCAAACGTCAAGTCATTATTAGCAGCTGCTAAAACTGACAATCCTTTATTTGTGATCATGACTTTATAAAATTCTCTCCTTTATCAAACTTCCTCGTCAAACCACCCTAGCAGTCACCAGTGCACACTTGTCTTCCCATCATGGGTTAAAATATTGCTAACTGCGTAGATACGATTAGGGACTTATTTTGAGTTTTTGCGGATATGATACCGTGCCACAAACTTGATAAATGTCCTGTCCACCATATTGCAAGTGGATTGTAGCCTTTGGCATTTTCAATGAGCCCTTTGCTCTTGTAGTACTCATGCCTTACTTTTGAATTCTGGGAGTAAGCTAAAGGAGGTCAGGATTGCTCCTGTCATGTTACCTAAATCTAAGACTGAGTCAGCAGTACTGCAAGAGTACGTCAAACTTACTCAATGCCAAATCTTTGTGAATTGGGCCAAGTATTCTGAAAGCAAATTCATAATGTTCTGCAGTTAGGTTCACAAGTGCATATTGAGTGGTGTGACATAGAAGGAAGATACTTGCACAGCTATACGTGTCTGAGAATTTTCCAAATACCTCCAACCTATGCAGATATTTCATCATGAATAACATTATAGGTGGTTGCCTTATGGAGTGACACATCCAAATGCATTTGTAAAACCTCAAGAAATTAAAAAGTACAGTGATTTTTAGGTTCTGCCTCTAAGCAAACTTCCCTACTCAAAGTGGATCTCAGTTTGCTCATCTTTGTAGGGTGACCAAGTGATACCTGCAAGGCACCTTTCAAAATACACTAGTCAGTATTCAGGATAGCTGTAGGTTCGTTGAGCTTGGAAACATGCACTTTGATGTGCTCACTGAAGAGGTGAGTGAGCCATTGCTCAAAGTTTTGGGCTTCATTACTTTTAACCATCCTGTATCCTTTAGCAGTGAATTTCTTTTTTCTGTGCACGTTGCCACTGTAATCCAGCTCGCATTATTGTTATTGAAGCAAAATGTTTAATTAATTCTTCATAATTTTGCTGCATGTGCAACACAGCAGGAAAAGCATTTTTGCCTTGTCTTTCTGTAGAAGCATAGAAAAGTACACTCCCCAAAGGAATTTATCATACACGTCACCAAACCAAAGTATTGGCTGGGGATCATCTCATGAGTTCTAGGTGAATTTACGGCAAAAACTTTATCATATTCATAAATGCATTATCGCCTGTAAAACCCTTCATGTAATTTACTCCTCTCCTACTTCCGATAACTTCTGTAACACGGATCTTGCAACCCCAGTAGGATGACTCTGACCTGATCTGCATACGTTGGAAGCCCTTTCCTTTCTTGTAAAGTTGTTTTGTTGTGTGAAGTTGTGAAGTTGTACTAGCAAGGGTGCTGCGCAGCTTTCACTTTCCCTTGCCGTCACTTCCCCTGCCATTTCCTGTCAGACCCAGGGCAGGATTCCATTTTGCCGCCCGCATCCTGTCACCTTCTAGAGGCGGGCTGCAAGGACACAACACCAGCTCACCTTTGAGGGTACAAGTCACCAGCCCCAACTGTGAGGTGGGCTCCAGGGAATAAACACATGCTGAAAATACAGTTCGGCGTTTACTAGCAGCACGCGTGCCACAGTGCATTAGCTATTTATCGTCAATGTCGGAGTGTCCTATGAGGTCCTATTTCATTTTGTTGACGAACTGCTGTAGTAGTAATAATTTGTCCTGTAGTTGTCCTCTCATTTTGCTGCAGTTATGCAGCACTGTTGCACTGTTGTTTGTGACATAGTTAGCATCATATTTCAGGAACTTTGGTCATGCTGTTATCCTCTCTGGAAAGGTTTTCGAAGAGGCATCATTTTCAGCATATCTCACTTTCCATGTACACACAAATAATCCCCACTCATGCTCAGCCTCCTGGGGTATTCCTCCTTAATCAGTTTTAATCTGCAAGTCTCCATAAACTAAGCCCAATATATGATTTTCATTGCTGAAGGCAGTAGCTTTTGAAGTTGGGGTAAAAACATCCCTTGAAATGGAAATAAGTGGGTAATCATCTATAATGCAATCAAGGCACCTTGTAAGGTAACAAGGATTCACTTTATATTCCACAACATACAAGACGTGCTAAAAAAGTAATTCCACATAAGAAAAAAATTACCTATACCTCTAGTGACTTCAACACTTATTCATATGAAGTAAGATAAACGAAAATTAATACGTTTACCTGAGCAGTAATTTCTGCCTTTTATTTATTTTTTAATTTTTTAATTAATATCTTTGATCACAAAAAGAACACATAATGAACTACACAAAATACCACATTAGTACTTACACAATGAAAATGAACAACGTGAAAAATGTGTTTTGACATACAATTACAAATAAACTCATAATAATCAAACATTGAAACAACCAAATGAAATGTCACAAAGAACAATGCAGGTATGTGACCACCAACTTGTGCAGATAGAGAAAGAATTAGGGCTTTGGGAAGCGCCTTTTTTAATAAAAACTTAAACTCTGTTTTTTCCCAACCCCCCCCCCCCTTTTTGTCACAATCAGTCTGTTTGTGAGAAAGACTAATCCAGCCCTGATGAGAGTGCGGCAATTGATTTAACCGGCACTCGAAACGCGTCGGCAGACAAAGGAACTCAACTCCTTGGTTAAATATTGCAAATATACCCCCTTGTGTCCCTGATATTTCAGAGGATTTGATTTATTCCAAATATAAGGGTGTTAGTTGTCTAATTCATCAATTCCCCCCCTTCTCGTCTGTTACTTTTATATTAGGCTCACCTTTTTAAAATCTTTTTTTTTTTTGTATTGCATTTTTTTTCTGGAGGGCCCAAATGCTTCATTTACCCCCCCCCCCCCGCCCCCCCCCCTATGTACCCACTGTCATCCGTTGCTCCCTGGAACTCACAGAACCCTACCTGTGCTGCAGCCATGTTTCCTTTTTATCGAGGGCCTGGAAGCTACAAGGTGCCAATGCAAAACTTGCTTTCCTTTTAGTGCTTTTGCACACTTTCTTATTTATTTTTACTCTACGTTTCTAAAATGAGCATAAGCCATGTTGGAACTGTAAAGTAAAAAATCTGTCAGTGCATAATGATGCCTACTTGCACACAGCAGCCATCTTGGAATGTGTTTCTTTTCTTAAAAGAAAAACCTGGATTTGCATGCATCAAGACACACCGGCAGCCATTTCGGTTATTGCACTTTACCATTTCAAAAGGGCTGACAGACATTTTACAAAGGTAAAGGAAAACATAAAGTACCCGGTGGTGCCAGTGCAAATAAGCATAGGCAAAGCCAGTAGTTTTCACCTATTAGAGCCTATACTTATTCGCTTTGTTAGGGTTTGTTTAGGTATGAAAGCTATTAATCTTTCATTACATCGTAGCCTTGCATTTAAGCCTTACATCCAGTATTTTTCTCAATCAGTGCTTGTAAGTTGAAAAAAACACTGTTCACTTTGCAGCTTCGGGCCAAGATTAAAGTAGAGGCATTAGCTGAAAAACTATTTCATGTCCCATAAAATTACACATATTCGTCACTTTTCATTAAAGGTAAACTGAATGTAGCATCATCCTAGCTTCAAGAAGAAGGCAACTTTTGGCATTATCCTAGCAATAAAGTGCTTAGGACCACTTTACAGATATTATTTTGCTGCAGTAGGAACATTTCAGACTCTAGGTTCTGTACATAGCACATTTCGATGAGTAGATTCTAGGTCAGCCATCATCAGAGAAAAAAGGGCATGATGTGCAAAACCCTGAAATATGTAATTGTGACTGTAGCAAAAAGTACAGCTGTTTACACATGACACACCACATTACAGTATAACATAGCCGAGTCCGATGGTATAGTGGACTAATGTTTCCACTGTAGGGGCGTGTGTCCATCCTCATGGTCAGAGGTTAAAATCCTGGAAGTTCCACTATCCTCATGGTCAGCAGCGGTCCGTGGAGGGAGTTCCGTGGGGTGGAAAGGCGGGGCGGGGGAGGGGCAGGGTGGGGGGTACTAAACACCGGAACATGGATAATTGGAGGTAAGTAAACAATTAAATAAATAAAACGAATTTCGTAGCGCGCCCTGCATCACAAAATGCAGTGCAGCGTGCGCTACGGAATTAGTTTTATTTATTTAATCGTTTACTTACCTCCAATTATCCACGTTCCGGTGTTTAGTACACCCCACCCTGCCCCTCCCCCGCCCCGCCTTACCACCCCACGGAACTCCCTCCACGGACCGCTGCTGCTCATGGTCAGAGGTTAAAATCCTGGAAGGCCAATACGCCTTTCATCCTTCTGAGGTCGATAAAATTAGTGACATTGAGTTGGGTTACAATAAACATCTGCTATTCAGTGCCAAGATACCCTTGGGTGAACATGCACTTTACAAATACAAGTTATGTTACACAAATATATCTACATTTGCACATTTTGTGCATTGTCCACAAAGCCCAGCCCAGACATGTTCCAGATTGCTTAACCAGTATCTTCTTGCCCTAGTGACTGTATATGGAATTGTGAATATTTGGCCATCTACCACATTTATTTAAAAATGTCAAGGCATATCAAATCACACACAGTGCACCACCCTCTGGACTGGCCTTTGGCTCTACTCAGACTTGAAAAAGAAACTATTTAATGACCAGAAGATGGCTAACAATGTAGCTTTCCATTTTTTATACTGGACTTTCACTGCCAAGGTAAAAGCTAAAGGCCAAGCTCTCTAAATTGTGTTTAATATTGCAAATCCTGAAGCAACCCACACCCAAACACAATACAGCTTTTCACATATCACAACTCAACATCCACTGCATCCCCACACAAACATAAGAGAGCTCTTCACATTTCACAACTCAACATCCACTGCATCACAGAAGCATGGCTCGCCACCACATCCTTGCACATCTTAGACATTGTTGCGACCACACAGGCTACAGCATTCAGCATGCACATCACACTCATAAGACAGCAGGGTCGACATCACCCATGAGATCGCTTGGCTTTGAACCCAAGTAAACCACCACCATTGAGCACATCAGATGACACATCCCATTCTCTGGTACCCAATCAATCAGCTTTATCTTATTTATTACGCCTAGCAGACCAATCCAGGACTTCGTAAATGAAAACGTTACAAAAACACCACTCTCAGAGCAAATTCAACCTGCTCTGCACTAAAAAATAAGAAAGCAAGCGACACCCTCCTCAATGTTATCAACATGATCAAAAAGTTACAGCATATCATTGAACCAACCAACCCTTAAGGAGTCACCTCTATCTAGTTTTCTCAACCTCACCAACCAACTATTACAATTCACCCCTGCTTCTGGACCATCCATCTTGCCATCTCTTTAAATCTTCTTCATTTCAAATCAATACACATAGGTCAACCAAATTCAGAACAAAAAACCTTCTGTTCCTACAAGGAGTTCTCTACTGACAAACTACAACACAAACGTAATTATTGCTCATTCACCATCACCACAACATCTGACATCAACTCCCTTATTACGGACATCGACCCATTCCTAGAAAAATGTATGTACATGAAAAACAATAAGGTTGTCATTTGAGAACAGCAAAGGAAATGCAGTCATGACAACCTCACACTGCTGAATTTTTTCAGCTTTAAATACATACAACACATCACATCAGTCAAAGTCATCTATTACACATACCCCATCAACGAAGCATGTAACAGAAGCATCAATTATTAAGTTCAACCACACCCAGACTCCTTGGTCCCACACTCCACTGACAGATGCAATGCCATCAATCACAAAAATTCCAACAACTCATTCACAGCACCAAGGTTAACCCTTTTCTCCATGTATTCCAATGTGAAATATCCTGCATTGGCCCTCTTGAACCTCCTCTCTCCTGCAGGGATTCCCGATCCCTCTGACATCTTTAATTCTTTAAGTTCACTTTCTATGAAAATCCAAGTTACCTTCACACATATAGAACAGTTAGTTGTAGGGTAGGCTGCATCAGTTGCGGTTTTTCCCTCACAAATAGAAAAGGTACTTCAATTCTAGCAGCAGAGCACACCACCCATTCACAAAAACATTATTAAATAGCAGCAGTTCCTGATTTCTTCGCACACAAAAGGCCTCATTAGAAATCAGGAGGAACAACATTAACGTATGATTTAATGCATTCATTTTGCTCCATCTGATTACTGTTGGTTATGTTCTGGCACAATCTGTTCTATCTGGTGTGGAAGAACCTGGCCTGATTTTTCCAGCCAATAAAACTAGCTGGAAGTGTTGCTTGACACTTTGTCTGCAGCTGAAGCATACAATACTTCCCCATGCTAGAAAAAACGTGTTGCTTTCTTTCCCTACTACCTACACCCCCCTTCCTCACCCTTACTCTGTGAATCATTCCCCACATACATTTACCACCATCTGAAAGCAGCAAGCATGTACCACCTGCTCAAAGTACGTGGTAAATGTATGTGGCAAAATCGCGTTGAATAGGAGACTGTGTTATTTTATGTCTGGAATATTTGATCACATACAGTACCTCACCATTCCTTGTGTTTTACTTTTAATTGTATGGTACTCAGCAGAAATGGTAAAATCGCAGTTGGTTTTACTGTGGACCCAGTACTGTGAAACTCACAATTTTAGGCATAGAAGTGGCATAGGCACAGCAGGCACAGCAGGAGGGCAGGCACTCATCACACAACTGAATTAGTGAGGTGAGATGTATTTGATTTCTAAACTGCAATTTGCATCGACGGCTCATTAAGTATGCAGATGTCACATCTGCCCCTACTGCTCTGCCCACCAAATCCCATCTCCACTAAATACGCATAGTGAATTTTTTGAGTAATAATGTTTCGGATTCCAGCAATGCTTCAATCTTATTTTCTGAAAGAAATTTTTCATTTTATTTCAGATGTTTGCCTTTTTGAAAGAGAGAGAAATGAACAGAAAACAACGCTTTTATTGTAAAATATCTACTGTCCATGTACAAAGCATAGAAAAATGGAGAAAATGGATAGCCTTGTTGAGTAGATCTTGTTAATATCAAATGTGGGTGAAGAATGGCCATTATCATTTGAGTGCCTCAGGGAAGCTGGTTGAAGGGCTGACTGCAGCCTACAAATTGCTTGGAGAACCGACATTATTGTATCATGGAGCAAAGTAATTGCCTCTCCATCAGATCAAATGCCTTTTCAATGTTGAGTGATATAAAGGCCTGTAGATGATGCCATTGTTCAGCCTGGTTGCTCAATTCAACAGCATGGTTTCTGTGACTTGTTGTGTCACAGCCTGGGATAAAGCCATGCTGGCAAGAAGAAACCGCATAGGAGATAACTAAGTACAGGCAATTGTCAATTAGTCAAGAGCAGATGTTATAGCGTACAAAGAAGAAAGGTCAATCTTTTTGAGCATAAGCTTGATGGTGTTTTAGGTTTTTTGTTGTTGTAGTTGTTGTTGTTAAATGACCATACTTCTTGCCACGTGGAAAGATAGTGGAATTGGAGTTCCATCCACAATTTCCTTTATTAATTCCACGAAGGATAAAAAAACACATTTAAGAGATTTTTCGATAGGTAGCTGAGACGTGCATCAGTGTCAGCCACCTTGACTGATGGAGCAGCTTGGATTGCTAAAGAAATCTTTGAGTTTGTGAAAGGGTAATCAGTATTCTATTCTGAAGATCATTCAGTATAGGAAAATAAATTTGCTTCAGAAAATGCTGTGTTCCAGTACAGTGAGACTTACAATTATTAATGCTTCACATAGTACTCTGTGAAAGCAGGAGTGATATAAGGTGCAGTAGATTGAGATGGGTAGGCTAACAGAACAATGTCCAATATTTGATTCTAAGAATTTTCATCTTGTGCTAAAGTTGGCAAAATGGCTCTGATTTTATCTCCATGCTCAAACTGATTAAACTCGAGAATTAGATTTGTTGGATCATAACCTTCATGTGGAAAGAAGTAATACTTGTTCAAACAGAGGTCAGATCAGACAAGCAATGCTGCTGTAATTGGTTGTTCTTATAAACCATAAAAATAGGAGCTGAAGAATTTGAGAGCAGCTCTCTATGCCGACTTTTCAGGGAAACGCCGAACTTTAGTAAGAGACCAAATAAAAATGACTGTCTCAGATGTTAGACATAAAGTCTTCTAGGCCAGTGATATATGGATCACCTAAAAGTTGAAAGCATTTAAATGTCCTTGAGGGCTGTGTTGCGAATGACACTGGAATCCCAAATGAAGAGAGAGGGGTGCTTGAATAGGATGAAGGAGTACCATCAATGCATGTTATAATGACCTACCAATTTACCAAAGTTTGCTGCTACTGCTTGCTGAACGATGAAAGCTGCACACCTAGCCAGACCCAAGTAGCGAAAATATTGCGCAGTGTACACAAATTCTTTATTAGCAGCAACTTTGATCTAAAATGTGTTTATATTGTAATGGTAGAGCAACATTGTGTGTTCATATTTTCTAACATAAGACAAATAATGCAAGTGAAATCTCAAGAATTGATAATCCATACAAGGAAGGAGCATAGGTGACAAATGTTGGTAACTTTCTGGTCAGTCAGAAGTCGGGCCATATGTTGAGCACAAATTAATATCTAAAGGACCGGCTCTGATCTTAAGGATTATCCTGAGACCACCTGGGTCAAACTTACTTGAAGCTTATAATCAGCTAGAGAATTGTAACATGCTTATCTGAAGTGAGATGAGCAGTAGTGTTAGACCTGACATCACTGGCTTGGTTTTCCCCCAAACATTTTGCCTACACTCCTCTAGGTTTACTGATTTTCGTTTTTGTTGACCGTAGGACTCTGTGAACTTTACAACTGCTAACCAATGTTGAAGTGCTTGTGCTTTCTCCTCTAAACATTGTAAACTTGAATTAAATCCAATTTGCACCTTTAATTGTACTTATAAGTCACTAGCAAAGTGGTACTATATGTAACCAGGGCATGTAAATGAAATGCTATCAGTGGGCCTGCAGCACGAATTGTGCCACACACTTAGGTAACATCTTTAAACATGTCGCAGGTCTGCCATTGAAACCTCTGAGCTGTTTTAAACTGCCATTTAGACCTGGAAAGATAAACATTTTGTCAGACCTAAACCTTCCTTCTTTAAAACATATGTCACCACTATGGTAGGCCCTAATCTGCCCATGGGGTGGGGTGCAGTGTATTTAAATAGTGGGACATGTACATTCAAGTTTTACATGTCTTGGTAGTAAAAACCTCTTACATTCGTTTTTCACTACTGCAAGGGCCTACCTCTTCCATAGGATAACATTGGGTTACCCTATTAAATTTAATACATGCTAACAGGCAGGAAAGTCAAGTTTGGTCCTTTATGAATTGCAATTTAAAGCCCTCTTTTATGGTAAAGTTGAATTTTAAATCACAATTCTGAAATTACCACTATCAGAAAGTTTGCATTTTCTTGTGGTGTCTAGAAATGTCCCAACTTCAAAGCTGGTACCAGTTATACATATTGGACCCTCAGACCAACTCTTCTGTACACTCCTGGACCTGTGGATACTACAGAAGAAGTACTGTCCTGCTGCCAGAGGAGTGCCCAGCTGTCTAAAGCCTGCCCTTCTGTCTAAGAAGGAAGAGAGGACCTGATACCTTCATCCCAGGCTACCTCAAGTGACTCGAAGGGTCAGCTGACTGGCCTCTTGTTCAAAGCTACAGGGACGCAACAAGCTCCAGAGACCTCCCTGAAACTGCCCAGCTGACCTGCTGTACTGGACCTGCCTGGATCTGCAATTGGACCTGCCAGTGAGTGAGTTCATGATCCCCGAGATGTGCCTCCCAGATCCCGGGCCCTTTGTGGGGCATCCGTTGAACTCCTCCTGGAAGACAAGGAACAATCCTGAAGATTTGTACTCTTTGCACCACCGGGCAATGCAACCTCCTTTGAAACTGACTCTTCATGCTACAGCAACCGCCAGTGATGACCAGCAGTGTGAGATCTGCACTTCGAGTTACAGCATCGACCGCCATTGGTGACCGTGAACGCAAAGCTTTAGCAACGACCATCTGTGATACCCGACAGATGCGCCGCACGGCCTCCTCCACCGCAAACTGGACTCTTTGTGCTGAATTTGAGAAGGTAACTTTTCAGCAACGCTAACCTGGTCCCTGTATGCGACCCACACTCCATCGCATTGGGCCTAATCTTGTGACTTTACCCTAGTGTAGCACGACCAGATGACGACGAGTGGAAATTAGTGCTTTTAGACATTATACTTCTATTGCATATTCGAAATTGCACATCTCAGGTTCTACTGATTGGATTTTTGTGTTTTTGGTGTCAAATAATTTATTACATTCTACTCTATTTTCCAAATTGATGTGAGATTTCTTCTGTGTTGTGTTGTCACATTATTACAGTTTGTGTTCTGCATAAATAATTTACACATTGCCTCTAAGTTGAGTCTGACTGATTTTCTGCCAATCCATTACAAGGTTAAGCAAAGGTTAATATAGTGACTTTTTGTAGTTCACCCTAACAATGATTGTGGCTGCTGCCGGAGTAGGTTTCACGCCCCCCCCAACCAGGCACCCAATTTCCCACAAGTAGCAAAAGAAAATTTGACCCAAAGGTGTTTAAGGATGTGTTTTTTTTAGATTGAATTCTGGCCTCTAGTAATTGGACAACGTTTGACTGTCAACATTTTAATTCCAAATTCACATGTACCCTTAAAGTGAGCATTTACACTCTTAACATTGAGGAGAAGAATCCTTGATAGGCCAGGTGTAGTAATTCAATACAGAAAATATAGGATAGCTCCTCAGTACTCTTTCTTTTTGTGTACCACCACAGCCCAAGTATGACCCCTCTCACTCCCCCAATTTCCTCTCCTGGCTGTGTAACACTTGTTTTTACATTTTATTTGCTAATTCCATACAACATCAATAACAAATTAGATTTAAGTGTTTAACCCCTTCAGTGCCCATGACGAGATAGTCTCGTCATGGAGCGCGGTTGCGCTGTGCCCATGACGAGACTATCTCGTCATGAACCCCGCCCGCTAATTCAACGCCCGGCACAGGGCGGGGAAAGGGCGGGGCACTGAAGAGGTTAACAGATATCTGCTTCATCTGATGAGACATCTATAAGCAATATAAGACATCGACTCTCCACGGTTATTCATTGATGTCAAATTACCTGATAGTACCTGGTTTATTTTTTTCCAAAGGAGTTCCCTATCTTAACTCTGACTTACATCTCGTTCAGCAATTATTTCATCTTCGTTTATTAAAATCTTTTTAGAGAGTCAATATGGATTTAATGATCCACACTTTCAGTTTTTCAGATATCTGAAAATCGGAGAATTCATTCTACACATCGATCTGGACTTTGATCCCCTGCTTTAAATCAACTGCCATCATTTTAAATTTGATTTTTTATCAGCTTTTGTAGATGTGCTCTCGAAGATTACTTTACAGAATTGGTCCGGAAATGGTATTCATGGCTTGGCACAAATTATTCAGGAACTTTTTCTGGACACACTTACAAGGGTATATCTAGTTTACATCATGGTCAAAAATAGACTCCATCATTATTGCTCTATACCTAATTATTACATTACTCTATCTAAAATCCTTCATTGGAATCCCAAAGCCCGCATATCTGGTCAATGCACTTGATGCCACTTTAAAAACTCAGATCAGGTTCACATGTTGTCATTTTAGCCTTTCCTTTACACTTATTAGGAACGCTTCTTTATTAGAGTTTCACGGGTCCTGAACATGCCTATCTTGCCAGATAGCTCATTGATTAACCTGGGGGTCACTGATAAAATCCACAATAATTTTGTCTTCATAACAGTCTTGATTGCCCACCTGCAAACAGCCAACCATTGGCAGGATGTTTCCCTATTCAGATCCTTGCTCCTGAGTGCAGGAAGTTATGAACAACCTTAACTTTGAGAAGCGGATGAATTCAAATATTCAGTAGGGGTATTTCAACAATGATACTGTTATTAAACCATTAGGAGAGCGATGGTTAGATTGTGTGGATGGTCAGTTTGCACTCCAGGGGGCTTATTTGTTACACGGTTTGCGTCACTCTTGCACCACGCAATGTGGTGCAAAATTGACGCAAACCGTAAGTCAGATTTTGAAGCTATGCAAGGCCACCTTGCTTGGCTCTCAGTGGCTTCAAAAATCTGGGATAACCTAAGGCAGTGCAAATCACTTAGTTAACCTGCCCTGTGAAGGCGTTGCATGGAAGTCGCTTGGGTGTTCCCAAGCAACTTTTGTGGAATTTGATGCATACCCAGATTTACAAGAACTTGTAAACCTGGGGATGTGTCAAAATCTTACACCTTCTCAGGGGAGGCGTAACGAGTAGAAATATTTCTATTTCTCCTCGTTTCTTCCTCTCTGCAGCATGCATAGAAAGAGGATATGCCTCCCAGGAATATTTTTATGGAGGAAGGTGTGCCTTCCTGTACAAAAACAATCCTGCATGGTGTAAGGGTGACTGCGTTGGCGCTCAGTAGCTCATTGTGCGCCAGTGCATGGGAAAGGACAGGAATGCACTGCATTCCATTAAATCCTGCATATTCCTGCCCCTTCCCTGCCATGCAGTGCAACAGGGTGACTTGGGGCCATATCAACAAGCGGCAGCGATAATTATCGCTGGCTGCTCTTAGCGTGAGGAATTTTATCACCAACTATCGCAGATAATTATCACCATGCTAGCGCTGTATTAACAATGCATAGCGCAATGGCGATAATTATTCCAGTGATAGCGATGTTTTCCATGGAACATCGCTGGTTTTCCAGCGATGTTCCATGGAAAACGGCGATATCCTGTGTGAAAGGGCCTGTGGTCTTAGCCACACAATCCACCCCCCATGTTAGGTATGCCTTAGTCAGGAATTTAACAGATGTTACATTCCTGCGTTAAGGCATTCTTAACGTGATTTTAAATATCGCTAACCCTCGTTGTTAATATGAGGAAGCTGGGATAGCGATATTTACCCAAGGGAGTCTGGTCAGGCACGCCTCCTTTGCATCTCATTAGCGATGCGATGGGAGGCGTGCTGACAAGGGGCGCTAATGCAAGGATACACGTGCTAGCGTGTCCTTAATGATAATGCGATAATATTAACCCCGCTTTTCGCCCGAAAACGGGCTCTAAAGTGACGATAATATTATCGCCGCACCTTGTTAATATGCCCCTTGCTGCTCTATGTCATAAAGCTCATAAATAAGCCCCCATATATCTATACATTTACAGGACTGGATTTTAACACGCTGTAGACTCTTACTTAGATCAGTTAATTGACAATACTATTAATTTTGTTTCCCTTCTTTTGTTCTGCAATAAAAATGGCTAACGTCCCATGACATCTTAATCTTTGAGTCATGTAAATGAGCAAAATGTTTTGGGAATCTATTCGTTTTACTGTTGCCAATAACTCAGCACAAAATGTTTCCAACTCGGATTTTAATTGACTGCATGCATCTGCTAACCTGAACGATACATCTAACAAATATTCTATTCATAATAATTTGGAAAAAGAGCAAGATAACATGTTATGTTTTGTAGACCCTCTCCCAAATAATTCGTTAGTCTTGTAAACATTTTGCTGAAGTATTATTCTTCATGTATTTGTTTGTGGTTTATTTTAAAAAGTCTTTCTTTCTTTTTCCACACCTTCCCTTTAAAGATCCGGATTTCAAGGACCTCGGAGTTCTGAAGCCATTGCCAGGTTGGTATGCTGAGCAATCACAACTTGACCGTTGAGGTTATATTTGATGCACAAACTAAATTGTGGTTGTTATTCAAGTTGTCTTTTTTTTCTTCTCTGCTTTTTTTCTTGGCCCTTGTGCTCAGTTTGTGAGTTTGAGATGGGAGGACCGGAAGGAATAATTGAATCCCTCCAGATTGTAAAGGAAGGGAAGGCTTCCGCCTCTGAAGCGGTGGACTGCAAATGGTACATCCGGGCGCCTCCGAAATCTAAGGTCAGTCCCTGTTCCGGGAGATGGTCTGTCATTTGTTTTTACCACTGCCCAGAACTTGTTCAGCTGGCTTGAGATATATTTTATCTACATATTTTCGTGTTTCAAAACTCGCTCTTGCTGATTAAAAAGCTATTACACGGCACCTGTTTTTGTTGGATAAAACGATTCAGTTAAATATCCCTCCATTTACAATAATCGATAATAAAATTCGTGTCGACAACTTTAGGGTTTTTAATTTACAAAGTTTTGTCTAGTGATATTCACACAACCTTCAACTAAGAGTGATTGCACATCAATATGTTAGTCTGCTTTCGTGGTTAAATGTTAATAATGTTTATAAGAGAATTATTTTCTTTGGTAATATTTTAGATGCTCTTGAATCCAATGTAATGGCATTCATATGTCGCTACACCTCTATGACAGTCTATTTATTACTTTAAATATTTCCTATGTTTACTTGCTATATTTTTTGTAATTACAAATGCCATTTGACTTGACGTTGCTCCTTAGATCGTTATTTTCAGTCACGTGCACTGCATGCATCACTTTTTCAAAACAGGCACAATATTTATTCATCATTGTTTAGGAAGTTTTGTACGGTTTTGAAGTTTTCCAGTGAGGTTTTATTTTTCTACACTTATTTTGGTTTTTCGACTAAAGCAGAATGAAGATTCTGTGGATTATGCCTCAATTTGTTGGAAAAATTGAATTCACATACACAACATTGACACTGTCACTGCCACTGTTACCAAGGGGCATATTATCAAGCACGGCGTTAAAATTATCGCCGCTTTAGCGGCAGAAAACTGCTGCTAAAGCGGCGATAATGGGCTTGATAATATGCCCTTGAGAATTCCAATAGAAGCCCATGTTGACACCAGAACATGGACTTCTATGGGAATTCTCAAGGGCATATTATCAAGCCCATTATCGCCGCTTTAGCTGCAGTTTTCTGCCGCTAAAGCGGCGATAATTTTAACGCTGTTTCTTGATAATATGCCCCCAAGTTCGGTGTTATATCTTACCTAGTTTATACTAGAGTGTTTGGTTGGCTTTCAAAATTACAATCTTTACAAACAATCGATAATAACACCAGGAGGTTTCACTCAGTGCTTAATGTGAGCCGGTGGTTGCATGTGGGGCTTTTTAGCACAATCTCCTTAAAATCGAACTGGTGAAAATTCCTGGTGTTGCATGCAGTTCAAAACATCTGGTAACACATTTCACATATACTGTCCATTTAAAAATGTTTAATTAGCATCTATCTTAAGTTCTACATTTGACATCCTTCATTATCTTATCTTGCCTCTTAGGATAGGTTACTAGTGAAATATGTGACAGAGAATCTGCTAGCACGGGCAAACTGTAAAAAATTAAAAAAAAATGGCACAAATCACACATAGTCGTTGACAAAAAAGTTCGAAGCCCCATATCTTAGATGCAACTACATCAATGAAACCCTTCATCATGGGCTCATATTTGAATTACCACTACAGACGGTGCTACCACTTCAGTATACTTAAGTGCAATAGCGCATAGTTGCAATGTTCTTTCCACCTCAGTATTTGTCTGTATTTAGACTCGTCACTGGGCTATTCTGGAATCATATTGTATTTACATAGAATGTTATGTTTTGAAAGGACGACAGGAAGCCATGCGGCAGAGCAGAAGGCAGCGCTGTGTGGCTGAGAGGCTGCTTCATGCTGTGTTCTGTTACTAATAAAGTTCTCTTGAACATCAAGTGAGCATAATCACTACAGAATTTGACAACAAGTGTAATGGTCCTTCCTGTATCTCACTTTGACTTCACCACAGGCCTCCAAGCCTTCTTTAGATGAACAAACAAAAAGCAGGGCTAAAAGGAAAGCTTATTCCTTAAATTACATTATTAGCATTGAAGATGTTGCTTGACTCCTGAAAGGGGAAAGAGCATTACTTTGCATTGGCTTTGGTTAGAAGGCCTTCGTATTTGTAATCAGATTTAAAAAAGAAACACGTGGTCTGTTGCTGCTACAGATAGCATCATTTACCTTGACCCATGGTTTACAAACCTGTAATGGGTGATCTAACTCAGACCAAAAAGCAAGGCATACATTTGTAAGAGGGTAGAGTACTTGTAAAGTAGATTATATCCAACAGGACACATGCCTCTGGTCAAGTTTGCATGACATGTTAATGATTGATAGAAATGATATTGATCATAATGCATCAACTCTTTTTATGAACAGTTCCCCTATTGGCAGTAGCGGCCCGTGGAGGGAGTTCCGCGGGGTGGTGGGGTGGGGCAGGGGCTGGGTGGGGGGTAGTAAACTCCGGCTCACGGCCGACCGGAGTAATGTAAGTAAATACATAAATAAAATGAATTTCAGTGCGCGCGCTGTAACGCCAAATGTGTTTCAGGGCGCTCAATGAAATTTGTTTTATTTATTTATTTACTTACATTACTCCAGTCGGTCGTGAGCCCGAGTTAACTACCCCCCACCCTGCCCCTCCCCCGCCCTGCCCCAGCACCCCGCGGCACTCCCTCCATGGGCCGGTACTGCCTTTTTGCCTTCGATAAAGGCAAGACCAGAATTGCTTGCCAGTGATAGCGCATGGCACAAAGTAAAAGGGGTTTTGGCTAACTAAAGCAGAGTGTATAACATGTATACCACGTGCTAAAACAGTTATAAAATCTCTATTCATATGATTGAATTTTGGCCCATATTACCATCAGGTCCTCTGACATATCGGAGAGTTGACAAGGATTTCGCAAAACATTTAGATGAATATCCCCCTCATGAGGCCCAGAACAAAGGTAATGTTTACACAAACCCCATTATATACAACTATATACATGACTCATTATTTACAATAATTAAAAACAACAGACTCAATTTCTCTATTACTTTGCCTTCATCTATTTTCTTTGAAAGCATATGGAATGGTCAGACAAATATACAGTGTTGAATTAGAACCATCACACAGGAGAACACAAAATCAGTAATTCAGAATAACATCTCAATCAAGGAGCCTGAGTTGAGTGGATAGTGTAAGAGACAAAGAGCATTTTATAAGATCAATGCAAAACAGAATTTCATACGAACAGCGTGCTAATAGCTGGAAGTGCTAACCCTCAGGCCGAAAGGGAAAGCTGGGGCAATCCTCACAAAAGTATGAGGAACAAAGTTAAGGAGTCAACTTCCAGACAGCATCAGCCAAAGAATCTCAAAGAAACAGCTTCCAGGAACGCCTCATACAGAAGTCTCATTCTGACCTAAACAAAACAAAACATGGAATCTATCACTAATATTTATACCATACAGTTAAAAGTCCATCCCTATTCATGTACCAAAATCTGGGAAAGTCTCTCTCCTCATTGGTCTAGAAGCATAGGGTGTTAACTCACACCACTTCTGTCGCTCTTCTCTTTCAAAAGATTTTTTTTAGATTCACGCTATCATCATCGTCCTTCAGCAAAGGAAACCATAATCTTCTCCTTCCTCGACACACGCGCATTCTAACAAATGTTGTATCATTTCACTGGCACAGTTATCCACAAAACATAACACTTCCTCAGACGATAGGAAGTTTTGCTGATACTCCAAACACGTAGCAGCCATTCAACAAGAAAGAACAGAATAGTCATCTATGAAGAATAAAACACATTTTTACATTTTAAAGCAAAATTAACTCTAATGAGAGCTTTGAGGCTTTCTTTGTAAAGTGTGCAGTCTTCTCTAAGAGAAATAAACAGATTCAGTTATTTGCTCAAAACAAAAACTCAATTTTCATAATTAATTTCAATATTTCATTAGTCTAATATAAACGCAATAATTTTAAATTATTATTCTATTTAATTAATTAATATTGCTTAATTAAACGATACATAATAAACGATAAAAACGTTTTTATTCCATATTTGCTCCTGGAAATAATATTTGCTCCTGCTTTGCGGTCTTTTCGTCCAGGAATCATTTGTGGCCTACTTAAACCCATTGTCATTTCCCCGTACCTTTCTTATTTTCTTTTCCAAAAATTAAGATTTGGTTAATTTAAAAACTTTGGTAATGATTTTCACACCACATAGGGAGATTGTAAATGTCAGAAGAACACATACATTATTTTACAGCAAGTAGGAAGTGATCTAGTTATGAAATGCCATTGCAGTGGGAGTGTCAATCATTCAGCTCTCAATAAAAACCTGCCTGAAACAAAAGAAACCTGGAGCTTCCTTCGTAAAGCCATTCAAAGAGTGTACTTCTGAATGTGGGAGTGACAATAACATAGATCTCATCAATTGTGATTTTTTTTTTTTAATGTGGAAGGTAATATTATGAGCAGGAGTAAACCAACGTGTCATATAACAATTGGTGCTGTTCCCGTCTACATTGCTGCTGGTCAAGGGTCCCCATGTTCTATTGTTTCAAGTAAGTTTTGGAATGGGAAAATCCTTTGAGAGTTGGGAGTGTTTTTGGAACCTACTAGGGTGACAGGAATACTGTGCATGATCCAAATGGTCATGTACATACTGTGCATGACCCAAATGGTCATGACAAGGTATTGATAGTGGATGATGCAGAATATATTAGAAGGACACTACAAGATAAATTCCTGAATGTGTTTAAGGGAGGTATAGAAACAAAATAGAGGAGTCTCTCATAATATCATGCTGAAAGCAAACAACACATAACGTTAGGGGCATCCCTTTGATAGTAAGAGACACATTTAAACCAGTACAGAACATATTACTAAAGATGAGGGTTATAGAAAAAGTAGAATCAGCTGAATGGGTCACAACTTTGGTTGTAACTCCATGGGCTAATGGAACAGTTAGGTTTTGGGTGCATTTGAGGAAACTAAATTGCAATACCTTGGTTGTATTGCTATGCATATGATTAGTTATGTCCTTACATAAGGTGCTGTTCTGCTTAGCTGTAGGAAGCATTGTGCTGAGGCTGAGTTGTGTTGGGTCAGTTACTAAAATCCTATCATAAAGTTTGAGTGAGCATAAGCACTACAATAATTCAATTTTAAAGTACTTTATTAAAAAAAAAAAGTGTCAATGTTTATTTTAGTTTTTGTTTTATTTAAGAAATTAAGACCAGACGGTTGCTTACCTATATCATTTAATTGTGTTTGCTTTAGTTTAATTTAATTTAATTAAGCGTTAGGTTAGATTATGTAATCCAATATAATTACACTTAATTATTTATTAAAGTAAAGGATGATTCTTTCATTTATTTTACTTGTATTTAATTAAAATTAAGCAACAGTGAAGGTTAGTAGAATCTCAAGCATTGGGGTCTGTATTAGCTTTCGGTTAGTGCTATCTATTTAATGTTATTTCATATAATTGAAAATTAGGTTATGGTTGGGGGTTTACTTACCTCATTTTAAAATAAAATACTTTAACTTAATTATTTTAAATGGTTATTGCTTTAATTTAAATGTATAGAACCATTAGAAATCAGTAAAAGGTTAGTTCTCTAACTGTTATTATGGTTAGGATGTGTTTGTCCCATATTTCAATTCATGAACAAATTAATATATTTATAAAATGTTATTTTACAGATAAATATTACATTTATTTCATTCAAATTTAGTGTTTGTGTGAGGGTGGGTGTGCCAGTTTTGTTATGGTTAATAATTACATTTAATTGTATTAAGGGCCAGTATTACAATTATGCTTAGTATTATGTTAATTAAATATATAATAAATATAAAGCCATTAATTTACTTTTATTTTAAAAAGGTCAATGCAATTTTAGGGTTGAGATAGTGGGGATCAAGGTAGTTGTAAACTACATTTGGAACTTATCGAAAATAATGTTGATGTTTTGTGTTAACGGCGTCACTGTAGTGGTACCTTGAAGTATTATCATACAACCCATCAGAGATAGAGAGATGATACAGTTTCAAATACTGAGGTGCTACTGAGCCTTAATAGGCTCTGACAGCAGAAGCAAATTGGTTTCAGGGAGCAATTGTGGTAATCTTCTCTAAATTATTATGTATAATGAAATGTTGCCATGCAGTTCAAGAAATAACAGCCATTGCAATAGGTGAAACTTTGTACCAAGGACCTATCATCTGTAATGCAGCTCCTGAAATCAGCATGAGTTGCCACACAGATATCAGCTCTAAATATAATGTAATCATGTTGTTGCCAAACATTAGCATTTTAGCATGTGACTTTAAACACTACTTTCTATCAACTGCAAATGCTTCATTTCGGATAGCAAATTGAAACCATCTAAGAAAAAAATTAGATTTTCACAAACTACATTGTTCTGTAATGAAAAATCAGTTTTGCCTCTTTAACATATATATTTTAGTACTCGCAAAATGTTTGTTATTACCTGTATGAACTGCACTATCATCATGGAAAGACAGTTTCTGCCTTTCTTCACCCTGTATTTTCATCAGATACCAGAGAAATCAATAATATGACATGTTGACATGGAGTTCGATAGTTATGGCCGGGATGGTAATACTATGTCAGAGATACCCACTATATTTACAAACCATTCTAAGGGTGAACAAAATCATGGACAAAATGCCTGTAATATGATAGTAATTACCACAATCACATCCATTGTGGACTCCAATGTTTGATATGAGCACAAAAGAATAAGCCACGAATATTCTGTGGATCACATTATGCTTGAGCGGGCAACATCTTGCAATAGATAACATCAGCTAAATCAGACTTGTAACACCAGATTAGTTTGAAACCTGTTAAATGTTATAAAGGTAATCCTACTATAATCATCACATTTAGGTATCTTGTAGGTACAACAAGGCAGTTTGAGGAACATTAAAATGTTACAGGTTGTAGAAACGGTGTTTAGATTCCTTTATACAATGCAACATGAGTAGGTAGTCTAGAGAGCACTGATAGAGTAAATCACAACTGCACCTAGTATAATGTTTGTAAGTGATATGCAGCTTTATTAAGGTGAATACACATCCTTACTACAGGTATAACTTGAATGCCCAGTAGTGGTAGTAGTAGAAACTTTATTTTATTTTCCCCATGAAAATCTTAAAAGTACAGGCAAGGGTAAACATTCATAAAACACAATCTGAATACACATAATAAAAAGATGTCAACTAGAAAACCAATAGAATGAAGCCATAAAAGTGACATTCAATTTGACAGATACTAAAAACAATTTATAAAACAGAACCCAAATAGCCATGTTAGTAAAACAACAACCAGAACACATATTTAAAGTGCATATGCAGAGCATATTCATTCAAGTAGACAAACTCAGCAAACATGTGATAACATTACAGCCACAGAAAGGAGACAGCATGTAATCACAATGAACCTGTTTACCTCATGTACAATGTTCCTAATAAAAATTGTACCAAAAACATCACACCTTGGTTATTGGTAAAAGTTAAAAGAACACAAGCGCAGGTCTCACCTGTCTAAAATTCATAGTTAAGAGAAGGGATCCTATATGTTTATAAAGCAAGTAACTGAATCTTGGGCAGATAATAACAATATGCAGGGTGTCCAGAATAGAGATATTGTTGCAAGCACAAGCTTGCAACTCAAAATCTTTTATCCACCCCCCCCCCCTTTGTAAATATCAAGCAATGAACCAAATGTAACTTAAAAGGGGTCAGTAGCCTGAGATGATGAAAGAAATGTTCTGGCTCAGGTAAGGTTCAATCCCACTCACAGATTTAACCAGAATAAACTTGCACATTGAGTGCTTGGTAAGAGCAAGGGCTTCTCTCTCTGCTGCCACTCTACAATAAAAGTCCTGCTCCAGCCGAGCTATGTCCTTTTTCACGATGCAGGTAGGATCACAAAAGAATTCTGGTCTGCCATGATCTTTCAAGTCACTTTGAACGTATCGCAACCAAGGAATACGTGACATGTTATCCAGACCCACACAGTCCAGTACAATAGATTTATTAAGGTTTATTTTGTGATTAGTCAGTCAGACAGCCATAATAAAAGGGGGCAAATGAGTATAAAATCTGATATGTAGCCCATCCTCAGCTCCTCATGTCACATCTTGGTGGGTATACCATGAGGAACATTTAAGAGATCTCTCAGGAATATATTTTCTATCACCAGGATCTGCAATGGACATAAATCCCCAATTGTCACATCCATAGCTTGACAAGGGGATACATTTACCTTTATAAACATCTAACATAGGTTTGATTGGTTTATGCCTCAACCGTCTTGAAAAATCTCCAGTGCTGTAGATGGCCCTTTTAAAAATCATATTTTCACCAAGCAGTGGCTGACAGTTAAGATTGGAGTCAAGTAAGATAACCAAATACGTGAAATTTTTAAGGCTCCCCACAATGACATGAGATTTGTTGCAGTTAGTTGTAAGATTGAGACCATCCATAAAACGTAAATAAAAGGTTTATAAGTTGCAGCAAATCCCTAGCTGTGGGTGCGACTAGGACAACTTTTTCTGCATGTAAGAGGATGGGGCATTCAGACTGTGCTCAGTTAAATCATATTCCATCGATTAATATAAAGAAGAAAAAGAAAGGGGGCAAGGGTACAACCCTGGTGAACCCCTCTCTTCAAACTAAAGTGCAGAGTGTATTCCTCATTAGGATCATACCTCACTGTGGCAGTAAGGCCATTTTGAAAATCCCACAGAAAGGCACCAAGAGCAGGTTCAACTCCCAAGGACTCTGTTAACTGATTCAAAGGCTGAGCTAAGGTGTATGAAGGTTAGGCAAAATGCCCTTATATACTTAGTGATTATCAAATATAATTTTAGATTTTGCTCAACAGTGCCCCATATTGGATATCTAATTAAACATTCTGATCTCTTGCCCAAGTGGTGAGACCATCTAGGAGTACCCAACCTACAATTTTAACATCGGAGTCCACCAGTGAAATGGGCTGGTAACAGGTTGGATCTCTTCTGTGCCCCTTTTTAAATATAGTCCAGGGACGACCTGGCTTGGCAGTTCAGGCTGGACTATTCCAATGAGGCAAGGGGTCAAGACTGATTTGCATATGGACAGGTGTAAACTGGGGTGGCATGTTGAGCAAAAGAATGATGGATTTACTAGAGGGTAAATGTTTCGATTTGTTCTGCATTCCATCCATCAATTGTTTGTCTTTAGCATTTTTAAATACGGGCACAATCAATGAATGATGCCGGCCAGGCGGTAATGTACCGCAAACGGCTGCATTAATATGTTGTTCAGTAGGGTGCCCACAGATTGACTAGGGACTTAAACAGGTCCCCAGGAACCCCATCTGTTCTGGGAGCCTTGCCTGTAGGTAAGGACAAAATAGCCATTATGATTTTCTCCCATCCGAAAACAATCCTCAATTCTGACTGGGCACAGGATAAGAAGTGTTCACTGTCCTCAATATCATATATGGCCCCACAATGATTCACCCAAGCCTGAGAAGGGATGGATAATCCCTGGTCTGACAACTGCTCTGGATGTAACAATGGGAGGTTTACTACCCTCAAGAAGGCTGCCATGTCTCGGGAAGCACATGGCACCATAAGGTTGTTCCGCATCTCTGTTTTTAAATTACTCTTCTGTTCATTTTGTATTGCTTGATATGTAGTCCAGGCCTTCCTCAACTCATCTTGATTGCAGGGCTACTTTTGTCTTCAACATCTCTCTTTGGGCCAGTGAGCACTTTTTGTTGAACTACTTGTTAGGGGGAGAGGATGGCACAACCTCTGATATAGTGAGAGTGGACTTAATGCACCAACAGATGTTGGAAAAAGCTATCAAAATGCATCATTTAAGTAAATAAGAAATGCAGCTTGACAAGAAGATAGCATATTACAATTACAATCAACTGGTATGGCCTTGTTCCATTTGAACCTTTGGCCCAGATCTTTTCGACTAGTTGATTTCTTGTATAAACATCTAGTATCCACAGATGCTTGCCACCATCAAAAAGTAGCCAAAAGGGGATTATGGTCACTATGTGTGTCCCAAACCTCATGGAAGTTTACTAGAGAGGAAAATAGGCATGCCGAAACAAAATAAGACCAATAATCCACCTGGCCTCTACCTCCTTAAACGAGGATGTCAGTTCAATGGAATTAACTTCCCCATTATTTAAATGAATTACCTAGATTGTGATCGGAGATCAGATTATTTAACATGTCTCTCGGTTTGGTGTGCTTGATCACTGCTGAGAGAAACCACATCAATGCCCCTATTGAAGTAACAATCCATGCTGGGGTGCAAATTGAAATCACTCATCAACATAAACACCGTAATACCAGAAGTACGATAAATAAAATCACTTGCCAACTTTCTAAGCACCCTGACAACATCATACACCTCCATAGTAGAGGGTGAATTTTAAACATTCACAACCAGAACCGGTATTTGCCAAAAGTCAGGAGAACACCAAGGATGTAGGACGAGTAGGTAACAATAATCTACGATTCTACGGTTTGCAGTTTATGCTCAGAGTAATAAGCATCACTAACCCCCTTTGACACTGCTATGGATGGAAGGGGTGACATTGGAGGAAAACAAAGCATAACCATCTAAATGCGTAACCCCATCTGTATCCCACTTCTCCTGTGAACTAATATAATCAAAGGTGCTTAACATCTTAATCCACTCTTCATCATCTAGTTTCCCAAGGAAACCGGCAATATTCCAAGTTATCATTTTAAGCGCATTGGAGGTCTCACATATTTAGAAATGACAGAGTTACTTACTCCAGGGTCCAGTCAGTCTTGAGCGTTTAGCCCACTTAATGGTTTAAAGCAATTGCTATGGGGTAGAATAGAGACCAGCCCATCATGGCATAATAGACCATGGCCCCCACCTACCCATGGTTACCCCCTCATCTCGAACACCCCATTGTTGTGGGTTTATGGAAAAATCCCAGGGGGAGTAGGGTGATTTTACTTCTCGAGACAGTGCCTAAGATAACTCTGTTAAGGATGGAACCCACTGTCCAATAATTACAAAAGTTTCTAACTGTACAGTCCCTGGCACACAATTTATCAGAATGCCCTATCCAAGCCGCACTTCTTACCATGATATTCTCTTCATAAAGAGATTGATCAGTGTTTACTCTGCCAGACAGCCTTTATGTTACTTTGTTGTTAAGCTGCTGGTAACTTTCGGATTCCTTACCCTTAAGAGGGGAACGTTAGCCATTACCAAGACATATGGGGTGGATGTCGGAGGAACTTTAATAATGGCCTCACAGGGGGAGTCCCCCAATGGGACCTCGGCTGAATTTGAAATTTTCCACCCTTCATGCCCTCGATGTCTATGCTGACTGGGTATGTGTAGGGGGTTCCTCCCATTAAGAGCACAAGGCTCAACCTCCTGGGGCACTAGCTGAGTGACAAGGGGTGGCGGAAGGCGTCTGGCTATGCGGTCAGCAATAAGACCAGTGACTCTCTGCACCCCATCAATCTCTATAGGTTGATGTGGGCGATGCATACTTAAGTGGTCCTGCAGAGGTACAATTGAGGCATTATGGGGGGTGAGTGTCGAGGAGGTTATTTTATTTAGAAGGTTTGCCATGTGCATGTGAATAGCACCTGCAGATTCTCCTAGCTTTCCCATGACCTCCTCCACTTCAATAGTTCTTGAGGCGAGCACATCAACTCATCTTAAATAGTGGTGTAGATGTTTTGAATGACAAAAATGCATATTTAGAATAGAAAGTCTTAGCCTAACACGTGTTAGAAGTTCTAAAATACCAACAAACGTGAAATACCCTTGTTTCGGATAAAGTAGTGACATGATTTTTCTGAAACTTCAGTCACTGTTAGGTTTATAAGAGATGTAAATGGGCTCTGTCACAGAGCTGCCACATTCAGGTGTAGATAGTTACAATAAGAGAGCAATTGCATTATAAATATATTTTGGATTACTTTATAGTACCAGGCAGATCCCTCAGAGGAAAAGGGGGTGTCAAGGTCAAATAGGCACATACAAATGTATCCTACCTAGCTAATAAAATCCTTAAAGCCAGGCCATTTCTTTATTTAGTTGTTTTCTGATATGCTGCATGTCACTATAAGGCATCAAATGGGAGCAACAATCATCGAAAGAATCGTCTTTGATCCTTGCTTGAATGGTTCATATGAATTCACTAAAGGATTGTTCTTTTGTCTTAATTTTGATAAATGTGTATTAACATTGTGGATTTGTGGATAATGCTTTGGCTGCTAACATATTTAAAATATTTGAAAGGCATATGTATCATATTTTCCCTCAAGTTTCTATCTTAATTATTACAGAAGTGGATTTCAATGTAAAATGAGCTCCACCTGAGGTTGACTCGTCAATGAATCATTTAATGCAATCATGTAATGGTCATTTATCTCAGTATCCTCTATGCACTAGCTTTACATGGTTTTCTGTAATTTGTAATGTATTGGTCTCTCCTGAGCTGGTCTGTTTGAATGGTTGATGTTCTTTATATGCACCTGCTGGACAGACATTCTGGGTCAGCAATCAAATCTCCCAATAGGTTATGTTTTTATACCGATTTTAAATTCTTCACTTACATAACATTTTAAAATAGTCCAAAATAAAGGAAGTGATCACTGGTTGCTTATGTTATTTCAATCTGAGTCTGCATCTATGGACAGTTTGGTTCTCTCGATCTCATTTGAGAACTCACAGCTGTTGATTCCTCAATTCGATGAAACTCAATTATGGCAGTTGCCTCAAGATTCTTTCCTTTTGGTGGATGATTTTTCACCAACTGAGGATAATCTTAATGGGTGCAATCAAATGATAAATAATATTGTTTCATTCAAAGAAGTACCATTTAATGAGGTATTTGGCTCATCTGATAAGAAGTCTTTCGCTCTTAACGAACACCCTAGAAGGATTGCCAAACTGTGTCAGCTATTTAAGAGTAAGCAAAAAAATATATATATTCCAGGATAACAGAAGGGCGAGATACAGTGCTACATCTGGAACTAAAACAGTTTCAGAATCAATATAGATCACTCATTTGGGAAACAAAATACAAATGTTATGGTAAACTAGTCCTTAATGATTGAAGCCATTGACATTGGTTATCAGAGAAAATTCTAGAGGTTGGTAAAGATGGGTAGATTAGAGAGTCTGTTTGATTTGTTGGGTCCAAGAAGAGGCCTCAGTTGTTCATGTGACAAATTGGTGTGGTTCTGTAGGAGAACCGACTAGTTATTCTAAGTGATTCTAAGCACAGCTGACTTAGCAGTCATTATCTTAAAATCTGCTGTGAAATAGCAGGCCAAACAAAGGTTACCTTTTTTTCACTGAGTGGGTGAAACTGGGCAGTTCCCCCTCATTTGAAACGAGGCTATGGCTACTTCCATCAATAAAAAAGGAAATGCTAGCAGTCCTTTCAACTTTAAGCTTATTAGTCTGCTTAACATCTCTGACAGTTTCTATTCTGTTATTTTACAACATGTGAAAGCTTTAATTGATGATCAAAATATAATACCTTTAAAACAAGGCAGTTTTAGATAGGGGATTTAAACTATACACCACTGCTGTCATCAATGGAATACATTTGGAGTTTAAGTTCTTGTTTTATATGATTATGATTTGGTGGATAGGCAACATATTTTGAAGATGTTTTCTGCTTAGAATATGAATCTGAACATTCTTTCAGATCATTGTGCTTTACACTGTTCTAACTGGACTCAGTTGGATGTTAATTTAGCCACCTGTCTCACAGAATACCAGTTGATGATGACCTGAAAAGGGCTGTTTTTATGGCATCCTTCCTGTGTGGCCTATATTTTGGTGATCATCAATCTAAAGTGATAAAGAGTGAGTCATTGTCTCCCAAATGACCTGAATTTAATGACCTACACCCCTATTGGGCTACAAAGGAAATTGATGGTCCTATAAAATTACTGAATTGATAACCAATCTACGGATAATATTGATTTTGGTTTTTAATATGAACTTAAGAAATATTCTTGCAAGTTTGCAGACAATATTTTGGCGATAGAAGAAGCATACAAGTATTTTGTTTTATCATTGTCAGTTCTTTAAATTAAACCAAACATTTACAACAACTAGCGGCTCAGGTCATGGTGGCTAGGGTAGGGTTATATAGGTTTAGTGATGAATATGGTGGTTTATCAAAGTTCCCACTTTTATTGTTTTTCCAGGCAAAATTCATCCACTGTGTTTTTTATTATGCAGATATGTTATTCTGCAACCATAGAGTGTTCTGGGAATTATTTAGAACCTTGCCTGGAAACAAATACTGAATATCTCACCTAGTATTATGACACAGGCAGTAAGATGTGCACTTGTCTGTTATTGTGGGATCCAGTTTATTTTAAGATTTGCAAATTTTCTGTCTTCCAGGGCTCATACTAAAGTCTCTGAACTGTTCTGGAAGAAGTAACAAAATAGTTACAAACAAATTTGAAAATGAGCTATATCAGCTTTAAAAAGAGTAAACCTACATATATATTTGCATGCTTCCTATGTAGGGCTTCAGGGATGAGTTCAATTTCCTACTCAGCTGTAGCTAGAGGGATTAGCCCTGCAGACCTTCAACATGAACTTTGCAGGGTGGGGATGAACTCTTCCGCCTAACCAGCGAATGAAGGCTAAGGTATTGAAATTCAAGTAGGTCTGTGTAAGAAATTGGGTTACTGGTTGCGGGGAATGGAAACATTCTCAAGTAGTAACCATAATTCTTGTCAGGGTGAAGTAACAAGCAAACCCTAAAATAACATGTGCTCAACTCTCTGGTAGCTTGGCACAGAGCAATCAGGCTTAACTTATAGGCAAGGAGTAAAGTATTTTTTAACACTTATAGCAGCAATAATGTGAAGACATGGCTTTGCAGTTCAGGCTGGACTGTTCCCATGAGGCACAGGGTCAAGACTGATTTGCATATAGCTGTGTCTGACCTGAGGTGGCGAAGTGAGATAACGAACGATGATCGATTCAACCCAGATCTGTGACTGTGGGTGAGTGTCTGAAAAGTTTCAGCGCTCCGTCCATAATCTCCTTATGTTTGCAACTTTCTAAAAGTGGCATTTTCAAAATTGTAATTCAAAACCCGACTTTACCATAAAAGAAAATGTTTCCTTACAAATCCAAAGACACCAAACATTAATAGTTGACCTATGTAATAAGTTAACTCCAATATTATCCTACAGGGGACATAGGTCTCGCAGTAGTGAAAAACGAATTTAAGGCTTTTTCACTATCAAGACATGTAAGACTTCGAAAATATATGTCCTACTCTTTAAATACATTGCACCCTGCACTGTGGCTGTTTAGGGCCTACAGTAGAAGTGACTTATAGGTATTAGAAAGGTAGTGTTGAGCCTGGCAAAAGGTTTGTTTTGCCAGGTCAAGATGGCAGCTGAAAGCTGTACACACAGGCTCTAAAGACGGGTCTGAGACTTGTTTGCAAGGCTACTTAAGTGGGTAGCACAACAAGTGCTGCAGGCCCACAAGTAGTATTTAATTTACAGGCTCTTGGTTCATGTAGTACCACACTACTAGGGACTTATAAGTAAATTAAATACGCCAATTGGGGACAAGGTAATGACACCATGTTTTATGGAGTGAGCACATGCACTTTAGGACTGGTTTACAGTGGTAAAGTGCATAGACCCAAGGCCAACAAAAACAAGATCATAACATTTTCGTGGAGTAAGGCAAACATATTTGGGGAAAGCTGCCTAGGGCTGACAAAGCAAACAGTCTGATTCCACTGTTTTTTGGTCTCAAGTGTAGTAGCATGGATTATGTAATTGAAGGGAAATGTAATGTAATGTAATGTAAAAATTATTTATAAAGCGCGACATACACCGGACGGTTTCTTGGCGCTATTCACTTAAATCAACGAGAGGCAGAAGCAAAAGCAAGGAGAAAGAGATTTATGAATAGATACCGAGAAACAGGTGGGTTTTAAGGAGGGACCTGAAGTGAAGATAAGAGGAGGAGGAAATGTTATGCACTTCAGATTATAAATGCATATTTTAAAATATTGTGATGGACTGCTTTTTGTTTTAATCCTTTTATGGACACATTTTAAAACCTATATATGTTAACTGTGGTGCTTTACCCTGGTCAACCGCTTTGACACTGCTAGTAAACATTTGTTGTATGGATATGACAATCAGGTTAGGCCACTTTCTACTGTCATAAAAAAAGATTTTGTCTTGTTTTATGATTGTATAGGTGTATGTTTATATTTATGACTATTTACGCTATGATGCATGTAATTATGTAACATATTTTTGGCTGAACAATCTTACATTTAAAATAGTAGTATGTTGGGATAGCAGCTGCTACCCCTGGCTTACCAACTGTTACACCTTGCACAGCATTGGCACAGACTGGGATCAGGGACTCCTGTATAATTGCTAGTGTTACTATTGGTGTTTGTTGGTTTGTAAATTATTCTTTCGATGGAATTTGTACTTAGTTCATTACTGGAATGTATACAGGTCCACTATTTTTTCTGTTCTTCAGTAAGTTATAGTGGGCTGGATGAGTGTATTAGTGTAGCGGAGTTATACAAATTTGTGACATGGGAATTTTATTTGCTTTATAACTGATTATTAAGCTTGGGTATGTTCATTCCCCTATGCCATTTCAAACAAACATGCATAATGCATTACTCTAGCAGTTGAGCACACTGACACCTGCACTCTGAGGATATTTTATAAATGTTTAGTTTATTTGGACACCACATTTGATGTAATATTTGCAAAATGGCTTATTTTTAATGAGTATCATCAGGCTCATACATGCCTGAATAAGCAGTCTTATCAATGTGCTTTATTCAATAGTGTTTGTTTTCAGATAACTATGCAGGGACATGGAAATATCCCCCATGGTTAAGTAACCAAGAGCCAGATGTAGAAACATTAGGAATACCGATTTCTTAATGTATGAAACCCATTGAGTTTCATTTAGAGATTTCTTATAAGTCGCAAATCAACCTACCTCATGAATATTAATGAGGTAGGTCTCAGTTTGCGACCCATTAGGAATCGCAGCCATCACAGAGATGGAGGTCTGCTGAGGTCAGAAGACCACCATGTCTGAGATTTTTTTTTTTAATAAAGAAAAACAGGATACGTTTAAAAAAATGAAACCTTGAAGTTTAATTTTTTAACAGTAGGCAGTGGTCTGTGGAACCACTGCCTGCTCCTAAAAAAATATATTATTTACAATCTCAAAGGGAAGTGGTCCCTTGTGGATCCCTTCCTCTTTGTTA
The DNA here is from genome assembly GCF_964204655.1 of Triturus cristatus. Lineage (NCBI taxonomy): Eukaryota > Metazoa > Chordata > Amphibia > Caudata > Salamandridae > Triturus > Triturus cristatus. Next base: position 884,367,869 of record NC_140587.1, on the reverse strand, counting down.
ATTGGTTACCACCAGTTTTAATCTGGTGGTAAAGTATTACAGTTTTGCCACCAGAATTCGGTCGCAAAACACTAATACATACTGATACAGTATTTGGAATGGACACCATAAACATCCTTCTAAATACTGAATTGCAAATGCATAATGCAATTTGGTGACAATTTCCTGAATCACATTTTGCATATGTGAAAAAGCTTTTTCCTGGTTGCAAACGGCCCGATTCTGTAAATAGGGCCGCTTGCTACTGGAAAAATGCTTTGTACATATGGCCCCAAATCTCTTTCTTTAAAAAAAAAATGATAGTTCATTTAATATTTGATTTCATTTGTTCATGCTCTCTCTATCCGGGTTTTTACATAATTTTTAGTTTGTTTAGTCAGTATGAATTCTTTAGTGTCATGCAACAGAAAATGTTAGCACTTCATGTTCTGTTTTTAGTAAACTACAATAAACCTCTGGAAAGTGTATACCACTTAGAGCCACATGTACATAGGTTTCAATTTGTGATTACCTAAAAGTGAATCTTTGCAATTTGCTATTAGGCAACCGCAAACACCTATATACTAATGTGTTTTTAACACATTTAGCAACTCCTAATGTGGTTGCAACTGACCGACCTCATTAATATTCATGAGGTTGGTGGCAATTTGCAACCCATTGGGAATCAATCACTAAAAATACAGGGATGGTGGCCTGCTGGGGACAGCTGGTCGCAATGTCTGTGTTTGCTTTTAAATAAAGCAAAGTTTTATTTTTCACATGTCGCCTGTTTTCCTTAAAGGAAAACAGGATGTTTTTCAAAAACAAGAATTAAAGGTTTTCTTGTTATTTTTTAGGAGTAGGCAGTGGCCTGTGGGCCTCTGGCTGCACTTAAAAAACGTTTTCACATGCATTCACAAAGGGGAAGGGGTCCCTTGGGACCCCTTTCTGTTTGTGAATAAGTTACCACCAACTTCAAGCTGGTGGTAATATGCAAATGTTTGACCACCGAATTACAGTCGTAACACTTTCTGTCAAAATTGTGGTGGATATCTGATTCATCACCGATCTATTTAGCAGCAGGGGAATCACCATGTTTCTGTCGGTGAAGTCTATGATGACTTACCCTCTGGCAACCTTTGATAGATCGCTCATTAGATATTAGTGTCAGCTCAAAGAACCTCAGACCATCCTCTCTATTTTGGGAAAACATTTCAATGTACTTTTGGGGACCATCAGGGAAAGCGGATGATCCAGGACAGGAACGCTAAGAAATGACCCCCAACATGCTGGGGGAAAAGTTCCCAGCATTTCCAGGACATTTTTCTTGTTCTTCAGTAGCAAACTCCTGCTTTGGGAGTATGTTTTCAAAAAAAATAATTTGCTGAGTGGCCACATTAAACATGGGTGCTGCGCAACAAACATCCAATGCCTGCCTGGAGGAAATCTCTAATTATTCCTCATGCCAGCTCCCCCTGCAACAGTTCTCCTGTCCAGCTTGCCCGCAGTACACTACACTCAGCTGACTTAGGTTTGTGCCTCCAATGCTCATTTTCTGCCTTCTTTTCTGCTATCTTTCTGCCCGTTTTTCTGCCCACTACTGCCCTCTATTTTGCCTCTCTTTCTGCTCATTCTGCTTGTTATTTTGGCTTATTCTGCTCGTTTATGATCTTAATTTTTCTTAATTCTGCTTGTTTCTGACCTTTATTTTTCCTCTTTCTGCTAAATTTTTCCCACTTCCAACTGTTTCCTTCCTTCCACTGTTTCTCTCCTCGTGCCACCTAGTGCCCCGTCCTTCCCCTGGGACCTACTTACTGGGGGCTGTAGTGCAACCGCATTGAACAGGTCCTCATGCTAGCTCTCCCTGTGACAGTTCTCCTGTCCAACTTACCTGCAGTTCGCTAGCCTCTGCTACCTTATGACGTGCCTCCTCTGCTCGTTTCTGCTAGTTTTCTGCCATCTTTTCTGCCTGCTTTCTGCTAATTTTCCTGCCTGTTTCTGACCACGTCTGTCATCTATCTTTGCCTTTCTCTGCTCATTCTGTCTGTTATTTTGCCTCTTTCTGCTTGTTTCTGTCCTTTAATTTGTCTCCTACTGTTCGTTTTTGGCCTTTATTTTTCCTCTTTTTGCTAGTTTCTGTCCATTATTTTTCCTTGTCCTGCTCGTTTCTGACCTTTATTTTTCTCTTTTTGACCTTCATTTTTCCTCTATCTGCTAAATTCTTACCTTTATTTTGCATCTTTCTGCTCGTTTCTGCCCATTATCGTTGCCGATTCCTGCTTGTTTCTTGGGTTTATTTTTCCTCTTTCTGCTCGTTTCTGACTTATTTTTCCTCTTTCTGCTCATTTCTTCCCTCTTCCTGCCATTTTCCTCCTCCTGCCGTTTTAGTCGTCACACCACCAGGTGCCTGCCCTCCCCCAGGACCTACTTAATGGGGGCCACAGTGCAACCCCATTGAGCAGGTCCTTGTGCCAGCTCTGGCTGTGACAGTTCTCCGGTCCGCTACCCTCTCGTGCTTTATGTTAGTGCCACCTCTGATCAATTTCTGCCTTCTTTTCTGCTTGCTTTCTGTTTGTTTTCTGCCTTATTCTGCCATCTATTTTTGCTTCTCCCTGCTTGTTCTGCCAGTTATTTTGCCTCTTTCTTATTTCTGCTTGTGACTGACCTTTATTTTGCCTCTTTCTGCTTGTTTCTGACCTTTATTTTTCCACTTTCTGCTCTTTCTGCTCATTATGTTTTCTCTTTCTGCTGTTTTCTGACCTTCATTTTTCCTCTTCTCGTTTCTGACATTCATTTTCCACTTTAATTTTCCTCTTTCGGCTCATTTTGTTCTCTTTTCCCACAGCTTCCCTCCTCCTCCCATTTCTCTCCTACCACCACCCAGCGCCTGCCTTACCTCCAGGACATACTTACCGGAGGTTACAGTGCGACCCCATTGAGCAGGCCCTCCTGCCAGCTCCCCCTGTGAGAGTTCTCCTGTCCAGCTTGCCCACAATCGGCTACCCTCTGCTCACTTTGGTTGATACCTCCTCTACTAATTTTCTGCCTCCTGATTGCTTTCTGCTTGTCTTTTAGCCTTTTTTTGCCCACTTCTGCCCTCTGTCTTTGCCTCTCTCTGCTCGATTAGCCCATTATTTTGCCTCTTTCTGCTCATTTCTGACCATTATTTGTCCTCTTTCTGCTCTTTTCCGATCTTTTTTGCCTCTTTCTGCTTGCTTCTGACCTTATTTTTACTCTTTGTTCTCATTTCTGCCTGTTGGATTTCCTTTTTCTGCTAATAACTAATCTTTATTTTTCCCTTTTCTGCTTGTTTATGACCTTTATTTTTCCTCTTTCTGCTAAATTTTTCCCACTTCCTACTGTTTCCTTCCTTCCACTGTTTCTCTCCTCGTGCCACCTAGTGCCCCGTCCTCCCCCTGGGACCTACTTACTGGGGGCTGTAGTGCAACCGCATTGAACATGTCCTCATGCTAGCTCTCCCTGTGACAGTTCTCCTGTCCAACTTACCTGCAGTTCGCTAGCCTCTGCTACCTTATGTCGTGCCTCCTCTGCTCGTTTCTGCTAGTTTTCTGCCATCTTTTCTGCCTGCTTTCTGCTAATTTTCCTGCCTGTTTCTGACCACGTCTGTCATCTATCTTTGCCTTTCTCTGCTCATTCTGTCTGTTATTTTGCCTCTTTCTGCTTGTTTCTGACCTTTAATTTGTCTCCTACTGTTCATTTTTGGCCTTTATTTTTCCTCTTTTTGCTAGATTCTGTCCATTATTTTTCCTCGTTCTGCTCGTTTCTGACCTTTATTTTTCTCTTTTTGACCTTCATTTTTCCTCTAACTGCTAATTTCTTACCTTTATTTTGCATCTTTCTGCTCGTTTCTGCCCATTATCGTTGCCAATTCCTGCTCGTTTCTTGGGTTTATTTTTCCTCTTTCTGCTCGTTTCTGACTTATTTTTCCTCTTTCTGCTCATTTCTTCCCTCTTCCTGCCATTTTCCTCCTCCTGCCGTTTTAGTCGTCACACCACCAGGTGCCTGCCCTCCCCCAGGACCTACTTAATGGGGGCCACAGTGCAACCCCATTGAGCAGGTCCTTGTGCCAGCTCTGGCTGTGACAGTTCTCCGGTCCGCTACCCTCTCGTGCTTTATGTTAGTGCCACCTTTGATCAATTTCCACCTTCTTTGCTGCTTGCTTTCTGTTCGTTTTCTGCCTTATTCTGCCATCTATTTTTGCTTCTCCCTGCTTGTTCTGCCCGTTATTTTGCCTCTTTCTTATTTCTGCTTGTGACTGACCTTTATTTTGCCTCTTTCTGCTTGTTTCTGACCTTTATTTTTCCACTTTCTGCTCTTTCTGCTCATTATGTTATCTCTTTCTGCTGTTTTGTGACCTTCATTTTTCCTCTTCTCGTTTCTGACATTCATTTTCCACTTTAATTTTCCTCTTTTGGCTCATTTTGTTCTCTTTTCCCACAGCTTCCCTCCTCCTCCCATTTCTCTAGTACCACCACCCAGTGCCTGCCTTACCTCCAGGACATACTTACCGGAGGTTACAGTGCGACCCCATTGAGCAGGCCCTCCTGCCAGCTCCCCCTGTGAGAGTTCTCCTGTCCAGCTTGCCCACAATCGGCTACCCCCTGCTCACTTTGGTTGATACCTCCTCTACTAATTTTCTGCCTCCTGATTGCTTTCTGCTTGTCTTTTAGACTTTTTTTGCCCACTTCTGCCCTCTGTCTTTGCCTCTCTCTGCTCGATTTGCCGATTATTTTGCCTCTTTTTGCTCAATTCTGACCATTATTTGTCCTCTTTCTGCTCTTTTCAGATCTTTTTTGCCTCTTTCTGCTTGCTTCTGACCTTATTTTTACTCTTTCTTCTCATTTCTGCCTGTTGGATTTCCTTTTTCTGCTAATAACTAATCTTTATTTTCCCTTTTCTGCTTGTGTATGACCTTTATTTTGCCTCTTTCTGCTTGTTTCTGACCTTTAATTTTCCTTCTTTCTGCTCTTTTCTGCCCATTATGTTTTCTCTTTCTGCTGTTTTCTGACCTTTATTTTTCCTCTTCTCGTTTCTGACCTTTATTTTTCCTCTTTCTGCTAATTTCTGCCCCTTATTTTACCTCTTTCTGCTCGTTTCTGGCCTTTATTTTCCTCTTTCTGCTCTTTTCTTACCTATCTCTTTGACTGAAACGTTACATCCACAACGCCCGATATTCCTTGGGTGACAGTGCTGCGCTAAACAAATACAGATTGATTCCAGACTGTAGTGTACCAGGGCTGCCAATTGCAACCTTAAGCTGACCAGCCAAAATGGAGTACAGCTAGCCATATCCAAATAAGGAGCACAGTATAAAACAGCAAAGTAACATAGTATGTTGAATAGCTGAAAAATCCTCTTCTGCACAGTCACTACTGATAGGAAGTGTTACAATTAAGACACAATTTTTCTGCATATGTATCTGAAACGGAATGAAATATTTTTCACATTTTAATTAAACTCTGCAGAAATTCTACAGTGTAGAGACAACATTTATGAGATAGAATAATAACTCTTATGATGTTACCACTGCTTGTAACTTTGCTATTATAATTTCTGTGTTGTCAGATACTGACATCTTAAAAAATCTCATTTGCAGGCAAGGGCTCTTTTGCAACAATTATTATTCATTGACAACTGTCTGATGGAAAGTCAAGGATCTGATTCTGAAGCCTTTTTCAAATCTAAATGCACCTTTAGAGCCACTAGCAGGTGGATTTATGGCACTTGGTATTTGTAAAAGGATATCTAGCAGGCCTAAGTGGCTTTTGTACTACTTTGTTAACATTACAATCATCATCAGAGGGACCTTTTCTAAAGAACTAAACACACTCTTAACAGAGTTGATATGGAGTGCTGAGCAAAGTTGAGTGACCCTGACCAAACTATATGTCCTTCGTAATGTGGGAGGACTCTGGGTCCCAGATCTTGATTGCAACTTTTTGGCGGTGCAACTTCAATGGCTCATAGCAGAGCTGAACCCAACAGACACACTCAAAATGAAATGTGTAGCTGCCTCATTATATCTGAATTCCTATTTGCTGAATGACAGCACTCTCATACATCCCCAATACTCCTGAAAAAGCCAGGCATTGTTGGTGCAGATTCTTGCAAAAATATAGATATCCCAAGGTAGATGCAACAGAAATTCTGCTATTGGCCTTATCTAGGTTTATACATACTAAAGCAACACTAAAGCAAGTGGGTTGTGGTAGATCTATGATCAACTAGGTTGTTCACCTATACAACTTGGGGGCTTTCATGACCTTTGATGAGTTCCGAGGAGAATATAGACTGCCACCAGCAGTTCCTTTCTCATGCAACCCTTTCCAGAGCAGTCAGAAAGAGAAGCAAGAATGCTACAGGAGAACTGGAGATAGACCACGTACCCGAAATACTCTTGAATTGAAGGAGTGCTAGGCATATGAGCACCCTCAAATATAGCTGTATGCTGATGTAGGTCAAAAGGTCACCGATATCGAGTGGTTGGCGGCCCTCCGGCATATACACAAGATGTCTACAAAAGCATGATTCAAATGTGCACAATTCAATTACCTACACCACGCAGATCTCACACAGACCAAATTACATGACTCGTTTCCAGGAATAGCTAGAGAATTTCTGAGATGTAGGAGTGCTGAGACCCCACTTTACCATGCGATCTGGTCATGCCCTGAGATTCAAATATTTTGGGGCAAGGTGGTAAAAGAAATTTCTGGTTGGACAGGGTAGGCTCACCTATGTAAACAAACGTTGTGCCTTCTGAGTCTGATCCATAGGCCAAAGGTTATCACATCAGCTGAGCAGTGTATTGATCTAGCCATGGTCATGACAAAAAGGAATTATAGTCATGGAATGGAAGAGCACCTACACTTCGGGTCTCATGAACTTGCACCTAAAACTCTACGAATGGCCACAAGCTGAAGAGGCTACTCAGAGAGGTTTTGCACACAAAAAAGCCAGGTCTGTTGGGAGAAACACTTTTTGTTGAAAGTACAGCCAAAATCTGATGACAGATCACCATAACTTATAGGCCTGACATAAAACTGCATGTGCTGTCCATCCAAATCTTTCATTATACCTTAGGGGCTTGGTGAATCAACACGGTTTGCAGAATTTCTATTTTTAGGAGACCACAATAGATCTCTAGCAATGGAGGGTGAGCAGCAGCAGCCCTCCAGCCTCTTCTCTTTTCTTCTGGATTTTGCTAGTGATACAACAGAAGAGTTGCTTCCCTCCATAACTCAGCCACAAATCTGGAGAACTAATTGACTGGTTTGACAAATGCTGAACATTTCCAGGGCCACACAGGCAGTCCACAAAAAATATCTACCTCTTCAAAATGGATTTCGGAGGCTTGAAATGAAAGGATTGTATAAAGATTTACAGGCCTGTGTAAGGCGTCTTTTAATGCAATTTTGAATGATTATGACAAAGGTTGAAAAAAGAGGATTGGATCTTGTGGGATCCATACCCCAAAATACTTCATGTGACTCCAAGTTCAACTAAATATACCATCTATTGTTAAGCTGGAAGTGGTCGTTGAAAGATTAGAATAAATGTTCATGTTTAATTTTAGGGGGACAATTTTCCCTATCTGCTAATTTCAGCCAGAACCTCCTCAATTAGAGACCTCAAAATAATTAGCCAAATAATATTTTAATTGAGAGGTAGTGACATTTTATACAGTGAGGCCTCAAACTAAATTCCATTTTTGTAAGTCTTGGTTATTTTTAACAGCACAGCCAAATAGTTCCATTCAGCTTAGCAACTAAAACAGGGAACGGCGGGCGGCCCCGCCTAGTGCCTTTGGAGAACAACCCATTCCTATTATAATTATAATGTTAGTTTTCAGAATTTTTATTTTAAACCAGGTTTGAGCAGGTTGCTTAAGACAGGTAAAATGTTGCATTATAAGTTACTCTGCTCTTGTAAGTGCTTTATAGATCAAAGCATGGAAACTGGTTATCTACCTTTAAGTTATTCCGAATATCTACTGTACAAGGTTTTCTAAGGTCCATACCAGAAGCAAAGGAGAATATAAAAGCTGATCTCCCTTTACCGGTCTATGCTCCTGCAGAATGTATTCCATGGTTAGGCGTCTAGGGCCAGCATACTAAGGCTTTATGCCAGTGCGGGAAACATAACTATTTTTCAGAACATAAAATCTTTCTGCAGGGCAGATTCCCATAGGTTTTTATGAAAAACCCAACCTACTAAGATACCCATATTGAAGTTTGTGTTAAAAAATAATGCCTCCTTGAAGGGGGTATTAACTTGGGAAACCTGTTTATTTCTCAAAAACTCTGCATTGCATGTGGGCTGCCTTGCACCGCACACGCTCAATATGCGTAATATTCTGAGTTTGTGTAGGCATAGGAATTTCTTCTGAAGGGATATGCTTCCAGTACAAATCTTATGCAACTCAAGACACATGCACCCCTGCACCAAGGAGTGCAGCTGTGCATTGCACAAGCCAGCCTGTTAGTGCACCAATGGAGAGGATGACAGCAGCAGCAGGCCAATCTTAATAGACATGACTGTGTTTCCCCTTGCGCAATGCACCTCCGTTTAAATATGGTTTCTGCACTTTATTGCATGCACATTTTAAAAATCTTGCCCTTAGACTTTGACAGTAAGTTAGGTCTATGACCAACCCTAGATGTTAAGTATATTTATCAGCATAAAATTAAAATAGAGTGCAGACGTCCTGCAGTTATTTTTACATGGCAAATGCCTGTAAAGGAGGGGTGTTGCTGGCGATTCCTGTGTTTACCACCCATCCCGCAGCATATGCATGTAACAGTGGGGTTGCGCCGCCCCCGAAACCCGTGCCACCGATGGCAGACCGTTCCCCCCACCCACCCCTTACTACACCACTGCCTCTCTCTTATGAATAATCACTGAGACAACAACAAAGTGATGGGTGACTTTGCATTCAGTCATCTTATGCAAATGTAGGTGGTCAACATTGTTCAAGCCATTCTTGTCTCATCCCTCTAAACTATATTCCTCTTATGCTTGTTTCACCACTGCAAATTATGATGTTTTGCTTTGCATTGTATCCCGCCGAGTTTTCCAACAATGCATATTGCAGCATAAGTATACATTTGTAATGTACATTTTATGCACATTTGTTGAGGTTTGTTACACTAACGTGTGGCCATGGATCTTTAACTCCCTATGATATTCTTGACCTGAAATTGACCCTTTCGTGTATTTCAATTTCTGTTCAAAGATGGCTTCCCCGCCGTGCCAAATGCTTGCTGTTTTATGAACTGATTGCTGCAGCATGTTTGTAAGAAACCATTGAAGTGGAGACTATGCGGTATGTGACAAAAATATAAAAAAGAGAACATTATTTCATCCAGTTCATTTGCATCTAGATCCCTAAAATAAATACTTTGATTAAAATACCGCTATAGTGATTCGAATTCAAAATGAAGGACACAATACGGATTTTCACATAGCAGGTAAATGAAGGAAAACATAGTAATTACTATTATTTCTTGCAACCTTTGTTTTCTTTGAGTTCACAGAATTGTTTGACGCATATATCTGTCTCCTGGGGTAGAACATCTTTGCATTTTCGAAATCCCTATTCCCTTCGTGGTTTGAAGATGGATTTCTGCGGCAGCAAGCTCCAGTTAGGTAAATAAATACTTGTAATTTCCAGCCGCTGGTTAATCTGAGCAGGTGGCCAGAGGAGATCAGCGTGTCTTCTCTGATTGGACCTGGGCAGTCATTTATCAAGCTCGCCTATAGACTGCAAAGTCGGAGCGTGATATGTTTAAGCCGCTCTCAGCCTGGCCGGGAGCCCAAGGGACTGGGACTAATTGTGTATGAGGACAAGGCAGGTCTTTTGCTCAGCCGAAGTGTTCTTCATAATCTATTTACTGTGTGTGCATGCAAAATGAAATGCAAACATCTGAGCGCCACCTATCCAGGATATGATGCATGTGACCTTTCTGTACTGATTGTCAGACATTATACCTTTACCATATGGTGCTTTACAATGCTTACAAATTTACAGTGTATTGTTTTACATTGTTGGGCTTTACCACTCAAAAGTGCTGATATATAACCCCTCTCCAACCCCTAAACTCGAAAAAAAACCTTAGTACCCATTACCCATATCCATCCTTAAATCCTAAAAACCCTTTTTACCGCTTATACAGTCACATCTCTGAAACATAACAACCCCTTATTACACCAATGCATCCCTAAAACGCCCTAATTTGCTTCAAAATTACATAAGAAATTTAATACATACATTTCATAGGTCGCTGAATTCATGTTGGATATGAACCACGGATGAAAGGGTAACCTTTCATGCACACGGTGTTCAATCTGTATACAACGGTTCAGGGAAAACCAAGTTTCTCCAGATACTGAAGGCCTGTTACATAACGAATGCCCTACTACACCGACACTCGTTACCTGTATCAAACCCCTGACAGTCACTGAACCTACAGTGAGAAAATAAGTGCTATGAGAGAAAAATGGGTACTGTTAGCACTGTTTACTCTATGGAGGGAGTTGACTCAGTCCCACACTGTTTGCAGACAGTGAAACTCTCATGAGAAATACACTACAGAGTATTTAAAACTATCACCTAAGATTAGTGTATGCTCTATGTAAAACTTGTCCAGAGAAGCACTATTCAATTAAAATAACCAAGGTCTGAAAGTGCTAAAGATCATACTACCTGCACCCTTCATACTGTGGCGAAAACGTTACAGATAGCCCATCTTCTCAAGCAAAACAAGCACATGTGTATAGGTTAGTAACTGGTGCACACAGTCTTCTATGTTAAGACGAAATTGTCATGCCGAGATGACTCTTTCTAATAACTTACGGCTGCCTCCAATTCTTAGCATGTAGTGAGTAGAATCTTAGGCCTGCCAGAAACATTTTCTACAGTACCAAACAAATGCTTGTGTGGAACATAATAAACACAAGTCAACTGTCACCTGCACACAGAATTCCTCTTCAATAGAAATATTTACAACATGTTCAAAACCTCTACACACCTATGATGCATTAGGAGCACATGTGTTTTTTAAGCACTTATTGTGAATAGCTGGACACAGGCTGTACAAAATTAGGTAGAAAAGTAATAAGGTAGTTAAACGCCACCTTTGAAACTATAAAACAAACTAGCACACTCATTGGATATTGTCATCAGTGATGTCATCAATTATGTCATTCGAGAGGTCATCAGTGATATCATAAATGAAGTCACAGAACATGTGAGAAGTGATGTCATATGTGAGGTCATAAGCAGTGCACGTTGGGGGCGCAAGTTATAGTTAGAACTTCTCACTATACAGCTGAATTTCTGTGTTTTGTTTTAGCTCAAAACAAGTTACCAATTTCTCAAAAACTACTGCAGGGATTTACACCACGTCACAAAAACACAATCTGTCTGGCAATAGTGATATATATATAGTTATATATGTATACTTGAAAAAATAATAACTTACCTGCATGCTAAAGTCTCACGCTGCAAGGTACTTAATATTCTACATGGAACTTACCTCCATGGTAAAGATGGAGTGGTAAAGGTGCTGTGTGGTAAAAGACGTGCTGCAAAGGTGGCGTACTTTCAGTAACATTAGGGTCGTTTTGAAATTGTGCTTAACAAAAAAATGTGTCATCTAAAGCCTGGGCTAAGCATGTTGATGTAAGAGTGTGCCTACCAAGCCATAATAAATGAATGCTGTGTAGAGAGAGCTTGCTATTTGCTTGCTCAGATCCCTCCGAAAAGATGCTGAACCCACAGCCTGCAGAACCAATTCAGGGAAAGCATGTGCGATTTAGATTGTGTTTATTGGATTACAATAGCACAACAGCTTTGTGAAAGCATTGCTAAAGGGTCATAAAGAAGGATACCACATAACCAAAGAGCACTGAAATGGAAAGGCAACAAGGGAGTGACAAGAGGAAAGTAAAGAAAAAATAATCACTTCACACAGAACAGGCTGAGCTGCCAGAAGCATTTTAAAAATAAAGGGTTTTGTTAAAGCTGAGATGCCTCATCCTTTATTAAGTTTTAATTATCTGCTATTGCTTAAAAATGAGTATTGCCATAAACGTCACCTCCACATAGCTGTCCTACCTAATAAACAAGCAGAATGAGCGTCCGAAATAAAACTCTCTATTCAACTAAAACATATGTTAAAGCATTCGACCCATAATGTCTTATAAGCAGTGAGGAACCCATGGATGAAGGAACATGAAAATACCTCTTAGCTCTGGTATCACCCATTTATAGGACTGGACTCAGTGGTCCTGTTGGAAATGACCAAGAGACCAGTGGCATAGCAATGGGGGTGCGGTCCGTCCCTGGTGGCATGAGTTTTCGGGGCAGCGGCCTCCCCCGGCACTTATCTGCTGCCGGTGCTGGGTGGTCAGGAATCGCCAGCCCCCTCCGCTCTTACCGGCGGGCATGCAGCAAAAGCAGTTACCACAATGTGCAGCATAAGGTCTAGCTACACCACTGCAACAGACATGCCCGGTAGGTGTTAGCTGGTAAGTCTAAACTGGATACCAAGAGCATACTGAGAGAAAGGAGAGACAAATATGTGCATTGACCAGAGTGGCAAGAAAAAAAAATGATCAGCAAACAGACCGTCTCTTGGTGCATTATTTCACGTGCCACACTCTGGCATGCAGCAGACTACGCAAATCCCCAGTCACAGCTTTGCCTGATACAATGACCTCCAGCTGTCTAACTCATCCCTACACACCCCAATTGGCCATTGCACCACTGTTCTCCAAAAGCAGCTGCTAGGCCAAGTGAGTGAGTGACTAAATGACTGAATATGGTGAGTGAGTGACTGTGTGAACTCATGTTGTGAAAGTCAAAAGGCCGTATACATTTTGAACCTCATTCATGGGGATTTGACATGGGGCAGCGAAGCAAGCCACCTTACTGCACTGCCCTATGTCAAAGGAAAAGGGCAGGAATGCGCCGTAATAATCCAATATGGTGCATTCCTGTCCTTTCCTGTCCTTTCCATGTGCGCTGGCGCCATTTTGGCAGCCTAGCGCCAATGCAGGTGTCTATGTGTGCTGCTGAAAAATACATTCCCAGGCTTACAAGTACTTCTAAAACTGAGAATGCAACAAAACCCATGGGAGTTGCATTGGAGCACCCATCGCAAAGTCCATGAAATGCCTCTTTTGTGCAGAGTAAGGCGACACAGCAATTGGGGCTGCATTGGCTTACTCAAAATTTATGAGACCACTCAAAACCATGCAACCATCTGACTCAAGGCCTTGCATCACCCATGTACCACATTGCATGGTGCAAACGTGATGCAAGGCTCTCATAATTATGCCCCTAAATTTTTGAAACAATGGGCCTGATTCACAATGGCAAACTGAGACAAAAGTCTAACATTTGTGAGAATTGAAGTTAAACTTTTGTCTCAGTTTTGGTCTTAGTTAAACTTAACACCAAGACTTAAATTTAACTGAGACAAAAGTCTACTCTACTACTCGCAAATGCCCTTTGTGAATACCGAAAGGTGTAAAGTTAGACTTTCTTCTCAGTTTACCTTTGTGAATCGGGCCCAATGTGCTGCTAGACTAACAGCAGTAGGATTTTGAACATTGTACAAATTGTGTAATATTCATAATATTCCACTTCACTACTAAGGAATTTCAAATAATTGAAATCTAACTAAGAATCAAGGTCAACAATGTATTATGAGCTTTGATGAAGAAATCCTCTGTGAATTGGCCATTGATTAGCATGTAGTTTTTTATCTTCACTAATACTGATGAAATTGACCTATGACTTGTTTAATCTCTATTCTATACATTTTATTAAAACTATTAATTTCCTCATTGCATTCCCCATTGTGCAGCTGAGGTATGTTAAATTGATAAGCTGTGGGGTTTCAGTGGACAGATGGACCCACTTCAGGAATCTGACTTCCACGCCACAGGTTTATCCCCTGGCGGGTCCACTCAGCCTTTCATCCTTCTAAGGTCGGTAAAATTAGTACCATTCAGTAGTGTAATTAAAAACATATGTTATTCATAGTAAACATGCCCCAAGGCGTTGTGCTTTACAAGTACACGTTATGGTATATATCCTGATTGATATTCTTGAACTCCATATTTTACATTAGCCTTTGTTTTATGACTGGACAGTAACAGACTGCAGAATTCAACATTGTCTCCCACTATTGCAATTTATTTTCCAGTCAACATTTTTGAAAGATATGTTCCAATTCCCCGCTCCAAATTAACTGAGACAGACAAACACAATGCCGCACCACAATGGGTCTCAGATCAGTGTATAAAGTGAAACCAGCCAGAACCCCTTACTTTTTACTCATTATTTTCTCCAATCCTTGGTACTACAGTAGGCAGAAAATACATCTACTTTAATGATTCTGCTCGATATTATAGGTGACAAAGCTATATTAAGCGTAAACAATTTGTTTCTAATAACTTTTGATTTCATACCTTTTTCCTAATTTTTTTTTTATTTTATTTTTTCAAATATGTCCATGCAGGTAAACAATCATTTAATCAATATTCTGATGGTTAAGATCTGACATCTGAGAAGTGTTTCCATTTATAAAACTACTCCTAAATGCAGAATTAGTCAGAAGGATCACTATTCTGGTTAAAGAGAGGGAACACAAGTTCACCATCAACAAACAAATAAACATTGAAGGCTTCAAGACTACCTACCAGTTTCTGAGTCGATACTTATTACTGTGGTCAATGTTTTACCAAACTGAATAGTAAGTGCGACGTTCCTTGGGGACCCTCTTGTTGTAAATTGTAAGCAGTGCATACTCTCTGCGTCTAGAGATTCACAGCACTAACCTGCACCAACTTTGGTGAACCACTACAGCTAAAATCCAAGTAAGAAATCACTGTGAACTGCATTTACCACAATGCAAGGGGCGAACTGTGCTGGGAGGTGAGGCAGTGTGCTCCCATCCCCCACTATTATAGGTGGCTTGTTAAATTGCAATCATAAGTGATAAACTGCCGATTGCACCTGGTAATTACCAGGTGCACTTACGATCACACCCTTTGGTAAACTTTGACATGCCAAACCTTCCAGAGATTAACATGGGAAAAAAGCCCAGTATTTACCAGGACATACAGATTTTGGTGCGTTAAGCATCTAAATGTTCATGTAATTCCTCAAAGAGTCCCAATAGGCAATGAGTATCCCATTCAATAAGTACTGAACACCTCAGTGTCACATTGCATTAGTCCGACAATTATTGCATCCGGTAGGGACCACTCATAATCCGGTTCATAATGCTAGCTCGCCTAACCATTTAAGCCATGTTTTGTATAAATTCACATAAAATGTTGTCTCAACTGTCCCTTCACTTTGTTAGTATGGGTGAGTATCTACAAGCACTTTCAGACAGGTCTGCATCAGTATGGGCAAGGCCAGTTCTGTTTCTGTCCCTCTATGTGTCTACATGTGTACGAGTGTGCTTTTGAGTTTGGTCCAGAATATAACGTCCGTCCCCCATTATTTGATCACTGAATTATTAAGTGATTTCAGCCCTTAACCATTTGTGTCTTGGTCAACTCTAGGCCAAAGTCTGGACATTTAGTACTTATTTGATTCGATCTAGACTTGCATGTTAAGCATTTGAGGTATTGATCTGGGCACGCTAGGCCAGTTCTCCCTGTTACCTTCTCTGGGTTATTTGCTGAAGGGGGTGACGACTCACTTCAAGGAATAATCATAATCCATGTCAGGGTCGAACAATGTTGCATGGCTCTGTTTTGGATCTGGTGAAACCTTCAGTTCAGAAGATAGAAATACACTCAGGGCCCGATCATGAGTCTGGATGAGTAGCAGTGGCGGTCACCCCATCGCCCTATTATGAGATGGGCGGTAGGACAGCCACAGCCCGCTGCAGCTGCCTAGGAACTGCCATTTACTGGTGGTTTTGTGGCTGTCAGGAAACATCCATATGCATGACGGGACCGCCGCAGTCCCGCCAAGCATATTAGGAGTTTTCTTCTTGGCCAGGGTTTACATTGGGTTCCTCCTCCATGCAAACCCTGACAGAGAGGAAACAAAGGGGACCCCGCAGGGCCCCCTCTGCCTCCTTTGCATGTGGATGCACACAGTGGGGCACAACATGTTCCCCCATCTGTGCTTGCACATCAGTTCCTGCCCAGCATGGACTTCTCAGGCCATGCCGTGCAAGAACAGTTTTTGGCTTTCCTATTGCGGTGCCTATTTTTAAAGGCACTGCTGTGGGAATGCCAAAAAAAGCCCAGCAGACACGAGTTACACTCATAATCTGGTGGACAGCCTCACCACGGGTTTGGCAGTGCTGCAGCAGGGCTGACCCTGAGCTTAACCGTCAAACTCGTACTGGTGCCCTTAGACTCCAGCCAAGGATCCAGGACCTTAAGGACAGTACTTGGGGGTGATAACTCACTCCCAGAGATGCTAGCAGAGGGCACCAGGTCAGGTTCAGTTGGGTCTGGTCAGCTGGAAAGCAGCAGGGCCATCTGAATCCTTGTTGTGTACAGCGGTAGCTCAAACATTAGTTCAGCCAGCTGACCCTTGGAGTCACTTCTGGGGTGATGGGTTCAAGGTAAGCAGGCACAGTCTTTCTTCTCCAGACAGCAGATCAGCCTTCTTCTAAATCTTCTTAGGTAAAGGAGTGTTCTAATTCCAGATTCTGGGGTTGCCACTTTTATGTCCAGTACCAGCCTGTGGGTGGGACCCAAGCTAGATCAGGACAGTTCATTCTTCTTCCCTAGGTTTGGCTCCAGCTTAGCTAGTGGGATAAAATGCAGGGGAGGCCTGGTGTCAAGTTCCTTTTTGTGTGCCGTGGCAGGTTGCTTTGAAGTGTAATCAGGGAACAGCTCCTCTCCACCTATCCTGTTAGAAAGACCTACTCCCCTCTGCACCCAAACACCTTTGTCCACTGCCTGGCTCCAAAACACATTTTCCAGTGGGAAAGCCATTACCAGCCCTAAAGCAGCTGACCCCCCATTGAAATGCCCTAGAAACTGGATGCAGGGAAATGCCAACCTTCTGCAAGGTTAATTTTCAAAATAATAATTTAAAATAGGATTTTACCATTAAAGATGATTTTAAATTACAATTAAAAATAGTGGAAGATGTATTTCTCTACCTGTTCCCAAACTAAATTTAACACTTATCAAATGTAATAAGATAAACCAATGTTAGTCTATAGGAAGTTAGTCTTATCATAGTGAACAATGACTTTGGAGGTTGGATGTATTACACACATTTGTCATTGGGACTTCCCTGAATTCAGGCCTATTAAGCCTGGCTAAAACGTTCCTGGGTGTATTCCTGTCATCATGTTTTTTACCCATAAAGGCAGGGCCACTGAAATTATGCAATTATGCGGCTGCAGAGGTTTTTGCATAATTATGGATTTGCAGAGTTTGAAACTTAATCCATCATTTGCTGTATAATCGGCAGACTTTAACAAAACAAAATAAGATTCTAGCTCACACAGATTAAAAGCTACTAAATGCATAGGGGCACATGTCCCCACATAGTGGAAACCCTTTCACAAAAGTCAGCTCCCCATTTTTCAACTGCTTATTGCTGCATTTTGGTGTTAAAATGGTAGTAGCAAGATGAAATCTTAGCCTAGACTGTGTTACCAGGTGTAAAAGTGACAACATAATGAAGCAATTCTGTCACAAAATGTGACGCCATGCTGCATAATTTGCCTTTTCTTGTCACATAATTTAGTCAACGCTGCAGCATAATTTTGTCCTCCACTGTCGCATAATTCTAGTGGTCCTGCACATTGGCTTAATAATCTAAAGACCTCAAGTGCTCGAACGTTTGGGCAGGACTTTCTTTTTTCACCATCAATCCCTCTTCTTCAGAAATGTCATATTCTAGATTCTTCATTTTGTATTCCTTGAATCCACGTCACTCTCTAGTTTAGTTTGGGCCTCAAATGTAATCGTAATGCAGGGAATCCTAATCACCACAAAAGAATTTACTCAATTTGAGACCTTTCACTTTCTTTAGATTAAGTGAGGATTTCCTCACGAATAGTGTGCCTATGGGGTTTGCTGACCTATAGTGCCCCCACTTTATTTTCAGCAACAAAGTGTATGGGTGCATAAGGTCTGTTAGGGATATTCTGCTTGTATCATAGATGTATGAACTTGGTTGGAAAATTAAATTGTGTAAAGCTGTACATATAAATCATGAATGCTACAATAGAGTAAAGTAGAAAGAGTAATCCCTAATCGTGGGGTTGCACATACTTCAAGAATGAGCTACATCCCAATTAGTTGACTATTCCCATAGGGCTTTTGCTCTATGTACCACTAATAAGGTGGGCAGTGGATAATGGGATCTGTCCAAAGGCACATCAATTACTGTATTAAAGTTCCCTCTCACTAGGATTGCCACATTGACTGATTATACTATTTGTGTTGACAGATGCTCCAAAAAGTCAATCTATTCTGATCTAAATTACCACACAAGTCACGTCCAGTTTACCCCATAAGGTTACATGAAGGCCTTCAAGGTCCATATGGAGGTTTATGAACACTAAAAGGTACCCCCTATCAAACCCATATTAACCCCTTGAGTGCCCCGCCCTTTCCCCGCCCTGTGCCGGCCCTTTCATTAGCGGGCGGGGTTCATGACGAGATAGTCTCGTCATGGGCACAGCGCAACCGCAGCCCATGACGAGACCATCTCGTCATGGGCACTCAAGAGGTTAATGTCCCTCTTTAGTATGCTGAAAAACAAGAGCAAAATATTTACCTTCTCCATTTCTTTCTTAATGTTTGGCTCTCTTCTAGAATGAGTTGTCTTTCGGACAATAGGACTATTCGAGCCTCCTCATCTTAATACAGTAATTAACCCTATATCCTTTAGAAAGGTTATACAAACCCTTGAGATTTCATGTCAAGAATGTTTACTGGTATACAGGAGTCATGGGACTCTAACAGAATGCAGGATACGCCTACTCCTAATGACAATGGCCCTCCGAAGGGAAGTGCCTATCACCCTTCAGCTTGTCTTAATCGCTCACATTGCTGTCTTTCTCTTAATTCATATCACCCTGGACTGATATTAAAAACAACTTGAATTAACCCCAACTGTACCATGCCGGGCAGTATGGCAACGTTCTTCCACCAACTAACATACACCAAAACAAATCAAGACTCTATCCTCCAACAGTGGGGGCAGCATGTAAAGGAAGAAGAAGGACACATAATATTTCCCCACAAACCCCCTCCCAATGAAGTAATATGAATGATGTGTCATTCGTGAAGTACGTATGACCTACTCATTCAGCACAAGAGGCATTGTGTAACTTATGCTAGGAACTAAGAATAACTTGAATGTTCAAAGAAGGCCATCGGCTGAGCTAGGCATGACATTTGGCATGCAATCATCTTCCCACTGTGAGTGGTTCATGCCTGAACACATAGCTATACTATCTAAGTTTGATCTGGTAGCATTCAATATGAAGCGTCTGTGTAGGTGCATGCTCACTGGTGCTACCACTGCAGCTCCTCTTCCAGTGCTCAGGTTTGGGATGGCTTTGTGACCTGTCGTGTTTTTGATTGTCTGCACTACTCTCCTGTGATGGCTAGGATGTAGGTATTTGCTCCTTTCCCTTCAACCTAGTTCCACTCATCTTTGGGGTTTGTGAAATAAATATTGTTTGATTGGCCATAACTTTGTTTCTGCTGGGAGTAAAAGCATGGAGAGCACTCCCATTTCTCTCATTATGTATATTACAGCTTTAAATGTATATCACTGTTTCTGAACTGTAATAGTTTAGTATGGGAATCTCATGACTGTTATTTTCTATTGTGTAGTGGCTTTTGGTTAACACTTTTTGGTGTATCACATCATTGTCACTGCAGTTTAGCAGTTTTGGCACTTCTGGTCTTGGGGGCAATTCAGGTGGGGTAAGAAGAGCAATAACTGCATTCTTTATACATGGAAGAAACTAGAAAGGCCTTGTGAAGTAACTTGAGCAAGCATTTTGTTCCCAAAACATTGCCCTATCTGCCCCTCAATGGTTTCATGTAGGTCAATCATGTGTATGTAGTTCAGTCTGGACCAGTACTCTGGGCCCTGGGCCCAGTAGTCTAAGAAGCCTGCTCTCTCCATATGTTCACTCGCTTGTTTCTTTCAAGGTCAACTTTTGTTACTCTAGCAGCAAATATGTGTTGGTTGTCATTGGAGGAGGCTTATGTCTGCCATCACAAAACTATTTTATTTTCAAGTGTGTCTCTCATGGCCATAATGGCTTTCAAACTTCTTGTCAGTTTGTCCATGGTGTTATCCAGCTCTGTTTCTGTTTGGTTGTTTGCACTCCCAGCAGATGGCTCTGCAAGTATCTCAGACCATGACTGCCCCAGAGTGCAACTGCCCAAAATATGACTCCAGGCTGATGACAAATATCCCTGGTGGTGTTAGGTCTGACTATTCCTTTACCGCTAGTAGCTAAGTTCTGTCCCTAGAAGTGCAGTTAAAGAGGACAAGGGCAGTTTGGTGAGATGCCCCAGGCCCATGAAAAATGTGTTAGTCTTGTAGTGTGACAGCTCTTATTGAGCAGTGTATCACAGCTTAAAGAGGACCTAAACTGAAGGTGTTAGAACCTGTACTAGGCTCTAGTCCATTACCTGAATCCCCTTTGCTTTCATATACAGCCTGTTAGCTCATACATGCCTGGGAGAAGGTACCACGAGCTTTGCCTCCTGCCTTTGTTTGCTGACAATGTTGCAGTGGGACCACTGCCTGCTCTTAAAAAATATTTTGCCAACCATTTTGAAAGGGGAAGGCTTCCCTTGGGGATCCCTTACCATATGTGAATGGGTTACCAGAATTTTTACAAATGGCAGTACATTGCAAAAGTTTTGGACCCTATTTTTGTTAGCAAAACATTTGTACATACTATTTCAATTCGGTATTAGGAAGGGATGTCCTCAACACGCCCCTTCCAAATACCTAATCGCAAAACCAACATGGTAATTTCGATAACAAGTTACTGAATCGCAATTTGGGCTTTGTGCATCACAAAATGTATTTTTGCGGTTGCAGTCCACAAAAATGCTTCATACCTTTAGCCCACGTTCGCTTAAAAAACGTGAAACAGAAGCAATATGAAGAAAAGCGGTATGTAACAGGTGCCTTTCTGGCACTAAATACCGAAATGCAGAAGCCTCTGCTGTGAGTATTTAGTATTCTGAATAATGACCCCTTGAAGTGTGTCAGATCCTGCGCATCTTTGAAAAAATGATTCAATCGTACGAAGAAGTCGGAATTCAAGGACACAGCAACAACAGCAGAGTGAAGCCTCCGTGGGTGGCAATGTCCCTGTCTGCGGCAACCAGACGGCCATTTGTATCCGAAACAGACTATCTTGGAATACAAATGGAAAGGTACACTGGAATCTGCATAATATTAAGACAGACACAATTAATTGTACGAAGAGTCCTGAACATTGTTCCTCTGGGTCATACTGAGGTTCTTAAATGATGAATTATTTCAAATGACAATTACTACTTTAGAACATTTCACAAGTGAGAACTCGCCATCTTCTGTTTTTTTTCAGCGGCCACAGGAGCTATTTCGAGAAAAAGAGCTGCAATGAGAGGGAATTATACATTCACAGTTATTAAACTAACCAACTGTGAATGTCTAGGATTTGTGTAGTGCTCTGAAAACAGTAATATATGTTTGCAGTTTTGTTAGTGTCAGTTCATTTCTTAAATGAAAGTGTCTCATTATTTGACTGTATTGGAGCCAAATTAATTTTAGAGTAAATCGCTGTCACTCTAGTGCTTAATGGAAATATGTCGAATATCCCTTCTATTCAAGTGAAATGGCAAAATATGTGTTTATCTTGCAACACCGTTGCTTGATTAGAAAAAAGACAGCTGCTGGTTAATTGTTTAGCTCTCTCCTCTTAAGTTACAGATGAGCTGGAAAGTTCGAATGCCGCCCTAACAAGCGAAAAGTAATAGCACTGTTCTTTAGGAGGCTTGGCATTGGCTATTAGCACCCATGATGAAAACTTCAAGGTGATTATTATTGCCACCATAACACACAATACCACTAATATTTTGGTAACGAAATAATTAATTTCTCTAACATCTTGTCCATAGTTTGTGCTTTTAACTCTTTCATAGATTAAGAGGGATGGAAAAATGTGCTGTATTGGTGTGTACCTGGTATTTACTACTGCTGACAAGCTTTCCCCTAACTTCCTGTAGCGTCTTCCTAGTCGGGGTACCCACTAATGACTAATCAAACACTGAGCTTGGTATCACTTGTCTTTATTCATCTGCTCATAACTGCAAACTCCAACATTCTAAAGCACCCTTCACGGCTATACACTCTATAGCCTTTTAGCCCGCCGTAGCGCCGTGTTAAAGGCCCGCGCCGAAGGCGCGGGCCTTTAACAAAGTAGCAGGACTTTAATTGCTGGTATAGCCCTGCTACGAAGGGCTATAAGGCTATTAGAACATTCTGCCAGTAGATGGCAGAATGTCTAACAAATAAAACAAAGGCCTCTCAAAGCTCAAGGGGATTTAAATCCCCTCGAGCTCCGAGAGGCCTTTGTAAGACATTGGAATATTGCTCTGCCGGCCTTTACCGGCCCGTAGAAGCAGGGAGCACTCCATTGTCTACAATGGAGCTCTCAACATTCCAATGTTCTAATATTCATTATGTCATAGCTCTATGGAGTTCATCAGGAGCCAAAAGGAATCTGTCATTGTTAACTCGCAAGGTACTACACTTCCTCTCAGAACATTTCTTTTGCCTCTACACTTCTAGTTTTAAAATTGATTGGTTTACATGGAGTTACTTCAAACCACCACTTTTGCCTCTGTTTTCAGAACCATGATGGAGACCTTTGAGAGTTGAAAATTGCATGATTTTGAAGCCTTCATTCTCTCTAGTCACATGCTGAAAAAAATCAAGGGCCCACTGCTCTCTAATAAAACTGCCAACCTCCTCTTCCCAGGGACCTTTACCATGTCTTTTAGTTGTTACATTGGGACATTTGGTAAATGCTAGTAATTAGGTGTTGTCCCATTTTCAAGGTTCTCCTCATTTAATTACCTCTGTTGTTATCTCTCAATCATGACCCTGTCCTTTCTTAATTCCCTGTGCAGTGGTTTTTATCTGATGTCAGCTAAATTCCATAAGATCAAAGAATATCATATCTCTCAATTGAAGAAATGGCAGTATGCCAGCCATGTTGGTCCAAACCATCACTCTTCTTTTTGGGGGAAACTGAAAAAGAAATGGAGTGACAAAGGATACTCCAAAAATTTGATTCCGAATTGTATGCGCGACCTTCACAATTTCAATTTAATGTGTATCACCAAACTAACAGTGCCACTGCTTTGTTCTTTCCATAATTGGAAAGCTTTACATTGGGCTGCTAATTCATCTCAAAGTTTTTTGCATCTTTTTTAAGTTCAGTAGCTCAATGGTAAACCTGTACAGGCATTGGCAAAGCGAATAGATCTGGATTTGACCTCCAGCCTTCTGACAATCCTGTGTTTGTTTTATCATGGTTTTTGTAAAACATTATTGTTTGGGAATATGCCAGGCTCTCATCAATCTTTAAAAAAAACATTTTTTACAAGCAAACCGTTTTTGGGGGTCTAAAAAGACCACACACATTACCATAGCCACTAAAATGAACTACTGCCTGTGCAGATGTGTTGTTTGTAAAAAGGGTGGCATGCTGTAGCTTGTATTAAAGTCAGCCAGTAGCTGAAGTGGGCTAATGCATTGCTCCTTAATGCATGCTGGAGAAAGTGGAAGAGAAATGTGAATGACACCAACCACCGAATAATGGATTAATTCTGGATAAAGCCCATATAAGTACAAATGTTATAGACATACCTTTAGCAAAATCAAAAGGTCTTGGGTAACACAGACCTAAGGAAGTCAATCAGCCTGCCATTGGCTGCAAGCCTCTTGCCTTTGAAAAAGAAAGAAAGAAAGAAAGAAAGAAAGAAAGAAAGAAAGAAAGAAAGAACGAAAGAAAGAAAGAAAGAAAGAAAGAAAGAAAGAAAGAAAGAAAGAAAGAAAGAAAGAAAGAAAGAGTATAACTTAAAACAGAACAGTTTCAAATGGAAACAATCTGGTAGGCTGTGAAATAGCAGCAGTTAAAAAAGCAACATACTCGAAAAGAAATTTACAACAGCATTGGCAGGAGTTAGGATCTGATAAAGATGAAATCTGCCCTGTGTTCACATCAGAAGTGTCCTGCTATCACATAAGGCTCTAAACACAAAGCAGCACTAAAGTCATTATAAAGTAAAACAAAAACACTGGCACTAAAGGGAACTAGTTTGTGTGCTAATGTGCTCCTTGTGAGAGAGAAAAATGCAGTCACTCATAGTGAAGTTAACCAGCGGCTTAAGTAGGCTGGCCTACTGCCTCATTCTATATGCTGTAATGGGTGGAAGCAAAATATGAATGACACAACAACAGACCAATGGACAAAGAAGGGGGACTGAAAGCCACTGCATGCAAGTATATTAGACATATTTTAGTAAAGTCAAAAGGTCTTGGCTAACAACAGACCTAAAAACTGGGAGGTTCAAGAAATCTCCATTAGCAGTCATATTCAATCTCATTGTTTTTTACTTGCCCAAATAAATGTGCAAAAACTAGATTGATACTTATTAACAAATGTGTAAATACAAACATACATGGATACATTGAATAAAAACTACCGGCAAGAGAGAAATTATAGTTTTATTAAACGTATTGTCCTGATGGAATTTTCAATTAACTTAATTATTTTTATCGTCATACATCCACTTACATAGTTCTACTAAAAAACTCAATGAGTACCTTTTATGACATAAACGTCAGGACACTTGGTAAATTGTAATAAATTGGGTTATTGGTTGAAATGCATGGAAGCGCCACTCAGGCAGCAACCACAATCCTTATCAGGGTATATCATAAAAGTCACTAAATTAATCTGTGCTTGACCCTCTAGTAGTTTGGCACAAAGCAGTCAGACATAACTGAGAGGCAATGTGTATAGCATTCATACAGTACACAAGCAGAAAAAAGTGGAAAACCAACACAATAAAAATCCCAAACCATCTAGAAGCATTTGGTAAATTGTAGTCAATAAAATGATATCTAAACAACCAAAAATCCTATCAGTAACTCCGGAGATATTCAGTTTTGAGTGAAAATAGCTTATAAAAGTAGAAATTGACACTCATGGTCATCTGGATGTGCTAGTCTGAGGAAAAGTCATAAGTTCAGGACGACCACAAAAGAATATGGTCTAGATAGAGGAACAAGGTTAGTCCTGTAGGAAAAATTACCTCCTCAAAGTCTGAGAAGATCAGTTCTGTTCAGGGTGGAGAAGCCTGAAAGGAGCAGGGGCAGCATCGCAGATGGTCATCAGTGTAGAGTTGAGAGCAGGCCTTGCATCAGTGATGGACGTCGCTGAGTGTTAAGAACTGGTCAGGTGTAGAAGACAGTTGTTGCTGGAGCTGCATGTTGGTGGTCACCGTGGGCTAGTGGGAAGTGTTGATCTTGCATTGCCAGTCGTAGCTGATGGTCTCTGTACTGTGAAAAGTCAGGTTTTCCAGAGCTTCAAATTGGCAGTTGTCGCTGAACACATAGTATAGGCATGAACTTCAGGATTTTACCTTTCTTCATAGCAGAAGCTCAACTGATGATGGCTAAGGGTCCAGGACCTGGGGAGGCACCTCTTCAGGATCAGGAACTCACTCCAGCACAGACCAGCAATGCTCACACAAGTTCAGTTGCAGGCCCAGGTAGTTCTAGTTTAGTAGGTCAGCTGCAGAGTTAAATGGAGGCCTCTAGAGCTTGTTGCATCCCTGTAGCCCAGACAGGAGGTCGGGCAACTGAATCTTGGAATCACTCAAGTTTGCCTGGGATGAGGGGAGTAGGTCCAGTCTTCTCAGAGAGCAAGGCAGCCCTCAAGCAGCAGGGCAGTCCCCTGATGGCAGCAAGGCAGTCCACTGGGGGGCAAGGTAGTCCTTCTTCTGTAAGTCCATGGGTCCAGGAGTATACTAATGAGTGGCACTCATTTATTTATTTATATTTGGTTTGAGCCTTTGAAATGAGGGGATTCTCTATACTACCCCCGTATCTGGGTCCGGAAAGTTCTTCCCTTCCCCTTTCAAGGCACCGTGAAGTCTTGTAAAAGTAACAAAAGACTAGTATTGGGTTACTTTGTGTGTGCTGGGGGCAAGCTCTTTGAAGTGTAAGTGGAGCAAGGTACAGCTCCACCTGATCCATTCTGCTCACATCTAGTCTCTTTTGTGTCACTGTTTGGAAGGAATGCACAAGCCCCAACAGCTAACCACAGTCTTGTGACCCAGGATACTGGCAGTAGGCACACATGGTTAGAACAAGAAAATTACAACTTTCTAAAAGTGACATTGGCATTTTCAGAATTGTGACTTATAATCAGACTTTACCACTAAAGAGGACTTTAAATGACAATGCTTGTGAGTGCAAACACCATGTGTCAATTTGCACTCAATCAAAGGTTAGCACTTATTAAAATAATATGGTAGCCCAATGCTAATCAACAAGAGAGATAAGCCTTACAGTAGTGAAAAATCACTTTAAGAGATTTACACTACGAGGACAATTAAAACTTAAACCCACATCTCCTACTTTTTAAATACCATTCACCCTGCTGTAGTGGCTTTTAGGGTCTTCCTTAGGGATAACTTATATGTATTAAAAAGGAAGGTTTAAATCTGGAAAAGGGTTTATTTTGCTAGGTCAAAATGGCAGTTTACAACTGCACCACAGGCTGCATTGGCAGGCCTGAGTCATGTTTTAACAGGCTACTTTAGTGGGTGGCACAATGAGCATTGTAGGCCTACTAATAGCATTTCATGTACAGGCCCTGGGTACATGTAGTGCCATTTACTAGGGACTTTCAAGTAAATTAAATGCACCAAGCAGGTATATGCCAAATGTAAATGTTTTAGGGAGTCATCACAAGCCCTTTGGCGCTGATTAGTAGTGATAAAGCACAGAGTTTAATGTCAACAAAGCAGGTTCAGCAAAAAAAGAAACAGAAGAAGGGTCTCCCCCAGAAAATTCTGGGTGAGACCCTGAAAAAAGGGCCAGGTTCAACAATAATATTTATCAAAACAAAAAGAGTTTGCGTTTGTTCAATGGATATGAGTGCATTGTCCTATGCACTCAGAGAGCAAGAATCTTCTATCTAACAAATGGCATGGTTTGATGGCAGTGCATGATTGTAGAGAAGACGGAAGGTTCATGCTGTGCAATATACAGATGGCTAAACTAAAATTCTTATTCTTTGTTTTCCTCTTATCATGCAGTATTTTTCATTCCCACCACTTGTACATTGGTAGAGGGTGCACTCATAGCCAAGCTTAATCATTAAAGACTGAAGATTCTTAGAATGAAAGAGGCATTTCGCAAGGTGCAGCTTCACAGCACCACTCATCAGGGAGGATTGCTTTGTTACTCCCTACAACATCAGCGATATTAGGCTAATGCAACCATGTAACTAAGGAAAAAGAACAAGATGTTTTTTCTTTCATTGCTGAACCAGGTACTGGATACCTTTCGTTGTCCATGTTTCTCTCATTTGGAAAGGACTGTAGAGAAGGGTTGGTGCTAAACTACATCAGGGGGAAGGGGGCTCACAGTAGATATGAATACATAAGGGAGCCTTTTACCACATTTGTGTCAGGGCTGATATATATATAGCACTAAAGTTTTGAGGGATCTCAGGCATCATTGTGTGCTTGAAGTTATATAGAAACAGTGATTTTTCCTGATCGTTAGGCATTTTGTTTACCAGTGACAATCTCTCCTAATTCACACAATAAATTGGATTCTGCTATCATAGATTAAACTGAGAGAGTCAGGTGTTTACACACTGCACCGTTTTATTGTTATGGGGGTTCCAAATGTGGTGCCAATAACAGAGTAGTAGTAGGATGAGTGAACAGTTGCAATTGAAGATCAAACTGAGGCATTTAGCTGCCCCCTTTCTATAGATCATGGGTACTCACAAACATTTTCCTAGGTGCCAAAATGTTTGGTCTGTGGTGTGACTGATGGCTGGATTGATGCCAGCAGTGAGGCAATTGATCCGGCCTGTAGGTGTAAGTTGGGCATAGAGGAAGCATAGGATGTACATCTAAAGGCTCAATTACACACTGTGAAACCAAAGAATCTGACATCAAACCCAGCTTTCCCACTTGGCAGTTGTTGTAGTTCACTTTACTTCCTTTTTCTTCATCATCCCATGTAAGAGGACATTGAATTACAAGACTTCAGTATGTGCACTGTAGTAAATGTTCTCTTGTGTTTGATTCCATTAACTATCATCAAGGCTACTGGAGCTATGCGATTGTTCGGCCGCAGCATTTTTGGCATAGTTATGAATTTGACACATATTCCATCATCTGCTGCATAATTTGTTGATTTAAACAAAAGAATAGTTTCTAGCTCAAATGGTTCAAAGTTACTAAAAAGCCAGTGCATGTGTTGCTGCACAGGGGATGACCCTTTGAAGAGGTTGACTGGTCACCTTTTTGTTGTTTATTGTTATATTTGGGTGTTAAACCTGTTCTAATGAGATACAAAATATGCCCAGAAAGTGTTAAAAAGTGCAAACATGACAAAATGATTAAGAAATACTATCACAAAATGTGCTGCATTACAGTGCCTTTTTTGCCATATAATTTAGTCAACCCTTTTACATAATTTGACCCTCCCCTACCACATGATTTCACCGGTCCGTACTTTGAGTGTCACTACTATAGATCAGTAAGTGAGACATCAGCTATGGTCTGCTAGTATTTGATGACTAATAAGGTTAGTGACTGTGATGGAAAGGTTATAAAACTAAAGATGATCTTACACTATTTAATTTTTCATCATGGAAGTGTTTGAGTAGTGGAAACAGTCAGGATATGATTGGGACTGAAAAGCCACTGAGGGAATATACTATTGGAGATCATTCCAGGAAATGTGATTGTGAACTGTTTGCAGATTAACTCCCAGTATGAGTTATTAGGCTGAAGTTGAAATAAAATCATTATGGAGCTCACTCGATGAAAATAAAATCAGAACAAACAAATTAATGGAAGGAGAAATTATTTTCACTGTTGACCAGTTGAATAATATCCTACTAAATTACAGTAACCAGAATGAATTGGTGCTCTAGGCATCAAAGTCCAGGTGCACTGCTTCAAAAGAAGACATTGCAATATTTTTGCCTTTGGTGTTTAGTCTTTTATACATTTCTTGAATAAGTCCTTCTAATATGAGAGACAAATGTGTAATCTAGGTGTCCACACACATCTTGACTAGATGCAACAAAATACAAATTGTCAGCCATAAGGAGAAAGGTGAAATGAAAGGGGTAGTCTGAGAGATCAAGAGGAGAGATATGAATAACATGTGGAAGGGCCCACTGTGTTAGATGTTGAGTAAAGCTTAAAAGCTGTGGATTCAGCACTGGAGTGGATTGGTACACCAGGACAGGCTTGAATTGGGAAAGACTTCACTTGCCAAAATAAGAACGCAGAACTGGGAACACAGAAAAAAAGTGAGAGCAAGGGAAAGAGGCAAGGGGAAAAGAGAAGCACGAAATACTTGAATATGAGGGGAAGGCAAAACAAGACAGAGACCAGTTTCATGTAAAAGTGGTACACTCCTCATCAGATATGATGTCAAATAATAAACCAGTTAACTGATTAAGGGGTTCCAAGAATACTGGAGGAATTTAGATTCCAACCCTAACAATCTACCTGAGCTAAAAAATCGTCTGCAACAGGAAAATTCATTTTTTTCTGGGTCACATGAGCGCGGAAATAAACAATAAACCTAAAAATGTTGAGGCATCTTTGGAAGAGTACAATAATGTGTGATACATACCATCTAGCTCTGATTGCAATAAAACGTATAAGTGTATTGAACCTTTCAGTGTATTAGATCAAAAGGGCCAATCTCTATTCAAACTCTCACATCTATTGAAGTGCATAATTTATAAATAGGGTGAGCAGACCTCGGGGGTTTCCCTCCGCAGGATTCAGAAGTGATACATAAAACTCTGCGATATTCTGCGGAGTTCCTTCAGTGAGCGGGTGGAATCGGCACATACGCTGATTTGTACCTCTGTGAGCTTGTTCTGCGCTGCAAAATCAGCACAAACTGAACCATGTGGCATGCGAGAGGGCGCTGCTTCTTTTCTGCTGGTCGCGTAGATTTTCCACTCGAGCAGCAACTTTCTAACCGTGAGCGGCAACTTTCTTACTGCAAATGGTCATGACTGCCGGCAACCACCCATGTGAGAAAACCTCACAGAGTGAATACCTAGTGGCTGAAAATCACACACGGGGCCGCCAAATCACATTTGCCAATTTAACGCGGGCAAGCCGCATGTTAACATTTTATTTTATCGGAACTCTGAGTTACAAGAGCAAAGTGAAGTGGGAAAAACTCTGCGAACTCCATTGGTGGAGCGGATTTTATCGCCCACCTCTATGTAGAACAAACTTTTCTCAATACTGAAGAATCTAAAGCATGGGAAAATTGGAGCTTTGTGCAAGGGAAGTAAATGTGTGGTTTATGAGTATCCAGAGGTGTTTGAGGAGATGGGAGTTTAAAAAAAAAGTATATGATTGATCTTATACAGATGACATTTGTCAAATATGAACAAATTGGTTTGAATCCAGAAATTTGGAAAGTTTGTGAAGTCCCAGCATCCAGAACTCCAAATGAAGCCGAACCACAGAAGATTTTGATTAACTTCCTATCCTATATCGATAGTAGAATAGTAGAAAATGTTTTCTCTAGCCTCCTGTAGCCTTTAAAACTCAATTAGTTGAAGAAGAAAGCTTTGCATTTGTCTTTCAGTTGTTCATCAGATTATAAGCAATAGCCAGATGCAAATATGATATTAAATTGTGAAATTGAAATCTGTTAAGTAATATTGTTATCAATCAATCTTCTAAAACTAAAATATGAATACACTGGATTATAAAAACGAAAAGCCAGCCACCAAGAGCCCAAATTCTCTTTTGCCCTCTTTGTATACTAGTTGTCTAATGGGCACACCACCAAAGCCTTTTTTAATGCTTTTATTTAAAATGTTAAAATCAAAAAGAGGCGCTTGGAATCACATGCTAACCAATAGGAGGCAATTTGAATAACATTGTCTGTGCTAGGGCAGACTTGTAAATAGGATATTGTGGGTTTAAGAGTTGTTATTGAAATGTCAATGTCTAAATTATAAGAATTCATGTAAGATAATGAGTCCCTTATTATCTTATCTTCAAGAGTTTAACTTTCCCCTTAAAAGCGCCTACATTTCACTCAAAGTACGCTGGTTATGGTACACCTTCTTTTCCATGCAGAGCATTTTTTAATAAGGGGGTGTCAAAATTGATAATTAAAAACAAAGGTAGAACAGTAGTTACATTGGTATAAAATAAACAAATATGTAAATTTTTAGCTTTGGTTAAGTGTGACACGAAGACCATAACTATGGAAACCATAACAGGCAAACAAATAAGAGCAAGGATATTTTGGGGCTTTTATGAATACTGTCTGGAAAACTTGGCTGGGGATGATTACCTTTGTTTTACTGCTTGACTGAAAATAACTAGATTTGATGGTCATGATAATTACTGTAGGGTGTGGGATATTTCTAAACAACTGTAGTCAAAAGTCCTTCATTCTACCCTCTCTATGAGGTCGGTGGCGTCTCCTTCAAGCTGAACCTTTTTTTGCAGTTGTCACTCCCATGTCTAGTCTAATCTGAAGTGTCGCTCCCTTGTGAAGGGGTTTCCAATTGGGGATGGAGAGTTCTTGAAAGTAACCACATCTGCACGATCACTCCACTCCTGCACCAACCCTCCTGCACGGTATTTTGGTGCATTTAAACATGGCGAGTTCAAGTGGTCTTCGAAAGGACCTTCCTTGGGAGCATTAGCTCCATCTTCAGCTCACAAAACTTAAAGGCATAAACAGTTCACTTAACTCAACTATAGCATCTTTGAATTTGAGTCATTTATCAAGCAGAAAGTTCTACTGAACTGAGAGTGAAGGGAAGGTGAATCTCAGAAGAAGCTATGCACACCCCGACATCTCAGCGTGATCCACAACCCTTGGATTTCTCTTGATCTTGGTGAGGCCAGGTGGTGTGTGCCCTAGTAAAGGCTGGCTGCTCACGAGATATCTTTAGACTATGAGAGTTTACAGGGAAAAGAAGAATTATGAATATAGAGTTTGAGTGCTGCCCTCTTACCCTGTTTTTTTCATCAGGCATGGTGATGGAACTAATGACTGCCTTGAGTCTTTGGTCCTTTTAAAGAGTCAGGCAGTTGTTTCCCATGCCGCATATGGAGTGCCATTGATTACAATGCACTTGTACCATGGCCGATGGAATATCCTAACTGACACAGTTTAGAGAATCCTGCCTGCCAAACTCTCAATACAGCCCTTTGTCTCATGCCCTTGTTTAGCCTGCCTTAGGTGTGATGAAGGGTTTTAGAATCTAAACAGGTAGTGGAAAAGCAAGGAGGAATGAGTGGGCAATTAGGATTGGGAAGTCTCACACTAGTTTGCGTCTCTCAATATATATGTGCCCACACCAACTCCTAGTGAAAAAGATCCTTCTGCATCCCGACATATGTAATACTTGTGGCTCGTAAACTTCTTCAGTTCTGCTGTCAGTCTGGTTGTCATCTGATTCTTTTAGACTCTCGAGGCCTGATTCACAAAGTTAAACTTACACTTTTGTGCAAGTTTACTACTTTTTAATATTCACAAAGTATGTGTGGAGTTTTACGACTTTGCACTCCATTTACATATGTGTGTGGAGTTCTCTGCCCCCGACTGCAAAGTCTCTGGGTGTGGAGAACTTTGCACACATCAGTATAGGGAGTGCAGAGTCGTAAAACTTCATACCTACTTTGTGAGTGCTAAAAAGAAATAATCGTACACATACATGTAAGTTTACCTTTGTGAATAAGGCCCTATGTCTCTTAGGGGTTCTGGCAAGGTAATATCCTGGCCTACAATATAGCCCACATCTTGGAGGAGATGTTCCACTAAGCGGCAGTGGCTGCCACTTGAGAACGTTATGGTACTGCCCACCTCGATTTTCAGGTTATGTGGATGTTAGTTGTCAAGAGCAGTGAAATTAAAACCACTGACAACTTGCAATTGCTGGAGACTACTCTATGCATGTATCTGTTAATTCTATAGCACAAACCTCTGGTCACTCATACACAACACCCAAATGATTCTCACTGAGAATCACAAAAAAAACAACAATGCCAACCACACACTCCCCCATAGTGTAGCATGCTACCTGTCCGAAAATGTGGTTTGGCACCACACATAGGGGTATTAAGCTCTGTATAAATGCTTCAATACAATAGAGTAGACTACTCATTGTGCCATTAGTGAGGATAACACCAATGTAACAAACAGTACAATGTCAGTCATTTCTAGTCACTTCCAAAGGCCTCATCATTATGCAAGTAAACATACATTTGCTGCTCTTTCTACATTTTCCACCACCTGCCACATCATCTGGAAGTTTTAAAAATGCTGCTTCTAGCTCAAATGAACCAAAAGGTATTGCTGCACAGATGCTTCTCACATTCATTTAATGACTGTCATAATAAGTTCTTTATTGAGGTCACAGTGTTGCTCAGATGGAGGAAACATCACCGTATGTTAGAAAGGGTAAAGGAATTTTGTCTGCAGAAAACAATTCTTAAAAATAGAATTTCAACAGAGTGGATAGAAAAATTTCTTCTTTGTTCTAATTTTTTGTTTTGCCTGTTAACACAAGTGCATGTTCAAATCATAGACAGTGGACTCAATTAACAAATATTTTAGTATGTGTGACTTTCTCTTGTATTATTACTGGCTTTCTCCTTGATTTTAAGATTAAACCAGGAGATTTATTCAGTCTCGCCATTTAACTTGGCCCTCGATTGCCACAGCATTCCGGTGGCCCTGGTTACACAATACAAACTTGTTTTATGTAGCTCATCATACTGCATTTCAATAGTTTCAAGGTGCTGTAATCAGAGTGTTACTATTATCATATTTAATGGTACATAGCACACTGACCTTGAAAGTATAGATGGTTGAGTCAGCCTTGTCACAATCTATGTGAACTCATGATCTTCAAATCAATGCAGTAAACACTAAACACAGTGATACATTTTGTCAGGAATACAGAAGTGGATGTGACATGGAGGGGAAACAAATTATATTTGGTTCAGCAAATCCAGTTAAAACGTTGGTATTGGATGTGTTGTCAGAAGTGGTTTGAGAGGGATGGTGGGTATTATAGATCTTCAAAGCTATGTTTCTTAAACTGCCATGGCAGTGGTCAGTATTTGAGAATATTGCAGAGAAGGCCCAACCAGGGATGAGTATGTGGATAAGTGATGATCTCTTCACACTGAGCCACCTTCTCCTTATCTGGCGGAAAGCAGGACGTGACCAAGCAAAAGCTCACAGCAGATGCTCCTTCAAATGCCAATGTAAAGTGTTAACAAATGGAAGTGATATATGAAAGAACCTGACCCCCCCATTGTGTTAAAATTCTAGCGTAGGCGATACTGTGCTGCAAGAGGCTATACCAATTGTCAAAGAAAACATTCTCTTGACAAATGGACAGCCATTTGCTTTACCTTTTTGTTGTAATCTCTGGCAATTTGTACTGGCTACCCTGATGATCAAACATCTGTGGGAACTCACATTGACCATCCCAGGTAAGGACTGTGGAACCAGCAGCATCCCTAGCAAAAATGATAATAGCAGCCCCTTGCTTCCTCTCCTCTCTCCATCTCTCTTTCTTTCATCTGTCCAATTTCTCTCTTGGCCCCTGCCTCTCTCGTCTCCCTCTCTAACCTCTCCCTCCACCTCCTTCCCTCCCTCTCTCTCCTCCGCTCACTTTCTATATATGGAGCAATAACCTAGAGGAGCTAATGAAAGTGACGGAGGCACCAGCAGAAACCTTAGGCTTTCAAAACCAGCCTCCAATGGCTCCAGTCCACTGGGAAAATGCTCAATGGAATACAAGCAAAGTCCAACCCTGGACCCTTCCACTCCTCTTTTTTGCTAGATTGAAAAATATAGCTTTGGAATATGATATTGTAGGTGAAATTGACCTTATAGGAAGATATGTGCCAGTCAACTTTTAGGAAGGCAGTCTTAAATACACAATTAATGTGTATATGATATATCAATTGAATTAGCTTCTGGAGGGAAGAACCTACTCGGGGAATAGGATACCCTGCTCAAATGCACATTTTATTTTTTCCCTGTGGGAAACCGAATTTTGAGAGAAATTTGTAAATGCCCACTAAGGTACATGTTTGTGAACATTCACAAATTTCCAAGGTTAACAACCAGTCCCAGCTGGCACTGGTAAGAGTGGTGATGCAGGGTAGGGTGGGGCGGGGTGGGGGTTGAGGAAGTCGACATACAACAGGATAAGTTAAATTACATTGTTTTTAAAAAGCCACTTACCTTGCGCTCGCTGACTCGACTTCCCCGCCCCCTGCCCCCTGCCCCACTGCCTCACTGATCTTACCTGTGCCAGCCGCCACTGTTAACAGCACCTTAAAATAGCCAGTTTTCCATCTCTTGACTGGGATTTAAGCTGAAGAGAACTCCGGACTTGTGGTGGAGATTGCTGCAGGCGTAATGAGTTTTCACCTGATATAAATTCCTATTTGAATTACTGACAAGTGTAAAACTGCTAAATTCAATACGAACGAATTTACTTTGTGAACAGGACACATTATGTTATTTCTGGGCTAGAATGGCAATATAGAAATTCTTGTGTCTGAACTGTCAGCAGACCTTGAAATGTGATTTTATTGGCAGTCCCATTTAAGCCAAAGATCCTCTCCTACTGGTGCACAATGCATAAGGCCACATTCCTACGCTACACCAGAGACTGAACAATTTGGCACTGTGGGCCAGGCAATTTTGGGCCTGCATTTGCCGCACCTGACCATTCCTAAACTACATTTTCATGGACCATTCGGTGCAGGAACAATATTTGTACTGTTTGAAAATAGCATTTTGGAACTGGTCAGTCAGTACAAATGTTCAGCCACTGGTGTAAAATCCTACGGTACTTTTTGCAACCCATGTAATTTGACTACATGATGACAAAGGATCATCATTGCTCTAGATTTAGAAAAGTTAATACTGAAGCCAGGGTAATATTGTAAGAGATAACAACAGACACATAGCAGCTGGAAATCGAATTTGTAGCCCACTTACTGACAGGTTTTATTGACCGCATAAATGAATGAATGAATGAAATTAGATTTCTATAGTGCGTAGCTACCCTGAGGCCTCCTAGCGCTTATGGACCGGACAAACAAGAAAGACACGTCATGTTAATGCGTAGTACTGAAAAGATGGGTTTTGAGAAGTTTACGGACGGTCATTATGTTTGGTTCACCTTGAAGAGTAGGGGGAAGAGAATTCCAGAGATTTGAAGCATTCAGGGAGAACGAGCATCCACCCCATCTTGATCTGCATACTTAACTTGGGGTGGCAAGAAAAGCGGAACTAGAACGAAGACTCCTGGGAGGTTGGTATGGGGTGACCAGGGACTGGATGATGGCTGGGCCTGATTTCCAGATGGCTCTATGAGCCAGGCACATGGCCTTGAATTGTATCCTAGCCCGAATTGGGAGCCAGTGAACATTCCTCAATGCCGGTTTTGCTGATTGTCTCCGAGGAATCTGGAGGACTTGGCAGGCCGCACAGTTCTGGATCACTTGTAATTTCTGCAGTGTGGACAATGGCAAATTTAGGCACTTGATCATAAATGACTGGAACTGTAACCTGTTCACTGCCCGTCAATGTCTGCACTTTATCTCCCGTTTAACATTCAAAGTAGTCAGAGACATAAGAATGAATTGCCTCCTGCCCCTCTTCAGATAGACCTCCATAGGCAAGCCTCCGTAATCTGGTTCACGGTGCAACAATATGTGGCAATCAGAGCCCGACAGGCTTTTCATTCCACCGGTCATTTCCCCAATGGACTTCAACCCGCAGATATTGGTTTTGAAAGACCAGGGCAACTTCTGGTGCCTTTGTCACATTGCCCATTTCCACGAGTTTAAAAGCAGCAGACACTGGAAAACTTCAAGAGAGTGAGATAGAGAGGCAGGGAGGGGTACGACAGAGAGAAGGCAATCAGAGAGTGAGAGGAGAGAAAGGAGGGAATGAGAGAGAGAACATGGATGAATGTAAAGAGCAATATTGAATGAGGAGAGGAAAGGGGGTACGTGGTTACATTGGGGTTGGCCTCCCCTTTTGAACCCCCCCCGGCCGCTAGCCACCGCCTTCCCTGATTGGGTGGCTAGTGGCTGTTTGCGGGCGAATTTTTGGGTTCGCCCCTGTTTTCGTGGGCTGGCTAGGGGGAGGGTTCCGACCCCGGCCAGCAATTGCCAAGGCCCGTGCTTAAAATGTCTTTTGGGAGTATTGTGTTACTGCAGCCTTGAAAGTATTACGAGGCAATTCTGTCCAACAGACATCACATATCTTACAGTATGGCAAACTTCACAAATACTATTGTCCATCTGTGATTACCATGTGTGCAGACACAGAAACAGAGGCAAATTTCACCTGTGTCCTAACAAGACAGCGGCTACGCTGGACGAGAATGGTAGTCTAATACTACTCGTTCAGCAAATGCATATGCCTCTTTAATTCAGTTACGTAGGAAGGAGTTCACCCCCCCCCCCCCCTTTACATCCTTTGGGCAGTAAAAACGACCATTTATGAGGTGAAGTTGGCAAACTATGCCTCGCGGACCCGGTGCCCTCTACATTTCTGAATTAAGGATTTTACTGAGCACCTGGTGTAATTTCACTCTGTAAGTATTCAAATTCGTAATTTTTAGGTATTGCTGCTGAGTTTGTCATTATTTTAGCTATAGGCACAAAGGATACAGATATTAATACGAAATCCTTCTTGAGCAGCAGAATCTCGAGGCGAATTACTCTATTTCTCCTTCTACACCTGAGTTTCGTATTTATTTTCCACAGAGGTATAAGAGTAGATTTTTTAATCAGCTAGAGTGCTAACGATGAAAATTGCATCACAAATTAAAAAACATGGTGGAGGATATTTACAAGGAAATGGCACGGCGCAGCGCTGCACGCAATTTAGCAGTGCATGCTGCGTCATTTGCAAAACACAGGGATGCACCATATTATACTACACACTCCTGTGTTTTCCCTTGCGCTGGTGCGGAAAAAAGATGCATAGCCCCAACACAGACACCCTTGCGTCGTAGTGCAACGGTGCCTGTGTTGCAGGGATGATTGTTCATGTGCAGGAAGGAACACCTTCCTGCTCATAAACAATCTTTAAAGGCGGTTTGCTCTTTCTATGTGTGCTGCAGAATACAGTACACATAGAAACAGCAAAAAGAAGGCGAAATAAAAGTATTGCTTCTCATTGCGCTATTCTAACACCTGCTATTCATTGGAGTTAGTTTGGCGAGGTCTCAGATTTATAGATCCTTGTAAATCTGGGGCAGCGGCAAAAAGCAATGGGTGTTTTCGATGGGACGCCTACAGCAACAACAATTGCATGCCACTTTCACACAGATACCTGCGTGAAAGGGGATGGTATTTACAAAGCAGCGTTAAGCCAGGCAAAGTGGCTTAACACCATTTTGTAAATATGGAGCTGGGCATTGCGCCACTGGAACATCGGAAAGAGAGACGTTCCAGTGGCGCAATCCCTTTGTAAATATGCCACACAAGGGCTTATTTACAAGCCCCTTGTGCCGCCCATGTGTCCGTTTCAACGTGGGATAAGTGACACACGGGTGGTGCAAGGGGCTTGTAAACAAGACCCCATGGGGCTTATTTACAAACCCTTTGCGCCACCAGTGCCTCACTTTTAACATGGGAAAATGTGACGTACGGGCAGCACAAGGGGATTGTAAATAAGCCCCACAGTTCTGCAGCGCAAGGGGATTGTAAATAAGCCCCACAGTTCTGCAGCGCAAGGGGATTGTAAAAAGGCCCCACATTTCTAAAGCACAAACCCACTGCTTTAAATGACTCAATGCTTTATCTTTAACGGTTTCATAGGTTGCGCCTTTTACGACATACAACTACTTGTATAACTTCAGGGTCAGTCCCGGACACAAAATAGGATAGGGCACCAATATAAAAGTGGCCCCGTTAATAAATTAGATACCTGACAAATGGCCCATGTTTGCAAATTGGGATTGTTTTGAACTTCTAAAGACATGCCGTATAAATAACTGTGCAGCAGTGTATGGGAGACAGCATGAATTTGAGAATTTTGTTGGCAATGTTTGATTTAATATCAAGGAAATCAACAGTTAAAACTGGCCCAAAAGACCACAGTACTGGCCCACGCGCTGACCTGTCAGACCAGCACAACTGTAACTGCCTGACTGCCATATAGGCCTGTCCGACCCCTGTATAAATCATCGACTTTCTTGCAGTGTGTTGGAAAATGTCCAGCTCCTCTGGCGAGCTCTGCAAGAGAAACAATGATTCATTGCCTTTGTCCTTAGATGCACTTGCGCATCTGGTCTTGGACCAGATTAACAAAAAAATCCATTGCTCCCAAACGGCCATGTTTAATTGTGTGCATCTTGCACAGGGGTCCCTCTGCCCGCACAGGATCTGTTATCTAATGATCTGAGCATAGCTTTAGATTTGGGATTGCCATTTTGGGGTGCAAATGACGTTTGTTGCCGCTCATGATTTAAAGCCAGGACACTGGAATTATGAAGCTACCGGACAACATTATGTGGCAGTGTTGACTAACTTGTATGGACTGAAAAGGCAAATTATGGGGCTTAGCAGAGCACATCCTGCCTGACCCCAAAACAATTCTCATTAATATCATTGTAACTCCTTAATATAGCAACAAACTACTGAAAGGCGACCAGTAAAACTTTGCAAAGGTCCTGCTACTGCGCACTTTTCTATTTAACTTTTGATCCGTTTGAGCTAGAAATATTTCTGAAAACTTCAAATTATTCAGCCGATGGGATATGTGGCACGTACGGTAAATCTGTTGCGATGGACGCAAATTCGTGGTTGCAGAATTGCAACCGGGCCACGCTTATGGCCAAATATCAGGAAACCTAGTCAGAAGGTTTGATGGCAGACAAGGGATACCGGACCCCTGTTGGAACAATAGGTGCCGTTTGCCACTGGGCCCCATATACTTTGGAACTCCAAACTGGGTACCAAGTACTTTTTTCTAGCACATGACTCAGGGTAGTGTGTGAGAACACTTCAAGGCTTATTCAGGGAAGGTGCTGTGGGCTAGACATTTAGCACTCTGCAACACAACAAGTAACACTCGATAAATCACTGTCTAGACAGTACTATTTTTATAAAAGTAAAGAACTTTATTGCACAGTTTTAGATACTAAGAACACATTTA
Source organism: Triturus cristatus (assembly GCF_964204655.1). Classification (NCBI taxonomy): domain Eukaryota; kingdom Metazoa; phylum Chordata; class Amphibia; order Caudata; family Salamandridae; genus Triturus; species Triturus cristatus. The sequence continues at coordinate 884,327,353 of NC_140587.1, read as the reverse complement.
GCAATATATATAGCAATGGTAGATCGAATTACCTATTTTGACACCATCTGCGGGGTTTTTTTATCGAACAAGGGGGCATATCTATAAAGGCAGCGATATAAAATTATCGCCGCTTTTGCGGCCATTTTCGGCCGAAAAGCGGCGATAATTTTATCGCTATATCAGCAAGGTCATGTTATCACGTGTAACCTTGCCTTAGCGCCTGAATTCCTAACGCCCATCTTTGCATCTCTAATGAGATGCAAAGTGGGCGTTCCTCTCCAGAATAACGGGAGAAATGTCGCTAAGCGACATTTCTCCTATTATCAAGCCTCAAGCAAAGCAGCATAGCGACAAAAAAAGTAGCTACAACCTCTGTTATTCTCTACTTTCCTTACGCCTGCTTTGAAACTGACTTAGCCATGATATCCTATGTAAGGTGGATATCATGGCTAAGTATGTGAGGCCCTATCAGCAAGCTATCGCCAAACTTCGTGGGATTATTGCTGGGTTTCCAGCGATAATCTCACGTTTGGCAGTTAGCGCTAGGATTTTTATCGCTTTTGAGATAAGCGTTGCTAATAGCACACTTTCTCAGTGATAAAAATCCATGCTAGCTGGCGATAATTATCCTAGCGCTAATTATCGCCGGCTGTTGCTGATATGCCCCAAGGTGTGCACACTACAGAAAGGTTCAACAGATCAACTAACTCTCTATTAGTACCTTATACCCCCTGCACTGGACGTACATCTAACAGTCTGTGCACCATCAAGTCCTGAATCCTTAAAACACCATAACCCCCCCAATGCGACTAATGCAACAGAGGGGGTGCACTTAATAAAAGTCAGGGTATTAGAGGAAAATGTACAATACAATTCTATAATCAATGCATGGTGTAATTAATTTGAAAATGTTACACTATTATAAAACCTTGCAGTAACATTTAGCAATACATTTAAAAACATATTACGAATATTTAACATAAAATGTTATTCACACCACATCTATAGCAGTAAAAGTACAAAATATACAAGTGCTGTTGTCTGAGTGAAATGTCGCCTGTGGTGATGTATTCTGGTACACGGGAGGTTTAAGGTGGCCCCTCAGAATTTGAAGTAAGGCTCCTAAGGGGGTCTACTGCTCTCCAGAGAGCCATGCCACATCATTGGTGGTGCCCTTGCTCCTCCAGGGTCACCTCAGTGGAATATGCAAATGAGCACCCCGGTACACTATGGGGTGCTCCTTTAGCATGCAGACATTTATTTCAAGCCACCTGTACCTGTAAACATTTCCCAGGTGCCATGCTTGTTTTCAATATGCACTGGCAGCGGTTACTTTCCTTATCTTCTTAGAAGCATTGGGTGCATCAGAGTCTGAATTTGACTTTAGCCACGCAAAAGCCGAAGACCGCATGGCCAGGTCTGCTCTCGCTGGCTCAGCACACTTCCTTTGGTGCCGATGGGGAGCCAACAACTCTTCTGTCTCATACCAACCTGCCTACCATGGAAGACACTGTGGCATTTCCTATCCTGCAGGTAATTGTGGCTCCCTGAGCACTGGCCGTCCCAGGGAGTTAATACAAATAATTACAGAGGGGCTCCACACGTGCCACAAGCCCAATTAGTCCCCTGAGGGGATCATCATGACAACTGACTCCCTGGTCACTGTACAAGAACTGCTTCAGGCGGTTATGATTTTTATTTGCCTGACAGACCTATAGAATAACGAGGCAGGCAGACAATGGAGGGGCCAAATAAAGGCTGCTATTACAGGGTCAGCGTTGGAAATAGCCCTTTATGCAGGGTTGCCCCAAACTTTTTGCCTTTCTCCTTCTATTTTTCCTGACCTTCTTTTTGTTGGCTTTAGGACTCCAAGCACTTTACCACTGCTAACCAGTACTAAAGTGCATATGCTCCCTCCCTAAAACATGGTAGCACTGGCTTATACCCAATTGTCATGTTTAAGTAAAGTAAATGGCACTACCGGGGCCAGGGCTTGTAAATTAAATTCATGGGATGTTTAAGGTGGCCCCTCAGAATTTGACATAAGGCTCCTAGTGGGCCTGCAGCACTGTGTTTGCCACCCACATACGTAGCCCCTTAACCATGTCTTAGGCCTGCCACTGAAGGGCCTGTGTGTGCAGTTTACTGCCACTTCTACTTAGCATTTAAAGTTACTTGCCAAGCATTAAACTCCCCTTTTATTACACATAGGTCCCTCCTATGGTAGGCCCTAGGTAGCCCTATATGCAGGGTGCTGCATAAGTAAAAGGTAGGACATTTACTTTTATGATTGACATGTCCTTGTAGTGACAAGGAGCCTATTTCATTTTTCACTGCTGTGAGGCCTACTCCTCTCATAGGCTAGCATTGGGAATTCCCTTATCTCCTTTTAAGTGGTAATTTCTGATCAGAAAGGAGTATCCTTGTCACGTTTGGTATGTTTAAAATGGTAATGATAAATCCTCCTTATTGGTGTAGGTAGATTTCACATTGCTATTTTAGTAGTGCCACTTTTAGAAAGTGGACATTTCTTTGCGCTTATAACTCTTTGTACCAATACACTTCTGGGCTGTGTGACAGCTACACTTTGTGGATTCCTTCTAGACAGCCACAACACAGGAAGGGCTGGGTGTGACAGAGGATTCATATGCATTCATCTACATAATGATAGGCTTCCTGAGCCGAAAGGGGGAGAGGTGGCTCACAATTACATCCGCCTCCTGATCAGTACCCTGTGTACTACATCCAGTAAACTCTGGAATTCCAAGATGCGAGCTCTGCTTCTGAGGCCTTCCAACACCTCTGCAGCTGTCTCCCTCAGTGCCGCTCCAACGGTTTCCTTTGGCCTTGGGATTCCTCAATGTCAGGCCCATGCCCACGAAAGGTATTGTGGATGAGTGGAGCCCAGAGGAGCATTGAAGCTATCACAAGCTCTTTCGCTGATGGCTCTGTTCACAGGACACGTTGTAGTCCATGTTGCCCTGGAGGGCTTTGGACATGCTGCAGATTGGAGGCATTGCTTGTTTTTTGTCTGGTCATTGGACCTGCCTTGCACCTGTAGCCGACTTGCATGTGGCGGATGGCAAGGACTTTCCACATATTCCAGTCCCAGGGGGCCAGTGGAGAATGAGAACTTGGTACTGGTCCAGGCACTGTTTTTGGGTCACTAGCCTGAGAGGAGAGCGCAAGGAATCCACTCTAGTTCAAAGGACGGTCACCGCACCCCAGTCGAGCATGACCCCCAGTATGGAACTAGCCAAGTGTGTGTTTGAGCACTAGGGTTACTGTGTATAACAATTGGACGTTTGATAATACAAGTAGCGAAGATGATGAAACTGGTGCCCAAACAACAACTTCTAATCCCAGGGTCAGGTTCAATCCTCAAGAGAGATCCAATGAGGATCTAGGAGCTATGTTTAGGGTTTTTTTAGGTCAACAAACACTCAACACGGGAGACCAGAGGGGGAACAACTACAGAGGCCGGGGACGGGGCCGGGCTCGGCAGAACCCGAACTCAACCTGGCAGGCCTTCTCCCCCAGGATTACCCGCAGCAGAGGCAGAACACCCCTGTAATTGCTAAGGTCAACAACATTGTGGTGAATCTCTCTCATTATCCCCTTACAGAGGCGGAATCCGCTATACTTAACAAGGGGTTGGGATTTGTCCCTACCCCTCGCCATGATGGGTTCCAACTCCGGGCGGAACTGTATGGGCTAATGAGGAAGATAAAACTTAAAAAGTTTTTTGCCGGGAAGGAAAAGGAGGACACATCCAATTTTTGCACAAATTTGCGGCGTCCTTCTCAGTTTTGCCCCCCTGGTAATACAACAGGCCCAGAAACCGTGGTGTTTGAACAAAAGATCCTACAAGAGATTGGTAAAATTGAACAAAGCATGCAGACTGTGGATTATAGCAATATGAGCTCTAGAGACTGGCAGGCATTGACAAGCCTATAAAACAACCAAACAATTACCATCAAGCCAGCCGACAAAGGCGGGGCGGTCGTAGTGATGGACACACTTGACTACGACACAGAGGTGGCTAGGCTTTTGGGGAACCGCTGCAATTACAGACCTCTAGCGCGGGACCCAACCAATGACTTGCAGACGACCATTATCCAGTTGGTAACCGAGGCTAAAGAAAAGAAATGGGTTACGTATAGGGAAGCCGAATTCCTGATTAACACAAAACCGAGGATGCCGGCATTCTATATCGTACCCAAAATTCATAAGAAACAACAGCCCCCGCCCGGACGACCGATTGTCTCCGGTATCCAGTCGCTACTAGAACCTCTATCCCAGTTTGCAGACTTTTTTCTTAGGGAATGTGTCATCACCCAACCCTCATATGTCCAGGACACCACGGACGTATTGAGAATTCTGGAGAATGTCTCTTACAACCCAACAAACCAATTTCTAGTCACCATCGACATAGAGTCGCTGTATACCAGCATCCCTCAGGAGGCCACGCTGGTGGCAGCGGCGCGCGCCCTGAGGGACTCTGAATGGTTTTATGACTGCCCCCAAACCTTTGTCCTTCAATGCATAGAAATTGCATTGACCCAAAACTTCTTCTCATGTAAAGATCAGATATATCTCCAAGTGTCGGGGACTTCGATGGGGGCTACATTCGCCCCCAGTCTGGCCTGCATTTATGTGGGCCAGTTCGAAGCCTATCATATCGATACAGACACTAATCTCTTCCAGAGGAACATTGTCCTCTGGAAGAGATATATAGATGATATACTTTGTATATGGGAGGGGACCGAGGAAGAATTAAATGACTTCCTTGCTTGGCTCAATGGTTTGGATGAGTGCTTAAAGTTCACCTGGGAAATAAGTAAAACCAGAGCAGTCTATTTGGATTTAGACATCCTAGCTGAAGGCGACAGGTTGGTGACCACGGTCCACCATAAACCAACGGACAAAAATTCTCTTTTACATTACAGCTCCTATCACCCGAGGGCCCTTCGGGACAACTTACCCGTGGGACAGTTTCTAAGATATCGCCGAAACTGTTTCACCACACAGGAATACTCCGCACAATCAAACATCTTGGCTATTAAGCTACAGGACCGAGCTTACCCAAGGAAGGTCATACGACAGGCAAAAAAACGAGCATATAACATCCCCCGTGCAGCCCTGTTGGAAAAGACCAAAAAGGAGAAAGGAGAATGTATCCCAGTGGTCACTACCTTTGGACCACTTTCCACGAAAATCAGGCAAATCATCCGGAGGCACTGGCATCTCCTTAGTACCACCAATATGCAGATGCCCCCTCCTCGTTTCGCATTCAAAAGGTCTGCAAACATTCGGGACCGGCTGGTCCACACCAGACCCAAAACTAGTCCACGTGAAACCAATATCCCTTCCGGGCATTACCCATGTGGTAATTGCTCCGTGTGCGTATTTACATCACCAACCAAAAGTGTTACTCTTAAAAACAACAAGACCTGGTTTCTAAATAAATTTAGCAACTGTAACACCTCGCATGTAATATACAGATTGACATGCCCCTGTGAGCTTCACTACATCGGCCTTACCACCAGGAAGGTAAAAACAAGAATACAGGAACATCTGAGCACACTTCGTGCAGGAAAATTGAGCACCAAACTGGTGCAACATTTTCAAACGCAAAAACATACTGCGCAAGAAGTGCGCTGGGTAGTCCTTGAAAGAGTCACAGGGGATCAATACAGTATTGAATTTAGATTGAGCAACAGGGAAGCACGGTGGATTTATCAAGAGGGAGTGGACCAGAATGGATTAAATGACCTCATAGAATGGAGTAAGGTGATTGCATGATCTTTCACTAGAACTTATGGTCATAGAGGTTATACCAGCAGTGCAAGGAGTATACATGCAACACATGGCATTAATGAGTCACTGGTGCCAGTAACGCAATTCTAGTATACTCAAACCTTGATCACTGATCGTCGTGACCTATCACTTGACACTGTAGCTTCTGTACATTTTATCCTTATCTGTGAGGATATTACATTTGTATATACACCTACAGGAGTAACCTAGGAAATACATCACTTTGGATACTCGGCAAAGTAAGCATGCCAACATATGCAGACAGACACAATAAGACATTCCCCATTGCAAAATGGCCACCCCACTTTCTGTATCACACTGAGTCTCCCCTTTTTATACCACATCGAGCATTGCATCTTGATGGGACGAATAGTAGACTGAGTAGATGATACTTAACTCGTGCAATGGAATGGCTAGGCGGGTACAATATTGAGTAAACCAACAATAATGTACATCCTCACGGCGAGCCTAGCTTTTATTTGCCCATTCCAAAATGGCGCTCTGCTTTCATCATCGAGCTCCCTCGTTAGCGTAGTATAGTCACATGGTACTTTCTGCATCACACTGAGTCTCCCTTTTTATACCACATCGAGCATTGCATCTTGATGGGACGAAAAGTAGACTGAGTAGACGACACTCAACTGGTGCAATGGAATGGCTAGGCAGGTATAATATTGAGTAAACTAACAATAATGTACATTCTCAGGGCGAGCCTAGCTTTTATGTGCCCATTCCAAAATGGCGCTCCGTTTTCATTTTCGAGCTCCCTCGTTAGCGTAGTATAGTCACATGGTACGCGCTAATACGCTTTTAAACAGCGCCGTGGAACGATCGTGTTGTTCCTGGGCTGAGTAAACGCCAGTTACGAACAGTTGCACGGTGAGTGTGGACAGACAGTGTGAGTCTTGGGGAATTGGACTCGAGACAGGCTAACGAGTGGAGATTTGAATACACTGAGTTTGGAATACAACGAGGTAGTGTGGAGAAGGTTGTTCGTTTGGAGGGGAACAATTTTTAAGGGGGATGTTAAAAGTGAGGCACCGATTAATAATGATTTTCCGAGATGTGGAGGCATCACCTGAGACGGGAGGGGGACACACCCGTATTACCCACGAATGAGATATAAAAACGGGAGCTAGCTTACATTTCTCATTATGTATTATACATTACAGACTCACGTTTGGAGTGGAACAAGTGGTGCCTTGAACGCGCACACAGAGCCGCAAGGTCCCAAGGGTAAAGGTATGCCCAGGTTGGGCTACATCCTGGTAAATATATGCCATATGGGGGGTTCCTCAAGACTATATATAGGACAATTGCCCTATTTTTAACAGGTTACCAACCCAGTCATGTTGTTGTGTGTGTGTATATTCTCTTTTGTCTCCAACAGAATTGTTTTTAAACGACAAATAGAGGTGCAGGGATAAATGAACAGACCCCACGCCCTGAAGAAGTTACCGTGAGTGTTGTCCAATGGTAACGAAACATGTCGGCATTTTAACATACGAGCTATCACGCAGCTTAGAATAAAGTACGCAAGCCAGTGTGATCTAGCTCTTTTACTGATATTAATATATATCACTTAGGGGGGTTTTTTGAGACGGTGCACACATTCTAGCACAGCTTCTCCTTTCTTATCTTTCTTAAACACACACCCTAGCACCTATTTAGTTTATCACCAGCATCATGCACAACTTCTTGCTGTTGGAGTGTTGGTAGCTGATGATGAGAAATTGAGGTAGCAGGCGAGTACCATCCTGCTTAACCCTCTTTGGTGGCGCTACCGTGAGGCACCAACACTCCTTTTCACTCCTTTTTCACCATATCTGGGTGCGGGAGACATAAGGTTATTATACATAGATAGTCATTTTGACATACCTCGTAGGCATATTGTCTTTTTCTTCCTTTTAATGAACCACACCGTAGAATAGCTCAGACGACAGAATCGCAAGCTATAAATGAGGGTCTAACGTTTATGGCCATCAATACGGATGTATGAAATATCGGTTCACAGTGTGAACAGGTCTTTGTTGTATACAATTACTGTGTATAAGTACATGAGAACTGGAAAGGTACTTATGTGATTTCCATCATTGTGACCTTGTTTTCTTCAATGCAAAGAGCACGATTTTTAAACCTGCAAAACTTGCCAAGTGCTTATGTGATTTTTATCGTTTTGGTCTTGTTTAGTTCAGAATATAATAAGCTACATTTTTAAACCACTGTGGAGTCTCTATGTGGTGTATTCATTGTTTTATATTGTGTGTTTGTTGCACAAATACTTTACACATTGACTCTTTAGCTATGCCTGACTGCTCTGTGCCAAGCTACCAGAGGGTAAGCACAGGCTATCTTTTAGTGTGTACTTAGCTTACCCTGACTAGAGTGGTGGTTCCTGCCTGGCTTGGGTGCATACCTCAGCCAACCAAGAACTCCATTTCTACAGTGAGTCAGGCTATTTCTGTGGGGAAAGTGGAGTTGTGCTCTTTATGGTGCGCTCCTGCCATCATGAGTATTGGACGCAGGTTTCGTTGCCTCCAAATTTTTCAACTCATCCAGGCTCTGACTTTTAACTGCTCTCTCTTCACTGAGGAAACGTTTCAGACCTGACTCCTGTCCCTTTATCTCCATATAGCCTGCTTTACAAGCCTCTGCTGCTGCTTCAGCATCTAACTTCCTCCTTACAGCAGTGTGGCGCTACACACAGCCCAAGAACTTGCCTTGTGTCTGGTCTCCTGTTAATCTCCTTGGCCCAGAGGCTTCCTTCAGCAGCACCCTGTGGCCTTCAAGGCAGACTGTAATCCAAGATTGCAGTCACCTGGCCACCGCCAGGATGCCTGTGACTCCAGCAGGAGTCAGGAATCCTTCTCCAGATGGACCGTCTGCAAGATCAGACATCAGAAGTTCCAGGGAAACCCTCTCCTCAAGGGACCCCAGCAGCTCTACTATCTACTGTCCCACAGACGTACTGAGGATCCAATGCCACTGAAACTAGAAACACAGTTCCACAGGTTCCAAGTCACTATGAGTCCAGAGTGTTCCACCAGTCCATTAAATGGAAAGGGTATACAGTTCCTCTATTTGTATAGGAGTGTGTAGAGTACACTCTTCCTAGGAAATCAGACAAAGTGTGGGGCAATGTCTAGTAAGCCTGAAGTGTACTAGCCTGTGTAGGGTGGGGGAACCCACATTGGTGGAACTAAAACCCTCACACACCCAGCAAGCTAGGTGTCATGCTTCATCATCTGGGTTTTGCTCCTCGTCGGGTCGGCGCTGCAATTCCCGACGGGCACCCAGGGATGGGGCTCTTTGGCGGAGATCTTTTGTTCCTTGCCGAGGGTGAGTGCAAGTGAGGGCCAGGTAAGTGTAGATGTTTATGAGTGTGGTTTAAAAAGGGTTGGTTAGTCTGAATATAAGATTTTATTCGGTCAGTAAACCACCCTGTTAAAAATGAAATGAGAGGCGGTAGTCTTGACTGAATGGGTCAGGGACTACTCTACTCTGCTCAGGTGGTCAACATGTTTCATGCCTACAAGGTCAGGGGGATCCAGCGGCAATTCATCAGGACCGGTGAATATAACTATCTACAAGATTGTGAGGGTGTGTTGCTAATTATTTACAGTGATATCTGGATAAAACTACCCTAGGTAAGTGTCGGAAAAACTAGACTCTTACGTTATGGAATGGCCTAAAGGAAAAGGAAAGAAGAAACAAAACAGGCCAACAGAGTACATTAAAACACACACTTAGTCAAAACTATACATTTCAAAATGAGGAGCCAAGGACTCCTCATATGCATGTTCACTGGGAAAACAATTTGTGCTAAATAAGAGTGATCATGCACAGGTGGATGCATGGTGCAGGTACGTGTCAGGTGATCAAATCTAAAATTTAAAACACTCAGATTCTTACGTTCAATATGGTTATGCTCACCTAACGTATTAGACAGTGCCACTCCAGTCGGTACTTGGCGAGCCTCCTGGGATTGCGTGATAGCCTACTGTGAGTAATGGCACAATGTGAAGAGGCGAGAGGCTCATGCAAGTAGGAGAGGCATACTCCCTGATGCTATGTCCAATCAGGGCAAGGGCGGCAAAGATCCCCTCGCAGCCCGCGACCGGAAAACCACCGACCACTCCAGTCCAGACAGCTTCATCCGCAAAAGGTCCATTTGTCCTTCTGTTTTGCAGCTGCTAGTGCTTTTCAGAGTCCTTTACTGTTGCAGCGTTTTTAAGTGGGTGGAAAGTTCCAGAAAATGGACACCTCTGTCCAATTCAAAGAAGACACATCGTAACTCCAACCCTGTGTCATCCTTCCTGCACAACATCATGGGTCTTTTCAAGATGACAACTTCAAGTAGTCAGTGGTCACAACTCTCTGAGAGACTTAAGCCCACCTGAAAATGCCACTGCCAAACTGGTTCCTTCTCACCAAAACTTCAAAGGGGTCTCTTGGGGTGAATGGCGACGGGTATGTGGTGTTTCCCCGGTATATATTTGACAGAGGCTTGCCAGGCTTGTCAGTGAGTGAGTGACAATTAGCCCATGCAGATTTCTCCCTCAACATCTTTTTTCTGGGAATAAGCTTACTTCTCTAAATATTGACATATTGGGAGAGGCATTGCCCTGACTGCTGGCTGCAGCTAGCCGGCAGGTTAGTTCAAAGCCTGAATCACCTACAGGGCTGACTCAGGGAAGTACCCAGAAAAAAAAAGCATGGGAAAGAGTGGAAATATAGCCAAATTAATAATATATGTGCACTTGGAACTTTTGTTCACCTATAGAAAGAGAAGTTACAATGTTCTATAGGTTGAGCCTATGTGAATATTTTCCATATAGTTTAAGCACAGTACAGCACTCCTGTGAAGCACTAAAGAGTCACACTGCACTCAAAAAGAAGGGGGTGTATTTCTCTTTGAATGACCATTTAAATTATAAGGAATGTTCAAGTTCTAAATAATTTCATAAAGGTCCCATCTGCAACAGGCAACCTGTGCACACCCCCTCGGCTGAGTTAAACAGTAGTCTTACTCATGCAGCCCTCACACAGGTGCATTCGCATGTGCTTTCATAATCACATCAAACCAGCACAGAGCCTCCTCTAAGCTGTGCACCAGCAGACCTTAATCTATAAGGTGGGCGCTGGAAGTTAGCAATCAAATTCTTTTTAGTAGAGCTGACTGTGATTGAGTCTCAGGTAGTGAGACTTACTCATTGCAGTGGTCTCAAATCTGGGTGCTCCAAAATAAAGAAATGTGTTGAGTTAAATTGGGAATTAACCCTGTTCAACACATTACCCAACAGTAGGATTTCAGCTAACAAATTAGATAATTTTACTTGTATATAGCTAACAGAAGGAAATATTGTTTTGCAATCTCTTTCATTTTGAAAAAATTTAATGAGTTTAAACAGCAGCAGTAAAATGTGGGCTCTCTTAAGGCAATTAAATATGCTCAACAAATCCACAGAAAAGAAGCTTCTCAAATAAGAAAAACAGAAATTACAAATTATTGTCGCTGCCAATTAGATTGATTAGCTCTCAACTACTGTGTTTGCTGTAAATATTAAGGCCATGCATGAATGTATATAGCCTTATTATCGATGAATACCACTAGTAATAACTATTGAACGTGCCCCCTGTCCACAATATTATTTGGATTTGCAATTGAGCATTTAGCTGGCTTTTTGTGGGAATTCCATGGTGATATAGGTATAACATTTCGACCTCATAGAATATTGTTATTAATTTATGCAATTCACATCCTGTTTCAAGTTACGAATCATGAACTTAACTTAAATTCCATAATTAATGAAATTGTAGAATTCGGAAGGTGGTAAGACCTAACCATTAACCATAATGATGTCCCTAACAAAATGCATGATGGTCCTTGTGGTAGGACATCCTAAGCAATGGCAGAAGTTCTTTGTCAGGTATCTAGACATACAGTTTCACTGGGACACAAAGGCAATAGTAAGAAAAAACTGAGGTAAGAGCCTACAGAGAATAGTTGCTAGAGTAGAGCGGCGGAACGGGCTGCCCATAACATAGATTTGGTGGATCATGATAATGAAGATGCCAGGCCTATTTGTCTTAAATACTGTAATAATGAGGAAATCTCCAAGGCCCAGAAGGAAAATACATACCGTTGATTGCACAATACGAGCATGGTTGAGATTGGCTTTACTACATGAGGTAGGCTTTCTGTACTCACCACACATACCATTAGCATGCAACCACTGCATCAAGGTGGCCTGTGAACCGGTTGCCACATAGCGTATTTGAATGTAGCAGCTAAAAACAATAGGTGACTGATATATTTTAAAAAGTTGATCTTTTAGCAGGGCTAAACAGCTAAGTCTCTCTGCACACCACTAGACATCCTCCTGTATTACATATTCAATTTAACTGAGGGTGAGAAATTCACATCTCTCCCATAAAATAATAAAAAGTGATGATGATATTATTAAACTCATTCCCCAAAACACTGGTTATTAATATATATAATTTGATAATGGGGAAATTGGCCCCTACCTGTGGATCAGTAAGAGATAAATTGTCACAGGACTTAAGCATGGTTTTAACAGCTGAACAATGGAGTACTATTTCTGACATAGCAGAGAGGATGTGATGATTGGTAGGCATAGGCTGACTATATATTTATGCGCAGAGCATATGACAAACCAGACAGCATGGCCTGAATTGGCATTGGTGGGAGATACTAGGCGCATGATGTGCAGCCATTGTGGATTTCTTACACCTGTCATGCACATACCCCCCAAGTGCAGACTTCTTGAATAGATTATTTAGCTCAATAAACAAAACGATGGTACTATGGCTAGAGATGTCTTAGTTGACTACACCCATAGGATAAGTGAAAGGGGTTCACAAAACCTACAAGAAATATGTTATACTGGCTATGCAGAGTACCTAAAACGTTGATTGGCTGAAGGACCTGTTTTGGCAAATTGGGTTGTTGGTTGAATGGGGGATGGCCCCTGTTCAAGTAACAGCCACAGTACCTGTCATGGGAAACCACAAAAGTCACTAAATCAACCTGTGCATAACCCTCTGGTAGTTTGGCAAAAAAGCAATCAGGCTTAACCTAGAGGCAATATGTGAAACTTTTATGCAGCACACAAACAGCAATAAAAAGAAAACACAAGACAATAAAAATCCCACATCAATTTAGAAAAATGGAGTACATTTTAATAAATTATTTGACAACAAAAGCCCAATCAGTAGAACCAGAGGTATGAATTTAAGGTAAGTTGAAGGTGAACACTAGCGGTTAAAAGATCAAAGCGCCAACCACTGACATCTAGCCTCGCAAGCACGGGGCAAAGTTGAAAAATAAGGCAACGTAATGGAGCGTGAGTGAGTCGGATACAAAAAATGGATTGGGCCTGGTTGGCATTTAACTTTGGAATTAGGAAATATTTTAAAGAAAATATTTTGAAAAGATAAAGTTCAGCATGGCAGGTCGTGTCAGAAGAGGGAGTGTCATCATCCGGGAGCCACTGGACGAAGTCGTGGTGAAGATTTCTAAGTTCAGAATTAGTGAATGGGACAGGAGCCTGTAGCCGATTAGAGTTCCATGAGGCTGGGTACCCCTTGGGCGATGAACTGCTGATCAGGATTTGCTGCTGTGAAGAACGTAATGGAAGCTACTTTGAAGTCAGGCTGACAGGCAATGCACCATGGGCAGATAGACGAGCAGGTTGGTCTCATTCTACCCACAGTTCTCTGAGCAGTTTTGAGCCCAAAATTTCCTAAAACCCATGTTTTGCCTTTTGACTATCTGGGCACCTTTAGCACCACCACCAGGGGTACAGAACTGGAAGGGTACCACTCGAGGGATTAGGTCTTACTCTTAGGCTGAGTCCAGGTGCAGGTTCAATATTGTTGGAGCCTTTTCTGTCCTTGGTGCTCTGATCAGGAGGCCAGTCAGCTAGCCCTTAAAGACACTTTGGTAGTCCTGGGTTCAAGTGGTAAAACAGGTCTAAAACAGCAGGGCAGGTTTCTGCAGGCTCAAGTCAGCCTCCATGCATCAAATCAGTCATTCCAGGTGAAACAAAAGTAGGCTTGTGAAGTACACAGCAGGCAGTCCTCAGAGTAATTCCACAGGTCTGGAAAGTAAATTGAAGAGTGGGTCTGAAGGTCTTATTTTTATTCCTAGTGCCTTCTTTGAAGTAGGAGCAGTTTCTAGAGAATTTCCGTTGAAGCCCTTGAAGTTTCCTGACTTCCTTGTCCTGCCTCTAAGCTAGCTGCATAAACAATGCAGGGATGACAAGTCCTTTGTGTTAAGTCACAAAGGACTGTTAAGTCAGAGCGCAATCAATTCAACTGCAAGTGGGGCTGTGCCTAGCTCCACCTCCCATCCTACAAGGTGATGGCCCACCGAGGCACACCTAATCCATCTATTGTGTGACTGTCTGGTAGGAATAAACTGAGTCCAATTGTCTACTACACCCACTTATGTGGCCTAGGACAGTCTGCAGGCACCATATAGATAGGGAAGGAAAATGTCATCTTTCTAAAAGTGACATTTTCAAAACTGTAACTTAAAATCTGACTTTACCATTAAAGAGGAATATTAATTATAATTTCTCAGGCACAAACATGGAAAGCTTACCTATTCCTAATCAAAACTTAGTACATATTAAATGTAATAAGTTGATCCAATTTTGTTCTATGTGAGAGTTAGGCCTAACTGTAGTGAAAAACACATTTATGAGTTTTCACTACCAGGACATGTAAACCTTAAAAGTGCCTGTTCAAACTTTTATTTACAGAGCACCATGCCCTTTGGGCTACCTAGGGCCTACCTTAGGGTGTGACTTACATGCAATAAAAGAGGAGTTTAAGGCTTGGCATGGGGATTATATTGCCAAGTCGAATTGGCTGTTTTAAACTGCATTCAAGCTGCAATGGCTGGAATGGAACCTGCATTAAGTGGCTCCTTGAGTGGGTGCACAATAAGTGCTGCAGGACTAGTAAGATTTAATTTACAGGACCTGTGTATATGGTATACCACTAAAACAAGGGACTTCCAAGTAAAATAAATATGCCATTGAGGTGTACGCCAATGTAAACATGTTTAAAGGAGCGAACACAAGAACTTTAGCACTAGTTAACAAAAGTAAAGTGCACAGAGTCCCAGAGCCAACAAAAACAAATTTCAGCAAAAAGTGAAGGGTAAGGGTAAAATGTTTGGGGATGACACAGCACGGAGTGGCCAAGTACACCACCTGGTGATGTGTAATACACACTCACTGTAACACACACTAACTGTTGCCAAATATATCCCATCCCAAAGATATGTGGAAAGCACTCCATTGTTTTTTGCCAGAGAGAAATGCTATATAAACACAACATTATGGTTGGCAAGGCAATGTTCATTATGTATGAACTTTGGGTATCTGCACCTGATTTTATGTTGCACATATCTGTCAGATTTGGGGTCCGACTTACCGAAGCTGAGATATGGTGTGATGGCAGTGGCAACCCACCAAATACACAGCCGCCCCGCAGTTCACCGTAGTTTTCAGCGACACCATGATCCAACCGCACCCCCGCAGCTCTCACCTCCGCTCCAGAGTCCGCTCCAGGAGAAGAATCACCATGCGGCAGGTGGCAGGCAGCGTTACGGGCGGGCAGCGAACAATGGCAGCAGGCAGCAAGCGACAGTGGCAGCGTGTAGCTCCCCTTCTTCCTCCCGGCTGACAACAGGCAACAGGCAGCACAACAGGCGGCAAAGTGATCCACGAGTTCCCCCGGAACCCCGCGGCTCCTTTCTGGGCCAAGAGGCAGCAGTACCAGCAGAACTACTGGCAGAAAGCGATCCGTGGCTCCCACCACGCTCAACAGGCCCCCATGCCAATAGGTATCACAGCAGGCAGCGCCGTGCACCGCCTCCCTCTCAGAGCCCAGTTCAGGTGAGGAAACACCCGGGGAGGGGAGGAGGTTGTGGGGCAACCAGCTCGCAGCCTGCGGCTCTCTGGCTGCCTTCTTTCTGTTCTCCAGCGGCCCCCAGCTGCAGCAGCGTCCAGCCTTCCGAACCTCCGAGCCTCCAAGGTCTCCCGCAGCAATGTGGCATCGCGGCAGCATGGCAGCACGGGTTCAAACCCAGACCTGGTTCTTGACAGTGGACCTCGGGTCAAGCACTGCCGCTGCTGCTCCCGCTCTCTCTACAATCAGACTAGAGGTTATCTAGGATGCTCCAATTTTTTGCACTCAATACATTATGTATGCTTTGTTGCTAACTGAAAAATGTGCATGCCTCCAAAAGTAACTGTCACTAGAAAATTAAACAAAGCTTAATAATACCACTAGTAATAACTGTTATTGATGAACTTACCAAGTTGGAGGAGCTAGCATTACCTTGCTTTGAATCCTCATAACAGAAGTGCTTGGAATTTTTCTGTAGAAAATTATGGTTTCTAATCATGTCCTTCTGTACATTGGCAAGTGTCAAAACATTCACACAAGGTATATCATTAGTGGGACTCCAGTTGACCAAGACATTTGAAGTATTTAAGTTGAAAAATGTACTTACATATTGGAAGGAGGTATCACTTAATTCAATTTGATTGGAGGACTATGTGTATTTTTTTTATATTCAGGCTTAATCTCAAGTAAACACCATTTTTAGAACTATGCCGATCATGTGTAAATTCAGCTTACATTGATCCTTTACTTTTGAGTGCATGGCAGACCTACGTTGAGCACAATGATGTGTGTCATTGCTGCACGCACTGAAATAACAATGTTCGCTAAGTGACTTTAAGAAGTCTATCGATAGTGCATTGAGCTGGTAGCTCGAATGCCCTTTTAACACACAGGTGTACCTGGAATAATATTTTCACATAGACTTCACCCATGCTCATTTCAGGTAAAATGCATAATAATTGCAAGAATGTGACCTGTTACATCTACAAAATGTTTCAAAGGTTCAGCCTTCCCTACTCGATTCCGGTTACAAAGAGCCACAAGTTAGCCAGGGGAAGCGGTAAGGCAGTCTGTAGATTGCAAAGAAATAGTGCTGATGATGGTTCCCTGTTGCACTGCAATCACAAGGGGAGTCTTCGTTCACCGTATTGCCTCCTAGAATTGCACAACCACACAAGGATGCGGCAAGGCTCATAGTGAAAGTGTGAATTCCTTTAGTCTTCTCTCTCTACCCACTGTATCCACAGTTCGGCCGAGGACAGGGGCGATATAGGTGGACCATGGGCACATTCTATTGAAAGTGTGACTACAGGAGTCGCCATCCCTGCTCCGACCAGGGAGGCAGGAACAAACCAAATAGGGTGTAATACTATATGAAAGAGAAGGTAGAACCTTGCTTTTGATTATTTACACAGAGTATATGTTAGAGATCCTTTGAGAGCCCCGAAGAATGCCCCAGACAAGGTCATGACTAATAGGAGGCTGAAACATGCTGGCAAAAAAGAGGGATGTGAAGGACATTGTACACAATAGCATCTACTAACTATATTTTATAGTATTTTTATTCATACCAAAGGTACCACCTAATAAAGGCAATCCTTATGGTATACCATTAGGTATTTTTAGATTAGAACTGAATCCCCAAAATATTATCCAGATTATTATATGTTAAGAACTCCCTCAACAATGGTGAGGTTGATTCCAACATGGTAGTACCATCTTACTATGGTAGGATGAGGTGGACCACCTCATCCAATATCTGACGATTATAAGCTGGAGTAAGGTCCTGCTAACCTGAAACAGTGCCCTAATGCCAAGGGAACGTAAGGCATCGGGTATGAGAATATGATGGCAGCAAAGCCAAAAGTTCCTTCTCGGAAATACTAGGACCTCCCTCCAACAGGACTCCATCAGTTATTGTAGAGCGGAAGACATTGATGCACCTATAGGTTTGCTTGTATGCAATACAAGTGAGTTCTCTAAACTTAAATGATGAAGCCTACATCTGGTAGAGGCAGCTTGGTATTGAACCTCTTAATGTACATCAGGCACAATTGAGGCCAGTATGATCCTTGCCATGAAAAAATTAATAAAGAGCGTGACTTCAGTTGTGCTAAAGGAACTATAGAAAATAACTTAAAATATCCACTTGCCAATTCCCGTGCTCCAACCACTTCCTGTATTCATTCAAATGACCATATATGTTAGTATCAAACACTCTAAAAATATCAATAAGTCAAACGCTCTGTAGACAATGATGTTTTTATTGAGGAAGAAATCACAGCAACCTTTTTTCACAGTATAGAGCGACACCACAAAATAAATTTAAAAAATGACTGTTTGTTACAGCAAACTTTGAAATACAAATTCTAAAACAATTTTGGCATATTGGTGTGTGCTAGAAAACTTTTGCAATCAGGTGGTTATGCAACCCAATAATATGCATTCCAAGAAAGAAATCTCACTGATTAGCAAAATTTGACTTTGAAAATATCATCTTGGACACCTCTGTCCTCTGCCTTAAGATCTGTTAGGACCCAGTGACTGTAATGACTCAAACCTGTTTCCACAGGATCTGCCAAGGACTTGACATTATTTACGTCTCTTTCTCCTAAATGGACCGCATTGGAAGTAGGCCTGTGTTCCACTTGGGGCAGAAAAATCCTGTTTTTTGATTTAACAGTACTTCACGTGGCCTGCAATTTGAGGGCACATATCCACATGCTACTAGTGGGTGGGCTTCACGTCCTTAACAGAGCCCTGTAATTCATCTTATTCCCCATTTCTGTCCCCATAAATTTGTATCTTGGAAATGATAGGGTGACTCCACCTGGTATTGATAATAATGGAAGTGGTATTACTGCACCCACAATTGTTGCCAGGCCCCTTGTTGTGAGGCCCTATGTGTCAACCTTGTTATAAGGCCCTATTTGTTAATGAATTGTATCATACAGTGAATGTAATTAATTCAATCATGTTACTAGTTAACCTGCCACATTAATTTGACACGCTTTCTTCAGGGTCACGCTATAAAGAACTAAAGAAAATAAAAGCCTTCTAATTTCTTTAAAACATTTTGCATGTCAGTTAAGTCAGCTCCTAAAAGTCTTGCTAACTCGCTCAGTGTTTGCCTCAACTACATATCTACCCAATAGGTTTTTCACTCACTCATATACCATGACTCATGCTGCCATTTCAAAATTAACTTTTTGCACTCGCCCAATCATTCACTCATTTCTTTTCTAAACTGCACACTATCTCGCCACCTCACTAATTCACTTCCTATGTAAGCACTCAGGGGCATATCAGCAAGGACGGCGATAATTATCGCTCAGTGCTCTTAGCGTGAGGATAATTATCACCGGCCAACTCTGAATTTTATCGCGGAGATAGCGTGCTATTAGCAACGCTTATCTCCAAAGTGATAAAATTCAGAGCGCAAGCTGCCAAATGTGCGATTACCCTGGAAATCCAGCGATAATCACACAACTTTTGGCGATAGCTTGCTGATAGGGCGTCACATACTTAGCCATGATATCCACCTTCCTTAGGATATCATGGCTAAGTCAGTTTCAAAGCAGGCGTAAGGAAAGTGGCGATAACAGAGGTTACCGCTACTTTTCTTGTCGCTATGCTGCTTTGCATGAGGCTTGATAATAGGAGAAATGTCGCTTAGCTATCCCGGGGAGGAACGCCCACTTTGGCTCTCATTAGAGAGGCAAAGATGGGCATTAAGGAAAATGGCGATAAGGCAAGGTTTTACGCGATAGCGTGACCTTGCTGATCAGGCGATAAAATTATCGCCGCTTTTCAGCTGCGATAATTTTTTATCTCCTGCTTGCTGATATGCCCTTCAGTTTCTTTACTCTCACACACTCCTTTGTCGACATTGTGTTTATCCATGAACTCTCATTTGCTATGCTTACTCACTGTTTCTTTCTTCAGTCGCATACTATACAGGCATATTCTGAACTCAAAACCATTCTCACGTGTCGTACATTTAAACCTAAGTGACTGGATGAGCAAGACCTATGTGTATATACGCTATCGGGACACATCTTGTCGGACACATTTGCCCGATCCAGTACTCCAAATTTCATCCTTTAAAGGTCGTGACCTCTTTTCTAAACAATGCCTTTAAGCCCGCGAGACTGCTGTGGGCGTCCAACAAGTTGGATTATCTTTGAAAAATGCATATGAGGCGTAAAGCCAGGTAGGACTTTATACCCCATCAGGTCTGTGTCAAATATTGTACCAATTATTGCACACAAAGCAACAAATGAGGGGCGGAATAAATTTTGAAACCCCAAAGGAATTGCACTTATCTTTCATGTTATGCTTGCCTGCCTGCCCAGGTGCACTCTTAAAGCTTATACTCGAAAACTGAAAATAAGATGGGGGTTACTTAAGGAAATAGGTTTTATGAAACAAATGCAAACTTACATAAAAATGCGTATTTTATTCACTTGGATACATGATGTATTCTGGCCGCACTCAACTCTACATTTCCGTGCAGTCTGAGAAATGCAAATATATTTGACCTTAACTCGATTTTCTGCTGTGCACCATATGCATTAGTGAGTAAAATATGCTTAACCATGCTCACATCTGTGCAAGTGTTCCACAGTTTCCTATGTTCATAATGAATAATGCTTATCCCATTTGTGCCATGATTATAGATAATCTTGAATGGAAAGAACAGATTTGCTTCCTCCCTTCCTAACAAGTCAGTAAAAGAGAAGCTATCTAGATTCTGAATCTATTTGGTTAATCTTTTTTTTGAAGACCTAGGGGCAGATTTACTAAGATTTTGCACCGGTTTTGCAATGCATAACAAAAATTACGCAAACCAGTGAAAAATGTATATTGTTGAATTTACTCTCCATCCAAAACTGTTTTTTTGCACAGAAAAGTTGCCTGAAAGCAACACAAAAACACAGGAATAATAAAACAAATAAACAATAAGATTAATCGGTGACGCAGCGTTTGGGTGGAAATCAAAGTGGTTTACACCACCTTCTTCAGGACAAAATATTTAAAACTTAAATATTTCCAAAAGACGGAGAAATGTGAATTGCAATTTATCTTTTATAAAAACAAAGTGATATATTAAAAAACTGTTTTAATCGATACCCTAGTGCATTGCATTTTCCATCAAAACAACTTGCACCTCTTTTCTATGAAACCAGCATAATCAACAAAGTTCCTTAATTAGAAAAAGGAGCCTGAAATGCACTTATTTAAACAGGTCACCCCCTTCAGCTCTGCATGAAACTTCTACTGATAGGGCTCCTATCGGTGAATATCACCACCCCTCTATCTCTATATATATACTTGATATGTCTCCAGCATCTGCCAATATTTTCCATAGGGACTGGGCTTATGGACTCCCCAGTTCCTCTCTGAAGGTGACCTTTATACCCATGAATATTTTCTAACATTGGGAAGAAATTGCTAAATTATAAACAAATCTTCAATTTCATTCTTATCATTTTCCTTATCCATCTATCCCTAGAACATAGTTGGAATGGGGCAAGGTTACTTCAGATATTACTTTAAGGAAGTCAACACTATTCTCTTGCAGTGAGTATTCTCATTATAAAATGTTTTAGCTTAGTTAGGGATCGTACACGGTTCATGATTGAATGTTTAACCCGCTTACCTTGCTATTATTGTCGTTTTGGCAAGGACTCATGCTCAGTTGTTATATGTGCTCAAAATAGTCTTCCCCTCTTTTCTCCAAGTTCTAAAAGGGTGCTTACTACTGCTGTGTCTTGTCCATACGTGATCCAGCTGCAGTCTGTAGATTGCAATAATTTTTAGGAGCAAAGTTGTTTTATTTTCCTGCTTGTTCAATGTATTCAGCAAGTTTTTTTCTCTAATACTATTGCCCAAATAATAAATATCCAATCAACCTTTGGGATTCATCGTAAATAGATGGTTGCTATAGTCTCATTCAGTGACATTTCCGCCCAGTACCACACATAATGCGTCTGCCCAAATTAAATAACCTAGGGGGAGTCTGCTTTCCTATGATGCTGAGGCCTAATGTTGCTGTATAAACGTGAAACAGTTTGTAAGTGGCATGTCTCTAACTATTACATCCAGCCTCTCATCTCGCAAGACTGAGTAATGCATCATCTAACATTGAGGGACTCTCAAGGGACTCTCCGCGTTCCTCTAGCCTCTACCTTACATCGTGTAGAAATTAAGGATTATCTCATGCATTCTCTAAACATCTAGAGACTCTCCTCAAGCTAGTCATGGTAGCCGGCTAAATTTGAGTTGTAGCGGCCGTGTTTGAATGGGAGTACAACTTCTGAATGTTGTTGTACGCAGCCTGACGTCAGTTGTACGCGCCAAAGTGTGATTCGGACACACCGTTTGGCGTGCGTCAGGGATCAGAGAAACGGAGATATGTCTGATAACGAAGATAACTTTGATGGAGATGATTTTGATGATGTTGAGGAGGATGAAGGGCTTGATGACTAGGACAATGCTGAGGAGGAAGACCATGAGCGAGTGGAAATCTTACCCTCCGGAGAAGGGCAGCAAGCCAACCAAAAGCGAATCGCAACCAACTACATGACCAAGTATGAGCGTGCCTGGGTTCTGGGAACACGCGCCCTTCAGATCGCGATGTGCGCTCCTGTGATCGTGGAATTGGAAGGAGAGACGGACCCACTGCTCATCGCCATGAAGGAGCTGAAAGCCCGGAAGATCCCAATTATCATCCGACGGTACCTGCCTGATGGGAGCTACGAGGACTGGGGTGTGGACGAGCTCATCATCACAGACTGAAGTCCTAATCACTTAAGGCAACTCTTCTTTCTTTACTTTCAGAAACCATCTTCTGCTCTGCTGCTTCTCTCCTGTTCAGAAGTTTTACTGCAGCCTGCGGCCATTTTCCTCAAGTTGTGTCCTTTTCCCAACATGTGGTCATTTTCTTCAAGTCGTGTCCTTTCCTTCTGAAGTCATACTCCACCTTGCGGCTATCTTCCTCAGAGCATCATCTCAACCTTTTTTAACCGAGCATCCATTGCCTTAAAATCGTTGCTTTTCCTCGCCTCCAGAAAACTTACCACTGTTCTCTGGCTGACACACCTACTCATCTTGAGACACTTTTGTCTGCAGTGCCAATAATGCCCATGCCCCTTCTTGTACAGATTTAACACAGATTTTTCATGATTAAAATGTATTTTGGGAAATAAAAAAAAGAAAAATGGTAGCCTGCTAAATTTGTCAAATCGTCATGTTATATGTGGGCCTAAATACACTCCTTCAGTGCCATACCACATATTTTATCCAGTATTAAAACACATGTTTGTTGTCTGATCACCCCTAGATGTGAAAGCTTGCCTTTAGCTTGTGCTCAAATCATTTAAACACACATCCGTGCAGACCACCTGTTGGTTTGTTACCCTTATTCAACTCACTACATATGTTTTCCCACACATTCTCTCGCTTTCTTCCCTCATACGCCATCCATTTGTCTTGTAGTTCTAGGCTATTGTCATTTTAGACTACTTCTGGTAATTATACTTATTTCCTTTCACTCTTCATGTCTCATCTCATGCCCATTGTTGTGTCAGGCGTTCAACCTAAATCAGGAAATTGCTAAAGTTCTCCTAATTATATTTACTTCTGGTTATCCATATATAGTATACTGTACTATTAAAGTTGCATTGTTACTGTGGTGGTTTCTCAAACCCAATGGGGCCAACCCCTTTGCTATAAATACCGATGCTTACACCCATCTGCTTTCGCATACTGGGGGGCCCTACTGAGTCCCATGATGTCTCTACCCATGGTCATTGGTATACTAGACGGTCGGGATAGTTCGGGTTATTTCTACAATTCACTACATTATGCTCATGCCTAGATCTCACTCAACAAAGTAATATATTTTGATCTCACATGCTTATCCTTCCCAACGTTTAATATCTATATACAGTCACTCCGCTTCACTTATACTCAACGTGGCCTTTATCACACTGCAGCTCTGTTTCCTTTACCAACGTTTATAATAGCCACAAATCCACGGTCCCTTACTCCAAAAACAATGTAATGCCTACTCTCCATGTGTCATCATTTCCTTCTTTCACACACTGCCCACATGGCGCCTGTGCTTGCAGCATATGATCCAAGGGGCCTCTTTATGTTTTCTTATTCAAGGTCCTTTGCTTTGTTTAAACACCATCTACCCCTATCACAAGTCCCTTTCTTAAAACCATTTTAAAATACAATATACTTCCATCTAATTTACACACTCATCTTAAACTAGGGTAATCATGTTCTTACTATTGTTCAAATACTGGAGATCTACATTTACTCGGTTCTCCCTGATATTACAGTATTAGACTCTCCCTTTCCTTTCTATTATTTAAACCATAAATATATGTACTGATTTTTTTTTCACATAATATTGTTTTTTTTTTCCTTTTCTGTCTCGATCCCCGCTACTGGCTTTACATTTTATATTCTCGACACAGATCCATTTTAGCAAATTTTCTTTGGGTTTCCACTCTAGGCAATGTTCATCCAGAGGAGCGTTTTTTCTCATAGTCCTACTTGCTGAGCTATGCTCATTTAACCTTAGTAGCATCTCACTTCCATTTACCCCCACGTAGGCTTTACCACATGGGCAGATGATGAGGTAGACTATGTTTTTAGTTCTACAATTGACCAAGCTATTGATACAATGAGTTGTTCCATTCAATTCTAACTTGTTAATTTTTATAACAGTTCCACAACTTGCACAAGTGCCACATGGGAAATTCCTTACTAATTGGGTGCCGTCAGTAATTCTAAGTTTCTGTATACTTTTAGTCGCTTTGTATGTATGTACTAAATGATTCCTAAATGTTTTGTTCCTTCTGTATGCAAATATTGGCAAACTCTTCCTATTATAAAATGTTTGCTCTTTTGTAAGCTCCTATAAAAGAGCAAAATAATATTACAGGGAGAGTTTGTTTGAGGAAAGAATAAGAAACAGAAATGATAAGAAAAGAATAACTTGTGTAACAAACTTCACAAACATGGGTAACATAATAAAGATTTTGATAAATAGAAATTAGTCACCCTTAAATGTAGTGGGTAGTGAAACTCTGGATATGCCATTATAATATAGAGATTTCTTCCCAATGTTAGCAAATTTCCATGGACATAAGGATTGCTTTCAGAGTGGGACTGGGAAGCTTACAAGTTCAGTCCCTTGGGAAAATTAATGGCAGGTGCTGGAAACATATAAAGATATACACATATATACAGAGAGAGATGGGTGGTGATATTCATTGATAGAGGTCTTACCAGTAGAAGTTTCATGGATAACTGGAGGGGTGACCTGTTTAAATAAGTAATTTTCAGGTGCATTTTTCTAATTAAGAAACTTTGTTGAATTTGGAGGTTTCGTAGAAAAGAGGAGGCCCATGTTGTTTTGATGGAAAATTTAATGCACTTGGGTATTGATTAAAATTGGTATTTATTATATCACTTTGTTTTATAAAATATTAATTGTAATTCACATTTCTCTGTCTTTTAGAAATATTTGAGTGATATATTATCTACTGGCGGTCGCCAGTAGATAGTTATAGTTAGGACCGTGTTTCCATAGGAAATCTGAAAATTCTATTTTGAATAACTTTGGCGCCGGTTGACGAATCCTCGCGACATTTTCAAAACTAATGGGGCGCTCCGCTCAGCCCCTACCCTGAAAGTCTCGGGGTGATTCGTCAAGCGGGGGCTGAGAAAAAAGGGGGGTCCCAAAACGCGTTTTCCCCATGCATTTTCCCTCAGGGCCTTTAGTCGAAGGTGCAGCCCGAACGGCTGAACAGAATTACTTGAAATTTGGCAAAGAGGTAGTCCTCAGGTCAGGGATGTGCCTTTTGCATATATGGAGTCAATCTGTTCAGTAGTTCCTGAGAAAATTGCAGTTAAAAGTACATAAATATCTATAGGCGCGCACCGTGCGGGCACGGTGCCGTGCGCGAGCGTCATTCTGATTGGTGGTTTCATGTCAGTCAACTTTCGAATTGGTCGAAATCAGAAAGTGTCGGCCACCATTTTGTGTGTTTTGTGTGTGACAGTAAAAAAGAAAGGTGGAGAACGTGAAAAGGGGCAGGGTAGAGAGTTCCTGACCCCCTAGCCTTTGTCAGGGGGTCCCTGAAGGACCCCGAAGGGTGAAAAAAACATTTTTTTCAAAAAATCGCACGGAGCGCGCACCGTGCGCGCATGTTGAAAAACCTTTAAAAAAATATATATATATAAAAAATATAATAAAACATACATAACTTAGCATTTAAAAAACCTTACAAATTCACTTAAAAAAACCATAGGTTTCACACACGTTCTAGTTAGGAATTAGCATTTAAAAAACCTTGCAAATTCACTTAAAAAACCATAGGTTTCACACATGTTATAGTTAGCTGGACATTTCACTCGTAAAAAACCACTGAAATTCCCCCGTTATAGTTAGTTCAGATAACTATAACTCGCGCGACCGCCACTCTATCACAAGGATGATGTCATCAGTGATGTCATGAGTAATGCCACTGACCATGTCATGAGTGATGTAATATGTGACGTCATGAGCAGTGGATTGCGGGCGCGTGAGTTATAGTTATCTCAACTAACTATAACAGGGGAATTTCAATGGTTTTTTACGAGTGAAATGTTCAGCTAACTATAACATGTGTGAAACCTATGGTTTTTTAAGTGAATATATATATATCTATATATATATATACATGAACCATTTTGATTTACAGCAAAATGCTTCATAGATAGATTGTTTTTTGTGCATTTGTTTTTATTATTCTTGTGTTAGTTTGTGATTATGAATTTGAGAAATTGTAGATGTATTATATAATGATGGACTATGTAAAGTCCTGTAATCCAAGGATCGGATTTTATATATGCAATTTACATATATATGTTTTTATTAAAATAAGTGAAGATATTTCTTGAAGCTAACCAGTGTGAAAGAAACCATATATATAAGCAAATAAACTAAAAGCTGGATGGTGAAACTTACCCAAGTGTCGGAGTCTAATTTCTGGAGTAGAAGTTGGAGGTGGTTTGAATATATATATATTCACTGAAAAAACCATAGGTTTCACACACGTTATAGTTAGGAATTAGCATTTAAAAAACCTTGCAAATTCACTTAAAAAACCATAGGTTTCACACATGTTATAGTTAGCTGGGCATTTCACTCGTGAAAAACCAATGAAATTCCCCCGTTATAGTTAGTGCAGGCAACTATAACTCACGCGACCGCAATCCTCTGTTGATGCTAATACTGTATTTAGACACCTATTTACCCATGTCGTCTTCCATTAATTTTTAGCTATACATATATTACAAATATTTTTTTTTCAGAAAAACACATATGTCATCAGTGATGTAATATCTGACGTCATCAGCAGAGGATTGCGGTCGCGTGAGTTATAGTTGCCTGCACTAACTATAACGGGGGAATTTCATTGGTTTTTCACGAGTGAAATGCCCAGCTAACTATAACATGTGTGAAACCTATGGTTTTTTAAGTGAATTTGCAAGGTTTTTTAAATGCTAATTCCTAACTATAATGTGTGTGAAACCTATGTTTTTTTCAGTGAATTTGTACGGTTTTTTAAATGCTAAGTTATGTATTTATTTATGTTTTTAAAGGTTTTTCACCGTGCGCATACCGTGCGCGCACGGTGTGCTTCGCGCACTGTGCGCGCGCTGTGGGCACTCGGTGCGCTTCGCGCACCGAGCGCCCACGTTATGTAGTTCGTGGAATTTTTCAGTTTCTACCATGCGCGTACGCTACGCGCACTCCGCGATTTTTCATAAAAAATTTAAAGTACATTTTTCCCCTTGGGGGTCCTTCTGGGACCCCCTGACCAAGGCTAGGGGGTCAGGAACTGTCCAGCCTGCCCCCTTTACACGTTATCCACCTTTGTTTTTCACCCCCTCAGACTGCGAGAAACAAAATGGCGGCCGACACTTCCTGGTTTCGACCGTTCGAATCTAACAACCAATCTGAATCGCGCTCGCGCACGGCGGCGTGCGCGTACGGGAAGCTTACGGTACGCACTCGGAGCGCGCCTATAGATATATATATTGATTTAAATGCTATTTTCTCAGGAAATACTGAACAGATTTACACGAGACCTTCAAAAGGCACATCCCTGACCTGAGGGCTACCTCTCTGCCAAATTTCAAGTAATTCTGTTCAGCCGTTCGGGCTGTAGCTCGGACTAAAGGTCCTATGGAAAAATGCATGGGGAAAATGCGTTTTGGGACCCCCCCTTTTTCTCAGCCCCCGCTTGACGAATCCCCCCGAGACTTTCAGGGAAGGAGCGGAGCGAAGCGCGCCACCTATTTTGAGAATTTCGCGAGGATTCGTCAATCGGCGCCAAAGTTATTCAAAATAGAATGTTGCGGATTTCCTATGGAAACACGGTGCTAACTATAACTATCTACTGGCGACTGCCAGTAGATAATATATATATATATATATATATATATATATATATATATATATATATATATCTCGAATACTCCTCCGCTGTCCTTCGCTCAACGGCTATCCCAAAGGATGGACACAAACCCAAAATTGTGTGCAAAATTATTCCTTCTTTATTCCATATGTCGCCATAATGCGTTTCGGCTTGCCCGAGCCTTGATCACATGACAGTGGCATTTAGAGATAACTCCCCTTTTAAAGTGACAGTGCAGCAGTAATCATGATCACGTGACAAGCATGGCGCGCAACTTTATCAATGAACATAAAGAAAAGCTTAACCAAAGTACAATCTAATACAAAACATTGGATTTGGTTTCTGTATTAACAATACATTAAATTATCTGTTTGTTTTTCTTTTCAGTTAAACATTATTTGAAAAATCTCTGTAAAATACCGTCAATCTGTTCATGATTTAAATCATTTGCCTATGCTCATGAGGGTATATATATCTGATATACCTGTGCAAATATTTGCTTGTATTCTGGTACGTGACTCATGGTACATAATTTAAAAGCAGAAACAATAAAATATATAAATATTATTTATGTAAAAGTGCAACGTGCATACAAACCCAATGTGAATAAAAGATAATTTAAAAACCATATATTCGAATAATTCTTGTTTCAGTGACGGGTTGGACCCCTAAAGAAAATTGGAACTCGTATTGATGTCCCCGTATATGTAGATAATATTTTTATGTGGTAATTTTATGAGCAAATGAGATCTGTGCATAGATGGTAGGATACTGACAATGCTGCAGATTTGTTATCATAGAAAATCATTAGATGATGTTGGTAAAATACCTTGGTTTATGTTACCATCAAGTAGCAATTATTTCTATTATGTGGGTAATTCTAAAATCTAGGTTAGACATTCAATATTTAGAAATTCAATATATATTACAATCTTCAATGCATGAACGAATAGTTGGAACGGACATACAAATGAACCGACAGCACCGATAAAGTGCGTAAGTGCCAGTGCAAAATAGTGTGTGCAAAAAAATGCCAATAAATAGTTAAAACGGTATTTTAGACCTTTAAAATTGTATCTATTGACCTATCTATGTTGTCTTACATTCAGATAGGTACCACTGAAGATTAATCTATTCTAACAGCTTACATACCTTGAAGTTTAAATCATCAGGTATTATTAAAAGCATATAAAAAATGAATAAATAGTAAAATATCATTTTTACAAATATATATATACAAAGAATTTGAATAAAACTTGATATAACCAATGATTTAAAATTTAACGATTAACAGTTTATACAGCATTGTTGTGAAGATGACAAGATCTACCTGGTGTGTATGGTTGTTTTAATGCTCACTCTACTAACAATCAGATTTTGCTAAATCAACTTATACTAGACATGTGTAGAGATCTTCTGTAGCATTGAGTCCAGCAGGATGCTTCGTGTCCATTTGTAAAATGTACCGTGTTTCTAATTTTCTTAATTTGTTCTCACGGTCTCCACCTCTCCTATTGGGTGCTATTGAGTCAATGACATAATATTGGAGGAGGTGGTTGTCAGATTTATGTTTTTCTCTGAAGTGCCTTGCAACGGGGTATGTGTTGTCCTGATTAGTGATAGCCCTTAAATGTTGAAGGATACGTTTAAAAACAGGTAATTTTGTGCTGCCTATATATTGTAGGTTGCATGGACACAAAAGGACATACACAGCATATTCTGTTTTACATGTTAGAAATTTAGTGATAGTGTGGTTGTAATCACTAAACGGGGTTCTATATGTACTGGTATTTACTCCTTGATTGCATGCCTTACACGTTTTGCATCTAAAAAATCCTTTGACTGATTGCATCCAACTACTGTTGCTAATCACTTCAGGACTGGTATGCACTAATCTGTCTCTCATTGAGGGCGATTTGCTATAAGTAATGGACACCCTCTGCGGTAGCAGGGGTCCTATTACTGGGTCACTAAGTGCCAATGGCCAATTTCGTTGTAAGATTTTATTGAGACTCTTGTGTTGTTGACTGTACTGCATTATCAGTCTGAATTCCTCTTTGGCGTTTGTATTATCCAAAATGTCCTGGGATACATAGTTGGAGTTGACTTTCCTAGAATTGTCAAACAGTGTCTTGTCCACTTTTTTATCCTTAATTGCTTCCTCCCTAGTGCAGGACATGGACTTTTTTATGGCATTGTCTATGATACTGATTTTGTAGCCCCGTTGTAGGAAGCGATTTTTACTCTCATGCTGTGCTGCTTTTAAGTCTAGGTCATTACTACAAATACGCCTTATGCGCAGCATCTCCCCGTAGGGAATGCTATTGATAAGGTGCTTTGGATGTGCACTAGTTGCATGGAGGGTAGAGTTGCCCGCTGTTTTTTTCTGAAGAGTCGAGTTTCTATTCTGTTATTACTGATATAGACTTGGGTGTCAAGGAATTCAATCTGGGATGGGCTAATGGTGGCGGTAAAGTGCAGATTTAAATTGTTCACATTAATGCTCTGTATGAACTCATTGGCTTGCTGTACAGAACCATGCCACAATACAAACAAATCATCAATGTATCTCAGCCAGATGACAACATTATTCCTAATTTTCTTCCCATATTGATCTCTGAGGACCAGCTCCTCCCATTGGCCCATATGCAGACATGCATAGCTCGGTGACAAGCTGGCCCCCATCGCTACCCCTCTGGTTTGCTGATACAACTGGCTGTTGAACATGAAAGTATTATTGTGTAAACAGAATTCGATCATTTCTATTAACATTTTGTTGTGTTCAAGGTGTTGTATCGATCTTTGATCTAGGCAGTGTTGTACGGCCATTAGCCCATCCACATGATTAATGCTAGTATATAGCGAGGTTACATCTAATGCTATTAGTAAGTAATCATTATGCCATTCCACATTCATAATTTTCCTCAGAAAGTCACTTGTGTCTTTTACATAGGAAGGTGCTCTTTGTACATACTCCTGTAGATAATAGTCAATATATCTTGTTGTGTGTTCCATAAGACTATTTTTAGCACTGATAACCGGTCTTCCTGGAGGTTCATTACAGTTCTTATGAATTTTTGGGATGAAGTAGATGGTCGGTGTTGTAGGGTTATCATTTTTCAGAAATTTGAATTCATCATTACTGATAAGTTTCGCATTGTTCTATTTGATTAGTTTATGTTGGAAATCTTTCTGTGCAATTTTCATGTTACCAACGGTGATCCTTGTGTAGCAGTTGCGATCGTTTAGTTGTTTGTACGCTTCCTTATTATACATGGTAATCAGTAATCGGCCAAATTACAATGTTGCCTCCCTTGTCACATATATATATATATATATATATATAAAAGACGAGGCCTGCAGGAATAAAGTATTACACAGCGTGTGTGGCCTCCAAGTCTGGTGCCTCGTCTTTTGTATTAATTGCGGCCGATCCAGGGTCGCGGCAGGCCCCCCCACGAAAGAAGTGGTGTCCAGCGTCGTCACTGTACAGCACAACAAGGAGCGTTGTGGTTTCTGCAACAGGGTAAGAACAGTCCTGCTATACCCCGCAGCTTCACAGAAACCCACTGTGGTTAAATATTGCAATGTGTAACTGACAACCGCTACTATTGGAAAACTTACTTTGCAAAAGAACTACAAGTCCCAAGATGCAATGCGCAGACACGCCCAGTGGGCGAGACTACAAACTTGTGACTTTGAGTTGCGGTATGCTATGTGTTGCACTTCAGCCAGATCACCTGTGACCAAGGGCGAGGACGCCCGAAATGCGTCAGGATTTTAAACTCTAGCAAAGAAATTTCTTTGCATCTGCCGATGTCAAGCAGGGCTGCCTGCAGGAATAAAGTATTACACAGCGTGTGTGGCCTCCAAGTCTGGTGCCTCGTCTTTTGTATTAATTGCGGCCGATCCAGGGTCGCGGCAGGCCCCCCCACGAAAGAAGTGATGTCCAGCGTCGTCACTGTACAGCGCAACAAGGAGCGTTGTGGTTTCTGCAACACGGTAAGAACAGTCCTGCTATACCCCGCAGCTTCACAGAAACCCACTGTGGTTAAATATTGCAATGTGTAACTGACAACCGCTACTATTGGAAAACTTACTTTGCAAAAGAACTACAAGTCCCAAGATGCAATGCGCAGACACGGCCAGTGGGCGAGACTACAAACTTGTGACTTTGAGTTGCGGTATGCTATGTGTTGCACTTCAGCCAGATCACCTGTGACCAAGGGCGAGGACGCCCGAAACGCGTCAGGATTTTAAACTCTGGCAAAGAAATTTCTGTGCACCTGCCGATGTCAAGCAGGGGTGCCTGCAGGAATAAAGTATTACACAGCGTGTGTGGCCTCCAAGTCTGGTGCCTCGTCTTTTGTATTAATTGCGGCCGATCGGGGGTCGGGGCAGGCCCCCCCACGAAAGAAGTGGTGTCCAGCGTCATCACTGTACAGTGCAACAAGGAGCGTTGTGGTTTCTGCAACAGGGTAAGAACAGTCCTGCTATACCCCGCAGCTTCACAGAAACCCACTGTGGTTAAATATTGCAATGTGTAACTGACAACCGCTACTATTGGAAAACTTACTTTGCAAAGAACTACAAGTCCCAAGATGCAATGCGCAGACACGCCCAGTGGGCGAGACTACAAACTTGTGACTTTGAGTTGCGGTATGCTATGTGTTGCACTTCAGCCAGATCACCTGTGACCAAGGGCGAGGACGCCCAAAATGCGTCAGGATTTTAAACTCTAGCAAAGAAATTTCTTTGCATCTGCCGATGTCAAGCAGGGCTGCCTGCAGGAATAAAGTATTACACAGCGTGTGTGGCCTCCAAGTCTGGTGCCTCGTCTTTTGTATTAATTGCGGCCGATCCAGGGTCGCGGCAGGCCCCCCCACGAAAGAAGTGGTGTCCAGCGTCGTCACTGTACAGCGCAACAAGGAGCGTTGTGGTTTCTGCAACAGGGTAAGAACAGTCCTGCTATACCCCGCAGCTTCACAGAAACCCACTGTGGTTAAATATTGCAATGTGTAACTGACAACCGCTACTATTGGAAAACTTACTTTGCAAAAGAACTACAAGTCCCAAGATGCAATGCGCAGACACGCCCAGTGGGCGAGACTACAATCTTGTGACTTTGAGTTGCGGTATGCTATGTGTTGCACTTCAGCCAGATCACCTGTGACCAAGGGCGAGGACGCCCGAAACGCGTCAGGATTTTAAACTCTGGCAAAGAAATTTCTGTGCATCTGCCGATGTCAAGCAGGGCTGCCTGCAGGAATAAAGTATTACACAGCGTGTGTGGCCTCCAAGTCTGGTGCCTCGTCTTTTGTATCAATTGCGGCCGATCCAGAGTAGCGGCAGGCCCCCCCACGAAAGAAGTGGTGTCCAGCGTCGTCACTGTACAGCGCAACAAGGAGCGTTGTGGTTTCTGCAACAGGGTAAGAACAGGCTTGCTATACCCCGCAGCTTCACAGAAACCCACTGTGGTTAAATATTGCAATGTGTAACTGACAACCGCTACTATTGGAAAACTTACCTTGCAAAAGAACTACAAGTCCCAAGATGCAATGCGGAGACACGCCCAGTGGGCGAGACTACAAACTTGTGACTTTGAGTTGCGGTATGCTATGTGTTGCACTTCAGCCAGATCACCTGTGACCAAGGGCGAGGACGCCCGAAACGCGTCAGGATTTTAAACTCTGGCAAAGAAATTTCTGTGCATCTGCCGATGTCAAGCAGGGCTGCCTGCAGGAATAAAGTATTACACAGCGTGTGTGGCCTCCAAGTCTGTTGCCTCGTCTTTTGTATTAATTGCGGCCGATCCAGGGTCGCGGCAGGCCCCCCCACGAAAGAAGTGGTGTCCAGCGTCGTCACTGTACAGCGCAACAAGGAGCGTTGTGGTTTCTGCAACAGGGTAAGAACAGTCCTGCTATACCCCGCAGCTTCACAGAAACCCACTGTGGTTAAATATTGCAATGTGTAACTGACAACCGCTACTATTGGAAAACTTACTTTGCAAAAGAACTACAAGTCCCAAGATGCAATGCGCAGACATGCCCAGTGGGCGAGATTACAAACTTGTGACTTTGAGTTGCGCTATGCTATGTGTTGCACTTCAGCCAGATCACCTGTGACCAAGGGCGAGGACGCCCGAAACGCGTCAGGATTTTAAACTCTGGCAAAGAAATTTCTTTGCATCTGCCGATGTCAAGCAGGGCTGCCTGCAGGAATAAAGTATTACACAGCGTGTGTGGCCTCCAAGTCTGGTGCCTCGTCTTTTGTATTAATTGCGGCCGATCCAGGGTCGCGGCAGGCCCCCCCACGAAAGAAGTGGTGTCCAGCGTCGTCACTGTACAGCGCAACAAGGAGCGTTGTGGTTTCTGCAACAGGGTAAGAACAGTCCTGCTATCCCCCGCAGCTTCACAGAAACCCACTGTGGTTAAATATTGCAATGTGTAACTGACAACCGCTACTATTGGAAAACTTACTTTGCAAAGAACTACAAGTCCCAAGATGCAATGCGCAGACACGCCCAGTGGGCGAGACTACAAACTTGTGACTTTGAGTTGCGGTATGCTATGTGTTGCACTTCATCCAGATCACCTGTGACCAAGGGCGAGGACGCCCGAAATGCGTCAGGATTTTAAACTCTAGCAAAGAAATTTCTTTGCATCTGCCGATGTCAAGCAGGGCTGCCTGCAGGAATAAAGTATTACACAGCGTGTGTGGCCTCCAAGTCTGGTGCCTCGTCTTTTGTATTAATTGCGGCCGATCCAGGGTCGCGGCAGGCCCCCCCACGAAAGAAGTGGTGTCCAGCGTCGTCACTGTACAGCGCAACAAGGAGCGTTGTGGTTTCTGCAACAGGGTAAGAACAGTCCTGCTATACCCCGCAGCTTCACAGAAACCCACTGTGGTTAAATATTGCAATGTGTAACTGACAACCGCTACTATTGGAAAACTTACTTTGCAAAAGAACTACAAGTCCCAAGATGCAATGCGCAGACAAGCCCAGTGGGCGAGACTACAAACTTGTGAGTTTGAGTTGCGGTATGCTATGTGTTGCACTTCAGCCAGATCACCTGTGACCAAGGGCGAGGACGCCCGAAACGCGTCAGGATTTTAAACTCTGGCAAAGAAATTTCTGTGCATCTGCCGATGTCAAGCAGGGCTGCCTGCAGGAATAAAGTATTACACAGCGTGTGTGGCCTCCAAGTCTGGTGCCTCGTCTTTTGTATCAATTGCGGCCGATCCAGGGTAGCGGCAGGCCCCCCCACGAAAGAAGTGGTGTCCAGCGTCGTCACTGTACAGCGCAACAAGGAGCGTTGTGGTTTCTGCAACAGGGTAAGAACAGGCTTGCTATACCCCGCAGCTTCACAGAAACCCACTGTGGTTAAATATTGCAATGTGTAACTGACAACCGCTACTATTGGAAAACTTACCTTGCAAAAGAACTACAAGTCCCAAGATGCAATGCGGAGACACGCCCAGTGGGCGAGACTACAAACTTGTGACTTTGAGTTGCGGTATGCTATGTGTTGCACTTCAGCCAGATCACCTGTGACCAAGGGCGAGGACGCCCGAAACGCGTCAGGATTTTAAACTCTGGCAAAGAAATTTCTGTGCATCTGCCGATGTCAAGCAGGGCTGCCTGCAGGAATAAAGTATTACACAGCGTGTGTGGCCTCCAAGTCTGGTGCCTCGTCTTTTGTATTAATTGCGGCCGATCCAGGATCGCGGCAGGCCCCCCCACGAAAGAAGTGGTGTCCAGCGTAGTCACTGTACTGCGCAACAAGGAGCGTTGTGGTTTCTGCAACAGGGTAAGAACAGTCCTGCTATACCCCGCAGCTTCACAGAAACCCACTGTGGTTAAATATTGCAATGTGTAACTGACAACCGCTACTATTGGAAAACTTACTTTGCAAAAGAACTACAAGTCCCAAGATGCAATGCGCAGACATGCCCAGTGGGCGAGATTACAAACTTGTGACTTTGAGTTGCGCTATGCTATGTGTTGCACTTCAGCCAGATCACCTGTGACCAAGGGCGAGGACGCCCGAAACGCGTCAGGATTTTAAACTCTGGCAAAGAAATTTCTTTGCATCTGCCGATGTCAAGCAGGGCTGCCTGCAGGAATAAAGTATTACACAGCGTGTGTGGCCTCCAAGTCTGGTGCCTCGTCTTTTGTATTAATTGCGGCCGATCCAGGGTCGCGGCAGGCCCCCCCACGAAAGAAGTGGTGTCCAGCGTCGTCACTGTACAGCGCAACAAGGAGCGTTGTGGTTTCTGCAACAGGGTAAGAACAGTCCTGCTATACCCCGCAGCTTCACAGAAACCCACTGTGGTTAAATATTGCAATGTGTAACTGACAACCGCTACTATTGGAAAACTTACTTTGCAAAAGAACTACAAGTCCCAAGATGCAATGCGCAGACACGCCCAGTGGGCGAGACTACAATCTTGTGACTTTGAGTTGCGGTATGCTATGTGTTGCACTTCAGCCAGATCACCTGTGACCAAGGGCGAGGACGCCCGAAACGCGTCAGGATTTTAAACTCTGGCAAAGAAATTTCTGTGCATCTGCCGATGTCAAGCAGGGCTGCCTGCAGGAATAAAGTATTACACAGCGTGTGTGGCCTCCAAGTCTGGTGCCTCGTCTTTTGTATCAATTGCGGCCGATCCAGAGTAGCGGCAGGCCCCCCCACGAAAGAAGTGGTGTCCAGCGTCGTCACTGTACAGCGCAACAAGGAGCGTTGTGGTTTCTGCAACAGGGTAAGAACAGGCTTGCTATACCCCGCAGCTTCACAGAAACCCACTGTGGTTAAATATTGCAATGTGTAACTGACAACCGCTACTATTGGAAAACTTACCTTGCAAAAGAACTACAAGTCCCAAGATGCAATGCGGAGACACGCCCAGTGGGCGAGACTACAAACTTGTGACTTTGAGTTGCGGTATGCTATGTGTTGCACTTCAGCCAGATCACCTGTGACCAAGGGCGAGGACGCCCGAAACGCGCCAGGATTTTAAACTCTGGCAAAGAAATTTCTGTGCATCTGCCGATGTCAAGCAGGGCTGCCTGCAGGAATAAAGTATTACACAGCGTGTGTGGCCTCCAAGTCTGGTGCCTCGTCTTTTGTATTAATTGCGGCCGATCCAGGATTGCGGCAGGCCCCCCCACGAAAGAAGTGGTGTCCAGCGTAGTCACTGTACTGCGCAACAAGGAGCGTTGTGGTTTCTGCAACAGGGTAAGAACAGTCCTGCTATACCCCGCAGCTTCACAGAAACCCACTGTGGTTAAATATTGCAATGTGTAACTGACAACCGCTACTATTGGAAAACTTACTTTGCAAAAGAACTACAAGTCCCAAGATGCAATGCGCAGACATGCCCAGTGGGCGAGATTACAAACTTGTGACTTTGAGTTGCGCTATGCTATGTGTTGCACTTCAGCCAGATCACCTGTGACCAAGGGCGAGGACGCCCGAAACGCGTCAGGATTTTAAACTCTGGCAAAGAAATTTCTTTGCATCTGCCGATGTCAAGCAGGGCTGCCTGCAGGAATAAAGTATTACAC
Source organism: Triturus cristatus (assembly GCF_964204655.1). Lineage (NCBI taxonomy): Eukaryota > Metazoa > Chordata > Amphibia > Caudata > Salamandridae > Triturus > Triturus cristatus. The sequence goes on along the minus strand of NC_140587.1, from coordinate 884,289,550 downwards.
AGCGTGTGTGGCCTCCAAGTCTGGTGCCTCGTCTTTTGTATTAATTGCGGCCGATCCAGGGTCGCGGCAGGCCCCCCCACGAAAGAAGTGGTGTCCAGCGTCGTCACTGTACAGCGCAACAAGGAGCGTTGTGGTTTCTGCAACAGGGTAAGAACAGTCCTGCTATCCCCCGCAGCTTCACAGAAACCCACTGTGGTTAAATATTGCAATGTGTAACTGACAACCGCTACTATTGGAAAACTTACTTTGCAAAGAACTACAAGTCCCAAGATGCAATGCGCAGACACGCCCAGTGGGCGAGACTACAAACTTGTGACTTTGAGTTGCGGTATGCTATGTGTTGCACTTCAGCCAGATCACCTGTGACCAAGGGCGAGGACGCCCGAAATGCGTCAGGATTTTAAACTCTAGCAAAGAAATTTCTTTGCATCTGCCGATGTCAAGCAGGGCTGCCTGCAGGAATAAAGTATTACACAGCGTGTGTGGCCTCCAAGTCTGGTGCCTCGTCTTTTGTATTAATTGCGGCCGATCCAGGGTCGCGGCAGGCCCCCCCACGAAAGAAGTGGTGTCCAGCGTCGTCACTGTACAGCGCAACAAGGAGCGTTGTGGTTTCTGCAACAGGGTAAGAACAGTCCTGCTATACCCCGCAGCTTCACAGAAACCCACTGTGGTTAAATATTGCAATGTGTAACTGACAACCGCTACTATTGGAAAACTTACTTTGCAAAAGAACTACAAGTCCCAAGATGCAATGCGCAGACAAGCCCAGTGGGCGAGACTACAAACTTGTGAGTTTGAGTTGCGGTATGCTATGTGTTGCACTTCAGCCAGATCACCTGTGACCAAGGGCGAGGACGCCCGAAACGCGTCAGGATTTTAAACTCTGGCAAAGAAATTTCTGTGCATCTGCCGATGTCAAGCAGGGCTGCCTGCAGGAATAAAGTATTACACAGCGTGTGTGGCCTCCAAGTCTGGTGCCTCGTCTTTTGTATCAATTGCGGCCGATCCAGGGTAGCGGCAGGCCCCCCCACGAAAGAAGTGGTGTCCAGCGTCGTCACTGTACAGCGCAACAAGGAGCGTTGTGGTTTCTGCAACAGGGTAAGAACAGGCTTGCTATACCCCGCAGCTTCACAGAAACCCACTGTGGTTAAATATTGCAATGTGTAACTGACAACCGCTACTATTGGAAAACTTACCTTGCAAAAGAACTACAAGTCCCAAGATGCAATGCGGAGACACGCCCAGTGGGCGAGACTACAAACTTGTGACTTTGAGTTGCGGTATGCTATGTGTTGCACTTCAGCCAGATCACCTGTGACCAAGGGCGAGGACGCCCGAAACGCGTCAGGATTTTAAACTCTGGCAAAGAAATTTCTGTGCATCTGCCGATGTCAAGCAGGGCTGCCTGCAGGAATAAAGTATTACACAGCGTGTGTGGCCTCCAAGTCTGGTGCCTCGTCTTTTGTATTAATTGCGGCCGATCCAGGATCGCGGCAGGCCCCCCCACGAAAGAAGTGGTGTCCAGCGTAGTCACTGTACTGCGCAACAAGGAGCGTTGTGGTTTCTGCAACAGGGTAAGAACAGTCCTGCTATACCCCGCAGCTTCACAGAAACCCACTGTGGTTAAATATTGCAATGTGTAACTGACAACCGCTACTATTGGAAAACTTACTTTGCAAAAGAACTACAAGTCCCAAGATGCAATGCGCAGACATGCCCAGTGGGCGAGATTACAAACTTGTGACTTTGAGTTGCGCTATGCTATGTGTTGCACTTCAGCCAGATCACCTGTGACCAAGGGCGAGGACGCCCGAAACGCGTCAGGATTTTAAACTCTGGCAAAGAAATTTCTTTGCATCTGCCGATGTCAAGCAGGGCTGCCTGCAGGAATAAAGTATTACACAGCGTGTGTGGCCTCCAAGTCTGGTGCCTCGTCTTTTGTATTAATTGCGGCCGATCCAGGGTCGCGGCAGGCCCCCCCACGAAAGAAGTGGTGTCCAGCGTCGTCACTGTACAGCGCAACAAGGAGCGTTGTGGTTTCTGCAACAGGGTAAGAACAGTCCTGCTATCCCCCGCAGCTTCACAGAAACCCACTGTGGTTAAATATTGCAATGTGTAACTGACAACCGCTACTATTGGAAAACTTACTTTGCAAAAGAACTACAAGTCCCAAGATGCAATGCGCAGACACGCCCAGTGGGAGAGACTACAAACTTGTGACTTTGAGTTGCGGTATGCTATGTGTTGCACTTCAGCCAGATCACCTGTGACCAAGGGCGAGGACGCCCGAAACGCGTCAGGATTTTAAACTCTGGCAAAGAAATTTCTGTGCATCTGCCGATGTCAAGCAGGGCTGCCTGCAGGAATAAAGTATTACACAGCGTGTGTGGCCTCCAAGTCTGTTGCCTCGTCTTTTGTATTAATTGCGGCCGATCCAGGGTCGCGGCAGGCCCCCCCACGAAAGAAGTGGTGTCCAGCGTCGTCACTGTACAGCGCAACAAGGAGCGTTGTGGTTTCTGCAACAGGGTAAGAACAGTCCTGCTATACCCCGCAGCTTCACAGAAACCCACTGTGGTTAAATATTGCAATGTGTAACTGACAACCGCTACTATTGGAAAACTTACTTTGCAAAAGAACTACAAGTCCCAAGATGCAATGCGCAGACACGCCCAGTGGGCGAGACTACAAACTTGTGAGTTTGAGTTGCGGTATGCTATGTGTTGCACTTCAGCCAGATCACCTGTGACCAAGGGCGAGGACGCCCGAAACGCGTCAGGATTTTAAACTCTGGCAAAGAAATTTCTGTGCATCTGCCGATGTCAAGCAGGGCTGCCTGCAGGAATAAAGTATTACACAGCGTGTGTGGCCTCCAAGTCTGGTGCCTCGTCTTTTGTATTAATTGCGGCCGATCCAGGGTCGCGGCAGGCCCCCCCACGAAAGAAGTGGTGTCCAGCGTCGTCACTGTACAGCACAACAAGGAGCGTTGTGGTTTCTGCAACAGGGTAAGAACAGTCCTGCTATACCCCGCAGCTTCACAGAAACCCACTGTGGTTAAATATTGCAATGTGTAACTGACAACCACTACTATTGGAAAACTTACTTTGCAAAAGAACTACAAGTCCCAAGATGCAATGCGCAGACACGCCCAGTGGGCGAGACTACAAACTTGTGACTTTGAGTTGCGGTATGCTATGTGTTGCACTTCAGCCAGATCACCTGTGACCAAGGGCGAGGACGCCCGAAACGCGTCAGGATTTTAAACTCTGGCAAAGAAATTTCTTTGCATCTGCCGATGTCAAGCAGGGCTGCCTGCAGGAATAAAGTATTACACAGCGTGTGTGGCCTCCAAGTCTGGTGCCTCGTCTTTTGTATTAATTGCGGCCGATCCAGGGTCGCGGCAGGCCCCCCCACGAAAGAAGTGGTGTCCAGCGTCGTCACTGTACAGCGCAACAAGGAGCGTTGTGGTTTCTGCAACAGGGTAAGAACAGTCCTGCTATACCCCGCAGCTTCACAGAAACCCACTGTGGTTAAATATTGCAATGTGTAACTGACAACCGCTACTATTGGAAAACTTACTTTGCAAAAGAACTACAAGTCCCAAGATGCAATGCGCAGACACGCCCAGTGGGCGAGACTACAAACTTGTGACTTTGAGTTGCGGTATGCTATGTGTTGCACTTCAGCCAGATCACCTGTGACCAAGGGCGAGGACGCCCGAAACGCGTCAGGATTTTAAACTCTGGCAAAGAAATTTCTGTGCATCTGCCGATGTCAAGCAGGGCTGCCTGCAGGAATAAAGTATTACACAGCGTGTGTGGCCTCCAAGTCTGGTGCCTCGTCTTTTGTATTAATTGCGGCCGATCCAGGGTAGCGGCAGGCCCCCCCACGAAAGAAGTGGTGTCCAGCGTCGTCACTGTACAGCGCAACAAGGAGCGTTGTGGTTTCTGCAACAGGGTAAGAACAGTCCTGCTATACCCCGCAGCTTCACAGAAAACCACTGTGGTTAAATATTGCAATGTGTAACTGACAACCGCTACTATTGGAAAACTTACTTTGCAAAAGAACTACAAGTCCCAAGATGCAATGCGCAGACACGCCCAGTGGGCGAGACTACAAACTTGTGACTTTGAGTTGCGGTATGCTATGTGTTGCACTTCAGCCAGATCACCTGTGACCAAGGGCGAGGACGCCCGAAACGCGTCAGGATTTTAATCTCTGGCAAAGAAATTTCTGTGCATCTGCCGATGTCAAGCAGGGCTGCCTGCAGGAATAAAGTATTACACAGCGTGTGTGGCCTCCAAGTCTGGTGCCTCGTCTTTTGTATTAATTGCGGCCGATCCAGGGTCGCGGCAGGCCCCCCCACGAAAGAAGTGGTGTCCAGCGTCGTCACTGTACAGCGCAACAAGGAGCGTTGTGTATTCTGCAACAGGGTAAGAACAGTCCTGCTATACCCCGCAGCTTCACAGAAACCCACTGTGGTTAAATATTGCAATGTGTAACTGACAACCGCTACTATTGGAAAACTTACTTTGCAAAAGAACTACAAGTCCCAAGATGCAATGCGCAGACACGCCCAGTGGGCGAGACTACAAACTTGTGACTTTGAGTTGCGGTATGCTATGTGTTGCACTTCAGCCAGATCACCTGTGACCAAGGGCGAGGACGCCCGAAACGTGTCAGGATTTTAAACTCTGGCAAATAAATTTCTGTGCATCTGCCGATGTCAAGCAGGGCTGCCTGCAGGAATAAAGTATTACACAGCATGTGTGGCCTCCAAGTCTGGTGCCTCGTCTTTTGTATTAATTGCGGCCGATCCAGGGTCGCGGCAGGCCCCCCCACGAAAGAAGTGGTGTCCAGCGTCGTCACTGTACAGCGCAACAAGGAGCGTTGTGGTTTCTGCAACAGGGTAAGAACAGTCCTGCTATACGCCGCAGCTTCACAGAAACCCACCGTGGTTAAATATTGCAATGTGTAACTGACAACCGCTACTATTGGAAAACGTACTTTGCAAAAGAACTACAAGTCCCAAGATGCAATGCGCAGACACGCTCAGTGGGCGAGACTACAAACTTGTGACTTTGAGTTGCGGTATGCTATGTGTTGCACTTCAGCCAGATCACCTGTGACCAAGGGCGAGGACGCCCGAAACGTGTCAGGATTTTAAACTCTGGCAAAGAAATTTCTGTGCATCTGCCGATGTCAAGCAGGGCTGCCTGCAGGAATAAAGTATTACACAGCGTGTGTGGCCTCCAAGTCTGGTGCCTCGTCTTTTGTATTAATTGCGGCCGATCCAGGGTCGTGGCAGGCCCCCCCACGAAAGAAGTGGTGTCCAGCGTCGTCACTGTACAGCGCAACAAGGAGCGTTGTGGTTTCTGCAACAGGGTAAGAACAGTCCTGCTATACGCCGCAGCTTCACAGAAACCCACTGTGGTTAAATATTGCAATGTGTAACTGACAACCGCTACTATTGGAAAACTTACTTTGCAAAAGAACTACAAGTCCCAAGATGCAATGCGCAGACACGCCCAGTGGGCGAGACTACAAACTAGTGACTTTGAGTTGCGGTATGCTATGTGTTGCACTTCAGCCAGATCACCTGTGACCAAGGGCGAGGACGCCCGAAACGCGTCAGGATTTTAAACTCTGGCAAATAAATTTCTGTGCATCTGCCGATGTCAAGCAGGGCTGCCTGCAGGAATAAAGTATTACACAGCGTGTGTGGCCTCCAAGTCTGGTGCCTCGTCTTTTGTATTAATTGCGGCCGATCCAGGGTCGCGGCAGGCCCCCCCACGAAAGAAGTGGTGTCCAGCGTCGTCACTGTACAGCGCAACAAGGAGCGTTGTGGTTTCTGCAACAGGGTAAGAACAGTCCTGCTATACGCCGCAGCTTCACAGAAACCCACCGTGGTTAAATATTGCAATGTGTAACTGACAACCGCTACTATTGGAAAACGTACTTTGCAAAAGAACTACAAGTCCCAAGATGCAATGCGCAGACACTCTCAGTGGGCGAGACTACAAACTTGTGACTTTGAGTTGCGGTATGCTATGTGTTGCACTTCAGCCAGATCACCTGTGACCAAGGGCGAGGACGCCCGAAACGTGTCAGGATTTTAAACTCTGGCAAAGAAATTTCTGTGCATCTGCCGATGTCAAGCAGGGCTGCCTGCAGGAATAAAGTATTACACAGCGTGTGTGGCCTCCAAGTCTGGTGCCTCGTCTTTTGTATTAATTGCGGCCGATCCAGGGTCGTGGCAGGCCCCCCCACGAAAGAAGTGGTGTCCAGCGTCGTCACTGTACAGCGCAACAAGGAGCGTTGTGGTTTCTGCAACAGGGTAAGAACAGTCCTGCTATACGCCGCAGCTTCACAGAAACCCACTGTGGTTAAATATTGCAATGTGTAACTGACAACCGCTACTATTGGAAAACTTACTTTGCAAAAGAACTACAAGTCCCAAGATGCAATGCGCAGACACGCCCAGTGGGCGAGACTACAAACTAGTGACTTTGAGTTGCGGTATGCTATGTGTTGCACTTCAGCCAGATCACCTGTGACCAAGGGCGAGGACGCCCGAAACGCGTCAGGATTTTAAACTCTGGCAAAGAAATTTCTGTGCATCTGCCGATGTCAAGCAGGGCTGCCTGCAGGAATAAAGTATTACACAGCGTGTGTGGCCTCCAAGTCTGGTGCCTCGTCTTTTGTATTAATTGCGGCCGATCCAGGGTCGCGGCAGGCCCCCCCACGAAAGAAGTGGTGTCCAGCGTCGTCACTGTACAGCGCAACAAGGAGCGTTGTGGTTTCTGCAACAGGGTAAGAACAGTCCTGCTATACCCCGCAGCTTCACAAAAACCCACTGTGGTTAAATATTGCAATGTGTAACTGACAACCGCTACTATTGGAAAACTTACTTTGCAAAAGAACTACAAGTCCCAAGATGCAATGCGCAGACACGCCCAGTGGGCGAGACTACAAACTTGTGACTTTGAGTTGCGGTATGCTATGTGTTACACTTCAGCCAGATCACCTGTGACCAAGGGCGAGGACGCCCGAAACGCGTCAGGATTTTAAACTCTGGCAAAGAAATTTCTATGCATCTGCCGATGTCAAGCAGGGCTGCCTGCAGGAATAAAGTATTACACAGCGTGTTTGGCCTCCAAGTCTGGTGCCTCGTCTTTTGTATTAATTGCAGCCGATCCAGGGTCGTGGCAGGCCCACCCACGAAAGAAGTGGTGTCCAGCGTCGTCACTGTACAGCGCAACAAGGAGCGTTGTGGTTTCTGCAACAGGGTAAGAACAGTCCTGCTATACCCCGCAGCTTCACAGAAACCCACGGTGGTTAAATATTGCAATGTGTAACTGACAACCGCTACTATTGGAAAACTTACTTTGCAAAAAGAACTACAAGTCCCAAGATGCAATGCGCAGACACGCCCAGTGGGCGAGACTACAAACTTGTGACTTTGAGTTGCGGTATGCTATGTGTTGCACTTCAGCCAGATCACCTGTGACCAAGGGCGAGGACGCCCGAAACGCGTCAGGATTTTAAACTCTGGCAAAGAAATTTCTGTGCATCTGCCGATGTCAAGCAGGGCTGCCTGCAGGAATAAAGTATTACACAGCGTGTGTGGCCTCCAAGTCTGGTGCCTCGTCTTTTGTATTAATTGCGGCCGATCCAGGGTCGCGGCAGGCCCCCCCACGAAAGAAGTGGTGTCCAGCGTCGTCACTGTACAGCGCAACAAGGAGCGTTGTGGTTTCTGCAACAGGGTAAGAACAGTCCTGCTATACCCTGCAGCTTCACAGAAACCCACTGTGGTTAAATATTGCAATGTGTAACTGACAACCGCTACTATTGGAAAACTTACTTTGCAAAAGAACTACAAGTCCCAAGATGCAATGCGCAGACACGCCCAGTGGGCGAGACTACAAACTTGTGACTTTGAGTTGCGGTATGCTATGTGTTGCACTTCAGCCAGATCACCTGTGACCAAGGGCGAGGACGCCCGAAACGCGTCAGGATTTTAAACTCTGGCAAAGAAATTTCTGTGCATCTGCCGATGTCAAGCAGGGCTGCCTGCAGGAATAAAGTATTACACAGCGTGTGTGGCCTCCAAGTCTGGTGCCTCGTCTTTTGTATTAATTGCGGCCGATCCAGGGTCGCGGCAGGCCCCCCCACGAAAGAAGTGGTGTCCAGCGTCGTCACTGTACAGCGCAACAAGGAGCTTTGTGGTTTCTGCAACAGGGTAAGAACAGTCCTGCTATACCCTGCAGCTTCACAGAAACCCCCTGTGGTTAAATATTGCAATGTGTAACTGACAACCGCTACTATTGGAAAACTTACTTTGCAAAAGAACTACAAGTCTCAAGATGCAATGCGCAGACACGCCCAGTGGGCGAGACTACAAACTTGTGACTTTGAGTTGCGGTATGCTATGTGTTGCACTTCAGCCAGATCACCTGTGACCAAGGGCGAGGACGCCCGAAACGCGTCAGGATTTTAAACTCTGGCAAAGAAATTTCTGTGCATCTGCCGATGTCAAGCAGGGCTGCCTGCAGGAATAAAGTATTACACAGCGTGTGTGGCCTCCAAGTCTGGTGCCTCGTCTTTTGTATTAATTGCGGCCGATCCAGGGTCGCGGCAGGCCCCCCCACGAAAGAAGTGGTGTCCTGCGTCGTCACTGTACAGCGCAACAAGGAGCGTTGTGGTTTCTGCAACAGGGTAAGAACAGTCCTGCTATACGCCGCAGCTTCACAGAAACCCACTGTGGTTAAATATTGCAATGTGTAACTGACAACCGCTACTATTGGAAAACTTACTTTGCAAAAGAACTACAAGTCCCAAGATGCAATGCGCAGACACGCCCAGTGGGCGAGACTACAAACTAGTGACTTTGAGTTGCGGTATGCTATGTGTTGCACTTCAGCCAGATCACCTGTGACCAAGGGCGAGGACGCCCGAAACGCGTCAGGATTTTAAACTCTGGCAAAGAAATTTCTATGCATCTGCCGATGTCAAGCAGGGCTGCCTGCAGGAATAAAGTATTACACAGCGTGTTTGGCCTCCAAGTCTGGTGCCTCGTCTTTTGTATTAATTGCAGCCGATCCAGGGTCGTGGCAGGCCCACCCACGAAAGAAGTGGTGTCCAGCGTCGTCACTGTACAGCGCAACAAGGAGCGTTGTGGTTTCTGCAACAGGGTAAGAACAGTCCTGCTATACCCCGCAGCTTCACAGAAACCCACGGTGGTTAAATATTGCAATGTGTAACTGACAACCGCTACTATTGGAAAACTTACTTTGCAAAAAGAACTACAAGTCCCAAGATGCAATGCGCAGACACGCCCAGTGGGCGAGACTACAAACTTGTGACTTTGAGTTGCGGTATGCTATGTGTTGCACTTCAGCCAGATCACCTGTGACCAAGGGCGAGGACGCCCGAAACGCGTCAGGATTTTAAACTCTGGCAAAGAAATTTCTGTGCATCTGCCGATGTCAAGCAGGGCTGCCTGCAGGAATAAAGTATTACACAGCGTGTGTGGCCTCCAAGTCTGGTGCCTCGTCTTTTGTATTAATTGCGGCCGATCCAGGGTCGCGGCAGGCCCCCCCACGAAAGAAGTGGTGTCCAGCGTCGTCACTGTACAGCGCAACAAGGAGCGTTGTGGTTTCTGCAACAGGGTAAGAACAGTCCTGCTATACCCTGCAGCTTCACAGAAACCCACTGTGGTTAAATATTGCAATGTGTAACTGACAACCGCTACTATTGGAAAACTTACTTTGCAAAAGAACTACAAGTCCCAAGATGCAATGCGCAGACACGCCCAGTGGGCGAGACTACAAACTTGTGACTTTGAGTTGCGGTATGCTATGTGTTGCACTTCAGCCAGATCACCTGTGACCAAGGGCGAGGACGCCCGAAACGCGTCAGGATTTTAAACTCTGGCAAAGAAATTTCTGTGCATCTGCCGATGTCAAGCAGGGCTGCCTGCAGGAATAAAGTATTACACAGCGTGTGTGGCCTCCAAGTCTGGTGCCTCGTCTTTTGTATTAATTGCGGCCGATCCAGGGTCGCGGCAGGCCCCCCCACGAAAGAAGTGGTGTCCAGCGTCGTCACTGTACAGCGCAACAAGGAGCTTTGTGGTTTCTGCAACAGGGTAAGAACAGTCCTGCTATACCCTGCAGCTTCACAGAAACCCCCTGTGGTTAAATATTGCAATGTGTAACTGACAACCGCTACTATTGGAAAACTTACTTTGCAAAAGAACTACAAGTCTCAAGATGCAATGCGCAGACACGCCCAGTGGGCGAGACTACAAACTTGTGACTTTGAGTTGCGGTATGCTATGTGTTGCACTTCAGCCAGATCACCTGTGACCAAGGGCGAGGACGCCCGAAACGCGTCAGGATTTTAAACTCTGGCAAAGAAATTTCTGTGCATCTGCCGATGTCAAGCAGGGCTGCCTGCAGGAATAAAGTATTACACAGCGTGTGTGGCCTCCAAGTCTGGTGCCTCGTCTTTTGTATTAATTGCGGCCGATCCAGGGTCGCGGCAGGCCCCCCCACGAAAGAAGTGGTGTCCTGCGTCGTCACTGTACAGCGCAACAAGGAGCGTTGTGGTTTCTGCAACAGGGTAAGAACAGTCCTGCTATACGCCGCAGCTTCACAGAAACCCACTGTGGTTAAATATTGCAATGTGTAACTGACAACCGCTACTATTGGAAAACTTACTTTGCAAAAGAACTACAAGTCCCAAGATGCAATGCGCAGACACGCCCAGTGGGCGAGACTACAAACTAGTGACTTTGAGTTGCGGTATGCTATGTGTTGCACTTCAGCCAGATCACCTGTGACCAAGGGCGAGGACGCCCGAAACGCGTCAGGATTTTAAACTCTGGCAAAGAAATTTCTGTGCATCTGCCGATGTCAAGCAGGGCTGCCTGCAGGAATAAAGTATTACACAGCGTGTGTGGCCTCCAAGTCTGGTGCCTCGTCTTTTGTATTAATTGCGGCCGATCCAGGGTCGCGGCAGGCCCCCCCACGAAAGAAGTGGTGTCCAGCGTCGTCATTGTACAGCGCAACAAGGAGCGTTGTGGTTTCTGCAACAGGGTAAGAACAGTCCTGCTATACCCCGCAGCTTCACAGAAACCCACTGTGGTTAAATATTGCAATGTGTAACTGACAACCGCTACTATTGGAAAACTTACTTTGCAAAAGAACTACAAGTCCCAAGATGCAATGCGCAGACACGCCCAGTGGGTGAGACTACAAACTTGTGACTTTGAGTTGCGGTATGCTATGTGTTGCACTTCAGCCAGATCACCTGTGACCAAGGGCGAGGACGCCCGAAACGCGTCAGGATTTTAAACTCTGGCAAAGAAATTTCTGTGCATCTGCCGATGTCAAGCAGGGCTGCCTGCAGGAATAAAGTATTACACAGCGTGTGTGGCCTCCAAGTCTGGTGCCTCGTCTTTTATATATATATATATATATATATATATATATATATATTACCTACTGGCGGTCGCCAGTAGGTAGTTATAGTTAGGACCCTGTTTCCATAGGAAAACCGCAACATTCTATTTTGAATAACTTTGGCGCCGGTCGACGAATCCTCGCGAAATTTTCAAAACTAATGGGGCGCTACGCTCCGCTCCTACCCTGAAAGTCTCGGGGGGATTCGTCAAGCGGGGGCTGAGATAAAAGGGGGGTCCCAAAACGCATTTTTCCCATGCATTTTTCCATAGGACCTTTAGACACAGCTACAGCCCGAACGGCTGAACAGAGTTCCTTGAAATTTGGCAGAGAGGTAGTCTACAGGTCAAGGAAGTGCCTTTTGTAGGTTTGGTGTAAATCTGTTCAGTAGATTCTGAGAAAATAGCCTTTAAATCAATATATATATCTGAGCCAGCTTACGGTGCGCTTACGGTGCGCTTACCGTACGCGTACGGTGACGTGCGCGAGCGCGATTCTGATTGGCTGTTAGATCTTAGCAAACATTCGAATCGGTCGAAACCAGGAAGCGGCGTCCGCCATTTTCATCTCGCACTCTGAGGGATTGGAAGAAAAACAAAGACCAAAAAAATATAAAGGGGCCATTTAGACAGCTCCCAACCACCTAGCCTTGATGAAGGTGTCCTCAAAGAACCCCCAAGGACAAAAATTCAATTTTAATTTTTTTCGAAAAATCGCCGATTACGCTTACCGTACGCGTACGGTAAAAAATATTTAAAAAAAAAATAAATATCCATATTCTCCACACCCCGTGTGCAAATGGTGCGCGAAGGGCACCATTTGTGCATGGCATATGTAATAACAATGTAACTTCAAAAAATCAAACATTACTTTTCACAACGAAGCGCAGAATATGACCTCCATGTACATGGCCCATCCAGCGTAACATGGGCACGCGGTGCGCGTAGCGCACCGCGTGCCCACCCTGCGTGCACGGCACTAACTGCGTAAAGTAGGCGCGCGGTGCGCGAAGTGCACCGCGTGCTCACTGTGTGCGCACGGTGCGCTTCGCGCACGGAACAGACTGCGTTAAGTGGGCGCGCACGCCACGAATGGCGTAAAGTAACTTAGCATTTAAAAAACCGTACAAATTCAGTGAAAAAACCATAGGTTTCACACACGTTATAGTTAGGAATTAGCATTTAAAAAACCTTGCAAATTCACTGAAAAAACCATAGGTTTCACACATGTTATAGTTAGCTGGACATTTTACTGATAAAAAACCAATGAAATTCCCCCGTTATAGTTAGTGCAGGCAACTATAACTCACGCGACCGCAATCCTCTGCTGATGCTAATACTGTATTTAGACACTTATTTGCCCATGTCTTCTTCCATTAAATTTTAGCTATACATATATTGCAAATATTTTTTTTTCATAAAGACACATATGTCATCAGCAGAGGATTGCGGTCGCGTGAGTTATAGTTGCCTGCACTAACTATAACGGGGGAATTTCATTGGTTTTTTATCAGTAAAATGTCCCGCTAACTATAACATGTGTGAAACCTATGGTTTTTTCAGTGAATATATATATATATATATATTCACTGAAAAAACCATGGGTTTAAATGTATGTTTGATTCTTTATTAGCATGAGTAACTATGTGTGTGAGTAACTCTATGGATGAGAGGCATTGTGTTACAGGATGTATAGGTGTATGAGTACATATGATGTGTGAGTAGACGAATGAGTGACTGTACAGGACTGTTGGTGAATAAGTGGATGTTTATGTGGATCTTAGAATTATTGAAGAGGTTGTTGTAATTGGTATTGGTATGTCCCTTTTTTTGAAAATTTCAGTCTCTATTTTTGAATGTGTGTATCAAAGGTTATATTAGGGTGAGAGGAGGTCTGCCACTTTATCACATGGATGATGTCATCAGTGATGTCATCAGTGATGTCATTTGAGATGTCATCAGTGATGTCATGAGTGATGTCACTGACCATGTCATGAGTGATGTAATATGTGACGTCATCAGCAGTGCATTGCGGGCGCGCGAGTTATAGTTAGCTTAACTAACTATAACGGGGAAATTTCATTGGTTTTTTACGAGTGAAATGTCCAGCTAACTATAACGTGTGTGAAACCTATGGTTTTTTCACTGAATTTGCAAGGTTTTTTAAATGCTAATTCCTAACTATAACGTGTGTGAAACCTATGGTTTTTTCACTGAATTTGCAAGGTTTTTTAAATGCTAATTCCTAACTATAACATGTGTGAAACCTATGGTTTTTTCAGTGAATTTGCAAGGTTTTTTAAATGCTAATTTCTAACTATAACGTGTGTGAAACCCATGGTTTTTTCAGTGAATTTGTATGGTTTTTTAACTGCTAATTCTTAGCTATAACATATGTGATTCCCACATTTTTTTTATTGATTTTTTATGATTTTTTTATTATAAATTCTTATATTAAATGTGTTTTTTTTTTAAAAAAACAAGGTTTTTTAAAACTTTTTATTCTCTTAAAACACTATGTTTTTTTTCAGAAAAATCTGCAAAATTTTTTTTTTTTTACCAAACAGGTAAGATATATTAGTATAACTTTGAAAATATTTATATGTTTTTTTAGTTTTTTTTTTTTAGTGCGCGTACGGTAAGCGTACGGTAAGCGTACAGTTTACGCAATGTCCGTAATTTATCTACTCTGTTTGCGTATAGTTACGCAATTTGCGTAGCCGCGCGTACTGTGCGTGGGCCGCGTAGGCGTGTACGCTACACGCGCACGTTACGCGGAAGTGTTGGGGAGTGACTGTTATGCGCATGCGCGCAAGCGCGTGTCTTTTTTACGCGCATGCGTACTTTTGCCGTAAGCGCACCGTAAGCGCACCGTAAGCGTAACGTACGCGCACGGTGGGTCATGTGATCATGAAACACAACTTTTGATTGGTTGAAACTACTTTCAGTTCTAGAACTCTCCTACACCACACCCATTCCCCTCATTTCTGCTTGTGATCCCTTAGGAGAAGGAGCTGGGTTGTCTTTGTGATACGATGGCAGAACAGCACTCTTCTGCTGAGAGTGAGGCTAGCAGCACTACCTTGAGGCAGAGAAGTAGGAAACAAAAGACCTCTTTCATATGGGAGTATTTTACTTTTCCAGAGAACAAGAAAAAGGTAAATGCACCCTTAGTGACTTGTAAGCTGTGTGGCCGTGTACTTTCAAGAGGGAATCCCAACAAGAAGTATTCCTTCGGGAATCATACCATGTTTAGACACCTTAAAGATGTACACAGAAGGACACATGCTCGACATACTGAAGGTAACCCTTCAGTAAGTCAACCAAGCACATCCTCAGCAGCTCAGCCTGGTCCATCATCTGCAGGGCCGAGTCCATCTTCGGCAGGTCAGGTGAGCCCTTCATCTGTGGTGGGAGCATCTCCTTTTTCTTCTCCTCTGGAAACAAACCATCGGTTTGTGAGGGTTGAAATACGGTGCGCCACTTGTCATGATCTAATTTGTCATAGGGAGACCAGTGTTTCCCTAGTGAACAATAAAATAGATCAGCACATTTGTCGTACCGACTAATATTCCCATTCTTTCTTTCCTCTGTCCCTGCATGAACACAACGGCTCTTGTAAGAGCCAACCTTACCTTTCAACTATTTTTTATATATGTTTTTAAAACTTTTTTTTGATTTTTTTTTTACCGTACGCGTACGGTGCGCGTAATTTTTTTTTTTTTTTTTTAAAAACACTAAAAATCAATTATCACATTACAAGGTCCTTGAGAGACTACAATGAAAAATTGAAAATGTGATTGTGGAGAAGTGGAAAAAAGGGACCATGAAATTTTTGACTTACCATACCCACTCAAAAAAATATTTATTAATTTAAATTTAATTTTAATTGCTTTAAAAATGGTTCTAGTTTTCGAAAATTTTCTATCTCAATGTGAAAAAAAAGAAAAAAGTATTAATATTTAATAAAACATTTTATAATACAGTACACATATTTACATATTTTTCAAAAAAAACAATTTGCCTTTTTTTTGCTGTTTTCAGAATATATTGCATTTCACTATAAATTGTGAAAGCAATTGCATTCATCATTTAACAGCGGGCAAAAAAAAAATTAACAATCTCAAAGATTGTTTTAAAAAAGCCCACAATCTCTTTTTTCATAAACATAACTTTATAGAAATGCATAATATTCTTAAAAAATATCATCTAATATCAATACTTATTTCTTTAAAATACCGTCTGACATTTTTGTTTCAGAAGTATAATCACAAAAATATATCTCAAATAACTCCACAATACATCTGGTTCCATTTCCTTTAGGCCAAATAGTAATTTTAAAATTCTTTTCTGATTAAATTTCCAATGGTAATCCAATAAAAATCTAAAGTTTAAATTGTACAGATCTCACCGATTGTCTGTAACATTTTGGTTTCCGAAAGAATAATTAATAATTAAATAAGTCCACAATAGAATTGTTTACCTTTCCGCATGGCCAAATAGTAATTTTAAAAATCTTTTTTGAATAAATTTCCAATGGCAATCCAATAACATTCCAAAATTTAAATTGTGCAGATGTTACCGATTTTGTCAAAATTTTTGGTTTTCCAAAGTTTCATTAAAAATTGTAAAAGTCCACATTACAATTGGTTACCTTTCCATTAGGCCAAATGATAATTTGTAAAATCATTTTTTTTGAAAATTCCAATGGTAATCCAATAAAATGGTAAAATTGTTTTGTACAGATGTTGCCAACTCTCTCTAAAATTTAGGTTTCAGGAAGATTAGATAGGAATTTGCTAAATCAAAAGGCAAACGTTGCTTAAAAATCAATTGGGAATCATTACACAGTGTCCAGCCTTTTTCACATTTAAGATAAACTGTGTAATGTCCAGAAGTTACAGTAGGTCCTTCATGGAAAATTATTGCAACTGTTACAAAAGTTTTTCCTGGAATTGCTGTCCTGTAAACTTCTTTATTAAAGTATCTAATTTTGAACCATCAGCTTTACAGCGTTGCATCATTAAAATTACATATTGCCCGTATTCCTTTAAAATTAACGTTGAAAACATGTCAGATTGACACTCACTGCATTCCATGCTATGATTAGCATCTTTAACTAATTTAGCAAAAGTGACTGTTTTACTTTCTGGCAATGTTAAATAAATAAACCTTTCAGAATCAACATTAGAGCCACATATATTGTAACAGTTTTCACAACTATGTTCCCATTTATAAGAGAGACCAAATAAATTTTCAATGGGAACCCCTTCTTCTTCCAGTAACTGAAGAAAAAACATCAAGAATTCCTGTGCGTCTTGCTGTACATTTTGAGAAAACTGTGTTCGTCCTGAACATACATCTAAAAGTTTTCTAATTTCAGTAGCACTTTCTATTTGAGTTTTATCATTACTCAGCTTTTGAAAAAGGAGACTCAACTCAGAACAGAATCTTTTTCCCTTATTTACTATTATCTGCTCTTGCACACTTTCCAGATAAAATGCAACATTCAGCACTACATTAGCGTAGCAGTTGACACCAGAGCTAATTTCAAAATGACATCCTACAACCTGTTCTTCATTTTCCTTTTTCTTTTTGCTTGCAATTACATCACTCCTCTTTTTTTTCCTCCTCTCTACATCTTCATTACAGACATTCTCATTTCTCCTTTTACGAGAAACTACACGTTTCTCCAACACAGGATACTGACCTAAATGAGGAGCATAGCTTCTTCTTAATCTATTATACTCCTTTACACAATTTGTATCAGCACTAACTTTTGAGTCATCAAAGTCTATCATGAATAAACCTGATAATGTTTTCACTCGTGACAAAGCAACATATGCCATACCTTCTTTGAACACAGTTGAACCAATGTTCACAAATGCACAATCTACAGTCAATCCTTGAGACTTGTGAATAGTTACAGCATATGCTAGAGAAAACGGAAACTGCTTCCTACGTACATATAAGTCTTTCACAAGCATGAAACGAACTGAACAACGACAAATGTCTTTAACTTCTTCTATCTGATCAAATTTTATTTTTAAACATTCAATTCCATCTTTTTTCTGATAATTAATAAAACCCACAACTCTTCCCATAGCTCCATTAACTAAACCTTTTTCAACATCCAAATTTCTCCTTAAAAATACTCTACAGTTCATGCAAACATATAGATTTTTTTCTAATCCAGCTGTTTTGGAAATGTTCTTCTCTAGTGAATCCAATTTATTTTTCAGTGTGCCTGTTAATGTGATAGTAATTCTTCCATCCTCAATTTTGTCCACTGCTTCCAATTTCCTGATATCTTCCTTTTCCAATTTCAAAAGCTCCTCATTGAATATTGAGCATTCACGTAGAGTTGGCATTAAGCAGATGACACTTTTCTTTTCTGCAATGTTCTTGTATATCTTCTCTGCAACTATTTCTTCCTTTGGAAATAAATTATGTAGCAACCGACTCTGTAATGCTTTTGTGCCTGCTTCAGTGAGTAGTCCAATCCTGATATCTTTCAGAATACTTCCATATTCTTCATCGTTTGCTTGCCTCATATTAGTAGTAAGTTCCTTGTACTCAAAGAAGGACCAAATATTTGCATTACCAATGCTTCCCAATGACTTCTTTGTGTCTTCATGTGTCACAGTATTAAACACTGGTTGTCCTTTAACTGGAGTAAGCTGTAGAAGATCCCCAAAAACTATGACATGTTTTCCACCAAATAACATGTCATAGTCTGTCCTTAGAATTTGCTGCATTCTTAAATGCACAAAGGCAAGCATTAAGTTTGATACCATGCTCACCTCATCAATAATGAGAACTTGCATCTTCTTCAATACTCTTGAAACTTCCAAGCATGCTTCTCCAGTTAGCTTGTTGTATTGTATTTTGTTCTCATGCTCCACTGGTAACATTAGCAAACGATGTAAGGTGATTCCTTTTATGTTATAGGCTGCTAACCCAGTTGGAGCAGTAACCACACAAGACAAAGTAGAATCCGTTTTTTGCTGTAGGTAGCTTCTGATGACTTTTATTAAGAAACTTTTTCCAGTTCCAGCTTGTCCACTTACATACATCCTGATTGGATGAAATGATGTGCATGAGCACTCTTTTTTTTCATGTTGAAATCCGTGATCAATTTTGCTTCTGATCTCTTCATAAATTTGTTGCTGCTCTTCATTCAGTTGTCTTTCCAAATTTTGTAAGTCTATAAATTCTTCTTGAGCTTGATTCATAGCCGTTTCCACTTCATTCATGGCTATTGATGCTTCATTTTCAACGATTGGTTGTCCTAGGGGATCTTGACTGAGTGTTCCTGAACTTTGGCTGTCCTGAGAACTGTCTCTAGCTACTTCTGCTGCAATTGTAGTTTCCTGTTCAATTTCTTCATTTAACATTTGCAGATAAGTTGAGAATGTACTGCATTGTATGCTGTCTTTGCAAGCATTAAAAGAATCTTCATAGCTTTGAAATTCTCCCAGTAGTTCATCCTCTGTACGCCATGGTTTAAACAGCTGTAAAAGAGCCAAGTAGTAAAATTCCTTTTTGTCAGTAGTGTCGCAACTCAGCTTCCTGTGATTTATCAAACTTCCTTTTGTTTGCTTCACCAAACATCCTTCCTCACCAATGACTTTATATTTTCCATTGTTGATGTCTTCTGCGGCTTTCCGTGAATAAATGTAGTTCTGCAGCACTTCATAGAGACACATGTTCTCCAGATGATGACTTCTCTTGGGATAATATGTGTCCAACATGTTTGATTTCAAAATATCTGTACTTTCTGGGTCATTCTCGGCCAAATATTCAATTTCTCCAACAGATTTCAGTACCCGATTTCTCATTGCTGCAAGGCCTAAACTTGCCCAAATTATTCTTCTTGATTTCGAGTAGAGACTTGCAGAAGATAACCTATCTGAACATTCGTAGGATCCAATTTCTCGATGCGATAACATCTTTAAACTGAAACTGTACAGCTTCTTACTGACAGTCTTCTCGTGAGAAATCTCTTCCCACATTTCTTTCAATTCAGTTTTTTCTGATTTAGTAATGTAAGACGTTACATATCGAGCAACAGCAATGGAATTGTCAGCTACATACTGTATATCCATGTTAGCATTCCACATGGATAAAATGACTGGGTTGTAGTCATTTATATTTTTTGATTCTTCTTTTCTTTTTAGGTTGTAGGTATTTTTAGGTGATTTTCTTGTGATAGTATGTCTCACAGATGACATAAAACTGTTTACTCTTCCATTTGAAAGAACAGGTCTAGGAAATCCAAATTGACATTTAGTGTAGTATTTATCTTTGCTCTTGTATTTCCGTCGACAGTATTTTCCACACCGATGACTTTGGAAACGTAAAACTTGCTCCTTTAACTTTTTCTCTTCTGTGCTTTTTGGTATAGCACATGTTGCATATTCTTCAATGTAAGATAGCACTGCTTCATCAGTATCTGTTCCAAACTTTGGGGCATCCTTGATCCACAACAGCATATGAATATGAGGAGCACCTTTTGCCTGGTACTCTTTTCTCCAAAAGAAATCCACTACTTCTCCTAGAGGTGTTTTTTTTTAATTACAGATGAAGGACATCATAGCCTCAAATCTATGATTGAAATATCTGCAAACATTAACCGGATCCAATGAGCACAGTTCTCCTGCTGTCTTGTATTCGATGTTTTTAATCTTTGAATTTGCCTCTCGTAG
The DNA here is from genome assembly GCF_964204655.1 of Triturus cristatus. NCBI lineage: Eukaryota > Metazoa > Chordata > Amphibia > Caudata > Salamandridae > Triturus > Triturus cristatus. Next base: position 884,269,381 of record NC_140587.1, on the reverse strand, counting down.
AAAATCCAGTAAATCATCCCAAGCGTACTCAGCACAGCTTAGGGTAAGGAACCATGTTGGTGTTCCTAAATTCCGTAACATGCATTTTAATTCACCATGGCGTCGGTACCAATATTCATTTGTCCCACGCTGACAAGCCATCAGATTGATCAGTTGTGTTTCCAAATGATCATCTCGGTGCTGCACTTTCTCCATAAAATCCTTAGCAGGCACATTTTGTAAATGTACTCCACTTTTTAAAATGTGATTTACTGCATAAGACAGTGCAGACAAGTCGCTTTCAAATAAAAGATGGAACAAATAAGGAATACTTTGTCGAAATCTGGGATCTTCAGCATATAGTCTTGTAGTCCGATACTCAGAAGCTGGAATCTGTTCTGGACGTTCATCGTATCGTCCTCCTTTTCCTTTAGGAAACAGCTGGGGAAAACATCGTGCTTCCAAGCTCTCCTCCCATACACTCACGGGAGTTCCTTTTGCTTTCTTCATCTGAAACAGATCAATATTGTCTCCCATAACTTCTTTTGAATGAAGAGGATGTATGCTAAAATGTTCATAAATTTCTTCTTCCTTTGACTTGTCCACTTTTTCAATTTGTCCAGTTGGTGTTTCTGTGTCTTCTTGCAAATCTTCTTCTTCTTCTTCTTCTATATAAATTGATTCATACCATTTGTTATTCCTTTTCAAATACAAATTTGCTCTTTGTACTTTCCGTACATCTACCAGCTCCTGCCAAATCTTCTTATTCTTTGTAGGTACACCATTAACCAGAATAACTAATGGTTCAGTTTCCAAAGTATCTGCATGAATAGTTTCCATATTTTTTTTCAAATCCAAGGGCAAATACACCACTCTACCTTTTAAACCTCTCAGTAAATCTGAAGGAGGTAATTTACCAGTTTTGGGCTCCATACGTACTATAGTCTGGAACGGATGAACACATTGAATAAGTATAGACTCATAAGTATTTAATTCAGAAAGTTAGGCAGGAATAACATCCAATTCTAAATTATTATGTACAGCTCTGGTCGGCATTCTATTTTCTTCTAATTTGTTGTAACAGTATTTACAAATACGCTGAACTTCACCCAATTCAAAACAGTTTTCAAGAAATATATATGTGGCAAAATCCTTCCACTTATAATTATCTTCATTTTCACTTTTTCTATAGAGATCAACATACCTGGTTTGTTTTCTATAATGAGTTCTGCGGCAACAAATACAAGTAATATTTGGTCTTTCATTAGAGATTTTTTCAAATTTTGTTATGTGATCATTAAATGTCTTACTTACAAATGGTTCTACATTCTCTTCCACTTCTTCCTCATTTACTGTGTCCTTTTCTGCACTGTTTTGTTCAGGACCAAAGTAACAAAACTGAATTTCATCAACAACCTTCTCTACATCTGATACTGACCCACGGAACAGAGCCCTATTCAATTCATCTAACTTTAGTGCTGGACTTTTAGCAAAACACAACCGTCTCACAAACTTTCTCATTTCAGTATGATGAACAGCCAGCATCCTAAAATGATGGAAAACACTATTACACACTTTTCTAGATAGACAAGCCAGAGAATGACCCTGCAAACCAGTATTCTCTCTCACTCTGCATGGATCTAGACTTTGAAGCACCTTAATCTTCTGTTTTACACTTTTTTTACTATATTCTCTTAGAAACTCACGAAATTTATCAATAGATTCCTGACGCACAGTGCAAATACTACTACAATTCCAAGTGTACACTGGGGCTTTAGGACGTCTCCCCATAGCCACATCCGCCATCACTTGTACCTTCCATCCTCAATTTTGTCCACTGCTTCCAATTTCCTGATATCTTCCTTTTCCAATTTCAAAAGCTCCTCATTGAATATTGAGCATTCACGTAGAGTTGGCATTAAGCAGATGACACTTTTCTTTTCTGCAATGTTCTTGTATATCTTCTCTGCAACTATTTCTTCCTTTGGAAATAAATTATGTAGCAACCGACTCTGTAATGCTTTTGTGCCTGCCTCAGTGAGTAGTCCAATCCTGATATCTTTCAGAATACTTCCATATTCTTCATCGTTTGCTTGCCTCATATTAGTAGTAAGTTCCTTGTACTCAAAGAAGGACCAAATATTTGCATTACCAATGCTTCCCAATGACTTCTTTGTGTCTTCATGTGTCACAGTATTAAACACTGGTTGTCCTTTAACTGGAGTAAGCTGTAGAAGATCCCCAAAAACTATGACATGTTTTCCACCAAATAACACGTCATAGTCCGTCCTTAGAATTTGCTGCATTCTTAAATGCACAAAGGCAAGCATTAAGTTTGATACCATGCTCACCTCATCAATAATGAGAACTTGCATCTTCTTCAATACTCTTGAAACTTCCAAGCATGCTTCTCCAGTTAGCTTGTTGTATTGTATTTTGTTCTCATGCTCCACTGGTAACATTAGCAAACGATGTAAGGTGATTCCTTTTATGTTATAGGCTGCTAACCCAGTTGGAGCAGTAACCACACAAGACAAAGTAGAATCCGTTTTTTGCTGTAGGTAGCTTCTGATGACTTTTATTAAGAAACTTTTTCCAGTTCCAGCTTGTCCACTTACATACATCCTGATTGGATGAAATGATGTGCATGAGCACTCTTTTTTTTCATGTTGAAATCCGTGATCAATTTTGCTTCTGATCTCTTCATAAATTTGTTGCTGCTCTTCATTCAGTTGTCTTTCCAAATTTTGTAAGTCTATAAATTCTTCTTGAGCTTGATTCATAGCCGTTTCCACTTCATTCATGGCTATTGATGCTTCATTTTCAACGATTGGTTGTCCTAGGGGATCTTGACTGAGTGTTCCTGAACTTTGGCTGTCCTGAGAACTGTCTCTAGCTACTTCTGCTGCAATTGTAGTTTCCTGTTCAATTTCTTCATTTAACATTTGCAGATAAGTTGAGAATGTACTGCATTGTATGCTGTCTTTGCAAGCATTAAAAGAATCTTCATAGCTTTGAAATTCTCCCAGTAGTTCATCCTCTGTACGCCATGGTTTAAACAGCTGTAAAAGAGCCAAGTAGTAAAATTCCTTTTTGTCAGTAGTGTCGCAACTCAGCTTCCTTTCTTATTCTTTGTAGGTACACCATTAACCAGAATAACTAATGGTTCAGTTTCCAAAGTATCTGCATGAATAGTTTCCATATTTTTTTTCAAATCCAAGGGCAAATACACCACTCTACCTTTTAAACCTCTCAGTAAATCTGAAGGAGGTAATTTACCAGTTTTGGGCTCCATACGTACTATAGTCTGGAACGGATGAACACATTGAATAAGTATAGACTCATAAGTATTTAATTCAGAAAGTTAGGCAGGAATAACATCCAATTCTAAATTATTATGTACAGCTCTGGTCGGCATTCTATTTTCTTCTAATTTGTTGTAACAGTATTTACAAATACGCTGAACTTCACCCAATTCAAAACAGTTTTCAAGAAATATATATGTGGCAAAATCCTTCCACTTATAATTATCTTCATTTTCACTTTTTCTATAGAGATCAACATACCTGGTTTGTTTTCTATAATGAGTTCTGCGGCAACAAATACAAGTAATATTTGGTCTTTCATTAGAGATTTTTTCAAATTTTGTTATGTGATCATTAAATGTCTTACTTACAAATGGTTCTACATTCTCTTCCACTTCTTCCTCATTTACTGTGTCCTTTTCTGCACTGTTTTGTTCAGGACCAAAGTAACAAAACTGAATTTCATCAACAACCTTCTCTACATCTGATACTGACCCTTGGAACAGAGCCCTATTCAATTCAATTCTCTTGGAACCATTATCTCCTTCTCCATTATGCAACCATTTTTCACTTCGTAAGCACGACCTCTGGTGTCAACTGCATGCAGCAAACTATTACTTTGAAAATAGCTCTCTTCATTAAAAAAAGGTTCACTACTTGAACTATGCATCCATTTTCCTAAAAACACTTTACAAAAGTTTGTTCTGTTCACTACTCTTTTCCTTTTGCTTTGTGATTTCAGTACATTAACCATTTTATCTAATGTACGCATCCTATTCAAAATTAAAATGAATAGTTTCCTTTTTAATTCTAATGCCTTTGCTGCAATGGCTTCAATTTCTTTTTTTCTCTTGTAAATTTTTGCCTTTTGCTTATATTTCTTCACATCCTTTATCAAATTGGACATAACTCTTCTCTGAAACATTTTTCTACGTATCTCTTTAAACGCTGTTTTTCTGTTTAAGTTAATCTTTATATTTACAGAAGGTATATTTGCATTAACTAAATTCTCAATTTTTTCCTGTCCTTTTCTATTGAAAACATTCTTTCCAGTACAGACATTTTGTACATTTTTCCTTTTTTTGAATATGTTCTTTAAAAAATCTTTTGTCTGCTTACCAGAAGATTTTTTCTTTTTCCCAACATGAGCATCTCCAACTAACTTAGGTCCTCCAGTTGTCTTCAAATATAGGTTTTTTTTGTGGTCTTTCTTTAGTCTGGATTTTGTAGGCATCTTAAATTTTGTTCACTGCTCTTCAGCAATACCTGAAAAAAACTAAAAATAAATTCCTTTATTTTATTTAAATATATTACTACATTTTTTATGTTCTTTAGAAATCTTAAAATACTATAAACCCCTTTCCTATAAATGAAAATCACAATAACACCTTCACAAATTAAATATCTAAAAATAATTCCTGTGTGCACACAAAGTCATGCTTTGAAATTAGACAGAAAACGAAATTTCTTTGCCAATTGCAAAGCATACTTTCTACTCTTTTTTTTGGCAAGTGATAACTACTTTTACAGACTGACACATTTTGAATCCACTTTTCAGATTCTTAAAAAAGCACATGTCCAAACTGCTTTTTCAGACCAGCACCATGTGTAACCTGGGTGACTGACTACACTCCAGCAAGGGCAACCAGCCTTAGTGATGCTGAATGTATTTGCATTACTGACTGAAACCTCAAACCCCACTCGGTTGTAAATACTATGCATGATTCCAGAGGATAAGCAGCTGGGTGTGTGCTAAGAGTCTGCTTCTACACAAAAAAAATGGCTCCCCCTTTCCATCTAATGCAAATGTGAAATCTCCAGAGCAATATGCAATAAATCTCTGCCTGTAATTCCTCTTTGCACACAGAGTCATGTTTTCATATTAGTCACAAAACGAAATTTCTTTGCCAATTTGAAAGCACACTTACTTTTCTTTTCTTTGGCAAGTGATAAACACTTTTACAGACTGACACATTTTGAATCCACTTTTTAGATTCTTAAAAAAGCACATGTCCAAACTGCTTTTTGAGACCAGCAACATGTGTAACCTGGGTGACTGACTACACTCCAGCAAGGGCAACCAGCCTTAGTGATGTTGAATGTATTTGCATTACTGACTGAAACCTCAAACCCCACTCGGTTGTGAATACTGTGCATGATTCCACAGGATAAGCAGCTGGGTGTGTGGTATGAGTCTGCTTCTGCACAAAAAAATGGCTCCCCCTCTCCATCTAATGCAACTGTGAAATCACCAGAGCAATACGCAATAAATCTCTGCCTGTAATTCCTCTTTGCACACAGAGTCATGTTTTCACATTAGTCACAAAACGAAATTTCTTTGCCAATTTGAAATCACACTTAGTTTTCATTTTTTTGGCAAGTGATAAACACTTTTACAGACTGACACATCTTGAATCCACTTTTCAGATTCTGAAAACAGCACATGTCCAAACTGCTTTTTCAGACCAGCACCATGTGTAACCTGAGTGACTGCCTACACTCCAGCAAGGGCAACCAGCCTTACTGATGCTGTATGTATTTCCATTACTGACTGCAACCTCAAACCCCACTCAGTTGTGAATACTGTGCATGATTCCAGAGGATAAGCAGCTGGGTGTGTGCTAAGAGTCTGCTTCTACACAAAAAAAATGGCTCCCCCTTTCCATCTAATGCAACTGTGAAATCACCAGAGCAATACGCAATAAATCTCTGCCTGTAATTCCTCTTTGCACACAGAGTCATGTTTTCATATTAGTCACAAAACGAAATTTCTTTGCCAATTTGAAAGCACACTTACTAGTCTTTTTTTTGGCAAGTGATAAGTACTTTTACAGACTGACACATTTTGAATCCACTTTTTAGATTCTTAAAAAAGCACATGTCCAAACTGCTTTTTCAGACCAGCACCATGTGTAACCTGGGTGACTGACTACACTCCAGCAAGGGCAACCAGCCTTAGTGATGCTGAATGTATTTGCATTACTGACTGAAACCTCAAACCCCACTCGCTTGTGAATACTATGCATGATTCCAGAGGATAAGCAGCTGGGTGTGTGCTAAGAGTCTGCTTCTACACAAAAAAAATGGCTCACCCTTTCCATCTAATGCAAATGTGAAATCTCCAGAGCAATACGCAATAAATCTCTGCCTGTAATTCCTATTTGCACACAGAGTCATGTTTTCATATTAGTCACAAAACGAAATTTCTTTGCCAATTTGAAAGCACACTTACTAGTCTTTTTTTTGGCAAGTGATAAGTACTTTTACAGACTGACACATTTTGAATCCACTTTTTAGATTCTTAAAAAAGCACATGTCCAAACTGCTTTTTCAGACCAGCACCATGTGTAACCTGGGTGACTGACTACACTCCAGCAAGGGCAACCAGCCTTAGTGATGCTGAATGTATTTGCATTACTGACTGAAACCTCAAACCCCACTCGCTTGTGAATACTATGCATGATTCCAGAGGATAAGCAGCTGGGTGTGTGCTAAGAGTCTGCTTCTACACAAAAAAAATGGCTCACCCTTTCCATCTAATGCAAATGTGAAATCTCCAGAGCAATACGCAATAAATCTCTGCCTGTAATTCCTATTTGCACACAGAGTCATGTTTTCACATTAGTCACAAAACGAAATTTCTTTGCCAATTTGAAAGCACACTTACTTTTCTTTTTTTTGGCAAGTGATAAACACTTTTACACACTGACACATTTTGAATCCACTTTTCAGATTCTTAAAAAAGCACATGTCCAAACTGCTTTTTCAGACCAGCACCATGTGTAACCTGGGTGACTGACTATACTCCAGCAAGGGCAACCAGCCTTAGTGATGCTGAATGTATTTGCATTACTGACTGAAACCTCAAACCCCACTCGGTTGTGAATACTGTGCATGATTCCAGAGGATAAGCAGCTGGGTGTGTGCTAAGAGTCTGCTTCTGCACAAAAAAATGGCTCCCCCTTTCCATCTAATGCAACTGTGAAATCACCAGAGCAATACGCAATAAATCTCTGCCTGTAATTCCTCTTTGCACACAGAGTCATGTTTTCACATTAGTCACAAAACGAAATTTCTTTGCCAATTTGAAAGCACACTTACTAGTCTTTTTTTTGGCAAGTGATAAGTACTTTTACAGACTGACACATTTTGAATCCACTTTTCAGATTCTTAAAAAAGCACATGTCCAAACTGCTTTTTCAGACCAGCACCATATGTAACCTGGGTGACTCACTACACTCCAGCAAGGGCAACCAGCCTTAGTGATGCTGAATGTATTTGCATTACTGACTGAAACCTCAAACCCCACTCGGTTGTGAATACTGTGCATGATACCACAGGATAAGCAGCTGGGTGTGTGCTAAGAGTCTGCTTCTGCACAAAAAAAATGGCTCACCCTTTCCATCTAATGCAACTGTGAAATCACCAGAGCAATACGCAATAAATCTCTGCCTGTAATTCCTCTTTGCACACAGAGTCATGTTTTCATATTAGTCACAAAACGAAATTTCTTTGCCAATTTGAAAGCACACTTACTACTCTTTTTTTTGGCAAGTGATAAACACTTTTACAGACTGACACATTTTGAATCCACTTTTTAGATTCTTAAAAAAGCACATGTCCAAACTGCTTTTTCAGACCAGCACCATGTGTAACCTGGGTGACTGACTACACTCCAGCAAGGGCAACCAGCCTTAGTGATGCTAAATGTATTTGCATTACTGACTGAAACCTCAAACCCCACTCGGTTGTGAATACTGTGCATGATACCAGAGGATAAGCAGCTGGGTGTGTGCTAAGAGTCTGCTTCTACACAAAAAAAATGTCTCACCCTTTCCATCTAATGCAACTGTGAAATCGCCAGAGCAATACGCAATAAATCTCTGCCTGTAATTCCTCTTTGCACACAGAGTCATGTTTTCACATTAGTCACAAAACGAAATTTCTTTGCCAATTTGAAAGCACACTTACTTTTCTTTTTTTTGGCAAGTGATAAGTACTTTTACAGACTGACACATTTTGAATCCACTTTTCAGATTCTGAAAACAGCACATGTCCAAACTGCTTTTTCAAACCAGCACCATTTGTAACCTGGGTGACTGCCTACACTCCAGCAAGGGCAACCAGCCTTACTGATGCTGTATGTATTTGCATTACTGAGTGCAACCTCAAACCCTTAAAGTATTCCTTATTTTTACCAGTACACCTTAATTTATCGTGAAAACATAGTCCATATTATTTTACATGTTCCTCACATTTAAATTTCTCCCAAAACAGAAAATGATAAACACAACTTCAACAAAAGGAATTCCATTTCTATTATTCATTTCTTAATTTACCATATACATCCCCTCTCAAACTCTAAACTCACCTTTAAAATTAGTTAGTTGTGAAAGAAATGTGGCACTCAAACAGCAGATTATCAGAGCCAGGATCTCTGTTCTTTACACCTCTCTCCTCTCAGCAGAACCAGATAATGGCAAACTTTCCCTCTCTTTTTCCACACATATACATGTTAATTTCAAATCTCAGTGCTTCCCCCTTTTTTTCAAATGTAATCACACATTTCTATTGGTTGAAAACCAACCCTTTTCCAAAAGTACCCTTCCCCCAACTTGACTTCTGCCTAGTACCCTTCCCCCAACTTGACTTCTGCCTGCTACCATAGCAACAGCTCATGGAACACTGCTGTGTGGAGTTAGGTCAGAAGTTCACCAAACAATGTTTCAATTCCACAGAGCAAGAGTGCTTGACTTTTCAAACCTAACAGCAAATCCATAGTACTGTTCTTTGCTAACACATTTTTCTGTACCAATACAAAACATGCTTCTATTAATTTACACATACAGCCTAGTTTTTATTCTAGAATGGTATGAAACAGCCAATCAGTTCTTTTTTTTAGAAAAAAAATATGTATGCCTCCATTTCCAAACTGTCTTTCATTTCTTTTTACCATTCTACTGAATTTCACCTCCTGAGTGCATCCATTTCTCCTTTGAAGATGTTCACAGTGTGGATTGTAGGGCACAGCTATGTCTTCTGGAGTGAAAAGTATGCAGAGAAAACAGATATGGTGAGAGACCTTGCTTTGCCAAATGTAGACATTAAATGGATTGGTCAGAGAGGGTTAAAGTGGCACCAATTGATGCCATTGGTGAAATCCTTCATGCAAATCCAACACCCTGACCTCATAATAGTGCACTGTGGTGGCAATGACCTAGGCACTTTGACTGGGGTAGGTCTGGAAATGCTTATGAAGGACACCTTTGCACAACTGTTTTCACTTTTCCCTAAAACTGCCTTTGTCTTTTCTAACATATGCCAAAGGCAAAAATGGAACTGGTCCAATCATTTTTGTCCGCAGATTGACAAAGCAAGAAAGCACGTCAACAAATCTGTTTCTGCTTTCCTCAGAGACTATGGTATGGGTTCCATTTACCACAACAACTTGTGTTACGACATGCAAGACATTTATAGAGGAGATGGTGTGCACTTCAATGATGAAGGGAACAGAGTCTTCCTCTTGAACCTTAGACTCTGCATCGGTACTTACTTGTAGGTACCACTAAAAAATCAAATCACTTCATAAACACAACGGCTCTTTTTAGAGCCCCCTAATATCTAAACTCTTAAATCTGAATTTCATTTCTTTTTTTTTCTTTTTTTTTTCTACCGTATGCGTACGTTGAGCTTACCGTACGCGTACCCCGCGATTCTTTTTAAAATCAATAAATGTTTTCTTTGTACTTTTCTGTCCTTCTTTGGCCCCTTTACAAATGTTAGGGGGTCTGTAACTCTCTCCCTTGCCCCCTTTTCAAGATATCACCCTTTTTTTCTGAGTGAAACACACGAAATGGCGGCCGCCGCTTCCTGGTTTCGACCGATTCGAATGTTTACTAAGATCTAACAGCCAATCAGAATCGCGCTCGCGCACGCCACCGTACGCGTACGGTAAGCGCACCGTAAGCGCACCGTAAGCTGGCTCAGATATATATATTGATTTAAAGGCTATTTTCTCAGAATCTACTGAACAGATTTACACCAAACCTACAAAAGGCACTTCCTTGACCTGAGGACTACCTCTCTGCCAAATTTCAAGTAACTCTGTTCAGCCGTTCGGGCTGTAGCTGTGTCTAAAGGTCCTATGGAAAAATGCATGGGAAAAACGCGTTTTGGGACCCCCCTTTTATCTCAGCCCCCGCTTGACGAATCCCCCCAAGACTTTCAGGGTAGGAGCGGAGCGGAGCGCCCCACCTATTTTGAAAAATTCATGAGGATTCGTCGACCGGCGCCAAAGTTATTCAAAATAGAATGTTGCGGTTTTCCTATGGAAACAGGGTCCTAACTATAACTACCTACTGGCGACCGCCAGTAGGTAATATATATATATATATATATATGTGGTGTTAATTGTAAACTACCCAGACACTTTTGACAACATAGGGTGACTCTTTTTTTTGGAGGCTTTCCTACTCCCTCCCTCCCATGCAATGCCGCGTACCAACCTTGGTTGCTGCGCTGCATTGTGTGACATCTTTGTAAATCTAGGCCAAATTTACCCCTTCAGTGCGGTTGATAAACAAATGCGGACAGCAGTCACTACTCCATGTTTCTACACTTTCCACTCTTCAGTGCAACACTAAATCACAGTTACCAACTCCATAAAGACTCTAGAACTTCCTCAAACTCTAGCTTCCTTCTTCATCGGTATGCAGATGTTGCACTGGATTGTGATATAGACCGAATTTGTTATATGCTATCTCTAGCAAGTTCTTATGCTGCCTCCATTTTGACATAGTGCGACAGGATATATACCATAATTAGGTAAGCATATGCCAAGCCAACAAGTCTGCCGTAGTTTAGGTGTGTGCTGTGTGTCGCACACATTGCAATGACAGCTACTCCAATTACCAGCTAGAGTGCGTGCATTATTGGGCCAATCGTGAGAAGTTAGTGGTGCCACTGGGCACATGCATCAATGTGCCATATATTTGTAGGTTTTTGTCACATAGTACATACATCAATGGGCCTAGTAATGGGCATCAGTGGCCTCATCCAGCGCACAAATCAATATCCTAGTAACAGCAGACAGTGACCCTCAGAGAGCATGCATAACATGAGGAGCATTGATAAAGTAATCAGCATAAATGAAGTACAAAAGAAAAGTAGCATAAGGTAAACAGCATCAACATAATAGATGGAGGATAAGTAAGTGTCAACCACTCTGCCTTTACAAAGCATAAAATATCTGGGGCTATATCATTCCGGAATGCTCTGGCTCAGCACCGAGCTAAGCGCCTGTTTTTATGCACTTGCAATGTGTAACTTGAATTCATTGATCCCGATATTTCACAGAGTTAGGGCTTGATTTTCAGAGAGTGTTGCTCTGAAACAGTGAGCAGAGTTTGCCTCTTTCTGTTTCTGTTTCTAAGCTGTGCTGCTACAATAATGCACTAACTCAGAGAAATATCAAGCTAAATGAGTTCACCTACACACTGCGGATACATAAAAAGAGCTCCCAGCTCTGCGCTAAGCCAGCTCTGCCCATCACGATATGGCCACTGATGGTCAGAGATAGAGGATGTGTGCCATCTTTCAATTTTCACCACAATTGGACTTTCCTTGAAAACAGCTTTTAGGTGCTGCCTAGGCTATAACCAATGTTTTCAAGAAACATCAACCCCTAATATATAATAAACAACAGCTCAGGGATAAAATAAATGTATTCCAAAAACAATGTTTTAATAAAGAAAATGTAAGAAATCATTTTAAAGGTATAAATAACAATAGGGTGCAAAAAACATACCCGGTGATCAGGTGAAATTCCTGTATAGACCTGATGTGCGATAATATCGCACACCAGTATGTTGGTATATGAATACAAAACTACCATGCTTGGAGTGATGTTCCTTTCTCTCCATAACCCTTCCAACATGTATTAAGTCCCCACATATTGACTTTATCTTTTTGGGAGAAAGGTACCATGTAGTTATAAGATTATAAGCATTTTCTTTATGCTGCAGTCATAAGGAATACTTAGCTGCCCTTTTTCCAAATTGTCAAATGGCACTCAGCCCCAGACCTCATTTTAGATCACTGGGACTTAATTGAGGTGAGTGAGTACATCATTACACTGGTTGTGCAGTGCCCACAGTGGCCACATTGTAGAACATTTTGCATAAAATAATGTTGGATGTATTACTAAGTGTAATGCACATACACATGTCTTTGTATACAATAGTATTGCTACCAGAGCAACGGGGCACATGTGCCATCAGCATACAAGTCCTCTCCCATAACCTACCATACCCCATACAAGGAGAAGCTATATATCCAATACACCTCCCTGGATCCAGTGTAAAATGTGGAACTGACTGGTTTTGGCATGACCAAATATAGATATAGAGCTCAGTCAAAAAATAGGCGCTTTCAAAATAAGCCATGACAAACATGTAACCTTTAAAGACATGATATTTTCATTGAATTCTGATACTCATAGCTTGTTTTTTTATTAATATTGCACTGTATGAAACAGAATGGAAATGCAAAAAATCACTTGAAAAGCTTCTCACAACACACCAGGGACAACTGAACATTAGTCAATTTCTGTGGGAACCTGCTTATGTAAAACAAAGGGCATAATGTAACATGCATATTTCCATTCCTATGATGCACAAATCTCGTTGAGGACCGATTGTGTGCTGTACACAGCATAACTGCTGATATAGAAACTATTCCAGAGAAAGGGCAAGAACAATAAGGGTCACAACAGCAGCCGCAGGGGACGGCAATAGAAGTGGACTGTTTGGTAGCAACCTTCTAAGATGATCGCTGGGGCCCTGGCGTTTGGTAATATCTTTTTATATTTTCAAATAAAGGACTGCAAATCTTATACACTTTTGAAAGGCTTTACCACATAGGTCTGCACGATTTTATCATCATTTTCCAAATGAGCAAACTTTGAGGAACTCCATTAAAGAGACTACACGGTTAACAATTAACTCAGCAAGTGTCTAGTGGCCATATTTATGACCCGGTTTGTGTCGCTCTTGCACCACTCCAAAAATATGGAGCAACGCTACGCAGTTGAAATCGCTGCATTATGTTACTCTGCCCTGGGTAGGTGTTCAGTGGTTGTTCCCATACTACTGCCATGGGTTTTGATGCATTCCCAGATTTACGACACCTTATAAACCTGGGCATGCACCAAAAAGATACACCTCCCCATGGGAGGCGTACAGAGGAGAAATATCTTTATTTCTCCTCGTTGTTTCCTCTTTCTATGTGTGCTGCATTTTGCAGCACACATAGAAAGAGGTAAACGACTCTCAGGATTGTTTCAGTGCAGGAAGGTGCCCTTTCCTGCACAAACAATCCTGCCTACAACACAGACATCCTTTCACCATTGTGCAAGGGTGCATGCATTGGCCCTAGGCTGCCAAAATGGCAAACGCGCAAGGGGAAAGGCCAGAAATGTGCTATATTGGATAAAATGGCACATTTCTGCCCTTTCCCTGTGATGCAGGGCAGCTCAGCAAGGTGACTTGCTGCACTGCCCTGTGTTACAAAGGCCATAAATATGGCCCTACATTAATTGTCTTTGGGCATCCTTCGATGCTGACTTGAATTGCCATATTTTGCATTCTCTTTATAGGAGATCCATCAAGGCAAACATTGTTTTTGAATTAAATTAAATTATAGTTTGCTATTGTAAGAGCTTGGTAAATATTTTGTTTGTGCCCAGCAAACATTATGAATCCACATATAACAATAATGAGAAAACAAGCATTTGTAACTTACAAAGTAAAGGCTTGTGTCTGAAAATTCTGTTTGTTGTCAGAATCTCACACAAGGCTGAAGATGCAATCATAATGCAAGTTTACACCGTCACCCCACCTGCCCATTAATCAGGAGGGCACATTATTGCACCAAATACCACAAAACTGAAATTTTTATGTACTCTTTAGATGTATTTTCTGCTGATTAAATATTTTGCTTATTTATCTCTTCAAAATAAAAAAATAATGCTCATATACGCGAGAATGTATATTCACAGTTGATTAAAATAATCCAAAGGTTAGAAAAAAGTGGCAAGTAAGTTTGTGTCTTTCCTCAGAAGCTCCTCCTGATGTATGAATAGGTTGAAATGATTCTGTGCATTGATTTTTAAATAGTCTGGTTTAATAATTTTAAATGAAGTAGTACCATATGTTTGGAAAAGCATTTACATTTTACCTGTATTTTTTACATTTGAATCCCTTACGTAATTATGCAACCATTAAAACAGCCTATGCCTCCATCATCAATGAAAAATTTAAACTGTACAATTTCAACAGAATTTTGACCAGGATGAATCAAGAGAGCATGCCAGAGTGGCTAAACCGAATGCTTAAATTATTTGAGGGAATACCAATTATTAAACAATTCTGAAAATCAGTTTGATATCTGTAAATCCATTTCCGGTTTAAACTCTTATGAGTGCTTAAAATATGTAATGGTTTATTTCACCACACTCACACGTAAGACAGTGGGGGATATTTACAATAAAATGCCAGAGTGCGGTGTTACTCCAAAACTGGTAACGCCGCGCTCTGACATTTTATTAAATGCAGGGATGCAGCATATTTACAATAATATGGTGCACCCCTGTTTTTCCCCTAGCCCTGGTGCTAAAAAGGCTGCCTAGCATCAGCACAGGCCCCCTTGCGCCATTTTGTAAGTGTGGCTACGCTGCGGAGGTGATCGTTTATGTGCAGCAAGGGACACCTTCCTGAACAGAAACAATCTTTAAAGGTGATTTGCTGTTTCTATGTGTGCTGCAGAATGTACCATACATAGAAAGAGCAAAATGCAAGGTTAAATGAATAATTTCTCCCCGTATCACCATCCTAAGACCAGGTTTTACCTGACCTTAGTGTTTGGCGCTGCCCCATCCTTGTTAATATGGGGCAGCGTCAAAAAGCAGTGGGTGTTGCTGCGGAGCACTCATTACAATACCCATTGCACGTCCCTTTCATGCTAAGTGAAGCGTGAAAAGGACCGAATTTACAAGGCGGTGGCAAGCCACGTTAAGTTGCTTAACACTGCCTTGTAAATAAGGAGAAGGGTATATCGCTACCAGAACGTCACTAAAAGTGAAGTTTTGGTGGCATTTGCCCTTGTAAATATGCTCCCGTATAGGGTCTCACTCTAACTCTGTCCCAGCCAAGGAATGGAAAGAAGTAATCAAGACCAAGCAAAAGGAAGTGTTGCTTTGCAATCTGCATGGCAATATTATCAGTAAACACATGGAAGTGGCTAAATCCCCACATTGTCTTATGGGCGATAAGGAGGACTAAACAAAAAAGTGAACTTTATGTATTAACCCCTTCCCCGCTCATGACGGAACCACTCCGTCATGAGCCACGGTTGCGCTGTGCTCATGACGGAGTGGTTCCGTCATGCTACGGCCGTTGGCGGCCGCTCCGCCCACGCGGCGCTAATTCCCCGCCTGTGCGGGCGATTAGCACAGTGGGCGGAGACGTGACGGAACCACTCCGTCATGAGCACAGCTCAACCGTGGCTCGTGACGGAGCGGTTCCGTCACGAGCACCGCGCGACCGCGCTGCCCCCAAACCCCCCCCAGCGCCGCAGCGGAATTCCTGCCGCAGCGAAGGGGTTAAAAAATCACTTCCCAATCATGCACCCTGTACTGACCTGGCTCTCACTCCTAAACAATGTCACAAGCTGTGATTGGAGGCTCTTTGAGCAATTGGCATCCAGCTCATTACAGTCACTGACAGAGATGCATGCAGAATTAATAAACTATTCAAGAGAAGAGAAATTCTTCTTTTCTGAGCCTATTTGTTTGAAAAAGCACACCTTTTCAAATGCAAAAGAAACACACTTGGAAATCATTTTATCTTTGTTGATTGAAGAGCTCCAGAGATTACTCTATGCATATTCTTTCACTCAAAAGGGGCTCTTCGCTGTTTCCACCCGTGCCAAATACATAATGAAACTTCCCTTTTTGTGCATTATTTGATCAGAAGAATAACAAAAAAGTGTTCATAATTTACAGTTCTGCCGCCAAACAGCGCTCCTGAAACTTGACAACTTCAGCGGAAAGAAAGTTAACAAATGTTGTGGCTTTTTCACAGACCTGTTGAATATCGTTTGTCCCCAGGTACAGGGCGAGAAAGACCCCTCCTTGCTTTCCTCTATTATTCTTTCACAAACAATGGGTAAGGACATTTTCTATCACTTAAATATTATTAAATTTCTCATCTAATTTCCACAGGTATTACTTTTGTTACTCTATTTCAGTATAAGATATGATGTCACTAAAACAGTACTATCTCAGATGTATAGCGCATGAAAAACATACATTGGGCAGCACATTATGCTGCTCACGTAAATACTTTTCAAAAGGATACAAGAAAGAATACAACTATAATGTTGTCATTTCTTATTTTTTCTTTAGTTAGTTGTACAAATATATCCAGTGCATTGTTATAGCATTTTTGTTACCTATCCACATCATTAACAAAAATAAGTGTAGTTGAGGTGGTGGTGGGACAGATTGCCATAGCCCATTCAATTGAAACTTACAAATACCGGGCTAATATGTATGTCGCTGATTGTTTCTGTGGTACCATGGCAAGGGATTTGTCCCAAGTAGAATGCTCACTATTTTTCATCTCCCTAGCAGCACACTAACAATGTCATCCACTGAAGGTGGATAGGCCTATGTTTATGTTATTCCTATCACAATCATTAAGAAGGGTCAGTCTAAGATACATTCAAGAAATAATATCCTCTTCTGTTAGTGTTTATACAGAGGGAAAGTCTAACACTCACAGGTACCTTTGTTTTCTAGTAACACTATGATCTCTGCAGAAGGTAGCAGCCTTTAATGCAGGTCTCAACCACCAGTGCTCTGTTGAAGTGAACAACTTTTTTCATTATTATGCCATAAGTGGTGTTCTAACAAATCAATGTGCAAAGTTATTGCATGGGGTAAAGAACAAGGATTTGGTGGCAGGCAAATAGAAAACGGTTTTTCCAAGTAAACCTTGAAGGGTAACTTCCCCCCACAACTAGGCTGCAGTCCATGTCCCCAAATTCCCATATTCCAAAAGCCAAACACGAATTGCAACTAGGCCTGGGCTAAAATTCCGTTCCGGTCGCGGAAATTGTGACAATTTGACATTTTCGTGTTCCGCGGAGAGCGCGAAAATGTAAAAATTTCCGCAATCCGCATTTTACCGGAATTTTTTTGCTTGCTCGCGCTGTAAAATAATACATTCTCGCGTGCACGCGATCGCCTTACCTGACAAGTTTTCCCGATCCGATCACGTTCTCCATGAGATGTTGGATTGTTGGTAGCCATTTGCGCTGTCTCGCGACAGTTCGCGCCCGCAGTGACGTTATTCGTCGCGCGATCACGTCTTTCTTCTCGCGATCATGCACCGCAAGACAAGTGAAAACAAGATGGCCACGCCCGCGAGCAACCACATGGGTAAGTTGGCGAGCCGCGACCATGCAGAAAATACCGTGAACGGGCGGGAAAAAAACTTCCGCATCTTCACGATATTTCCGCGTGTTTGAGGAGATTTTTAAAATTTTCGCGATAATTTGCGAAAGTGAATTTCACAAATTACACCCACCCCTAATTGCAACCTCATCAGTAACCCTTAAATAAATAGTGAGATCAAAATCAAATTTGTAGCTTATATAATATGAGCACAAATATTCAGAGGAAAAGCTAAATTTCTATAACCTACAATTTGGCCCCACTAGGAGTTTAAGGTCCTGCGGGAAACATCTGTTACACCCCCAACAGATTTGTACTGCCAGAAATGGGGGCAAATCATTTTCATACTTAGCCCCCCAATACTGGAACCAGCTCCCATTACATCTCCGTTCTAACATACTATTCAAAAAGCTCTTAAAACCTGGATGTTTTTACCTGTTTTAGTTCATTTTCTATATCCTCACTTTCAGCTTCTGTCTGTAGATACGCAATAGTGCCTAGAGACCCTTTCGGGGTGATTTGCAGCGCTCAATAAGTACCAATATTAACAATAATTGGTTTGGAAATATGATTTACCAAGCTTAGCTGATTGCTTAAAAAGGCTTTGACACCCTTGCCTGATGTTCCTGTCAATCTACACCCTGGTTGCACCTCTGCTGTCCGCGACTCCTCTGATGGTGGAAAAATGCAAAAACATTGATAGATTATTATGGGGGAGGAATATTAGTCCTAGACCATTCTTATCACACCTGATCCTGAGTTGTTTATGCAGAAACCACTTTGTTTCAGAGGGTAAAGCAGGGTAGGGGCATTGGAATCATGCACACAGGGGGCTTGAAGCAGAGATGAGTCAGAGTTGTAGAACTCTGTTGTAAGTTGCTGTTCTGGACTGGGAGAGATGAGGGTGACTCTTGAAGGCAGAGATCTATCAACACAATAGAAAATAGAAGACAATACAAAGAATTATGTAGTACATTTATCCTACAAGCATACACATTGTACTGAAACAATTTTTACTAAATATTTTCTTATGGTGGGATGTCCCCAAATCTCGCTGTGAGGGAGTTGTATTTTCTGACAACACTCATTTACTCTGTTGAATATAAATTGCTGGTGCATTGGATTTAGTTTCCAATCCAACCCTGGTCCTCAATGTCAATGTTTCAGGGGTTTCTGCGCTACCGGCTCTTATATATGCTCAAGGTCTTACACCTAGGAGCATCAATCAGGTGCATGACTACTGATGGGAAACGGCATGTTGGCAAGTTTGTAGTCAGAGACCACCTGATTCGATGTGACACATTTAACAAAACACCTTTTTAGTGAGTGTCAAAATACCTTGCCTTTGATACCCACTGTGACCTACAGGAAATAAATGAGAGAGTCTGTGGAATCGTGGTTTCAAGTGTTTAGGTTTCACATAGTCCTCGGAGAACGAGCATGTAACGGTTGCAGCTAGAAGAGAGCATGTAATTGACATTTTACATGCCAAACATTTCAAGCATCTGATCTTTAAAAAATGGGTAGAGTGACCCAGCACATTTCTGCCTCATGTATTGAGAGAGATCAGGCTCTTTTAACCAGGTTGAGATTATGGCAATCTAAGTGCCTCTACATTTGTTCAAAGTTTATTGCCTCGACTACCTTGCTGATAATAAAAAAGTTTAGAATTGGGATTACAGAGTGCAAACTTTAATGGAGGGAAAGCGAGATGTTCCGTTTGAATATTGGAACATTGGTTTAAGAGGGGAAGGGGCCGCATAACACACAAACATCTAATTAATTATTAACGTGATAGCCTAAAAGGCAACACCACCTTGTTAGTTCCTAACGAAAGCAGGACCGAGATCCAAAAATTAAGACAATGTTAGATTAGTAGTCAGGTCACTTTTTCAATTGATGTATTCTAAGTTTTCATCATTTACACTGGAATCTTGCAGGCAGTCTGCTTGCTTGGGGACGTTGTCAGTAAGCGTGGGAATGCTATGTGTCATATTTGGGAATATCTTTTTCAAAAGGAAATTACAAGGGTCTCTCTGAAAGCAGAGGGATGTAGCGCTAACTTCTGTTTTGCAGACACTTGCACTTTAATGGGCTTACCAAAAGCAGCTAAATTGTTCTTAGTTTGTGGTCCTTGTCTTACCACCACAGCTGTTACCATTTCAAATGTGTCTTTTTGGTCAGAGAGGTAATTTGATAGAAAATGCTCTGTAGTCTTCTGCAAGTGTTCTTAGTCTAATTTTCTTCAACCACCGGTTTGTTTGTAGTCTTACCCCTATCCTATTTTTCCCTCAATATAGATTTTCCTACAGGATTGGAGGTAATTTTAATTCACCAACTTCTGTTGATATCCAGACAGTAGCCCTCCTGGTGGAGATTATGATGTTACTTGGAGTCCATGACACTCAAGTGACAGATCCTAGAATGACACTATCCACCAATCCACACTAAGCGGAGATTATATACACCGCAGACTGTGAGTGTGTGGTTGAGGGTCTCCGAGACATTATCACTGAGGCTTCAGTATTGAGACCTATATGGTTCATTCTTCCCCACTCTTTTCATTGGTGACAAGAATAGCTTGGTGGCTGAATGAACCTCTGCGTCTTTCTCCCTCTATTTGAACTATTACTTTTATATGTGCAGCATATTTTTTTAATTCTATTGATATTTCAAATAATTCTTTGAGTGGGGAGAACTTGGAAAACTCTTGTGGTGCTGGTGCTGTGGGACTCGGTGTCCCAGTTACCTTGCGAAGAGGACGATAAGGCATTCAGGGGCATGCCCGCGCCCCGCTCTAAAGCGCTGCTTGCCTCCTGTGGCGTGGGAGAATTTGGAAATCTGTTGTGGTGCCGGTGCTGCAGGACTCGGTGTCCTAGTTGCCTTGTGAAGAGGAGGAAGAGGAGTTCAGTGGCATGCCATCGCATGCTCTAAAGTGCTGCTTGCCTCCCATGGCGCAGGAGAACTTGGAAAACTCTTGTGGTGCCGGTGCTGTGGGACTCGGTGTCCAGGTTACCTTGCGAAGAGGAGGAGGAGTTTAGGGGGGCATGAACGGGCCGCACGGGCAAAGTCCAGGCCAAGGGCGGTCCCATCCTTGTCTGTCAGAGCCTGGAGGAGGCTGGGCCCTCCTCTTGGCTCTACGCCTAATGTGTACGCCATCTATCTCTAAATAGCCCTGCCCTGCCACCAAGCACAGGGGTGAGACCCCGGCAAGTCTCCGGCATACCAAGGGATTGAATCAGTCTCTTTCATGTACCAGGTACTTAAAAGGTTTAAGTGGTCTACGGCTCCCCCTTTTTTGTATTTGGTGTGTCAGCGTGCTTTGATTTCACTGTCTCCTGTTTCAGAGAAACGAAAGATAACTGTAGTGACCCACATGGCACCATTAATCATGACAATGGATTGTTTCTTGCAGAGAGCAGCAGGGGTCCTTGATAAGGAAATCGAACAGGTGGCTCGCTGGCTCTCATGCTCCCTGGGAAATCAGCTGTACCCTCCCTCCCTTCCTGGTGGAACTGGCAGATCCTTCCGCACCCCCCTTTCGTCAGGATCCGGGCCAAGGCAGGAGAGATGAAACACAGTCCCTGGCTGTGAATCGTCTGTTAGCAATCCAGCAGTATCTCATCTGGATGCCCAGGTGGGGGGGACAGCAGAGGGCCTGAACCTTTGGGCCAAGCGCAAGTATTCTATGTTAGGGGCCAGGACAAAACAACTCAGAGCAGACATATCAACAACTATTAACCTGGGAGCAGCCCACCCTTCAAAAAATGAGCTGGCAGCCATGCTGGATGCTTGTGTGGGCTCCCTTTTGGATAGAGTGGATTCCAAACTTGAACCAATCAAGCAACACCTGACCTTAATCGAGAGGGAACTCTCTCATTGGGTCCAACACAACAAGACGTCCAGCAACTTAGCCAACTTAGTTAATACTGACCAAATGGCCACATCAGCTAGTGGTGAAAACACGGGCCAAAGCCAGTCTGCTCTGCTATCTGCACTGGGGAGGCTCACTGACTCACATTTTCTCGCATGAGAGCATCGTTAGCCCACTCTTGACCTGCCCCAGCCCGCCCTGCTCCCACCCGCAAAGAAAGGTTCACTGGTGGGGGCATCAGCCATGGAGACCATGAGGACAAAGGCCAGCCACCGTAGTAACACCACCGTCAGGAGAGAGCCCGGTGGAGGAGGGGCATTTATCTCCACAACTGGGGAGCTGGGAATACAGCCCCAGGGTTTAAGTACCATCCATTTACTTCCAGAAGCAACACTGTATGTTGTAGTCCCTGGCAATGTACCTGTGGTAAAGTCTGGCTCCACTGAATATTTTTACCAGTTAAAAAATAAAGTCTTGCATTGGCTGAACAATAACACAAACTTGATATATAGAGTAGAGAGGCATATCATCATGGTCCGGAGGGTGGCCTGGATTGGAGGCTCTAGAAAGAGTTGTGGTGGTGACTGTGTACTAATTAACTTTAATAGGCCACACCTGGTGGAGTGAATCCTTCACACGGCTAGCATTTGCACCACCATGGGCCTTGTCACTTCCATCATGGCCCTCCCTTTGGGCTATTTCTACAGACCCTCATCCCCAGCCCCAACCCCAAGCTTATGGTATCCCGGGAGACTACCATGCATGGTTTTCTAGGAATGTCACCAGGCTCCCTCACTAGTCCAAGTCTCCAATGCCTTCACACCCTTGGGGCTCCTTGATAATTGTGATTGGCTGGAAGGTTCAGCGCCCATGACCTTTATGGTCCCCTCTCTGCAACCGGATTGTGTGCGAAAGGTGGATAATTAATTATTGCAACCTCATCTCTTGGAACAAAGCCAGCCTGGCGAGCAAGTTTATAGTTCTGGAGTGGCGTTCTTTCATCCAAATGTTTGACATTGTTTGTTTGCAGGACACCTGGACTATCAACAACTCCGATTTCCTTGAAGGGTACAAGTCCTTCACCATGCCCACAACTCCCTCGAGGGCTGGTGACCAAAGGGGGGACTCATAATTTATGTCTCACTTAGGTTAAAAGGAGGTATTGTTGAACTGAACACAGATAACCACTGCCTGCAGGCCATGTTATTCTCCCGAGGGTCTCGCAGAATATTTCTTAAGAAGTTTTATAATGTAATTTCATCCCTTAACGAGATTTGCAATATATTGCGTCTAGGTAGCTTCCTGACTAGTTTTAATGCCTCCACTTGCCATACCCCTAATGTTGTTTTGGTGGGAGATTTTAATGTGTATCCTTATGGGGATCCAAAAACACAGGGCATTGGGGCTCTTGCTGTCCTCTCCAGTTCGGGGCGCATTTCGAACATAGTGCTGAGGGGGACAACCTAAATTCCCTACTGTGTGATTTTGACCTACAATCAGCGATGGGCAAACTGCACTCAGTACAGAGGGACATTTCTCTCTCTTTTGAAGGGCATGGCAGTGATTCTTTTATTGATTTTATGCTCGTCTCCACCTCCCTTTTTTACTTGATAGCTGACTTTTCCATCAAAGCAAGTACTCACAAGGATCATAATCCACTATGTCTTAAAGCAAGCTGGCCCTCATTGGGCTTGAATAAGGGGAGTGGGGGAGGAGCTGCATTACAGGCCACAGACGGGGCAGAAGGCTCAAATGGGTACAGATTATCCCTGGCTTTCTTCAGGAGACACTTCTAGCTAAATGTCAGAATGAGGTTCAAGCACTGCATGCTGCCCCTAGAGGCTTAGTTAGAACACGCAGAGTGCAGTACAAAGTAGCCCTTAGAAAATGTATGGAAGCTTTGAAGGATGAGGCTTGGAGCAAGCTCATGGAAGCCAGCACAATCAGGAGTGGCTCCAAGTTTTGAAGTATTGTCAACAGCCCTTTTTTAGGTGTGAAGACAGCACACACTATGGATGAACACATCACAGAGAATGACTGGGTCAGCAACTTCGAGGGCATGTTTGGGGACACACTGGTTCAGAGTTCACCCCTTGGGTGGATATTGAAAAGTCAGCCCTGATAGTCTCGAAGGGTGAAGTGAGGCGGGAAATAATGGGTATGACGTGCAACATGGCACCTGGACCAGACAGAATTCCTCCGGACCTCTACATGTCCAACTTGAAGTTCTGATCACTGGTGCTTACCTCTGTAATCAATGCGGCTGTTAGGGCTGGCCCCCCGGGAACAGAGATAGCACCCATTCCTATAGGCCCATCTCCTTGTTGGACTCTGTGGTTAAAGTGGTCGGACAGATCCTGTTAGGAAGACTGGCGAACTGGGCCATAGAGAATGACATCTTGTCAGATGTTCAATATGGCTGCCGCACTGGCCGCTTTCTGAACTTCATGGACCTCTACTCCGAGTTCGATTGCGTGAATAGAGGCAAATTGTGGCAGACTTTGCTATCCTCAGGGGTGGACAGGGACATTGTTCTCTTTCAACAAGACCTCCATCAAGACACCAAGGCAGCAGTATGATACTCGGGTGACTTGAAGATTTCACGCCTGTTTCCTATCAGGAGTGGGGTCTGCAAGTGCTGTATACTGGCTCCTTTCTTATTTAATGTATACATTAATACCTTGGAGAGGACTCTCTTGGAGACCAAGGCGGACTTTCCTTATGTGGGACGGCGTGGTCTCCTAGTTCTGTTGTATGAAGATGACGCCGTCTTGATGGGTAGGACCAAACAGGGCCTGCAAACTCTTTTAGACTCTTTTGTTCAATTCATGCAAGTAGGAGCCCACATCAATGGGCCATATAACTTTAAGGTAGGGTCCATCCCAGTCCCACGATTGTTTCCTCGTACCTAGGGGTGATGATAGATGAAAAAATGAGATGGGGACCTCAACTCTCCCGTTAGAAAAATGACCTCATTGGGGTTGTTGCGCATTTTTTCCCTGGCATTTCCTTCTTTGCTTGGGGGCTTACTTGATATCTCCTGCTGCTCCTGACACTCCAGGTCTCCCTCCCGCCGCCGCTGCTGGTCATCTTGCGGCCGCCGAAAAGAGGGAGACTACATTTCCCAGCCTGCCCTGCTCTAATCATGACTCAGCTGACACCGCGCACGGAGGCGCTTTAAATTCTTGGCAGCCCCCGCGTCGCGGAATCGCGCGCGGATCGTGCCGGGCGAAGCCCTCTTAAGCCCTCAGAAGCCAGAGAAGGCCGGGCTGGGCCAGCCCCTATCAACCGTTTTTGGTGGACTTCATACCGGAGAGGTTGCTAAGTACTTTTCTTTGTCTGTTTTAAAACAGTTCTTGATAATCATGACATGGATACTGTTTTAGCAATTCACTTCATAGTTGTCATTCCATATGGTCCATCTTTTAATACTACCCCATTGCACCTTCACGTTGTAAGATGTCTAAAGGTCAAACCTCAACAAGGAAGTCCCTGACAGGGGGTAGCCTGATAGGCACTATTGATCAATTCCTGAAGAAGGCTACTAACAAGATAGACCGCGACATAGCCATCGCGGAAAAACGCCTTTCTATTGAATTGATCTCAAATAAACGATCCTCCTTGGGTTCAATTCAGTTATCCACTACTCCCCCAACATTACGTATAGTGAATACCGTTATTGAAGATCCAGGGATCCCTCTACTTCTCCAAGATAGCCCAGTTTTAATATCACCCTCTCAGGGGGTCACTATAACCACAACAAATCTTGAACATTCCTTAAACTCATTGAGGAAGGTTTACCCCCCTTTGCTACCTCCGGTCAATAAAACTGGCCTTAACCTTCAACCAAAGGACAACTCCCACAGAGAGTAAAGGGGGCAACGTTCAAACGTAAGAGGGGAGGGGACACTCACGCAGGTAAAAAGGCAAAAATATTTAAACCATCAACAAACTTACCCAAGAAGCAACCTCCTAGGGAAACACCTTTTGGCCCCTATAAACCACTCTGTTAGGGCTCTTCTCTAGAAGGGTTTAGGGAAGTTATGGAATATCTTCTAAAATCCCTCCTGATGCCTCTCATAGAGAGAGTCAAGAGGCTGGGTGACCAAATGACCCAATTACTTGAAGGCTCCCATTCAAATGAAGAGGCCTTAAAACAAGTAAACGCTCAGATAAATCAAACTGTACCCCAGCGCTCTCCACCAATCTCTACTACATTCCATGGGGAACGCCCTCTACCAAAATAAGGGCTTGTCCTTCCGGTCCCTGCAAGCATAGAGTTGCCTCGAAACCCAGTAAGAGAGAATACAACAACAGGTCCCCCAATCATCTCAAACACTAAAAACATAGCACCGTTGAGGGCACCCCCAAAGCATATGACCCAAAACAATAGCGGACTATATACTGATTTACCTCCAGAAGCAGTAAATTATGTTATTATTCTGACTGGAGTTCCTGGGTTGGCTGAGGGTAAGACAGAACCCCATGCCAACCTTAAGAATAAAGTTATATACTGGCTGCGAACTAACAGACCTCTGCCATCGCACATAAATGGTGACATAGTGTCTGTCAGACGATGCAATTGGGTAGGTCCCCGCCCAAAAGATATTGAGGGGGACGTGATGATAATTAACTTCAGGGGCCATAGAGTCGTCACCCACATCACTGATTGGTTTCTAGGGAGAGGAGATGGTGGTATCTCATCCCGCGATTTGAGCTATTTTTACCCCAAAGCTCTGCTGACCCATCCCAATTTGCCATCAATTTCTGAAAGCTCTAATACTTTACAATCCCCCTTTTGGAACAGCCAAAATAGCATAAGGAGACCCCATATAATCATTCCTCCCCCCCCTTCCCATCTAGACGTACTCATAGGCCGCCCTTTCATTATTATGGCAACTACCAACACATAAATCATAATGAGCTATGGAGTATTCCATTACGTAACCAATTCGAGCCACTGTCAAGCCTCGAGGACCTGGATTGACAGCTGAAGGTTACTCCATGCCCTCTGAAACCCGGTCCTCTACCTGGGATCGACGTACACCAACACCGGCGCGGGCATGACCCCTCTCCTGACAGCTTCAACACTACCACTGCAGTTAGCAAAGTCATCAAACCAATTGGAACAGGAAGGTCCTTTCCCTCGCCCAATGGGTCACTAACTCAACACATTCCACCTCCACTGGAAATGAGGGTACAGGTGGATTCTTTACAACCAATTCCCCTTCCCACTCTCATGGCTGTGGAATCTTTTGATACTGTGCTACACAAGGCACCAAATCCATCTGCCTCCTCATACTTATTCTTGTCCTGGAATGTGGCAGGGCTGTTAAATAAACTTGGCCAACAGTCTTGGCGGGACTTGGTGGAGAACTACACCATCATATGTCTGCAGGAAACTTGGGCCATAGATCCGGCACACCTACTGGGGTTTCGGACATTCCACTCACCAGCTCTACCCTCCTCACACTGTAAAAATAGTGGGGGTCTATGAATATATCTTAGCATACAGAGTGGGCTTACTGTCTTAAACCAACTCCTGGCTGAAAACTATCAGATTTTAATTCTTAGATGGGGCATTTCTGTCAACTTGATTTTAATTGATTTCTATAATAATGTGTCCACTGTCAACCTGGATAGCATTACAAACAATCTCCTAAGGGATGTCTCCTCTTCCAAGGAAAGAATGGGTGGAGAGTTTTTTCTGGTCTGGGTGGGCGATTTTAACTGTAATATTTGTCAGGACGGACCGAAGGGCTTGTGCGGCCTCGGTAACCATAGTGACGAGAACCCGAGTCACTTTGTTCATTCTAGACAGGGTGACATCCTAAATAATTTTTTGTCCTATTTTAACCTCACATATATAAATGAGCTATGCTCGCTGCTCCAACAGTTCCAGCCAACCTTCCATGGTAAAGGGTGTAATTCTATCATTGATTTTACCCTCCTTTCTAGAACGTATGCCCACTTAATAACTTCATGGGAGACGTTAGATGTCATTCACAGAGACCACTATCCAATTTCTTTCTCCCTAAAAAAGGCAGAACCAGAGAGGATACGGAAGGAAATTAACTAGGGGTGGGCGGAATTTGCGGAATTAACCTTCGCAAATTATCGCGAGAATGTTTAAAATTATCGCAAACAAGCAGAAATATCGCGAAGATGCGGAAGTTTTTTTCCGGCATGTTCGCGAGATTTTCTGCATGGTTGCGGGTCGCCAACTTACCCATGTGGTTGCTTGCGGGCGCGGCCATCTTGTTTTGAGTTGTTCTCGCGGTGCATGATCGCGAGAAGAAAGACGTGATCGCGCGACGCATGACGTCACTGCGGGCGCGAACTGTCGCGAGACAGCGCAAATGGCTAAAAACAATACAACATCTCATGGAGAACGCGACCGGATCAAGAAAACTTGTCGGCGAACGCAGGGATTCAGGTAAGGCGATCGCGCGCGCGCGAGAATGTATCATTTTACAGCGCGAGCAAGAAACAAATTATCGCCAAGCTGCGGAAACCGGAATTTTTGACATTTTCGCGCTCTCCGCGGAACGCAAAAATGTCAAATTATCGCAATTTCCGCGAACGGAACGAAATTTTTGCCCAGGCCTAAAATTAACCCCACTTACCAACTCTCGATCACCCTTGCGCGCAAAAACGGTTACACCCTCAAATGGGACAAGGTTGATCCCATGGGCCTTTTAACTAAACTGTTATCGAAGACGAGGAAGGAAATATTCATCTGCCTCTCCCCCAGTGTCGACCCATTAATAATTTTGGATTCTTTTTCAAAAATCCAATTAGCCTTAAAACACTTATTGACCAGATATCATCACCCGGAATCGAGCTGCCACTCTGGCTGGTTTGATCATAAGTGTACCACTGCACTAAAAAATTTGAAGACGGTCCTCCACGCTACTCCTAGATCCCCTCCTGAGATTCAAGAAGCCAGACAACTTTATCATCTGGCAATAAAAAACAGGGAGAAATCACTGCTAAAAACAATACAGTCGCGATACATATCGCCATAAATGGTGAAGCCTGGGTCACTCACTTTGAACAGCTATACGATAACGAAACCCCTCCCCTATTAGTACCTCCCGTTCCTATCATTACTCTCGGAAATGTGGAAAGTCCTTGTATGGCTGCTTATCCTTTGGGAATTTCGTTTACCTACGCCGAGGTTAAAATGGCAATCAGCGAGTGCTCCTTAGGAAAGGCGCCCGGCCCAGACGGTTTACCAACCAATGTTTTTAAACACGAAATCGACCTCTGGGCACCACTTTTAACCAATGTCATGAATAGCGCATGCCAAGTGGGGATATTACCAACATGGACTGAGGCCATAGTGGTTCCGATATTCAAGAAGGGAAATAGACAAGATCCAACCTGTTATCGGCCTATTTCCCTTCTTGACGCACTGATGAAGGTGGCCGGTTGCATTGTCTTAAAGAGAATCCAACTGTGGGCTGAGGAAGCTAACATCATATCCAGCCTCCAGTATGATTTCCGCACCGGCATGGGAACAGTAGAGCAGACCTTAAATTTGTATTTTTTAATTTCTAAGTACACCCAGGCCAGGAAGGGGAACCTCTTTATTACTTTCATTGATTTGAGCTCTGCGTTCGATTGCGTGGATCATAACCAACTTTGGTCCACGCTGTCGAACCTGGGCATCGACCAATCAATTTTAAATTTTATCAAGGAATTATACAGGGGTGCTGGGGCCAGGGTGCTTTTTGGCAAACAAGGTGAGTGCTCGTCCAAATTTTTCATCACTCTATATATAAACTCTATTGGCGAGCACCTCAAGGGATTCCCTTTTGATTTCCCTTCCTCCCAGGGCCACCCTGTCCCCATACTACTATATGCTGACGACGCGGCTATCATGTCGCAAACCAGGCTGGGGCTCCAGCGAGCTGTCAAAAAATGTAATACCTATATGAATGATAATGGGCTAAAAGTCAACACTTCTAAGACGTATATCATGGCCTGTGGGCACGGTTCCAAGAAAGTACCCTGTTCTATATACCTTGAGGGTAAGAGGTTGGAGACCATCGATAAATTTCCCTACCTTGGAATAACCATTGACAGGAAATGCACCTGGCACACAGTGGTAAAAGCGAGAAAATTAGCCTTCTCGAGAGCAGTTGGCGTACTGCACAACTTCGTGGCTAAACTTGGTGGCAGACCAGTCAAAGAACTAATTACACTATATCAGGCAAAGGGTACATCCACGGCCATCTATGGATCGGGTGTCTGGGGTATTGAAAATATAACACCTATTCAATTAATTGAAAATCAATACCTCAGATATCTTCCGGGAGCCCCAAAATCCTCAGCCACTTATCGTACCCACATTGAATTAGGTATCCCTTTTATTTCTGACACCATTAAAATTGCACCTATTCTTTTATGGCACAAGGTGTGGGTCACCCCGGAGACAGCTTTAAACCGCAACTTAATTATTGACTGCCTCCCCTTGGATGGAGTCAGACATATTAAATGGTTGTCCCACGTGCAAGACCTGTTGACTGAGTGTGGCCATCCCGAGTTTTTCTCTACCCCATCTACTATGGAATTGATTTCTAGAAAATCATTGAAACAACTGGCCATGGAACATCTAGCTAACAAAAGGTGGTCTATAGAAAAACTAAAAAACACTGCGTTGACATACCAGGAAATTACCATCAAACCTGGGCCGCAAATGTACCTCGTTGGTGACCTAACCTGTTTCTCAACAATGTTGCTAACACGCTTTAGATTTGGTACTTTCTTCCGTATTGTTACTTTTCCATCTTGCAATAATTGGTCGAGGGACTTGCCCTCCTGCCCCTGTGATGATTCATCGCCCCAATCTAATTTGCACTGTCTCTTATTTTGTAAATTTTATTCTGTTCCACGAAGGATTATTTTGAGACCAATCCTTAAAGAGTGGGGTCTCCGCTGTTGTAGAGCTGCTTATGTGAGATTGCAACAGCTAGAGAACCACTCAGTGGCTTACGCTACATCCAGCTTCTTAAAACTCCTGATAAAATTCAGAAAGTCTATGTAATGCACTTTATCCATGTACACATCAGTTTTTATTATATCTGTTTTTACCAAATACGATATGCTCGATCTGTATCAACACTGTTTTTTAATTCTGTTTTCCACCTTGATGTTTTTTTGGTGTGTGTCTGTTTTTTAATTTGTATGCTTTTATGAATTCAATACAGAATATCGAATAAAGCTTTGAAATTTGAAATTTGACCTCATTGGGGAATCAACTGCCATAATTAACTTGGCTTCTAGACTGGGTAAAGAAACGGTGGGGGCCTTATTAAAGATTTACAGGGCCAAATGTATCTCAAAGGCACTGTATGGCAGTGAAAACCTGGGGTACACTACCATAGAGGACTTCCAAATCGTGGAAAATAAGTTTCTGAGACAGCTTTTATCCGTTCTTCAGGGTACGCTCTCTTTCACTGTTTATGAGGAGCTCAGAATGACATATATCACCGAATTGATAGCATATCACCCTGTGTGTCTTTGGTTAATAATCTGGGCTAATAAGGGAATAACACTAAACAAAGTGATATTAAAAGACAGTTTGACCCTCAATCATGCCTCATGTGTGCCGTTGCTCAAATACATAGAAGAGAGTCTAATGAGCTTGGGAAGAGGAGACCTTTTCACTAACTCCAATCTGACCAATAAGAGGGATCGAAACTTTATAAAGGCAACCTTTTTTGCACAGCAGACCCCATTGAGGGCATAGAAGGAGCTTCTGAAGCCCAGTGTATGCCGCTTCATCATGCTAAAAACGAAGCTGGCAGAGCAGTATTTATTGGGTTCATAAAACTGTATGAAAGATTGTTATTGACAAGGCTCTGGTTTGACCTCTTTCACCCTCTCCTTGCCCATCCTAGGGGTCAGAGTAAGGGACAAAGCTTGTCATCCTGTGGCTGCAATGGCCAATCTCCACAGGACATGATTCACCTTTACAATGTTTTGCAGTTTTTATGATACCCCCCAGAAAGTCCTTTTCAATTCCGATTTTGAAAAAGGCCAACTTTAGGCAAGTGCAACCTGCTTTTATTTTCCTACATATGCTCACGGAAAATACTGTTTTCTGTGTGCTAAAATGTTTTAAAATCTGCCATCAGGCTAGTCTGCTCCCCTTACATCCTTCACACTTTATATCATGCTGCTTACTTGTTTGATCATCTCACATTTTAAAAGTTGAGATTTATCATGCTAACATAAAGCATGTTATTTAGTACTGTCTGTGTAGTATTGGAGCTTTTGCATCATTGTATTCTTATTAGCTTAAGTTTTATCTATCCCGGTGTGCCCCTGTGATGATTGTTCTTTTTATAGTATTTTAACATGGGCTTTTATGGTTTTAATATTTGAAACCGAATATCGTTTATTTTGATTTGATTTGGTACTCATGGATAATTATAACATTTGTGGTTCTCCAGAAGTCACATGCATGTTTGAATAATTTGAAGCAAATATGTCACATTTGTGTTTGAACAATTTTGCATACAGAAATAAGCCTTGCAGCTTCACTTACATTTGTTCTGTTTCCCATATTAGAAAATATTTTTCCAAATTGAGCATCTCTCTCCTTGGACTCCTATTTATTTTAGGGCTGTTTACATGGTGATAGACTACCTGCAGCCTGTATATCAAGACTGAAGCCTACAAATTTGTGGATGTTGATCTACATCTATTGGCGGGGTCTCCTCATTGAAGGCGTTAGGGCTGTACCCTCTTTACATGTTGTCTTACGTAGTTGATTTTAAAAATATTCCCACATAGCTGTGCATCGGCATGATCATTTAAAGCCAGGAAAAGCACCATTTCACTCACTTACTTTCCTTTTCTACGCTTTCTGTGCTCATACATATGAAACACCTATGAACAAGTGGGGTGTCTTCGATCTACATTTGCAAGGGTGACAATATCACAGCCCTAAGGTCTGTGAGATCACCAGCCTAGCAAAGTTATGGCATACGTTGCTTAACTTCACCTCTTGATGATGTGTTTATAAAGGAAGTATCAACAAAATTTGCACTATTAAGCTAATAATAGTGTGCCCATCTGGCACTCCTTTGAGACATGGTCGCCTGAGGTGGTCTTCAATGTAGATCTGCTTAATAGAATGAAAACAGTAGACTTTGTTTATCATCCCAATTCAATGCATCATCTTTTTCATTGATGCGTCACAATAATTTCATTTGGTGTGAGTTACATCACTTTATGTGAAGTTACATTTCACTTCTTAAATTGAGTTCCTTCTGTGCTGTGAATCCCTATGCATTTCGGGACTGCGCCCTTTTTCAGGGGATTTACAAGTAATCTGAAAAAATGGAAAGAATACTGTGCTATAGTCCATGGATGTCTTTTCTCCCACAATCAAGCACGAAATCAAGGGTGACGGGCTGTGAACACGAAAGTGTTGTGATGGTGAAATCAACGGACGTGTGTCTTAGTGGAGGTGTTTTTTAGTGTGTCTAAAACTATGATACTAAAGGATAATGTTGCTGGTTAATTTTAGTCAGTGCTCTCAAAAAAGAACGGACAAGTGCTCGTTAACGAACGCTTCTAACTGTGCAGGTGAAGGATTGTTAACAGAAGACAAACATGCGTTGTTTGCCGGTAGAAAAAAGAACGGAAAAGTGCTTGTTGAAAACAGACTCTTCTAACTGTGCAGATGGATAGTTGTATTTAATCAAAGGGGACAAACGTGAAATTGCGTTGTCATCGAGTGGATAGTAACCGAGCATTGCTGTGTGTTAGTGAAAGCAGACACTAAACTGCAAGTACATCGCATAAGTCGTGTTGATTAATGCTTTAAGAAGCCTTGTACAAAGTGCAAAACATCTCGTGCACGATCACTACAAGGTCACAAAATCCGTGATCGCCTGGTCTTACCGCGTATCCAAACGCTGAGAAATCCTACACTCCTGAACTTCTGTAAACAGTGACGAGTCTTGTCGGTGTTCGCGTAGATGTCCGATGACATCAAACGTACGCGCTAAATGCTGGTCGGTTCCCTAGTGGAAACTGACGACAGACAAAAGTCTGTCGGCCATCTTGTAGTGTTTATTCTTAGTAGTTCCTCTCTATTCTATATATCTCATGTGTAGGAACCCTAGTCTGGTATTAAACTTTGTGGTTACACGGGTGATTAAATACGAATTATACTTAGCAAAAACATTTGTTTGCACAGGTGTTGAATGTGTTGTCAAATCGTTGTAAAGGTTAAAAAGTGGTGTTATCAATGTTACAATGGATCAAAGCAAATGCCAAACTGTAAACAACATAGATATGCGACAAAGTTGCAGTAATGTTCCTAAAGTGAATGATGGGGGTGTGAGTGACTGGAGTGTGGAAATAACATTCCTACAATAACAAAAACATATACAAAATTATATATAAACATGTAATCACTTAAGCGTGCTTATTCATTGATGCATATTTACAAGAAACAGCTGTACTCCATACGTTCATTGAGTCCCTTCGGGTGACAGAAATCTAGTTTTTTAATCCAATACATTTCGCGTTGCAAAAGTATTTTCCAGTTGTCCGTACCCTGTTTCACAGGGACAACCTCCAATATCAAAAATCTTAGCTGACTTATGTTATGCTTATGAATGGTGAAATGTGCCGCTACTGGTGCTTTCATGACTTTTTTTCTTATGGTGCTCTTGTGTTCTGTCATTCGAACTTTCATTGTTTCTTTCCGTCTTTCCTACGTATGGAAGACCACAAGGGCATTTGAGCAAGTATACAATATTCTTCGTGTCACAAGTTGCATTGGTGAATAGTCTGATGTTTTGCCGGTTGTGGGATGGTTCAAGGTGTTGCCTTGGATGATATTGTTGCAGTGACTGCAATTGAGACATGGTTTGGTTCCTGTATATGTGACACTTTTTTGTTGTAGTGTGGCCTCTAATAAATCCTTGATGTTCTTAGAACGTTGGTATGTAAATAATGGTGTGGAGTTAAAGATGCAATTAAAGTCTGGTTCATTCTTTATCATAGGCCAGTTTTTTAATATGATTTTTTTCACCTGGTAACTTCTGGTCGAGAATTTTGATACGAAAACTGGTCTATTGCTGGTCATTTCCCTTTTCTGAGGTGTTAATAGATCTTTCCGGTTGGTGGCTTCTGCCCTTTCCTTTGCTGTGTTTAAAACCACGTCCGGGTATTTCCTATCCTTAAATCTCGCATTCCCTGTCTTGATTGTTTACGTATGCACTTGGTTGTGAAGATATCCTTTTTATTCTTAAAAGCTGTGAGTATGGTAAGTGCCTTTTCAAGGACATTGGATGACAACTGTCAAAGTGCAAAGAATTGTTCCTGTCGGTGATTTTGGTGTATACGTCTGTTTCAATTTTGTTCTTATGGCAGGTAACCAGAACGTCAAGGAATGCGATGCATTCCATGCTGACAGAATGTGTGAATTGTATGTGGTCGTCTATGTTGTATTTTAAAGGAACAGCCAGGCACTTCAGGCTGAATCCCCATAATGACAGGGGCTGCACATCCATCAGAGTTTAGAGCCACGATACCTCACCCTTTCACAACTCATCAAACAGTAAGGTGGTGCCATTAAGTCTCAGATCCCACACAACTCTGTGATCAGACATGAAAGGGTAGTGTTAGAGGTTGCAGAACTGAAGCTGAGCCCTGCTACCTGGAAACTGTATCATCAAAAGTTTTGTAGAAACAAAGTGCAGGATCCAGTTCTTAGCTTCCCACGCTGACTGGACACTAAACCCTGTGCAGCACAGCTCTTCAGCGTTCAGTCTACTGTGCAGAGTGCCCCTGGTCTGCGAGCCCAGGTCAGATCTATTTGAGGCAGACGAGGAAAAAAAACTTCCCTTTAGGTTGCCTTCTACATGAAAGAAATGTAAATATGTGCATTTGGTTAATCATCAAATGTAAATGCAATACAAGCACCAGTATAGTCTTTAATCAATAAAGTCACTTGAAGCTTCACGTGGCAAGGATTTTTTTATTTTTATAGACTATGCAAGTGTTACAAGCTGGTTTATAGAGTTCGTTCTTCTCAAGAAAACAGGCCTTTTGCACATATTTATCTTAAACACTAATGACCAGGTTTAGTGAATGAGAACTCCCTACCAAATGTGACGAATATCCTGTCTGTCTTGTTGCAAGTTCATTATATCCTATTGCTCTTGTAATAAAGTGGACAGGATATCCTTCATGTTTGTGGCAGAGTAGCTGTCTGCCACACTCTAAATCAGCCCCTAAATCTGTCTGCACATGTTGCAGCAGCCTTATACTATGTGTAATACAAAGTCCAAATAATCATGTATATTCACAATGCTTTGAGTCATATGCTGAAACCTCATCACACTGCAAATGCAGATCTCTATTCCCCACTGTATCAACCAGTCCTGTGACTGTCTGGTTACACACAGACATATGTAGTGATACTGCTTACTTTAACTTGCATTTATTTTTCAGATAAGGTTTTTGCATTATTTTTTATGTGCATTTAATGTGCATTTACCTGAAAAGGCCGACAAAATAATGGCAGAATATTTTGTTCTTTTTA
Source organism: Triturus cristatus (assembly GCF_964204655.1). NCBI lineage: Eukaryota > Metazoa > Chordata > Amphibia > Caudata > Salamandridae > Triturus > Triturus cristatus. Next base: position 884,233,130 of record NC_140587.1, on the reverse strand, counting down.
GCCACATCTATGACTTGTTATAGGCAACCTAGCGAATGAATTTGCACCAGTTTTCTAGTAACCTCAATCTCGACATACTTTAGGGTTTTATCATGTTGATTAAGAACTGTACTGGAAAATACACCATTTGCCCCATTTAAAAAAGCTGGTCTCTAGGGAACAGTGACTGAACTCCACTTTGGACACTAGTGCTGAAGGCCATATGCTGTGGGGGATGGGGTTTGTACCACAGGGGATTGTTCATTGGAATAAGATCTCACTTTACTTTCATAATTAAATCTAGAAACTTACTGAATAAAACCAAGGATAAAGCAGCATTATAGTTAGTATTGGTACTAATATCTTACTCTCCATAAAAAAACTCAAAAATCCACTGAAAATACAAGGGTTGAAGTGACATTATAGTAGGTGCAACTGTCAGATAAAAATAAAATTTTAAACTCTAAATATCACTCAAATTCAAAAGGTATAGATTAATAAGCCAACTAGAGGTGTTTCTCCCCACCATGCTTATGACCTTACAGATTGCACTCACTCACCCAGGCAAATTGATGATCTGGACTTCGGCTTCACAACTTTTAAAGTGCGTAAGCCGCCGCCACTGGATAAACATCCACAAACCCAAATAGAAGATTTTTCACATGTGAAGAGAGGAAATAAATCAGCCAATTCTGATTCAAATCATTTTGCCCTCAAAATGCATTTACTTCCATACATTAGTTGACCTGGGGTATAGATATAGCTCTGTGAAGCCAGCCCTCTTTATTATTCTGTAGCAAATATGCATTTACTTCCATACATTAGTTGACCTCGGGTATAGATATAGCTCTGTGAAGCCAGCCCTCTTTATTATTCTGTAGCAAATAAAGGTTAGTATTATTTTTAGACAAAACTGTTCAGTGTCAAACGAGAATTGAAAACAGTATCCAATGGGACCCTGAAGTATCAACCAGCATGTGAAGAAACTCCTGCTCCTCCCATGGGCCCTCACCCCGACCCTAAGTTCCATAGCACAATCGGACTAGTAGGATATATTTACACTTTCAGATGGCAGCAGAGATATTCTGTTATTGTTTTTAACAGCAGCTACCTAAGGCAGTTTAGCAAAAATGGTGTGAAAGACATGGGATTTATTGAGACTTTCATAAGCTACTGGCTGGTGACTTGCATCCCAAGGTCTTTGAAGAGATGCTGCTTACTAGTCATTTTCAAGAATGAGACAAATGTTAACTTCGGCTTTTGGCACACACTGCCATAGACTTTTAATTTCCAATGAAGTTTGCTGGCACTGCATGAGGATGGGAGGAAGAAAATACACCCCCGCACACTTTTCAGCAGCTCTTGCTAATTATTTAGAACAAAGTGTCCTGGCATCGTCAAAGTCACTTGTTGGGTGGTAGAAAAATACTCCCCACACAACTGTTGTAAATGCTCTATTCTTTAACAAATGTTCACTGGCAATCCACTTTCAAGTCAGAAGGACATACCACCACATAACTTGTGAATGACCTTTTCAATCTTGTTTTCAGTCACAGTCTGCTCACCAAGCAAATGCACAGGAGAAATATGCTGAAATATGCAGCTCAAAGGGTTTTAGAAGACAGTCATTGATTTGTGGACATAAATATTATAATGCAAAATAAATACTGAGGACCTATGTGCAATAGCAATTATATGAAAAAATATTGCAAATATTAAGTTTTATGCATAGTTAAGATTTGGGCTATTATGCATAGTTAAGATATAGGCTATTTAGTAGCACAGTTAGCGATAATTATTAAAGAGTTGCTAAAGATTGTAATTGGTTTAGGACTGTTCTTGCTTTTGGTTGGGTTCAAGTTTGAGGTCAGTACACTTGTGAGAGTCAGTGCTATAGTTAGGGTTATTTCGAATTTTAGAGTCAGGCATGTGGTTCTAGTATATTGAAAATCACTGTTGTTGTGTTTGTAGTGCAGGTTATGGTTAGGACTATAATTATGGCAAGGTTATGGTAAGAGTATATCTGGAGTTAAAGTTTAGCATTTGAGGTGCTGTTATTTTCCTTCTTCTAACATTTTTGTTATGATTTCTTCAGAATTGTCGTTACAGTACAACCTGCATTTACTTCATTGTGAGTTCAATCATTAACAGTTCTTCAAAGATTTATTTTTACCTTTTAGGTCTGGCTAGAAGAAACTGTAGCTAGTGGGGCACATACAGTATTTTGAGAGGGGATTTGGCTATCGCCTATGTTGATATTCTTCTTTACCGGCATTTAAATGGAAAGTAGTACTTACCTCATAAGTGATCAACACATTGTTAGCAGAAATAGAAGGGCTTTGCGTATCCAAAGTCCTGTGGGAAATAGAGTTGGAAAAGAGTTTTGCATAGGGAAGATTCATGACAAATGCAAGGTGGAGTGATTTTACAATGTGAATTCTTTGATACTTGTAGTAAGGTGTTGTTTTGCATTATGAAAACTGTGACCATGGAAGAGGAGTTACATAGTGAACTTTCAGAATTTATAAGCAGAAAGGGGTTAACGCTGTGAACTTCACAACACATGCCACATGAAATGGCTTTATGTTGTTTAACACTTTAAGACATTCTTACACAGATTTCTGGTTCAGGAGGGGCTAGAGAGGTCAGGTTTTCAATGCGTGCATTTGTAATTTTATGGTTAGTGTTCAACTGTGTCAACTAGATTGGTATTGTTTATTACCAAAAATGAAAATTCTAGCATGGCTTTGATTTAATATGTGTTATTGTGTGCTTTGCAGAGTTCTGAATTTCAAACCCACCCCAACCTCCTGAGTAACCAGGAACTGCTTTGACTTGCTATCCTAGGGTCAAGTGCCAAGGGGTTTTTCTAGGTTCTTGTTTTGGATTTAATTACTAGGTGAACTCCTTGTCATTCAATCCACCCCTTAGTTGATCTTGTTTTATCAGTATTTGATTGGGCGGTCGTGCTAGCTTACCTGTGAAGAAGTTCAGTTGATCTTATAACCATTCTTCATGCAGATTTCATGTCAAATACAGAAGGAAAAGGCTTTGAATGGGGTACACCTGTGACTTACGTAGTATGAGAACTTTTACAAACTGCTTGACAAATGCAATAGGATAAGGTTTAACATTGTGATCACTTGAGAAATGCAATGAGAAGCGGCTGTACATCATGAACTTTAAGAGAAGCACCATTAGAAGGGGCTTTACACCATTAAAACTGTGAACCCCTATAACACTTATTTTGAGTTAAGGAAGGGCTACATGATTCTGCATTTCATTGTACCCAAGTTTTATTTTGTTTTTAGCATTTAAGTTGTTAAACCACATTCTGAATATTGATTTATTAAGTCGTAATGTGTTAGATGCAGATTTCTGAGTTTCAAACCCATCCCACCTTTAAGACTTAAACTGTTCTTCCTCTCTGCCCTGAGGTAATTTTACATTATTAATTCTGGTATTTAAAAAAAACTTGCAAGCTAGTATTTCCCCCTTCAAATTCTGCAAGATGCACATACTGGTGCCCTGCATATAAATAATAAGTATTTCTCTTTGTATCTACAACTGTGAACCAGCCATCAATTAGAGGGTGCCCAAATGCTCCAATCCAGAGGCATGACAAAATATGTTGAACTCTCAATTTACAAAACAAAGATTTACTTCTGAACTTTAGAGCTATAAGACCTATGAAACTTGTGAGGTTCACTGTCAGTTAACTTGAATACGCTAATCCATGGCTGCAAAATCAATGGGGGAATTTAAGGACATTTAGAGACAACCCCTTATGCCAGAAGTCCCTGCTTCCATGAAGCAGGATGGGTCAGAAGTTAAGAGGAACCATGATTATGTGACAAGGGAAGTTGCTTCTTGTGTTCAGGTGGCATGTCTGTTCTGCTCAAGCAGGCATGACCCAGGCTTAGCTCTGAGTGTAGCTAAATTCTCCACTTGGAGGCCCAGATTCAAATGACCCTCTGATATTTACCAAGATATAGCAGTATATCACTCTTCTGAAAATCCGATGACTCAATGACTTCAGCATTGGTGGATATCTACATTTGTAATCTGCAGAAAAAGAATTGTACTACTGAATATCGAACCCCAGATTACCGTGCTACAAGAGTATCGAACACAGATTACCAAGGGACAAAATATTGAAAGGTACGTGCATACACCATATCTATGTAGCTTGAAGATATAACTATAGCATAGGTACATAAATAAGGAGTTAGGTGTATTCAATCTAGACTTACCTTTCAAATTATTATTTACATTGTTTTAACCCAGTTATTGTTTCCCATCGATATTCTGGGATCAATATTTAGGATGCACACCTAGAACAAACTTAGGGAAAACTCAGTCAGCTATCCTTCATGGGCTGATACATTTACTGGTGTCAAATTAGGCAATTTTAAGTCCCGAAACAGTGCCATGAAACAAAAAGACAGCAGGCGCAAGCTATAATTTTATAATTAGCCTTTATTACTCTTTATTAGGATTCTCTGATGACAGCTTAATCTTAACAATGACACTATGGTCAACAGTTAATGTTTTTGACTGGCACATCTGATATAGTTTGTACCCTTCAAATGTAGATCAAACCTATGAACATTTTCCATCCACCCTACTTTTATGTAGCATTAGAGCAAGGCAAAGCATGTGACCGGACAAACTTACAACTCAGTAATAAAGCTGTTGTCCTACACGTGTGTGGAACGTTTTTTGCACTGTCTTGGCACAGAAGATTGTCTTTATCAACCTATGAAAGCTGCGAACAGTCCATATATTAAAAGAACATTTTTGAATTCAACATGATTATTACATAAGCATTATATATTACTTCTGCTATATTATTATATTAATAATATTACTCCTCTATAGCTTATAGTTTGTTCACTTTTTTCTATCTTCTGCTTTATTCTTGCTGTCTTTACTGTTCTCTTTAATAGACTTAACAAGATTCTCTCTAGTCTAAACCTATTTCTTTTTTTTATACCAATCACTTTATTCTCTATTTCATCATAATATACTTGATATTAGGGTTTTAGGATTTTAGGATATTAGTGTTAGTAGAGTTTTACCTAAGTATATGATATGTACAATAACTACATTTGTTTACTTAATGCCTTTGCTAAAATCCGTATATAGATTCTTTTTAATGTGTTTTGTGTTAGAAAATGCTTGATTGAAAATTATTAAACTGATAGCTGAGAGCTGCAGTAATGTGAAGTACTGCTTATTTCAACTACCCTTTTCTAAAAAAAAAGTTTAGCAAACTATTTTTTCAACTAAACAGTAATGTGAGTATATTTTCATTGTTCACATCGCACCTTGTTTTGGTTAATTATTCCTTTGATAGAATTTTCAGGATTACAGTCATGGATGTCATTGAGGGTTGCCAGGGGTTGCAAGTATGACACCTGGCTTGTCCCTTTCGACCTCCGGCACTGCCTTTGCGAGCCATGGTCTCAGAAATAACAAACTCAGTTGCAGGCACAAAGCAAAGCTCTGCATTGATTATTTTCTGCCCGTTGTATATAATGATAATATCAATCAATCAGTAAATTTCTACAGTGCATTGCTACTCAACAAGAGTTTCCCAGCGCTGCAATGAAAGCAAAGGACTACAATAGCCTAAAAAAGATAGGATTGTGGAAATCTGCAGAAGTCCAGAAGAGAGGTCAAGCTCGAATTCTAACAGGGAGAGAGTTCCATAGCATGGTAGCAAAAACAGAAAAAGATCTTCCTCCCTGTCTTGCACATTTATACCGAGGTGTAACAGTTAGTAGCTGATTACCATAGTAAAAGGATTGCTTAGAAAAAAAATGCACCAATAATACTCTGATGTTAAAAGAGCCACCACCATGCAAAGCCCTGTGCTTGAAGAATAAAGCTTTGAAATAATTGTGCTTCTTTGCTGTCAGCAGTGAAGACAGAGAAACTGAGGGGACGGCTGAAAGATGCTGGGGGACGTGGCAAAGTAACCATGCCACAGAATTTTGCACACTCTGAAGTCACTTTGAAATGTTTTTAGGAATGCCTAGATACAGAACTTTGCCATAATCCAGCCTGGATATAATCAAGATCGTAACCACTATTTTCTGAGCAGAAATGGGTAAGAGTGCACACATTTTCTTCAGGCTTTTAAGTAGCCTTTTATTTTGGACATTTGAACATCCATGAGGGGGTGTTGGTCGAGCCAGAAGGCGCTTGACTGCTTTACAAGGAGTGGGGGAGGCCCAAGATCAGCGGGCCACTAATTTGGGCATCAAATTTGGGGTCGGCTGACTACCACCAACAACTCAGTCTTATTATCATTCAACTTTGAAAATTGAGTTTTATCCATCTTGAAACTTCCATAAGGCAGAGGTGAAAATGTGTTGTGTCATCCCCATTCTCAGTATTGAGCTCTACGATGATCTCGGTATCATCAGAATACATGAAGAGTCAAAAGTCATAGCTCGCAACTGAAACAGCCGGGAGTTTAACTTAGATGTTAAAAACTTTAGGGCTCAATGAAGATCCCTGCGGGTCACCACATGAAAGAGTGAATATAGATGATTCATGTGGCGTAGAAAAGACCTCAAAGGTACGAGCCAGCAAAAATGTGGAGAACCAGGTGAGTGCAGAGTCCTTAATGTCAATATCTGCCAGTATCTGCAGTAGGAGTGGATGAGATACCGTAATAAAAGCAGAAGTAAGGTCTAAGAGGATGAGAGCAGCAGTGGCCCCAATTTAAAGTTGTTTCTTAAGATGTTATACTGCTACCAAAAGAGTAGATTGAGGAATAAAACCGGGACAATATCCCAACTGATAGGGGTGAAGCACATCAAGGTCTACAATAATTAGAGAAATATGGGCATTGACATACTTTTGTATGATCTTATCACAGATAGGAGCAAGTACAATTGGGTGATAATTGGCCGAAATGTTTGGAACTAAAATAGGCTTTTTGAGTAAAGAAACCTGTAATATCTTGAGTAGAACTGTGGAATGCATTACTTTGGGAATTCCACTTGTGTTTATGTATGGTTCATGGAATGTTGGTTGGTGAGTTGGAGTTTGGACTTTGGTGAATTTGGAGCTGTGGACAGGGCTTATCTCTTTCCCTGTATTTGGATTACCATATTTTGGCGATGAGGAAAATTTGACTGGTTGGTATGCCTTTTTGGCTCTACACAGGTGGATTCCTTCAATCTACCTAGTTTTATTGAATTATCACATTTCTTTTTCATTATCTAACCAAGTGTAAGGATTTCCAGCAGGGTGACCTTAAGCAAGGATCTGTTACTCAACCCTCATTTTGTTCCTGATTGTGAATCATGTGGATTTTGAGTTTCTTTTCTGAAGTCCTGGCCATTAACTGGAGCTCGAGCAGCTACGTCAGCGTGACACCATTAGCAATGAGGCGTCTGTGTGACAGTGCTTGTGAGACAGAGGTGAGGACATGAAATTCATCTCTTCATATCATGGGGTTCAACACCTGTGGTTTACTCCTTCCATCAAGCTACGCACACAACCTGCTATGTAACTCAACGTGCCGCCATATTGGTTGAGGTGTTCTCACTGTAGTAACTCCCCTTCTAGCGTAGAATGGGGAATGGCTCAGCCTTAAACTTGAAGGGGATTTGGGAAAAGCAATTCTTTCACTCTGGAAAATATTTTCCTTGAGGGAAACAAAGAGATAAAAATTTGCAATTCCATATAGGGCTACCTTTCCACACTGAGTAATTGCACACTATATATAAACATTTAGGGAAAAGGAGCCTTTAAAATAATGCACATGGCTCACTCAGTAGCCTGAAAAACTTCAACTGACTCATATTTCCAGGCATCCTAAGGCTGAGTTTTGAGAACGGGCAAAATTCATAAATATGCACATGAGGAAGAGATCTTCTATGATAACAGATTATGTTTAACTTTCTAATTATGTTCCTACGTCACTGCAGCGTCTTTGTGGATCTGGCCCAATGCATTTTCAGATGATTTAAGTTGTTGGTACAATCAAAAGTAAATCTGCAAGCCATTGATATTATGTAGCTAAACAGGGAATCTGCTAATTATTATTGTGAGGTATATCACGTTAAGGTGAGCAAAAAATGTTCAAATACATTATCAATTTAATCAGAAGTTATATATCTAAATTTGTTTTGTTAAGACACCGTAGGCATTGTTTAAGATCGCTGCCACATCTTCTCGTGCATTGTTTTTGTAATATAAATGTCAGCCTTTACTTCTTTCCATGGCATCCCTAGATTGATGGATTCTGAGTTAACTTGTAGTTACAACTCTATATCCAACTCTTGGCTTGAAATAGGATACATAATGGAATACTCTATCAAAAGTAGTGATGACCATAGTCTTGGGGCGTATTTTCGGGCCGATTACGATGGTGGGGAGAGCACCACTGTCGGGCTATCAGTGGCAGTCCCATCTCCATCGGCCCCTGCAGGACTGCCCGCTGCATTAGGATGCGGCTGGAGGAGGCATGTGGCGGAAGGACCATCCGCCTTGCATCTGATGGGCTCAAGTGCTCAGGTGCATTCCCTACAATGTTGGCTGTGTCTGCGTTGGGCTTACAATGTCCCTTTCGCTGGCCGTTTCAGGGCTGTTACCACACCATGAAAAGGCATGTGGAAAGTGACTTTGGGGCCCCTAGTGGGCCACCCTTAACCCCTGGCCCTCTGCTATGGGCCTTGGGGGGCCCCTATGGTACCCCCTAAACATCCCTGAACCATGTGGCAGGCACCTCATGGTGCCTGCCACATAGGGGAGGGATGTTTGAACTGTGTTTTTTTTTTGTTTTGCAGCATGTGTTGCCACGTGCAGCACATGCCATAATTCAAAATATACACATTGCAAACGCCATCAATGTGGTTGCATCCTAATGTGGCCAGCGGGACCTCCGACTCCTATTCGGGCGGTCCTGCTTCCATGACATCATAATCAGGCCCTTAGTTTCATACTACTAATGATGCCACCAATACTTTTGTCCTTACTGAGCTGTCAGGTTATTTGAAGTGTGCCTGTTATCAATCAGTGTGAATTCTTTTATTCTGCTTTGATTTGCGATCAGTCCTTTAAAAGTGAATAAACACGTATGAGTGAAAAAACTCCCTCAATGATCTTAGTTTTGTTTTGAGCAATGAACGTTGTATTGTAGAAAAATATTACAGACCGTGCAATCTGTCCTTGTGTTTTCTGCTTCTTTCATTACATTATTCAGAGCAGGCATATGTTCCATTTTGTTAATTCATTCTTGCGCACTATCTTCGGAGCTGAGCACAGAGCCAAGGAAAAATGTAATTATTCAACATGCTAAAGAAAGAGTTGTTGAAAAATAGCTACCTCTAGTGTAGTCAGTCCATCGCACTTTGAGAATCCAAGCTTGCCAATATTTAGCCACTTTGGGGCATATTTACAAGCCACTATCACCACCACAATGTCACTTTTCAGGACATTCTAGTGGCGATAGGGGTTTCGCTTCATTCACAAGGCATCGTTAAGCCACTTAACGTGGCTTACCGACACCTTGTGAATAAGGCCTCCTTTCACGCTATTCTTGGCATGAAAGGGGTGGGCAATTGGTGTTGTGGTGGGCAGCGCCAAAATTAAGACCAGGTAAAACCTGGCTCAATGAGGAGAAATGTTTCATTTCTCCTAGGTTTTGCTGTTTCTATATGTGCTAAATGGTACAGCACACATAGAAACAGCAAAAGGCCATTAATTGTTTATGTGCAGGAAGGGTCACCTTCAATATATAAAAGATGTTTTGCAACTCCGATGTTTGTTGCATTGAGCAGCACACCTAGAAGTTACAAACAATCTTCCCTTCAAAGCGGACACCCTCGTCGATGGTGCAAGGGTGCCTGTGTTGGTTCTAGGCTGCTAAATTTAGCCCCAGCACAGGGGGAAATGCATTGCTGCACCATATTATTGTAAATATGGTGCAGCCCTCTGTTTCAGAAGAGGTGGAGCATGGGGTTAAGCCAAGGAGGCTAACCCACTGCTCCACCACTTCGTAGTAAATATGCCCCCTAGTCTGTTAACCAAAGCTTCTTATCTTTTATTTTAAATAGGTTGGTACCATCTTTCATTAAACAGCTGGTGCGTTTTAGCATGATTTGAAAGAATTTAGAGTCAGTAGATACCAGACTCAAAATTACTTTGTGGATAAAAGTTGAATACATTTAGGCTTATGTATGAAGGCAATCAATTGCCTGCACTGCTTTGAGATAAAAGATATACAGAGCAACTTTGTAACTTTTGAACTAAAAGACAATTTGGTGATTCGGCTAGAAAAAAGAGGATGCAACTTGTGGATCCTTTCAAACTGGTGACTATCGCGACAATGACTTCAGGCATGACATTTATTCATCGCCCTGATAGTATGATTTATGAGCCTGGTTGAAAAATGTGGAATAGTGAGAGCATGGTGTATAATAAAGTTGTGTTGCTGGAGATAAGCAAACATTCTGAAACTTCTGAGGTACCAATTTCTTTTAAAACTAATTCCATTAAATTTTCATGGCAGCTGGCATGGTGCAAGTATATCATTGTAAAAATATTACCTGATATAATTCTTGTTTTTTAAAATATTGTTTAGAAAACTATTGCCCCATTGAATTTAATATTTGAAACTCTGTGCTCAGTGGGACAATATTTTGTCAATGATATAAAGGACACAATATGTATGTCAGACAATCTATATCTGCCAAAGCTATTCTGACATGGCAACTGTCAAAAACAGGATGTTGAATACTGTTCTTTGGTGATAAAAACTCTGTTTTCCAGATATGTTTATTAATGAAGCCTTTGTGAATTAACACTAAACCCCACAGTAACCTCTCCTCTTCTTACAATCTTTTTACATTTTTATGTTAGAGCTTTGAAAAACACTACAGCTTGTTGTGAGTCACCTTAGCATTCATGTGGATCTGCTGCAAGAAAGCAAGGTCATTATTTAGTTACAAAGGGCCAGATGATTCATGAAGTACTGGATGTGGGTATGCCATCTTGGTTTGCTGAGATGACAATGAAGAGTTAGAAGCTGGGTACCTTGAAAGGTCTTTGGTGCTGGATGGATAACAGGAAAGGATGTTGGTCATAGGCTTTGAAACTATGGAATGAAGGTATGGTGATGAAGTAAAGAAGTCAATGGAAAATAAGTTGGGTTCTGGGTTGGGTAGAGGAAATAGGCAGAAGTGTCTCTTCAAACCTGTGCACATTTTTGGGGGTAATCACCCTCCAGAAAGCAATGTGATTGGATAGAAAGCCTAAGGTTGGAACCTAGGCTATGAAATAGATGAAAGAGACATCTTCTAGTTCTACCTGTCTTCGCAGATGGCCAGTTTAGGAAAAATGAGCTCCGATACCTGGCTGGACAGTAGACTTGGAGCGCTAGGGGTAATGACTTGCAATAAATTACATTATGCTCTCTCATTCCCAGGCACCATTATAGAGAACTGAAGCCTGATGTAGCAAGGTTTTGCTGATAGAAGACGCCTGAATTAATTATGATTACTTTTTTCACAGTTCGGTGTAAAAGGAGCAAAACAAGTTTTGCGCCGAAAAGTAAATTAGTAAAAATTATTTTGCATCAATTTGCCTCACTTTTGTGATGCAAACACAGCGCTAAATCTTAGTAAATATACCCCTAAATGTTCATAAACAGATTCTCATTTTTCCAGAAGTCAAGGTACAGTTGTTTCATTGCATATATTTGTGCTTCTAATGAAAGCAGCTTGGAGAAGATCTGTTTGCCATCTGTGTGCATTTGTTGTCAGAAATTCCGGGCTATGAACAAATTAGCCAGCAGAGCAAGCTGCAAAGGGTGAGCAATATCATCAACCCTTCTGGTACTCTGCAGTTGATCACTTTGGGAAGGGACCCAACATGACTACAGAGTGATTCAGAAGTTACGAGAGTAACTTGAATGCCCTTTATCAAATCTATTTGATAAAAATCAGATGGGTATCTTATGTCGTTTATCATTGGGCACAATATTGTTCTCTAAACCTGTGCCCATTATATGGTTGCCACAGCTTTTAGAGGCTTGGTGTAATATCAAGGTGAAAATAGTTGTGAAGTTGAACATAATTCCAACTTTTTATCGGTGGCATGCCTCATGCATGAGACTTAGATGACAAATTGAGTAGTTATTTAGGGTACCATTGTTTGGCACTGGCTTGCCCATCTACATTATCAGACCAAATGTCTTATTGTGGGACAACATTTAAACAAAACCTTGCAGTGTCTCATTACTGACAACAGCAGCTGTGTTGTTGGATTGAAATGGGGCTATAAACTAGCAACTTTTCTGAGCCCTGCCTTTTCTTTCAGTAGGCAGAGGTTGTCCTTCGTCTTGCAACATAACATCCTTTTTAGCCTGCAAAGAGCCAAAAAGAAGAGGGCTACAATGATCTTTCTTTACAAGAGCACTAAAGATTTCAATGAGGAAAAATAACAGAGCCTCACAAATTAATGGAGCTAGAGTAACGTTGAATTATGGGCTGGTAACTTTGTGCAAGCTCCTATTTCTTTTAAGGTTCCTGCTAGCATTTAAGATGCATTTTGCCTTTGACAAAAGAAATATGATAATATGGTCATGCTAATTGAGATACTGATCTTCTTGTAAATGGGATTTCAAAATAAAAGTTCTGAATTAATCTACAAGAAAGAAGACAAAAAGAGGTGCATTCACTCGGATATCCATCTTCATAGACGTCAGCTGTTCTGCTGGTGTTATTGGACATATATATATACCCTTCATTACACAGAATTATAACATATTACTGGGATGGCTAATCAGGGGGGCAAAGATCGCAGAAAATTCCATTGTTTGGTTTAAATCATTCCTAACCTCAGAAGGAAAATGTGGTTAATATCATTCTCCTAGGAATGTATTGGCAAGTTACATTTAAATGCAACCACTACATGCATGATGAGCAGGGTTGGCGATATAAATTAATTTAACTTTAATGACAAAGATACTCGGCTGATTCTGCATAAGTCAGGTGATCTGCAAGAAGATTCCAAAACTTTCAACTTGTTAAGTGACATCATGCAAGCATGGACATGTGACAACTATCTAGTCCTTAATTTCAGAAATGTTATCTGTATGTTAGTAGGTGCTATGCTTTCGCGACTTTAAATTGTGTCAGGGTATGATCTTGCACATTTGGAACATTACAATTTCTCCAGAGTGCACAATGAACATGTTGGTTGGTTCTCTTCTATTCACATCTTAGTAATGAAGAACAAATAATCATAGAACTGTGATCACTACATCTGCTTGTTGAAGAACCTCAGTCATTTCATTGTTGGTTGTTACAGAGCTGCCATCACCAGTGTTCTTATTACATTCTATAAAGTTTACTATTGTTGTCTATTTATTGGGGTTGCTGAACTTTTTCTTGGTTCAAGCTACTGGATGTGTTAGTTAATTGAACAATGTGACCGCTATTCTGCATTCTATGATTTGGCCTTTCTAGTGAAATGGCACTACCTAGTCATTCTCTACGGTCTTCTAACCTGTGTGTGACCAAGGAAAGGCCTTTGAAGTGGAAAACAGTGAGAGTGAAATAAATAAATCCCTCTGTCACAATGGTTTTCAAAGGATAGAATGATTGATATTACTTAAGAAATTGATATTACTTAAAAAATAGCTGAAATTGCTCATTTTCCTAGGCAACTAAAAGAATTTTAGAGAAACATGATCCTAGATAATATTCATTTAGGTGTTGTTTACATAGTTGAATTTTGATTTGAGTGGTTGGCATTAGTAAATTGTTTAATTTTTTATTTTCAAGCATACTTTTATAAAGCATACACTACAAAGAATAACAAATTAGATAATAGATGCATTGGTGATACACCAGTTTGGTAATATATACCCACATTGCACATTGCAACATTAATGTGGGAATATTAGCAGTAACTTTGAGAGGCACAATTACAATAGACTCATAGAAGTTCATAGATGTATGACCGGAACGCTGTGGGAAACAGGCAGCTTTTAAAAACTAGCTAAAACAAATTTTAGAAGAACTCAATCTTTCAGATTTTTTCATTAGTATACTGCTAAAAAAAGGAAAGATTTGTCCTTCTGTGATCATAATTAAAGAATCGTTTTAATAGAAGTCGGTGTTATAACAGTGCACTAGTCAAACTGATTTTTTTCTTAAAAGAAAATAGAAAGTGTTAAAGTAAGAATGTTGCTACTTCTGATGTATCTCAGCCATTCTCCCTCTTTGGTCCAAGATCATTCATGAATCCCTCTCACAGGGAAAGATTCCGAACTGCCTAAAAGTTGGGCAAGTTACTCCCATTCCTAAGAAGCCCAATGCGGACCTATCAGATCCTAACAACTTCCGACCTATCACCAGCAGCATGACCCTAGCAAAATTGCTTGAAAAATGCGTTCATTGGCAGCTTTGCAAACATATTGAGAAATATCAACTCCTGGATCCTCACCAGTCAGATTCAGAGCAGGACACAGCACTGAAACGGCACTAACTCACATTGTTGATGATGCCGTGAGAGCCCTTGACCAAAATGTCCCTTGTCTCCTGATCCTTCTAGACCTGTCCTCAGCCTTCGATCCCATCAAACATGAACACTTGATTGATCTCCTACAACATAGGATGGGATTGTCGGGCCCGGTCCTAAATTGGTTTGCCTCCTTCCTTCACAACCAAACGTAAAGGATCAAAGTTAATCATGCCCTAGCTTCCAGTACCCCTGTCCTGATTGGAGTCCCCCAAGCTTCTATGCTCTCGCATACTCTCTTCAATCTATTTATGGAGCCTCTTGCAGTCATTCTGAATAGAGGCAACATTCAATACCACATGTATGCGGATGAAACGCAATTGTACCTGAAGATCTCATCACAGGAGGACATAGAACTTTAAATGTTGCACTTGCACAAACTCAACAATGGCTAGCCCAGAACCATCTCTTACTAAACACTCTCAAAACTGAATTTCTTTTGATCACCCCACCTAATCACTAAGCTCCTACCCTTGACTGGATTAAACAACTAACTGCTCTGAACTGCACACCTCACATTGTAGACTCTGCTACATCTTTAAGTGTCACCTTGGATAAACACTTAAATATGCAAGCACATATTAGCGCTACTACTAGGGGAGCCAATTTCCAACTCAACACACTGAAGAAAATCAAACCATTCCTCCCCACGAAGACCTCAGGCCGGCGGTACAATCCCTGAGTATCCCTAGATTGGAATATGGATTGGTGACCCTCTCAGGACTTCCCAAAGCCAGCTTAGCCCCACTCAGAGCTACCTTGAATGCTTCAGCCAGGCTTTTAACAGGCTCTAGGAAATTTGATCACATTTCACCCCACCTTTTGCAGCTAAACTGGTTATCTATTGAAGCTAGTATCTGACTCAAGATTGCTTGTCTGACTCATAAAGCCATACACCACAATACCCCATACTACCTAGCAAATAAACTTGAGCTATCGGGCTCTAGCCGGAAACTCAGAAGTACGTTCACCTTTCACTTGAAACCGCCAAGATTAAAAAAGAAAAGATCGTACAACCGTGTGTTCACCGGTCTTGCTCCGAGAATCTGGAACTCCTTGCCATCCGAGATCAGATCAAATCATTCCACTACCTCCTTTAAAAACTGGCCAAAAGACTAATAATGAACGGATATTAATCGCACTGATAATGCTTGTGTGTTTTGTTAAAAACTAAAATCTTGACGTATTCTCACTGATGTTCTATATGTTTTTACCTTCTTTTTGCTTTCTTTTTTTCCAGTCCTTGCTAGCTCCTTTAACTGCATCATTTGTTGACTTTTGCTTGATCTCCTTTTGTTAATATTCCTTGATGCTCATCGCACATCTTGGTTCTTTCTATTGTATGATGTTTTACTCGGAGCGCTCTATGACGCCTCTGATACACCCTACTTGTTACTCGTGAATGTTTTACAACAGGTTGTACTTTCACTTACCTCCTTTATGTTTTGTATAATGGCTGAAGACAATTCTGTACAGTGCTCTGATACCCCTTTGGGTTTCGTTTGCGCTCTATAAAACTTTCCAAATAAATAAATAAATTACAAAATGAGATGATGTAAATGTAGGGCTAGCTTTAGATCCCAAACAAGCATGTGATGGATTTGATCGTACTACTCGATATATAGAGTCCCAGAATATTGTGATACAAGAATATCGAGGATAGAATATCAAAGGACAAAATATCGAAAGGTCACTGCATATTGAAAAGTATAGATTTATTCTTCACAACTACACATAGACGTACCTTGAAGTTATATATACTGTGTAGGTACATACGTGCACAGTTAGGATTAGAAATTCTAATGTAATATTGTGTACTCAAAATTCTCTGCCATCGATATTCTGGTTTCAATATTCAGGGTGCACACCAATAGATTCAATACAACTTTATTTTCACTTTCAGTTTTTCGTTTTCAGATCAGGATTTAATGTCATTACTACACTGTACATCACATTGCAGTTTGATCTCCTCCTCATTTGAGATAACGTAAGTAACCAGACATAGCAGTCAGTGATTTCTATGTAAGCTTTGCTAGATATCATTAATCAGTCAAGTGAATTGTGCATTTTTAGTTAAACAGTGAGCAATAAAAAAAAACACTAGCATCTTTTAGTAAATTTGTCAATACCATTTTTGCTTTGAAAAGTACCAAAACAAATTTAATAATCACTATATATCGCTAGGATTATCATGGATAGAATCACTGAAGGTCTGGAACTGATTCAAGAAAGGTGAAAGCCCTTGACATTATCAACGTAAGAAATTGTAGTACGATAATTCGCCTAATATTTATTATGTGTTGAGATATGTTCTACTATAAATTTAAACTTAGGGGCATCTTTATCATAGTGTTGCATTGCCCTTGTGTCACGCAAGGTAGCATAAGGTCAACGCAACGCTAAAGTCAGATTTACCAGCAACAAAAGGCCATAAAAAACACCTGCGGTGCTTGGTAAATCTGGAGTATTGCACCCAGCGACAGTCTGTTCCTGCCAAAAAAACAATCCTTGCCTACAACACAGGCTCCCTTACACCACTGAACAAGGGCTCCTGCATTGGCGTAAGGCAGCATATTGTGCGCCAGTGCAAGCATAGGGGAGGAAAGGGTCATATATTGTTAAATATGGCACATTTCTACCCTCTCCCATTCATGAAATGCAGCAAGGTGTCTTGCTGTGTTGCGTGAAAGTCTGGTAAATCTGGGCCTACATATTTGAGAAAAAGCTACATTGTTTGTTAAGTTCATATGGGGGGAGAAACACAGCAAGGATAGACTGCAGAAAATGTAGATGGCAATTTACCTATGTAGATTTGGTTTGCATGTGATAAGACAAATAACTAGTGACAGTGAAAAAAAGGCATCGATGTAGGAGGAATAGATGATTGGGTCAGTTTAAACTAGCAAATCAGGATGTAGGAAGGGGCACACGTGGGAAAACACACTTTAAATAATGGCTTGAACAGCAGGGAGGGTGTACTGGTTTTTGAAAATGGAGTGAAGTGCACGAGGTTGATCAGGCTCCCGGTTGAGGCTCTGAAGAGGTAACTTGGTTCAGTATAGATTTAGTGTAACATGGGGCAGTCAGGCTGTTATGGAAGGTGGGGTTGAGTTACTGTTGTATGAGGGGCAATTAATAGAGAGCAGAGTATTCTTTGTTTAAAAACGGGGTTTTTGAGTCGTGTTTTGTTTTTTTTCACTGTCACTAGTTATTTATATTATCACATGGAGATGCAAGGCACTTCTAGCGCGGGGGGATTGAGGATGTTTACAGGTTTACATGAGTTAGAGTATGTGGGCATTGTTTAAATGATGAGGCTGGGATAGGTAAAGAGGGTCGGTTTGGGTGAAGAATTGGGTTTAGTAACATTTCATTTCATATAATATTTGTGAATAGAGCAGTGAGTTGAGTTGTTTTTTTCATGTGTTGCAGTGACCCCTGATGAAGAGTCAGCAAGACTCGAAATGCATTGGGTATGACACAAAGAGCTTTCTTCAAAAAATGGTTGACCTCACGTGCCACTGTTAAAAGCTTGGATGAGCGGCAGGTGGCATTTGAAACTGGTGAATAAAGTATTCAGGCGCAACCATTCTGTCTCCGTGGTGACTAAATGTGAAAGAACATTGGTAGAATTGATTGGTATAAAATTTGGTATAAAGTCATAAAAAATGGTGAACTTTGGAGAAATTGGTTTACTTGGAGGGATTATCTCCCATCTCAGCAGTGCAACAGTTGGGCTTGTGAATAATGTGCCCGTTTTTTGAAGATTTTGATATTACTGGGACGGTTCCCAGCAGCTGTGTGCATGCACTACAGGAGCATCATAAAAATATAGAAGAAGTAATGAATAATAAGGGAAGGTGTGCACTCTTCCATATACCTTGGTTTTTCTTTAAGATTAGACATATTTATGCTTTTCCAAAATAAGAATAGCCACTATGTCGTCTGATGTCTAGTAATATCAATATTATATACAAGATATACAGCACAGGTAAAATGTTATTCGAAACACAAACAAAAGCTTAAAATAGTTGTTGGTAAAGGTATATACAGAACATGGAGAACAATAACTAGGTGGAACTGAACAAGGCTAGTGGATGAAGATCTAGAAATACTGATAATGTACAAAACCTAGAAAACATAGTAATGGAGCATTCATTGAAGCATATTTTTTGAAGTATCTATCTTGCTAGCATGAAACATAAGGCATTTAAGGAGTGGAATGAGAACATTAAATAGGGTTTGCAATTGAGAGTTCATTGGTTGTATACAATAAAAATACGTTAAAAAAAGTTGTCTTTAAAAGTCCAATAAAAATGTTGTGTAGGCATTGTTGTAAACCCACTTTAAAAAAATGTAAAACTTTTTTTCCTTTTGTTACTGCTTTTTTGTAACTACTGTTCTTTCTGTTCTGGGGGATTTTGGGTCTACTCCAACCCACCCCTAGTTCCTCTTCATCTGGGAGGGGGGCACGAATCCTGACTGATTTTTCCTCATCCTTCTCCTACTTGGCTACACCCTTTCATCCTTCCTCAGTTTATTTGCCTTTGAGGGGCTCACACTGCCACAAACCTCCTCTACTCTTTGTCCACACCACTCACCTACCCCCACAAGAGCTTCTCTATATAGAGAGACACGCCCCTCAACCCCCTTTTATTCTTCTCTCAAAGGGCCCAACTTCATGTCCCAGCTGCTGACCTGTGAGCGAACATTCCCCACCTACCAACATAACTTTTAATGTTACAGGTACCAACTACCATGTAATAGCCCAGAAACCTCCGGATTTTAATTGAACTGTTCCTCGTTAATACATTTGATCCTTCTATGTTATTGCACCATAATTCAACATGTAGAACTACGGCAATCTTAAAATGAATAATTATTCTATTTTTTCATTACTGATCTATATTTCATCATAAAATTGGTTTGATATTGTATTTATGATGCAGACTTACAAAATAATTTTACTTTCACAAACGTTTATAATCTATTTTATAAATGTCACATTTTTTAAATACAAGTTTTATAATTCCATTTTCTGAATAACATTCCTTTTTACTGCAAACTAGTTCATTTTATGATTCTCACAAATGCTTCTGGACATATGAAACACACATTTGGGCAATGCATTAAGGTAATATTTTCTAGTGGAGGAACTATTCAACAACGTGTTGATAGTCAAAATCAAATACCAGAAAGATGTAGAACGTTAATTGTAGGAGAACATTTGAATACGAAAATGGAAGCATTGGATTTAGTTTAGGCACGAGGACAGGAAAAACAATTATTGTAAAAAATTGCAAGTCAACAGCTAACCTTTCCTTAGAAGATTCACAAAGCAGGTTTCTTAAATAAACCGTTTTTTAAAGAATAGTTCTCAAAGCTCAAGGCCAGGCAAACACATTTGAAAATATTTGAAGCCCATGCCTTGAAATGTAGACTTTACATAATAAAAAACGAGTGTGATGTATGCTGTTAAAATAAATCTAGTAAAATCTCACAATTGCATGAATGTGAATAATTTTTTCATCAAAATATATATCGACATATATATTATTTTGATAAAAAAGAGATTGGGAAATTGTTTTGCTGATCATAATTTAAAATAATTTTCGAAATGATAAAAAAATGCCTGAGAAAGGTGTCATATCAATTTTTGGCAAGTATAATATAAGAGGTGACTTAGAAAGTAAACGTGCACATGAGTGGTATACTAGCCAAATATTTTGTTTCTGCATCTATTCAACATCAATGTTATTGACCAGTTGAGTATTATGTTAAGTGGACACCCCTGTCAACTCTTACGGAAATTTTTTTTAAAAGCTAACCTTTTTTTTTTATAAAAAAGCATCCCAGTTTCCTTTTTTTTTTTTAAAGCAATCACAGGCATTGTGGTCTGTGGCCCCAGCAGGCCAGCATCCCTTTGATTGGCCACCAATCACAGTAATTTCCAATTTCCAACCTGCCTTATAAATAGTAATGCAGTAGGTGTGTTTGTGACCCACTCTGAATCTTTATTATGTGAACCAACCAAATAATACATATGTTTGTTCACAAAATTATTTAGTGCCCACAGAAATATTGGTCAGACATCTGGCCCCGGGTCGAAAAAGAAGACTTGGAAATTGCGACCCCTTTTTGCAACCCCGAAACTTATTACATCTTGCAATTACTATGTAATAGACATTCTGTCCCAGTTTCTGTCATGGTACAATTTTAAGCAGGTGCACCAAGCACAAACAAGCAGAGTGCAGCTTAGTACAATCAATGCGCTGACCCCAGGATATCTAGAAACTGGTGGCTGTCCTGGGGCTGCCCATTTAGTGAAATAAGAGCAGCTTACAGGCCCCTCAATGTTTCAGAGTGCAGGCAAAAGCCACCTGCCCTTTAAAGTGGGGACGTAGATCCCCTGGTGGCCTATGAAGTGAGTGACTGCAGCTACCTGCAGGGAGATGCCTGGAGGTCCATAAGAACATCTTAGCACCCTCCAGAGGGTGGCCCTCATGGGGAGCACTGACAGTGTGCCAGCTTTTTGTGAAGAGCTGTTAGTGTGCCTCATAAGGGCCTGTTTGCCTCTGCGTGTGCATGTGTAATAGGGCAGGGATGCAGAGGCAAAGGATGCCCTCATTTGCATACGGCATGCCCCTATTTAAATGCAGAAAGCCCTCCCTCACAAGATAGCGCTGGTGCACATGCAGCGACAGAGCTATTAATATTACAAAAGGGGTGGTACGGGCATCTACGGCCCCTTTCGTAATACCATAGTGGACCTGGGGTACATGTTGTGGTTGCACACGCCTGTAGTGAAGGGGAGCACTATGCAAAATAAAGCCCTTGGCCCACCATGACTTAATATGCTCATATTCTATTTCTTTTACACTGGATAATACCATTACTAATTGTTTTCTGTGAACAATTACTCTCAAAGCATATTTGATTGTAAGATGAGATGGTAGCTATCTTATATATAATGTAAGCAACAGATATAAAAACAGAAATTATGGCTAAGTAAAACATTTTGTGGTATTAAATGATACCCTAACCAGCCATCGAGTAAAAGTATTAAACTGAAGTAATGAATTCTGAAAGGAAAGGATTCTATAAACCTACGGTTTACATTTGTAAAAGTCTGTACTGTTCACAATGAAGCAGTGGAGGGATGAAAAATATTTGCTATACAAATCTCATACCATTGCAAATTAGGAACACCACCTAAATTGGCATTTTAAGCATGTTAAGCATTTTAGCACATCCCTCTTTTGTGGTAAGAACTGAAAGTAATTAAATGGCATAGCAGGGAATCAATATAATCAATGCTCACACTGGAAAGCACATTTTATTGATTTGCCAATCAGTTGAATGGAAATGGCATTTATTGATGCTCTGTGAAACTAAGTACCACCTCTGAACAGCTGAAAGATGCAGATGAGGTGCTTTGCTGCTGTTGATTTTGAACACAAGAACACATTTTTGTTTAGTGCTGCATTAAATTTAAGGCGCCCTTCCGTGAAGTGATGACCGAACAGGCATTTCTGCTCAAGGAAAGCGATAAAGTTGTAAACAATCCCCTTGATATCCCCTTTTAATGACTATAGAGTGAGCACATTCCCCGACGGGTTTCCTGGCGCTAAATAAAAAAAATCAGTGAAATCTAGTAATCTAACTGCATTAGTTTGAGAATAAGAAGGATTTCTTGAAGATCAGCTGCTCAGGAATGAAACGTAGAGACTGGAGAAGAGGGATTGGAACCTTCGAATCGGCAAAAAGAGTGCTCTCCAGCTATAAGCTTTCATACTTTAGAAGGAACTAATAAAAAGAAAAAGGAAGAGAGAAGAGTACAAGCAGCTTCGAAAGCGGTGATTAGTTTGAATTTGATCTCGTTTTTTTTTTTTTTTTTACAAATGACTTTATAGCAAGTGCAGAAACTCATTAATTTTACACGTTTTTCCGGAGACGGTTAAAATGATGGCCAAAAAGACCAGGCTGACTATGGTCAAGGTGTGGATTTGGCCCAGATACTTATATATTCTAATGCCCTGGGATGGATCCACCTTGTCATAGGCTCCTATATAAATTATGCAAAAAAAAGTTGAATGCTTCCAATTTAGTTAATGAACTTTCACAATTGAAAAGTCAATATTTCACCAATAACAGTCAAAATTTCCTGATACAAAGTTTGCTTTCTGGCTAAGGCTTGGACAATCCGATTGGTAAAATGCTATAACAAAGTGAGTCAAGCAGTCACCATTCCAGGAAAATGTTTTCAGCATATTTTACCCTTTAATTCATCCTTGGAAACATCAACCCCCTACTGCTAAACTGCTGACTCATAAGAAGTGTAGCTAAACTAAACATGACCCAAGTGGCAAGTACAGCTAAACAATTCATTACAAGCTCAGATTGCCACATAAAATCTAAAATAGACAGATTTCTGAGGTGTTCCCACTAAGGCACTCAAAACAAACCACCCCATTAAACCTCCCTCAGTTCTGTAAATGTCCTAAGCAATTTATGGCTGAGTTGTAAACAAACAGATAAGTAAAATCCTGTATGCCTCAAGCTAGAGAGTGGCGTTGGGAACACTATTACAGGAAAGGTATTAAGAAAGAACAAAATGGGTATATTGTGCAAGTCGCCCTGACATTGAGGAACTCCTCACAGGTATTTGGCTCTTGTGAAGATTGTCTGGGAAGGGGAGCTAGACCATAAATGAGCCAGGCAGCAAGATTTTGGGGGAACTCCACAAAAATACTCCTATAATCTACCAGGAATCATTTTCAAATGCAGCAGAAAAAAAAAAGATTGACAAGCATCGTGCAAACGATCTTCCCTGCAAAATGGCAAACAGTATAATTAAAATTAGCAAACAAATAAGCCAGATGTCAATGAAGCAAATGCTATGATCTGCAACAATTTAAGAAGGTCTCGGTTCACAGTAGTGATTCATTTAAACCTATCTTATTTGTTTAAATAACTTATTTATGAGAGCTGAGGTTTTACCTTCTCACCATTTTCTTTTAAATATTGTCTAACGTGTTTAAAATAGTTTCTGCGCAAATTAATTCTAAAAGCGTAACTTCCTTGTTATTTGGTATGGTGAATGCAGAAGGTCTGACATTTTCCTTAACAGGACTACCACAAGTTTGACCCAAGTCAGGATATCATATATTGCATTAAGAGGTCAATGGAGGTAACCCCAGGCGTGGTAAGTGCAGATACTAGCGCCAGAAGACAGCTATAGTGGTAGGTGTGGCCTGCATCATTTGACAGAAGTAGTCTTGTAGGATGTGGCTTATGTCACAAGCATATAACACTAACTTTAATTACTCAAGGAAGACAATGCATCCATCTTTCCACTAAACAGCCCATCTCCTGACAAAAACTTTCAAGAAGAAAAGGTGGCCCATAAAGTAAGCACAGGAAGCACTAAGTTAAGAAACAGTGGGGCATATTTACTGGAGAAGTGGCGTTAGCCTCCTTGGCTTAACGCCACGCTCCGCAACTTCTGAAACGCAGGGCTGCACCATATTTATACAATATGGTGCAGCCCTGCATTTCCCCCTGCACAGGCACTAAATTTAGCAGCTTAGTGCCAACGCAAGTACCCTTGCACCATAGTGTGCTTGCATTGAGGGGAAGATTGTTTATGTGCAGGAAGGTGTCCCTTCCTGCACATACACAATCTTTAATTGGTGTTTTGAAACTTCTATGTGTGCTGCTTAATGCAGTTAAAAAACGTCATTTTTTTAATTGATTGTTTATGTGCGGGAAGGAGCGCCTTCCTGAACATAAACAATCAAAGGCCGTTTGGTATTTCTTTATGTGCTGCACAACTCAGCACCCATGGGAACAGCAAAAACGAGGAGAAATTAATTTTTTTTCCCCCTCATTGTGCCTGTTTAAGAACAGGTTTTCCCTGGTCTTATTTTTGGCACTGCCCCATATTTACACTGCCCTTTGTAAATATGGGGCAGTGTCAAAATCAATGGGTGTTGCGGTGGAATGCCCACTGTAACACCCATTGCCCTCCTCTTCCACAATGAGTACAGTGTGAAAGGTTGCCTTATTTACAAGGCAACAGAAGAACAAATTGCCAATACTGATATTATGTCAAATATTGAATTCGATGGTGCACAGAAATGAAGTCTATGACACCCTTTTAAATAATTGAATTATTTCAACTTTATTTATACTTTCTTTTGTTTTTTGAAATTCATAGAAATTATTTTCAATATACTTCAACACTTCATAAAGCAAAAGTGATAATAAAAAACATTTTCAATCCATCCAATCAGACCACACATGATACAAACGAACCACACTCTCCTATACATTCCTTAACACTACTAACATACCTGAGTTACAGCATTTGCACCCACACTACATATCAGCCATACACAATGACCTCAGCCTGGCGAAAAATAACTGTACAATCAATTGAGAAAGCCAGGGGTAACAACCAAACAACGACAGAATTTAGACAATAGTCTTTCAAGTGCACTAGTACACTACATAAACAACTCTTTAAATCTACAACCAATTCACAGTGCACGAAAGCAATCACTTTTTTAAACAAGTTTGTTTGGTATAATAAACGCAAGGTCGACGCGTTTCGAACACACTCCTTAAGGGGTTCTCCTCAGGACCAAAATAGCTGCAACGATAAAAAGAAAATACCAAATCTTAATAACTATGTACATCAAAACTCATTCACCTTAAATCAACAAAGAAGCACCACCAGTATCTGTCTATTTACCTCTTATATCGTATGATTGATTCCAATATTCATTGGAAATATATCTATGGGTAAGATATCTGTGAAATAATCAAAAGAAAGAAAGAAGAAGAAGAGAAAATAGTCCAAAAATAAAATAAATAAATGTCCTTGTTGCTAATCTATCCACAAAGAGTGTCAGACACTTACAATGTTTGAAAGTTCTCAGCTGTTAGATTGCAAGTAGCAGATAAACAAGCAGGCTTCGTAAAGGAACTGCAAGAAAGAACATGCCTCTATTACTGGTTTGCTGTATTTTTCAAAATCACTGTGTGGCTGAATAAAAGAAATATCTTTGGCGTATCTCAGAGTTCCGCCCCTGTATCACGGTCCTCCGTCATTGGAACAACACACCGTAGTAAGATTTTTTTCGAACTGTTAATATACAAAACGAAACGGAAGTAAGCATTTTTGTTGAAACGCTCGGATTTAAATGTACAAAGAGGGCCGCGTATTTCGAGCGGGCCCTTACAGAAGGGCGAGAATCCTTCACAAACTATTATATCTGAGGCTGGGATCCCCGCTTACCTAATCACCAGCAATCTTCGCTTTCAGATTCTACTACCGCGTTGTGCTCGCGTCGCACGCTTCACGCCATTTCCGTACGCTTTAATCAAGACTTGATGGTTAAATGCTATGTCCCACCGCATTGTGGGGAGTTTGAAAGTAGTCATGGGAATTGTGGTATCAACAACACAGCGACAGTTTAGGCACCCAGTAGACCACAACTAGATCGTGAATCGATCTGTTTAATCCTTAACCTGAGCCTTATATCATCACTATTATACACCAGTCAAAAAAGAAACATAAAAGAACAAGAAATATTAGAAGAAATTAATTAGAAAAAATTAATAAAACTGGATTGTAAACCTTATCAATCACCTGATACTCAGTGATCCATCATTAAGAATGTTCATAATTTATATAATTCAGAAAGTTCATTAAGCCCATTGGTTGTAGTGTTAAATTTAACAATCAACATCGCTAAATTGCTGAATTAATTTCTGATCCAGGTAGCCACCCCTTGGGTTTGATACTACCATTGAGATAACGGTCCATTTGAGATCTCTTTCAGTATGTCCCTTTTCTTTCCAATGGTTGACCAAAGGTGCAGTTTCCACATTTTTTCGAATCCTAGATTTATGTTGCGTAATTCTCTGACGGACTTCTTGGTTAGTCTTACCCACATATAGTTTCAAACATGGGCAAAGTATTCCATACACGACAAATTTGGATTTGCAATTGGTAAAAGTGTTGTGTTTCCAATGGATCCCATTGTAGGAAAAGAGCGCTCCCTCAATTGTCTGCTCACAACAAGAGCACAAACCACATTTATGATGTCCACTGACCGGGGCCAAACCCACATAGTCTCTGAGTGTTAGTTGAGTTACTTTAGGCAGCATGGCATGGACCACATGGTTGGCAATGCTTGTATCTTTCTTAAAAGCAAAGAGAGGTCCATTAGCAAAGGATTGATCCACGTTTTTGATCAGATGACAATTTTGATGAATTACTTTTTTGAGGCTGTTTGAATTGGGGCAAAATCTGGAGACACACACCATCTTGTTTGTTGTTTCTTTTGTAAAAGTAACTCCCGTGGTGTCCACCACACTCTCCTCATGGCATTCTTCAACAATGTCTTGGGGTATTGATTATTTAAGCATTAAGCTACATTAAGTGGCTTACCGCTGCCATGTAAATATGGCGAAGCACATAGTGACGTTCCTGTGGCGATAAGGGCTTGTAAATATGCCCCAGTGTTTTCTACAGTTTTGGGCAGGCCAGTGGATTAAGTAGTTGGAGAGCTGGAGAATCAGTATTTTACCACTTTAGACAGTGGTAAATGTTTGCTTCTCACATGGTCCTTTAAAGGCATGCACTTCTTTTGGCTGCAACTGTGGCATCATTTGCTGACACATCTAAAATAAATACCACAACATATTACCACTTCCAGACACCTGTTTCTTAACACCTTGGTGAAAGCTATTTGCACAAAGTACTGCCTTGACATACTACTGAGGACAAGGATAGCTTCAGTCGTTTTGTGATCCATTCTCTTAATTGTATGTGACAAGCTCAGGTGCGTGACAAACCCCTTCCATAGGGACGAGTAACTGGGAACTTCCTAAATAATTTCTGATACTCACAAGTGGTTGGTGCCAGCTTGGAATGCTAGTGGGGCCCTGTTAATAGCAAGTTTATCTAGGCCAATGAATTAATGAATCATTTGTTCTTTTTTAGGTTGAGCATTCGAGACCTCTTGTATATACTTTAGTAGATACTTATATGTGTGTTTATTTTGTGGGCTCTGGAGATCAACCCTAGGACTTGTCTGCTTCCCCTTAGGGACTTTTTTTTCTGTTCGACTGCCTCTATTTAACTGTCTTGATAGAAAATGACCATTAGAGGTCAGTAAAATACCAGAATTGCTTTCTGCTTGTTCAACTGCCTCTATTTAACTGTCTTGATAGAAAACGACCAGCAGAGGTCAGTAAAATACCAGAATCTTAGGACTATACCATTTCCCGCTGAAAGGCAAAATTTCTCTCCATGTGTTCCCGTACCTGGCGTGTCACGCAGTTTGGTGCTTACTTTCCCTCCATGTTAAAGAACAGTAGATGTTTCAGCACCCAGGATAATGTGCTGCATAGCTAAGTACAAATAAGGTACCAAAGGCTAGACCGATTGCATTGCTAATGCTTCTTTTACCAGCTGACAGAATTTCACTCTCATTCATTTGTTTACTTGGGCAATCATTGCTGGTCTCCTAAAGCAAGGGTGTCCAAGACCATCACAGAACATGTGTATTTGTAATGCAAACATTCACCCAAGGGCATTTTGGTGCTAAATAACAGATTTTTTTTCTTACCCAGCTCAATAGTACTCATTTTATCGATCTCAGAAGGATGAAAGGATGAGTGGACCTGTTGCATTCGAACGTGTGACCGTGAGGTCGAACACAGGACCCTACAGTGGACACGTTAGTCCACTGAACCACCAGAACCTGCTTATAGAACAACAAGCCGACTGCTGGGCACCAACATCCATGTGAAAAGCAAACTATGATCACAAAATCATAATGAAGACCAGGCGATAAAAGTACAGCAAAACACCCACAGGAATACCCAGCAATATATTTCCCAGTACAGTCCTCACACACCTCAAACCATATATGGGTGCTGAAGGAATAACAGGTGAACACCCTTGGCAATTAAGAAGCTACAACAAAGGTGCCATCATCGAAACCTTCAATGTGCACACAAGCCACAGTGTCAGTACAAATTAAAATCATGCCCTGGTAATATCCACTCATGAATAGAACACACCAAGTGAAAAAAACAAACGTAATACTTGTGTATTAAACTATGCAAAGGCACCATAAATGAGCTTCCAAATGGCCCTGAATGTGAACCTGACACCCATTCAGCTGAAACAAGGCACACATACACAGAACAAACACCCACCAACACACATGCACACTGAAACACAGACACACACACACCTACCTACTCACAGAAACATATCCACATAGACATAAATAGAAAAGAGGCCATGGCACAAGGGCGACCGCCCCAAGGATCTGCATAGAAACAGAGGGACATAATCTCAATATTGTATCATCTATCTCCCATAACCATATTGACATGGGAGCTGCGTGGTGACACCAATGCAAAGAAATACAAAATACAGGAAGCACCTCCGGCCAGCCACCACTTCTGACTCAATGCACCAAACTCCCCAACCTAAAATCCTCTCAACTGCATACGGTAAAGTCAGTAGCGGCTCATGGAGGGAGTGCTGCGGGGTGGTGAGGCGGGGTGGAGGAGGGGCAGGGTGGGGGGCAGTACACTATGGCATACGGCCAAACAGTGTTAATTAAGTAAATAAATAAATTAAACAAATTACATTGCACGCGCTGCATCGCCATTTGCGATGCAGGATTTGGTGAGGACTGTAGGTTTTCAAAAAGTGAAATGTGTCTGATCTTTGTGGCTGTGTCAGTAGTTCACCTATGCATAGCCTTGGGATGGATAAGCCCTGATCCGCCAACGTTTTCAGAATGAGGGGCACAATATTTAGCAATATACACAATATGGAAAAGGGGTTATACGAGTGTAAGGGTCGGATGGCATGCAGGCTGGGAGCTCTTATCTGGTCCCCATAAACCGATTGGATTGAGAACATTAATTAGGGGCCCTTTATTAAGGAAAGGATATGACTCAGTGCACTTCATGCACTAAGGCACTTTTTATGGTATGTTTCAAGCTGTAATAAGAAATGTGCTATTCTTTGGGGCAGCTGTATATCTTATCTGGTTATGACCCATTATTTATATTTAAGATATTGCACTAATGCACTTTAGCACCTGTGATGTCCTATGCTTGCCTTAGTCTTCATTGTGTATTTGTCCTGTGTGTGATGTAATGAATTATTGTACCTCTGCACTCTATTAGGTGAAATATTTATTCGGTCACCTTGTAATGTATTCTTTAATCATTCTGTTGTTAAAATCATGGAGAATGGAGAAATTGCACTTTTGCACTATACCCGATGAAATTTTAGCTTGCCACTTTGCACTGTTTTTTAAGTATCTTGCTGTGATTATCATGGGGAATATGTGTATATATTTTCTCCTGCATTTATAAAACTCAATAAAAGTGTTTTATAAAAAGCAAAATAGATTACAGGTCCTGGATAGTAAGTATACCACTTTACAAGGGACTTACAAGTAAACTAAATATGCCAATGGGGTATACTCCAATGTTGCCATGTTTAGGGGAGAAGCACGTGCACTTTAGCACGAGTCAGCAGTGGTAAAGTGCTCAGAGTGCTGTAGCCATCAAAAAGAAGCTCAGAAAAGGAGGAGAAGGGTAAAAGGTTTGTGGTGACCTTTCAGAGAGGGCTATTTTCCAACATAGGTCATATAGGCTCGCACTTGTATGTCCACACCTTTGATATAATGCACCCTGCCTCCTGGGCTTAAGTAGGCCTTCCTTAGGGGGTGACTGATAATGCATTGACTTTGCTACACATTATAGGTTAAAAAGTGACTTAGAGGAGTTTGCATTGCACCTGCAGTCAATTGCAGGCCTGCTGTCAGTAGTTTATTTGGGTCCCTCAGGGTGGCAAAAAGAGTGCTGCAAGCCCTGGTGACCCCTTTACCACCCATGCCCTGGGTACCACTAGTGCCACTTATAAGGGGGATAAAGTCCTTGTCAATTGGAATTGCCAATATATACATAACAGTTTTAGGGAGAGAGCACTGGCACTTGGGCCTGATTAACTGTCTTCCGTGCATTGTCACAGTCAAAAACCAGCATCTAGTATTCCAAATGGGGCACAAAGTGGGGGTGTGGAGGGCATCTGCAAAGAGCCCTGTATTCTTACATTCGGCATCTGTTTCAATGGCACACCACTACGGCTAGTGCAACACTGGCCCCCCCATGTGCCAGTAGCTATAGTGATAGTATTGCAGGTGTTGTCCCTGGCCATCTCGGATTGGAAGCTTTCGGATGAGGGCCATGTTGTATAAAACAACACAGACCATCAGTAGGTCCCCTACGTTAGCCCTGCATGTGCCTAGCTTGAGTCACATAAATCTGTGTTTGACTAATCCAAAAGACCTCTTTGTAATGCATCACATATGAACTTGTAGCTAATTTCACTACATTTGTTCCCTCTTTGGTGAGTTGTGGAAGAATGCCAACAATTACATTATCAGGTGGCATTTACTCTTTAATGTTGGTGGAAGCTTGAATCGTGTGTTGGAAGTACTATGTAGAGGAACAATGTGTTCTGTACATGTGGCGTTTTATGTAACTCTCAGGATACAATAGCTATATCTGTGTAGTTCCTTTTTTGTGGACCCCTCACTGGCTTCTCAGGTGGCTGCATTGTGCCTAGAATATCACATCCAGAATATGTGGTAAAGCATGTGAATCCTGTGTCTCAATCACATACCAGCTGGACATTGAGTCTGGGGTATCCTTTCTGGTTCAAATAGATGTGGCCGCTTCAGAATATATACCCAGTTGCACTTATTGATCTGTATGCATATTTATATATTTTTCAGTGAGGGACAGGCTATTGATGTCTTAAAATTTTCATATTGCTTGCATATCTGGGGTGGTATCCAGGAGAATGTGACATGTAGTGTCACATGAGACTTAGCACTTTGGTGAGGTGTCATGTAGAACTGAGAATAGATGGCTGTGCGATGAAGACTATGGCTTATTTTGCAGTCCAAAGCATATTGCTTTGCATAGCAGTTTGGTGTCAACGATTGCATCATTAGTCTTTTCTTCTTGGGTGAAGAATGATGGGGGATGATGAGCTGTGGTAGTTTGTTGATAATTTCCTTGTTGAGACTGAAGCTCTCAATACCTTCCTGCTCGATTTAATTGAGTACTGCATTATCCTTCTGAAAGTTCCCTTTTCTGTGTGTTCTGCATGCATTTCGGTAAGGTTGACTTATATTCACAGGTTCTGCTCAACAGATTAGCCCAAAGGGCATGTTTCTATCTGTACATTTTACTGAAAATAGAATTGGTTGCATAATAACTTCTTTTGACGTTGTAGGTGAGTGTGCCTAGATACATTTCTGGTGATTTGTTGTGCATTCATGGTAATCTGACCGTTAACTCCAGTGGTAAAATTTAATTGGTGCCCTGTCACGTTCACTGGGTATATTCTTACCATTTTGTAACTTCCTGCATTTGCTTTGATAAGAATAGATCAACATTTTATGCTTAATTTTTTGTCTGTTGTACTGGTGTGTTGTAATGACCTCCTTCAGGTTTTTTGGTGCAGGCTTGCTTTATTCGCTGGTTGTGTAAAACATTCTATAAGTGCTTTTTAGATATTTAAGATGTACAGATCTATGACAATCAGATAAGATTGCTGCTTGGATAATTTTTTTGATTGCTTGTTTGGAGTGTTCATTTTTCGGGGTGCGTGCAGTCATACAAATGTGGCTACAAACTGAGGACTGAGTCCCTGGCATATGAATGTCATGTAGCGGTTCAAAATTTGCAGATTTTACTGACTTGTAACATGCAACTAGCTAAACTTTACGTAAGGTAGGAGCCCCATTTGTTAAATAAAGAGTCACAAGTTGTGATTTGGATGCAGTTCTGCTGTATCAACTCCACCTTGAGCGGCCAGATGTACCTTTATTTATCCTGGAGGCCGTGCCTGACCTCCAGGTGTGTGCAACATCAGACGCATTTAAAGTTCCCCTGTAGAGCTGGAACAGTATACCATCGGCGGCTGATGGTCACATCACAGAACCAGAATGTACCATTTTGGCAGTAACAGGTATTACATAAGGTAAATCCTTTGTTAGATAACCACAAACAGTGTTTATACAGTGAAAGTGTTTTTCATTCCCACCAGGCCCATACTGACCATTTTTTTATTCAAGCATTCCCCATGAGCTGCAGCCTTTTGTGGGCAGGGAAACACTGCTGCACTTCTCACTTTATCCAGCTTACCTGGGTCATTAGAACAGGCTCGTTAGGGGGGGGACGTTTCAAAGAGGATGTAGCCTAACAGCTAGGGCTGTCGATCTCTAATATGGGAAACCGGGTTTGAGTCTCGGCAATGACGCTCAGCATCCTGTGATTCTAGGCGAATCACGTAATCTCCCCGTGCCTGTGTGACTTTGTGTAACATAACAGGTACTCATTGTAAGCCCTCTGATACCTTTGGGTCAGGTTTGCACTATATAAAGCTATGGAAACAAAATAGAGAGGGGCAGGGAGGGAGCTGAGTTGGTTTGAAATTTTCTGTCAGGGCTGCTTTGGCTTTTGGCGTCCACTTTGGGCCTGCTTCCCACTGACATGACACCTGCTTTCCTACCTTAAGAAAATACAAGCCTGATGAGCAATGAGGACATTAATGTACATCAGCTAGAAGAGAATGATCAGCCAACAACAATGATAAGTGAAACTGTTGTGCCTATGATGCTTATTCCATTATCTTCGCTGGCTGGAATGTACTTTCGATTAGTTCCTCTGTGGAGAGGCTTCCACTAGTTATTGCTGCTTCATGTCTCAACATAGTTAGTTCATATGTATTTTCTAATACATTACCATTGTAGCTCATCTTAGAAGTAGGTATTGATCACCTTAGGTTTCTTGTTGTTAATATGTATCATCCACCTAGGGGGGACCAGCTTGTTGTTCATGAGCCTATTCAGTTTCTTATCAATACGTCCACTCAGTATTCGGGTTTTACTTTAATTCTCTTGATGGGCGATTTGAACTTACATCCGTGTGGAGACTGTTATTTATACAGGGACACCACAGAAGATAAGGACATGGTGAATGGTGATCAGTTCCACTTGGAGCATTCACCCATTGGGGATAGGTTTAATTTACTTTATTTTAGATCAGTCTCTTGTGAACCTTTTCAATCAACAGGAGGCTAGGAATGCTATGCATATCCTGACCCTCAAGGGATAGGGGACAGCCTTCTCCATTATTGACTATATATAATATTCTTCTTGCTTTTTACCTTCTTTGATTGAGTTTAAAACTGTCTTGCATCCTGTGAGTGATCACAATCCTCTTTTGGCTCACTTTAACTGGACCGATGCCAAGGATAGGACGGTAGCCCTCTATCAAGCGCCTGTTGTCCCTGTTCTCCTTGTTGTTCCTGTTGCTCAAGGGGCAGTCTCAAGTGGGCCAAAGTGATTCCTGAGGATTTCTTAAGCACCCTGATTTCTACTCATTGGTTGGATTTCAAGAAGGGGAGCATGACTGATCCTGCCTGCTACATCCCATATCCTTGGTGGACAGCAAAGTTAAGGTCCTGGAAGGGTTTCGTTGGACCACTTGGCATGATGGGTTAGTGAGGGGAAGATTCTCACAGAGATTCAGTACAGAGTTTAGGCCCAGCAAGAGGACAGTGGATCAGACCCGTAACCTTATGTTGTTGACAAACAAGTATACCAAAGCAAGGGGAGGATTGATCCCTTTGACCTTCATGGACCTAAGTTCAGCCTTTGATCATGTCAACAGAGCTAAGTTGTGGGCTGTACTTGGGTCCATAGGGGTCCATAGGGTAGAGCTGGCCTTGTTTTCTTTCCTGCAAGCCCTCCATGAGGGCCTTTCCCCCAAGGTTAGATCTGGATCAGAGGGGAAGTGCAGTTTGTCCCTTGGAATTGAAGAGAGGGTTGCACCAGTGGCGAATTTCTCTTCACTCTGTATATTAATGGTTTGGCTGCCGCTTTATTGGATCATGCGATAGATATTCCATTAGTAGGCGTTTTCCAGTTCTTTGATATGCTGATGATGCAGTGCTCATGTCTAGGACTGCCAACTGGCTGCAATGGTTGATAGAGCTGTATGTAGGGTATATGGAAGGTTTGGACCTTCCCACAAACCATCTCAAGTACTATGTGATGGTGGTGGGACCTAGGAACACCAGGTCAAAAAGTTTGTGTCAAAGGGTCATAGATCACTTTCTATACCTGGGGATTCTTTTAGACTCCAGGATTTCTTGGCAAACAATGATGAAGAAAAACTCGCTAAAACTTAAATCGGCCACTGTGGGAGTTGCCCTTTTAGCTAGTGATAGAGCGCTTTCAGCACTCTATCTTGTATGGGTGCACTATACTCATGGTTGATACGCACCTTCACATATTCCTATTGTTTGCAGTGTCTTATAATCATTAACATGTATTCAATAGCATTCATTGTAATGAAATGTTATATTATGATTATGTATGTATCGTTATGCCTGCATATGCTGAAAGCAGGACAGTCTAATAAACACACAGTGTATCGAAGTTTAGTTTAACTTGCCTGAGTCACTAGGCCTGAAACCGTAATTGTTTTGCACCTCCTTGGCTTCTCGAGAAATAAATAATTAAATGCATGTTGTTTTCAAGAAATAGCAGTGTTCTCCCCTACTGTGGGTATCGGAATGCCAACTCGTTATTTTCAGAATGGAAAAGATACAAGGAATGCTTTGAAGACAGTTGGAAGCAAGAAGGCAGGATGTCTCTCGTGTCTGGCTGGTCTGGGAACCAACGCCGACTTGGTGAACAAAGAACTTTAATTAACAGAGCATGAACCTCCCGCATAGAAAAAGTGGCACTGGAAATTTTTACCAAGATGAATCAGATACTCTAATTACATATTGTATGATGCGCAGGGACAGAGACCCCAGACTTCTGCTAGCTTTCGGAGAGAAAGGAGCATCTTAGAACTAGCTCCTAACCTTAAGCACCTTAACCCATTTGAAGTGAGTCCTTCTCAGGAAGTCAACATGTGCTGACACCTTTGGCATTAGATGGAAGGGTAGTTAGGTAGCGTCTCCTTTTAGTATAGTGTAGGAACTGATTTGTTTTATGTCTAATGAAAAGAGATTCAGATTCTGCTTCCATCCTGAGTTGTATCTTGATCCTCGAATTTACAATTGTCTTTTTGTTATGCCGAATTACTTATATTCATAGAATCGGCTCTGTATTGATTTTTATATATATATATATATATATATATGCTAATTTTACGATGTGTATACATCCTATTATTGTTGGCCTTATAATGAATTAACAAACCTAAAGTCGGAGTCTGTGGTACTTTCAAGTATGATATTGACATCTTGTTATGAAATGTTTCTTCCCCTCCACCTCTTTTAGTAGGTAAATAAAAGATCATTGATGCTAAATGCTAGGAAGAAGACAGGGGTGCAATTTAGTCACTTGGACCAAACTAATGTAGAGGTGATTTTACGGGTCTATAAGGCTAAATGTGTGTCACTGGCCAGTTATGACTTTGAAGTTTGGGGTTATGTATCGTGTCCTCAGTTACAGGTGGTCAAACATGCTTTCCTTTTTGGGCCTCCTCAAAGTTCCTGCAAGCTTCCCTCAGAAATGTTGCATGAGGAAGTAGGCATTGGTTACATAACAGACTGGATTGCCCATTGTCCCCTAATCTTCTGGGTATCAGTCTGGTTGAAAGAAGATTTCTCGCTTAATAGGCTCATAATACACAATTGTATGGGGTTGGAAGGAGTAATGAGTAGTCCTTGGCTAGCCTATATCAAGCTTGCTTTTAAGTTTTTAGGTCAACCTGAGCTGTTTTCCAAACCTAAAGGGATAGTCAAGAGGCACATTTTCTAGGTAAAACAGGCTTTTTATATAAAAGGAGGCTTCAGAACGGGAAGATTTAGCCCTTCATAAGCTTTCCTACCGACAATTCATTATGATTAAGACAGCGCAGGGTATTGAACCTTATCTACCTTGTGAAATGTCTTTAAATCATAGGAGGCTCCTGACTCAACCCAGATCTGTGACTGGGGTAAATGTCTGAATAGTTTCAGTGCTCCATCCATCATCTTGTGTTTGCTTTCTTCGCCTAAAGTTGGCAGGGTATGCCCAGGCGTGGGTCGCTTGCTAACTTTGCCACTTTTCAAGCTAGCCTGGTTGATAAGGGGTGTTACCCCGAAACCGGTCTCATGATTGTTTCCAGTCCAAAAAAGACCTGGCTTGGCAGTTCGGGCTGGACTGTTCCCTTGAAGAACAGGGTCAAGACTGATTTGCATATGGCGGGGTCTGACCTGGGGTGGCAAAGTGAGCTAAAGAACGATGATGGATTCAACCAAGATCTGTCACTGGGGGTGAGTGTCTGAAAAATGTCAGCGCTCCGTCCATCATCTCTTTGTGTTTGCTTGGCTCCTGACTTACTTCAGGTATAACAAGATTTATCAGCTTTTTTCACCTAGAGAGGCTTGATGTACAGTCTCGGATCTCTCTTCTTGCTCTTGCAATCATGTGTCTCTCCCTGATACTTTCCATATTGTTACATCCTAGATTTAATCAGTTGCGCCACAATTTAGTCCGGTTTCTCCTGCTGAATCATAATTTTATTCAAGTGCAGCCAGATTTTTACTTTCTCTAGATGTTAAAAACACCCACTATTGGTTACCATTTAGCCAGTTTATTATCAGTGGTTGTTAATGGCCACTGAACATGATTTATAGATGGCTGATCTTAACAGGACAGTTGTTCTTTTAGTTGATCAGATGATCTATTTTAATTCTATGCATTTTTATATTTAAATGGACTTTATGTATATATTGCATTGAATGTTGGGAGATTTGGGATTCTAATATTTTACATTGTATGATGTAATTTCTATGTACTTTTTATGATTTGAAAGAAAATCATATAACGTTATAACTAACTAAGTTATTGGTCACTTCCGTGCAGCGTCATCCTCATCATCCAAATCGCCATTATCAATTTTGATTGGCAGACTCTTCCTAGCGGCGGTTTTGTGCAACAATGCGTTTGTGACTATGATTTTTTACTACCTTTGTGGAATGTCTAAAGTGCAAAGACAGTTTTAAGTAAGAAGAGGACTCTACATTTCAGTGTGCCACATATTCAATCCACCAAAGATGTGATCTGTTAATGTGCTTTGTTGCTCTTTTGTTCCCTCTGTGTCCATGAATTGAGCCGAGGTGTCAAGATCCATTGACATATCATCAAAAGGCATATGCAATGTCACCTACAGCATGGAAAAAATGGTCTACAAAAGTAATGGGTATGCTTTATCGTGCCTATTGGTATACAGTCGTAGTGACTAGCCCACCAACCAACGATCTTGAAGCTCATATTTGGCAAGTCCATCCCAAATGACAGTATTGCAACATATGAGGTGTGTGCTCCTTCAGTACTGTAGTACTCTGCCATGATGTCAGTGGTGAGGCACTCTGCATTGCACACCACCTGCAGGTTTGGGGTGTTTTGGCTCTTCCTATTCATTTAGGGATATACAGGCTCTCTGAGATGATAAATTGAAATTTGTTTCACATGCACACAGTGTATGACAGAGAATGGTACAGTCCTGTAGAACTACTCCTTAGTGTCCTGTAATTCACCTGAGGTACTTGGACAAGCTATATGTGCATGGAATCTGCACAACATGGCATCAAGGAATATCATAAATACCCTGAGTAGAGCTTACAGAAAGATGGCACCTGTCAAGGCCACTGGGAATTACTAGAGTCTTCATGTATGAGGTAGTAAACGCAAGCCCTTACTTATGAGGGGATGGCCTGGTCCCATTGTGTTGGCTCCTTAGCACATTGTGCAGCGGATCTAAAAAGACGACGAGTACTTGATTACTAAACATCTACCCACCGTAAACCCCTTCTAGTGCTACTTTTTGCCATAAAATGATCTCCCTTCTCTATTTCTTCTGCTGGGCTCCAAGTATTTGCATCCTTCTCTTTATGTCATTTTAAATGCTTATGTGAGTGACTTGGTAATAACAACTCCTAGTAGTATTTCGAGTTTTCATTATTCAAACTCATTTAGGACAATGTGCTACTTCTAAGTATTCACATTTTGTGCGGTTTCGAACATGGCTGGCTACAATTTTTGAAGTTGCCAATCAGTTTGGGATTGATTTGCAATTTACAATTGCTTTGTGTGATTAATGTAGCAATTCCTTCCACTGACATGATGATGTTTATTTATAGTGATGTAGGAATATGCCCAGATGTGGGTCCTGAACTCACACCACAGTCGGGGACTCAAGTTGCAATTCACCAATGAGGTCTACCAAAAGCACAATATTCCTGGTTTTGCTTGTGCCCGCGTGTATGAAAGATGCTGGACTGTCTCTTTTTAGAAATATCCAATATTAAATGGCCACCCTTTATTTTAACTCAAATGGACTAAACACAAGGGGATTAAATGTTACCAGAGGGATAATAGTGATGAAAACACTTCCCTCATTAATTATTTTTTGTGTGACTGTTCAGATCTATCTGCTTTGAAGGGGCATCCCACGGCATGTTCCAGGCTTCCTCTGAAATAGAAACATAAGCTGTAGCTTACACGTGAGGTCAATCAAAAAAAGCTGAAATACATCTGAGACAGCTTGACTTTGTATTCATCAATGATGGGTTCGAGCAGTGTAGGTTTCAGCGCTTCTTTTGGATGACACCAAGACTGCGTTCAAACTTAGGGCATCATTTACAAGCCCCTGAGCGCTGCCGGACTGTCACTTCAATTGACGTTCCGGCAGTGTACAGTGCAGTGCCATATCTACAAGGCTACATAAAGCCACCCTGTGTGACTTTTCATGACCTTGTAGATATGCTGTGAGGCAACGCAGCGCAAGTCACTGCGTTGTCTCACACTGCAATAGGGAGGTGTGCCATGGGTGTAATGGTGGGTGTTCCCACATAACACCCATGGCATTTGACACAATCCAAGATTTACAGTGTTCTGTAAACCTGGGAATGCTTTGAAACCCTACGCTTCTCCAGAGGAGGCATAGGGAAGGCACAAAGAGGGGAAATAACTTTATTTACCCTCATTTTACCATCATCTTTCTATGCAGTGGCGGCCCCTCCTTTAGAGCAGAGGAGAGTCACTGTCTCCTGCATGCGCTGCAAGCGTGAAAAATAAAATGATAATAAATTGAATTTATCACCATAATATTTTTCCCTTTCCCCAACCCAAGATGGTGTTTGGCGGCTGGGACTCTAGTGCCGATTGGCAGCAGTGGAGTGGTGCTCACTCCAACAATTTACACTGGGCATGTCACTTTGGCCGGCTGTCTTGTGACGGTCAGCCTGACAAGCGCAAGCAGGCACAGGCACAGAGTGCCTGTAGGAACTTTGAGACAGCCCACTCCAGCCAATCCTGGCACTGTTCTCGTACTGCTGAACATTATCAGCAGCATGAGAGCACCATCTGAATTGTTGTGGAGAATTCAACTGCTTCAAGCTTACAGCGCCGATGGACTAAAGCGGAGGTCCAGAGGAGGAGAGCCAGCAAAGTGGTTAAGTACTCTCTCTGGCAGTTCTGCCCATTATTTTGACTCTTTCTGCTTGCTTCTGACCTTTATCTTGCCTCTTTCTGCCTGTTATATTTCCTCTTTCCTGCTCATTTCGGACCTTTATTTTGACAATTTATGCCTGTTATTTTTCCTCTTTCTGCTCATTTCAGTCCTGGCTCCTCGACGAATACGTCGCATCCACAGTAGGGGTGGGCGGAATTTGCGTAATTGCGTTACGCAAATCTCCGCGAAACGGTAAAAAATCTCCGCGAACACGCAGAAATTCCGCGAACACGCGGAATTGCTTGTTCGCGATGCTTTTTTCCTGTTCGCAATTGCTGTTTGCGTGCTCGAGGAGAAATATCTCGCGAACATGCATTTGAGAACGCGAACAAGCAAAAATTTCGCGAAATCGCGGAAAGCAGACTTCTGAGCAATTTCGCGTTCTCCGCGGAACGCGAAATTACGCAAATTCCGCAAATTCCGCGAGCGGAACGGAATTTGCCGCCCAGGCCTAATCCACAGTTCCCAGATACCCCTAGGGGTGAGAGTGCTGCGCTATACAAATGCTCATTGATTGCTTGACCACGTGTGATAGCACTCACTCACCACCCATTTGCCTGTGCCACCACTCTCAGGGGTTGCCAGCTGCCACTGTTTCTATGTGTGCTGCATTCAGCAGCATACATAGAAGGAGGAAATCTCCTCCATAACACAGACACCCTTGCATTATGGTGGAAGGGTGCCTGCATTGATGCATGGCAGCCAATTGTGCACCAGCACTGGTGAAGAGGACAGGAATGCATTGTATCTCATAGATAAAGCACATTCCTGCCCTTTTCTTTCGACGTAAAGCAGTGCAGCAAGAAGGGCTGCGGCTCTGCCCTACGCCAAAAGCTTAAAAATGAGGCCCCAAATGCTGGTAGTCATAATGGCTTAGCAAACTGTAGATGAACACAGGGAATTCCCATTGGTTTTAACTGATGATAGCATTTGCATCTGTCTCTGTGTTTGAGTGTCACTAAATTGAAGGAGTATGCTTAAGCACGGTCCTAAGATCGCTCTGCTAAACCACACCAATGTGACCCGACAGCAGCAGTATGCTGGGGGACTTGGCTGAAGAAATTGTGCTAATCTGGTCCTCCTGGGGTATGTCAAACAGCCATTACAGAAGCTGTATATGGTCTTTAGCCATGATCTCCTTCTGTAATGGCACAGACAAACCAAAATGTACATAACGTAATGACCCAAGTCACTTCCCAGTGATTAAGGATTCAAACATTTCTATGCATCTTGTTTCTGCTGTCTAATATATATGCAGGCACATATATGTGGAATTATGAGTTGTACATCTATAATTGTCTATATAAACTTACCATCACAATATAATGGTACTCAATCTGCCATAGTCAGTCAGAGATACAGGAGCAGTGTTTGACTGGCCTTTTGGGCAAACTAAGGTAAGTGCAGTGGACAACCCAATATACCCTTGATGCCTTCACTTTCAAATTGATCCAACACTTTTTCCAGAGAAATGGCTATATATTGTTGTGAAAAAGTGTTGGATCAATTTGAAAGTGAAGGCATCAAATATTGAAATATTTCCTTTCACTGTATTTAATCGTTGTAATTTGAAGTACCCTTTTTTGAACTAGAAATATAAATTCAATTTTTATATATACACCCGCTTGTTTCTCCTCCTTTTGGTTTATTGAATTTATTGTATTCAGGTTAATATGTGATGATTCACTCACACCTTATTCAATCCTGATTCTGACAAACTAAGCTGATTTAAGTATTGAAAAAGTGATAATTAATAAATTTGTAGGTATATAACTGCCCTACCTTTAATTAAGAATCGAAATTATACAAATTATTTACCAAACAAATCCCTTGAAGGCACCTTTCTACCTTTTGGGCAAACTGGCTGTTTGGCACGGCCAGAAGGACTATCTTAAAAGGGCAAGTGTGTTGGTCGATTTTTTTTTGTTGATCCCATGGTCCATGGTAGGAACAGTCCTCATACCTGCCCGGCTGGCAGTGCCAGAGTGCACGATTGCTCAAAAGCCCAATCCAGCACTGCACAGGAGTCATTTCTGGATGTGAGAGATATCACCTTTAGAGTGTCCAAGTATTTCAAGGAATATTTGTAAGGCTCCAAGGAGAAACAATTTGGTGCTGAACACATTGGTGGACATTTCTACCTCTCAGAGGTTTGCCTGGGAGATTCTCAGTGAGCCCTATCCTTAAGAACTGTAATGCATTTCAGTCTTCGCCACAGCACATTCTGTATATGTATGACATCGCCTGGCTTGTCAGTTTGGGCTGGACTGCTCCCACGAGGAACAGGGTCAAGACTGATTTGCATATAGCTGGGTCTGAACTGGGGTGGTGAAGTAAGTTAAAGAACGATGTTGGATTCAACCCAAATCTGTGACTTGGGGGTTAGTGTCTGAAAAGTTTCCGAGCTCCGCCCATCGTCTCCTTGTGTTTGCTTTACGTATGCTATAGTTCCATGATCTTGTGACAGCATCTGCTGTGTACTTTTAAGACACTGTCATCTGGTACATACCCAATCTTATAGGTCAGCATGCAAAAAAACTGATGGGCACAGGTGATGTATTATAGCTCACTCGGATGGATTTTTCATTTTTGCTTTAGCATACAGATTCTTATTCTGCAATGTAGGTATGAAATTGCCGATATAATATTCAAATGTCAAATTGAAAACAGTTTGGAATCCACACTGAAAGACCTTCGGAAATGAACTGCTTATTTTCCGAAGCCCTTTGGGTCTTACAGAGCACATTCCATTTCACATTTATAAAAGTTGAAAATCTACATTCGCATATGAGTTAAGATTATTATTTTTAAACGGGTCTGTAGTGAGATGGAAAATGGCAGCTTCATGCATCAGGACTTCGTTTTGAAATTTAAAAGGCATTCCTTATTGATTTCATCACAGTTCAAGCTTCTACAGAGTTTAATATGTTTAGACTTTTGCTTGTTCAGCCCTAAACAATAAATAGAAAACTTTTTCTAAATTTGGTTTCACAATTCTGTGCTTAAAAGTCTCTCTTATGTGGTTGGTTTATTTCTCCCTACAAAGTATAAGGAAATGTCACGTTGAATGGACCATTGGGCTAGTCAAACCCTTCTATTTCTTATCAATTTCAAATGAAACTAGGATAAAGACAGAATTATGGGGCACATGCATCAAAA
Source organism: Triturus cristatus (assembly GCF_964204655.1). NCBI lineage: Eukaryota > Metazoa > Chordata > Amphibia > Caudata > Salamandridae > Triturus > Triturus cristatus. Next base: position 884,189,798 of record NC_140587.1, on the reverse strand, counting down.
ATCATTGTTGCGATTCCTTAATAGCGAATATTAAAAAAATCGCTATTACGGAATTGCAAAAACAAATGCATTAAAAAAATGTTTTGCTATATTTTACCGGTTGGGTAAGAATCGCTAAATCAAATAGCGATCCTGCTATTACCGAATCGGTAATAGCGAATCCGCTCATACCGAATCGCTATTAGCGATTTACCCATATTGCTGCATTGGGATGACATCACAACCAGGAAGTGAATCAGGGAATACACACACCTGTTCACAGAGTCAGAGGAGGAGGTAGACTGGTGGAGCTGAGCAGGAACAAGCTGTTTTTGAAGCTGAATCTGTTTGAAAAGAACAGCATGGCCACAGAAACAGGGGACAAGAAAGGCAAAGGAAGGAAAAGGAAGCTGAAATTCAGTGAAAAAGAACTGGAAATCTTCATTGTGGAAGTGGTGTTGAGCCACGATAAGCTCTTTGGCAAACTGTCCCAGCAGGTTGCAGAGTCAGGTAAATGAAAAATCTGGCTGTGGGGTCACACAGCTCTCAATCACAGACCTGCACAAGCGCTGGTATGACCTGCGCAGCCGAGCAAAAGATAGGGTGGCTGCAAGGCTTGCAGAGTCGAAAAAAACTGGAGGGGGACCATCTGCCAGAGATAGTTGTCGGCATCACCCAGATTAACACCTCGGAACAGGCTGGTACCTCACAAGGTAAGACCACTGCTAAATATCTTTTAATGTAAAATGTACCTAAAATAGCCCTTAATGCAGCTCATGCGAAGTGTAGCACCCCTGAGTCCAGTCCACTTTTTACTTGCAAAACCCAAATGCATTATGAGTAGTATACAGACAAATGTGAGGGCAAGGCAAGGAGAGACCAAAACAGCTTTAGTGCAGCAGAGTACAGCAAGGAAGTGACTAAATTAGACTTTGTGCATTACAAAAGTTAATTTATTAGACATTGGCATGTTCTATGTTACATACATGTGCACAAAAAAAATACTGAACTTGCACTGTTTAAAATCACAGATGCAGCTGCGCAGGATAGTGACGTGGCTGATGTCCACGAATCAGAGGAACCTGATGCACAGTCCGAGGAGTTACCAGAAGTGCCAGCACCCTCACCCATACCTTCTTCCACGTGACACAGGCAAAAAGCCCCAAACAGAAACTCCCACACAGCAGGCTGCCCATACACCCCCACCAACAACAGAGGCACCAATGCTGTGCAGGTCCGTCCATTTCCGCTGGCGAAGGGCCAGGGCAATCCTGACAGCTGCAAAAGACAATGGGGCTGCTGCCTGGAGTGGGCTGGAGGGCAAGATGCCCAGGGTCCAGCGCCTACAATGCAAAAACATGAGAATTATGCAGGGGCAACTGGGGACAATGGCAACACACATGGGGGACATTCATGATTCCCTGAGAGAGCTCACCACTGCTGTTGTGGAAGGCCAAAGGGCAAATACTGAAAACATTGCTAATGTTACAACAGCCATTCATGACTTGTTCAGGGAATCCAGGATGACCATGCCTCCCATGGTAGTAGTCATGGTAGTAGGCATCACAATTTGATGGGGTGCCTGGACAGTTGCACCAGGGCCATCAATAGGCTGAGCAGAACAACAGCTCAGCTTTCCCGTTGTGCTGTCAGTATGCAAGTGGAGATGAGCTACTGCTGCAGGGATGTGGCCAGGGGCCTCATCCAGGTCACTAATGCAGTGGAACAAATCCAGACTGATGCAGCTGGTGGCAACAACGTTCTTGGAGGGGGGATAGTGAGGAGGCCTCCAGCTTCAGTAGCCTACTGGCACCTGTATCAAATTTCAGGAGGTGCAGTACTATGAGCAACACTGGCACAGAAGGCTCAATAAGGGATGTGGCTGAGCCTACTGAGAGGCCCCCAAGAGAGCGTGGCCATAAAAAGTGAGAACATGGACCTGTACTATTCTGGTGAGGTAACCAGCAGCATGTACATTGTTCCCACTGACGTTTAAGTGCCAATGCAATGTCATAGAATTTACTTTATTCACACTACACCTGTCTGCATGTAATATGTGTGCATTAACACTACCACAATATTGTTACATTAATCCGTTGAGTACCTACTGTGTTGCCTCGTGATTACCCACCTTAAAAGTAATGTTGAGTGATTTCTGCATGTCTCCATCTCGCCTCTGCTGCACTTTGACCGCATGCCACTTGTGGTGGTTGTCTTGGCTGGATGTCAACCTCAGGCTCGCTGTCAGAGTGTTCCAGGGGAATGCCCTTATTAGTGGCTATGTTGTGCAACATGGTACATGTGGAGACAATTTTGCAGCAGGTCTCTGTCCTGTACTGCAATGCACCACAAGTTTTGTGGAAGCAGCGGAACCTAGTTTTCAGTAAACCAAATGTCCGCACAATTATGTTGCATGTGGAGATATGTGCCGCATTATATCACTGCTCACTTGGGGTACTTGGATTCAGGTTTGGCATCAGTATAAAAGAGCGCACAGCGTACGCGCTATCACCTATAGGGTAATAAACAATAACATAACTCACTGCTAGGTGTCACTATGGTGGACGAGTCTGGAAGACAGTATAACATCTGTTTACCAAGCAAATATCCTTCTCCAAATTCACCTGCAAGGAGGCGTCTGTGTATGCGACTGTGTCTGAAGATGTAAGAGGCATGTGCACTGCCAGGGTAACTTGCCACTATGTCTGTGATGAGTACATGTACTCATTCACTTAGGGGGGACAAATGGCTACATGCATCCAATCAATGAAACCAATTATGTAGGGAAATTGTGCTGTTTGATAGAATGTAAGTTTTTTTTTTGTTGCAATTCCTGTGCTATTGCGGGGAACTTAATGTGGTGGTGTATCCTCCACACCATGGCATCAAGGAATGCGGCAACAAAGTGCAATAGTGTACTTTGAGAGACACCTCCAGCTGTGGCAATTACTCCCTGGAAGCTACCCGATGCTAGGAGGTTCAGGGAACATAGGACCTGCACATGAGTGGGGTTGGCATGTGTCCTGCGAGTCTGACGCAGCAGTAGTGGATCTAATTCAGCTATCATATCAGTGATTGTGTCTGCATTCAGCCTATATTTATCATAGATCTCCTCCTCTGTCTGCCCTAGCAAAGTAAGTAACGCGCACTCTGGAAAATATGCTCCTATATCCTCCTTCTTCTCTGTGCTGCTGCTCGTAGCCTCATCCTCCTCGCCATAACGTAGAGCGCTACCATTGAGAAACATTCTGATGCATTCTGGACCTGTTTAAGTAGTTTGCTGATAATTTGGCAAATGATTTGTCCAATTTGTAATGGTTACCACTTGGTTTCATTTGTTCTTATTTAAGAAATGCTAATTGCGATTTTTTGTAGATTCGGAAATAGCAACTTTTTCATGTATAGCTTTAGCGATTCTGAATTAGCGATTACCTATACAGATTCACTATTTCAGAATCGCTATTTAGGTTTTCACAAAATGTAGTGATTTTGAAGCCGATTCTGCGAATTTGTTTCATGCATTGCATTTGGTTATTTTGCGATTGCAAATGGCCTTGTTTTTACGATTCACAAGGTTTGGGATCACAAAATAGCTTGATGCATGTGCCCCTATGCTCTCTTTTTTTTTATATTACATAATTTGAGTGGTAATAGTTTGTCTGAAAAGCCATAAATGTTGTGATAGTCGTTGAGCTATGCCCTTGTGAGTTTTCTTCCTGCAGCACAACATATAATAGCAGACAACGATTTCTTACTTTGTCTTGTTAGATTTTGTAGACAGAATAATCCTTTCTTTCCGAGCTTTGTCCTTTCATTGTGTTTGTCTGCACAAAAAGCTCTGGCTTCATAAGTTGAAAGTTTTCTTGCATACAATTTCTCCATATATTTAACGAAAAAAGTAAACTTTCTTGGGATTCACAAGGGATCCCAGCTTTAATGAAAGCTTTCATAGTGATAGATTTCCTCAATTGATGCATAGTGAAAAAAGGTTGTCTTCATAAGTTCCACATTATGGAAAGTTGTGTACGCAGAAATCTGTCACAGGTTTGAAAATGGCTGCATCCAATGATGTTAAACAATGAAGGGGCCTATTTATGAGCTGATTTGTGCCACTTTTATCCCATGCAGCATGGAGCAAGAGTGACGCCAACCTTACATGAGTTTTATGAAGCCACACAAGCCCACGTTGCGTGGTCATTAGTGGCTCTATAAATCTGGAGTAACGCAATGCAGCGCCAATCATTGCGTTGCCTTATCCTGCCCTTGGATGGGTGTTGCATGGCTGTTCACACACAACTCCCATGTTTTTTATGCATTCCCAGATTTACCAGAACTGGTAGACCTTAGAATGTGTCAAAAAGATATGCCTTCTCAGGCATAACAAGGAGAAATATCTTTATCACTTTCTATGTGTGCTGCATTCTGCAGGACACATAGAAAGAGGAATATGCCTCACATGATTGTTTTTGTGCATGAAGGTGTCCCTTCCTATACAAAAACAATCCTGCGTGCAATGCAGGTGCCCTTGTACCATGGTGCAAGGTTGCCTGCATCAACACTAGGTTGCCAAAAGGGCACCAGAGCATGAAAATAGGCAGGAATGCACCATATTGCCTTAAATACGACACAGTCACACCCATTCCCTGCCATGCAGCGCATCAAGATGACCTGCTGCACTGCACTGTGTGACAAACTCATTAATAGGCCCCTTACTTCTGTGTTCATACTGGTACACAACTACCCACTGCAGTCTATAAGGTTAACTGAAGCCACTTCAGGGGTCCATCCTGCAAGAAAACTGAAATTCTCTTTATTCAGCCCTGTCTCTCTTAACAGGGGATGCGGTGTTCCAACCAGAGCTGCCAACTTCAGATTCAAGTTTAGGCATTGGCTCAAAATCCTGTGATTCTCTGCAAATCAATTAACCACCCGTGCCCCAAAAAAATTAATTAGTTCCTGTGTAATGTAACTGGTGCTCAAGTTAGGTGCTCCAATGGTTTTGAGTCAAATGTCCACTGTATAAAAAAACTGCAAGAAAACAAAATACCAATAATAGGTTTTATATGGGAATATCTCTAGCCACCTGTTTTTTTCAATAGTCTAATCTGTCCAACCTGCTGTCCAATATAGCCAAGAAACACAGGAAACATCATGCTTTCCTACACAGTATTTTACAATGGTCCCTATGAGTGTTACAGAATGTCTCTGTAGCACTTCCTGTAAGATTCCTTAATGTCCAGTAGAGGTAACAGAATGGCAAGGTTGTTTTCTACAGCCATACACAAAGAGAATATGATTGAGCTGCTGTCTCTCATGAGTACTGATCAGTATGTCATTTCCATTCAGAATTCAGAAAATGGATGACTTTCTGCAGTATCACCTCCTTTTAGTGGTACTATTATTAGGTGGCTTGAAGATGTTTAATAGATTCTAATTAAAAGTACATCCACATGTCATTGAGTCTTTCTTCTAACATTTCTTAGGCCACAAGTTGCAGCCATTGAATTCTCCACAATGGGACCCTGCACTCCAAATGAAGAGCATACAACTCTAGCTCTGAGTACTTTAAAAAAAAAAGGTAAAAGTATGGAAAGCTTTAATTAGCTGTGAGACTTACAGTGTTATTTTTAGTTTTGCTGGGGGGGTTGCTCCACTCTCTGTAGACCTTCACAAACATAAAAGAAAATGCTTGGTCATCCCCTGCCCCTTTTAGGGGTCCCACAAGTATCAAAAATATGAATTAAATATACAGGAAAAGCCCTTGCAGGGCATTATTGGGAGTTTGCTGGCTGGAACAATGTACACTAAATGAACTGCTCCTGACACTCTTTGATCATTCATTTTGTATTTTTTCATATATTTTTGGGGGTGCCTCAGAGCCCACCTGATGCACCCACACTTTTGTCTTATGTTGGGGACCGCAGGAGGAGGTTTACAGTGGATGCCCCAGTACCCACTTGGGGTACCCACAACATGGTATTAGTTGGGGGCTGCAGTAGGGGACCCATGGCTGGAACAGCCCTGTATGGCTCCCCAACCACGACTGTGGTAGAAGCCAGACATTTCTTTTTTTGAATGGATGTCAAGATGTTTGCCCATGGTGCCAATATTGGGTAAAACTTTGGGGGCTGCAGGGGAAGCACCAAGGCCTCAGCGGCCCCTGGTAGTATCCTAGCCACCACCCATTGTGGTGTTGGCGGGAGCCAGCTCCACAACTTTGCTCTTATGCCCTCGCCATGCACTGTGTTGTTATCAATTATGTCAGTTCAGTTCTCATCAGTGATGTTATCCATGATGTCATAGAACATGCCATGAGTGCTGTACTATGTGATGTTATAAACAGTGTATGATGGGGGCACATGCTGTAGTTACTTCAGTTAATTGCAAAAAGGCTAAATTTCAGGGTTTTTTTAAATGTAAAAGGTAACATTTTGACAGACATTTTCACCTATCTATGGGGCTGATTATGATGGCGGGCGGACATCAATCTACCCGCCACCATAACTGTGATGGGACCTCCCGCCAGACTTGCAGCAGTTACACTGGCCCAATTAGGATGCGTCTGCCATACTGGCGGGATCATCCTGGCCTTTTACCATTGCGGACGGTACTGCTGGCTGCAGCCCAGTTCTCAATGGTAAAAGGGCATGCACAGCATTTCCCTGCACCAAGTGGCAGGCACCACACGGTGCCTGCCACTTGGTGCAGTGAAATGCAGGGGGTACCGTGGGTACCCCCCAGTGTACCAGCACTCCCAGAGGGGGCCCGCAACGGGCCCTCAAAGCCAATCCCTGCCAGCCTTTCCATGGTGGCACCGCCGCCATGGAAAGGCCTATTCCCCACACTGATCCTGATATGGCGGGCGGTGCCTAGCATCTTAGAGGCCCAGCTCCACACCGGCTGGCAATCATGACAATTGCCATCAGTGGAAGAGCGCCGGACGGACTTTGCATCCGCTGCGATACCCACCGCCCTCCTAATATGGTGGTGGGTAAATCTCCTTACGATTGCGGAATGATCGCCACCACCGGCCCAGCGGTGGCGATTGTTCCGCCATCGTAATGAGCCCATAAATATTCACTTTAACCTTTGTTTTTTCCATTAATTTCTGTGTTTTTTTCATTTCATTACCAGACCTAACTATAACATCACTTTAACCTTAGTTTTTTTTCAGGGAATTTCTGAGGCTATTTTTAATGTAAAGTAACAATATAAAAATATGTAATTTTAAGTAAGGCAGACCCACAGGCTTTGCCGAAGAGTCAGAACACCAAATTATAAAAGGATGACATTCTAGCTTTAGCAAGGGATCATACCATCAACCTATATAAAGCACCCCTATTGACTTTGTCAAAAAATCATCACAATCATTTTTCAATAACCATATTCCAAAGTCATCTTTATAAATACACATGGCAAGGTATAATAAATACCAGCCCAAATTATTTATAAAAAATCAGTTTTATTCCAAACAACTCTAAATATATGTTTGAGTCTTTCTTTAGCATTCTTCAGGCCACAAAATACAGCCACAGTACCAACTACAAGTGGCTCGTACAAACCAACTGAGGAGCATACAGCTTCAGCTCAGAGTGCTTTACTACTGTGTCTCTTTATATCGGCGCAGCCCCTCTCCAGGAGCCCTTGATGGCACTGGGGACCGCCACCCCCCACGACCAGCTCTTGCAATGTCCTGGGGTACCCACCCCCGGGACATTGCTGTTTGCTATGGCACGGCTGGAGCACCTGTCATAGCAAACTCTGCTTTGGTTTTTGGTTGCGAGAGCAGGTTTCAAACACCAAAGCAGAATTGCTTTTGCACAAGGGGAGCTGCATGTCAGCAGCTCCCCTTGTGCAAAAGCAATGCTGGGTCCAGCAGAAGGCGGGTAGCCAATGGAAACTTGGGGGCATTGGAGCTCCCCCATGGTCCCCAACGGTGAGGCCAGGCCCAGGGGGATGGGGTACCCAGGACCAGAAGTGGCCCAGGAGGGGGGCCACGTAGCCCTCCTCCTCTGCAATAAAAAAATTAAAAAATGAAATGCCGGCCCCGGGAGATGGGTCCCCGGGGCCATAATTGGCCTGAGGAGGGGGGCCACATGGCTCCTTCCAAATAATTAATTAAATAAATAAAAATAGACTGGCCATCCCCCGGGGGATGGGGTACCCGGGGCTGAAAACGGCCTGGGGGGGCCATGCGACCCTCTTCCCGTTAAACATTTTTTTTTTTAAAAAGGGGAACCCTGCCAAGTGGTTGTTGAAGATCGTGGAGTGTTTGTTGATTGTATTGGAATTATCGCTTCCCTAATGGGAATGGAGACACATTCTGCAAGAGCTCTGCATCTCAACATCGGACACAAGGAGGAGGAGCAGCAGGAGCCGGCAGCAGAGCTTGGTGCCCCAACCCCTAAGACTGCTCTGGCTGTTTCATCCATTCTGGCCCCAATTCCAAACTTTTTGCCGTGACAGCCTGCTGCACGCTCTGGCACAATTTCCAGCAGCCTGACTCTAATCCCGCCACAATAACCCGCTACGCACCCAGCTTTAATCTCCTGCAGTGGGTGTCCTGCCAACGAGCGTTGGCTCCAGAGAGTGCTTGAGAGCCCGAGGCAGTGGACCAACTCCGTGCACACCTGTTTAGGAGCTTAGGGTGGGATATCTCGTGTGGGTGTGTGCAACCCCGTCAAACAGTGGCTGCAAAGAGTGTGCCTCAGGCAGGGGCATAGGCATTCTGGGTAGCACTGGGTACAGCCTGCATCTGCCTGTAGAGACCCACTCACCGGTTCTCCAACTTCTTAAATATTTTAACAAATCATATGGTCTTTCACACAGCCTTGAGGCTGTGAACTGTGAGGCGTTGCGAGGAGTGAGGCATATTTTAGTGCCTCTCGCTCCGTCCCTCCGTCGCTCCATCTCTCCGTCATTAATTCGCCTGTTCAGCACTGCTTCCTCTGTCCTGGACTAAGTGTCATAGTGTCGTAGTGTGCAAATCTAGCTAATCCCACTTCAGCACTCCCACTCTGGCACTTATTGTCAATTATTGTGATTATTACTGTGTCCATTGGTGATTGGACTGGAAATAGTACTGGGAAACAGGCTGTGCCTAGTTACAGCAACTTAGTCAGCATCCTAGCCATCCTAGCCAGTCGGCTTAACCATTTCAGAAGTTCCGAGGCCTTAAATCTCTGAAAAGACTTGGTGAGGTCAGATAGCGGATAGCTGAATCACTGAATTATTTCATCGTGAACAAGTGGAGTGGAGGTGGGAGCTACCCAGGCAGACAAGGCAGACAAATAAGTCAGAGTGAGATGAACTCTAAAAAATTACGCTCGGGCATGTACTCTCCTCATCCTCGTCACCAAGTCTATCCCATAAACAAAGGAGATCATATAGCGGTAGTAGACATCTACAGCAACTCTGCTACAAATCCCACCCACCCATCACTGGTTTCTTCGGAAAGATGTCTCGGACTGCACCTGAGGCGGTAACATTGGTTTAAGAAAGTCTGATCTCCTATTTCCATTTAGCAACGCCTCCTTTGCTGTCTGCTGTGGAATTACAGGGAGCCCCTTGTGCTCCTGTGGGGGGCCGGACCCAGTCCTGCGATGGGGCCCAGGCCCCCTGTGGTCCTGCGGGGGGCCAGACCCTCTCCTGCACAGGGGCCCAGGACCAGATAAATGTAGGTGCTGAGGATGGTTTAAACGGGCAGCAATCAGACGCTTTTTTATGCACAGAACTGAGTCCTGATTCTCATGCTAACCCTCAGAGCAAACGGAGCCAGCACCATATTTTTGTGAACAGATTAGAGCCAGACTGTTTGACTGTTGTTACATCTGTTATATCTGATGTTGCCTTATGTGCAACACTGGGCCACAATCCTTTCTCAACCAACAGAGTCAGCATCATATTTCCCCGAACAGGTTAAAGTCAGACTGTATGACTGTGGTTACACCCGCTGTTTCACCTGTTCAGGGGGATATTGACAAGGGAATAAATGATGATGGTGCTCTGGATGATCACCGGGGAGATATTTCTTCCATGGTTGAGAAGGCAATGGCATGTGAAAAGTTAAACCCAGGGGAAGACTTTACACTCCCTGACATTGATATAGAAGCCTAAATAAGGGGATGGGGAGTTCCTCACAATTATACCTATAAGGATGGTCATCCAAGGAGTAGACTCAGGGAGAAAAATACCCCAAAATACCCTCATTCTTGTTTTTTTGTGGTCATATTTAAACTTGAGCATATGCCTGATCATATCTGGCAACCTACAGCCAAACCTCCACTCTGCACAGTCTTTGGCCATGCAGAGCTTGGAGTTGGCCGTAGAGCATGGCTTCTGTCCAAGGCCTGCATTCAGCCCCCTTATGATCAGTAAACCCCATGGGCGTCTAACCTGCATTTTATTCTATTTTTTTAAAAAAAACATTATTAGGATACTATAGTACAGGTATCTGACACACAAGCTTTCACCACATGTTACCATGATATTGTACAAGCTTCCTTGCACAACACTGTAGTCTCTTGTGATAACTTGTATTGCCTCTATCCTCGGGGTGCCGCAGTACTTCATGAGAGGGCTGCTCTGGGTCTCTTGGGAGGACCGCAATACACATGGCCCAAATATTTTTTTTACATGTGGGGGAAGTGTTTATTTTGCACCACATCCCTCCAAGTGTCTGGTAGTCAGGGGGTCTCTATCCTGCCGCCTTATTCCCTTTAAAAAAATCTTTTTCAGGACACAGAGATTGAGTCCCTGAGTCCTGTAATGGTGGCTGCATCACTTTCTACAGTGGTGGCCAGCCCATCAGATCCTTTTTTGCTGCAGTACCAAAGTGGCTGATGGGAGAAAGAAGCTCCCTCAGCCAGTATGAAGGTCCTAATTTTTCATTCTCCATACCTAGGGACTCCTGTGGGACTCCAGTGGGACCAATCTTTAGGATATTCTTAACTCTTGAACAATTTCATGCCCAACCCAAACCCTTCTTTAATTGCTAGGTTCTCAAAAATGTCTTAACACATTATACCAAATCATAAAAGCAGTTTTTTAGTAGAGTTCTAACCTTCTGCCAAATTTGATGTAATTCTGTTCAGTCTTTTATTTCTGTACCATGGAGCAAAGTTTCCTGTTGGAAATACCATCAGAAACAGGAGAAATCAATGTTTTGGGTCCCCATTTCTTTTTCTTGTCCCCTGATTGGTGTATTAGCACAACAATTCCATGAAGGAAACAGCACTTTAGTTATTAAAGAAACAAAATATGCTCTTATTATGGAAACTCTGACCTATAATTTGCCACTGTATGATGTATGTGTGTGTGCGCCCTATTCCTCATTTGTTTTATGACAGCCAGCTTATTAAAGTCCGCCCTTGTCTTTCATGTTAATGCTTTCATTTTTAGTTGATTTGTAACAGAGATGTACAATTATAGTGAAACATCTTTCAACATTAGACCTATCAGGCATTGACCTAATTGGAACAAGTTAGAGTTACATTGTAATAAATATGGATGGGTAATTAACTCGCTCATAAGGAAAGACAAAAGCTCTCTACTTTACTGGCAGGACAAGTCATGAAGTGAGACATATTATAATGGAAAGGTGTTGCTTTCTGAAGTACTTTTACATTCCAGATATACATTTTTCAACACGTTGTCATGTATTGCACACAAATCTAACAATGCTCTGATAATTTACTGGTAAATCATTACAGTGAATTCTATGCAGTGTCCCTTCCTCATCACAGTACTTTGTTTATGTGCATGAGCCATGTTTAGGAAACCAGCTGAGTCATTCAAATGATCAGCACATTTTAGCTGAACCCTGTCTCAAAAGGAAATTTAACACTTGCCTCCAGCAAAAACACTCTTGTCTGTGATGCTCTATGAATCAAATACTTACGGTCTGATTCTCAAAGGTAAACTTACACTTTTATGGAAGTTTATGATTGTTTGCTATTCATTTACAAGTAGTATTTTTACAAGTATGGAGTCTCATCTCATAAAAAGTAGGTGCTTTTATGTGCCTACTTGTAAAGATGCTACTCGTAAATCCCTCTGTAAATAGCAAACAATCATAAACTTACACAAAAGTGTATGTTGACCTGTGTGAATCAGGCCCGAAGTCTCCACAGGAGTTGGGTGACAATAAATTCAGTGCTGTGAAAAGAAAGCGAGGGACTCTGTTTAATGAAGATAAATGATCAATATGTAATCAGAGCATAAACAAATGCCTTCTGGGGGTGAACATGTCATATGTGGCAATGACAGTTTAATCTAAGACATTGTCTGTGTAATATTTTGTTGATACTACGAGAAAGTTGCATTACTGTGCAGACTACACAACCCTAGGCTAAAACTCAAACTACAGAAGTGAATGAAAGACCACAGATGGGAAATAGAGTTTGGTCTACCTAAATCCATCAAGTCACACAAAAAACAAGAGCCACAGCCATCTTCAGTGGTGTGCCTCCATTAAAGAAGCACACACAGGTATATCAAAGTGTAAAAGTCCACAGGCTAAAACGGAGTGCCTAAAACATACAATAACTTTAATATGATAAGTGTGGTTGCCTGTTTCTTCACCATGACTCATTCTCATAAGGTTATGCTTAGGATCAAGAAGACTGACAAAATAGTACTGACTATTCTCATATTACTATGTTACAATCCAAAAAAAAGAATATCTAACTATGGTACTTTACAGACACCTAAAATGATATTGTTCATCATATTAAATAGGTGAAATGCACACAGAGGGAAATATAAAGTGTGAGTATGCCCCATCTTTAAAGGATTGCCATTCATTCTCCTACTTTAGCTGAGAAGTATGCCTCATCTGGTGAGGAGGATCGAAATATTTGTGTAGGCATAGTATACTCACAGATCTTGATATATAAAATACCTCATCCAGAGACGATAAGGCATAATTCCTAATATGGATGTACACTGGATGCAAACAATCCATAAGTTACCTATGTAAATGTTGTAGTTAAATCTTAGAGCTTCATGCCTTTTGTTGGTAAATTCAATATATTGGACGAACTACTAACATTACAAAGATTTGTGTAGGGTTACTTTCTTAACCTTTATTCTAATGTCTACAGGCTGCACATTTGATCATATCTTCAGCTGGCTCTAGTCTACACCATCCTGGCAGGATACTTAACCCCCATGCTGTGGAACCTCTTGTCCCTTCAGCGCAAAGTCAACATATTGTTAGTGCATTTGGAACAAAACTAAGTATTTGGCTTTTTCCTTACCCCGTTTAGTCATTAATCGCTGAGTCCTGCTTCCCCCCTTCTTAAGACATTCGCCACAGACTGCTTTGTCGCATCAGTGTGCTCTGATAGTGACTATAAGTCCAAGGTCTCCATACTTCTAAGGAAATTTCCCCTTTGGTGAACTGTTAGGGACATATTTACAAGACCCTGTGTGTCACTCTTGCACTAAGCAATGTGGTACAAAAGCGAAGCACATACAAAATTAGGTTTGTAGTGCAAGGACACCTTGAGTGGCACTTGGTAGCTTTATAAATCTCAAGTAATGGAATGCAGCACAAATTGCTGTGTTGCATTACAGTGTGCCAGGGAGGCGTTTCCATGGTCGTTGCTTGGGTGTTCCCATGCAACATCCATGGATTTTGTCACTTTCCTAGATCTACCAGAAGTGGTAGAACTGAGAATGCACTAAAATCCACGCCTCCCCAGATGTAGAGTAACACGGAGAAATATGTTTATGTCTCCTAGTTGTTTCAGCTTTCTATGTGCCCTGCTACTGCAGCATGCATAGGAAGAGGAAAAGACCTCAGGCGCCCCTTCCTGCCCAAAAAAAATCCTCCTTACAATGCAGACACGATTGCACCATTGTGCAAGGGTGCCTGAGTTGGTGCTAAGCAGCTAAAAGGGCACCAGCACAGGCGAAAAGACAGGAATGCACCGAATAAACTCAAATATGGTGCATTCCTGCCTTTTTCCTGTCATGCAGTGCAGCGCAGCAAGGTGACTTGCTGCACTGCACTCTGTGACTTAGCCATAAATATGCCCCTTAGTTTTTAAATCTTTACAGCATGACGGAATTGGTGATACATTGATTTTCCCAAGATCACACAGTTTGGCTTCAAGACTGAAGCCTCGATTTAAACCTATGTGCCACTGACATAAGCGCACTCCATGATCTCCCAGCAACCAAGACATCCTTCAGAACGATTACCTCACATTCATTAATCTGGCCTTCTTCAAAATGGATGCACTCTGCAACATTGGAAGGGTTTCAAAGAACACTTGATTGCATGTCCTTTCCACATTTCGCTCAGCTGCAAATGGAGTTGGTTTTAAAGAGAATTCTTCATTCCTGCAGTGCTCTCTGTTAAATTGCTGGCTTCTAATTTAACTGATGACATTCAGCAATATTTTTGGGCAAGAAGGGCAAAATGCATGGTTAAACATTAAGTGCAATCTGGCATCATATGAGCATGTTAGATTTTATGGAGAGTCTTAAGTAAAATTCATTTACTACATTACTCTGTCTTCATTTTAAAATAGATTGTTATGTTTTCTGATCAGCTTGCAAAAAAATTGAATCTGTGAATAAGATCAGTTTGTATCTAATTTGAGCGACTCAGTTGTGTTCCAGTATCAAACACAGTAAAGCCATTACTGAAGCGATGTCTTTGAGGGTGAGTCCTTGAATAGTGGGCTGGGATCGCAGCCAGCAGGGGCTTTCAATCTGATGAAAACATAATGCATTACCAAGGACCCTTTAGAAGTGTGGAAATTGATTTTAACTTGACTGATTGCTGCAAGAGTGAATTTTGGACATGGATCACAGCAATTTTGGGAGAATGGAAAACAAAATTATGTCACCAGAATGTCGCTTGACATGTATGTGTAATTCTTGTGCATGCATTGTCCCCGGGTTGTCCTATTGTAAACCCTTGATGTTCCTGCATGCAGTCACAGTAAAAGCGGCATGTACGTTTTGTTCAGGAAATTGTTCTGTTTAGAGGGATGGTGTATCCAGCTTTAAGCAGATTCCTTTTAGACTCAGAGAGGTACAGACTTCTTTGCTATATTTCTGTTGTGTGGCTTTATGCTATGCAATACTCCTGACTTTGGAGAACTTCTACAGACGTTTCTACAATGCTGATATCTTCCAGCTTTATTGGATCTAATTAGGGTTTCCCCAAATAATACTACTTAGTTCAGGTTTAGTTTAGGTAATTTAGATTTGCTCTTGTATAGGCAAGAGTATCAGAAATCATATACTGATCACTAGAATGTGTTCATTATTTTCTGCATTGCCATTACTCTATTCCTTGTATGCTTTATGCTGCTGAGACTAAGCTTTGTCAGATGATTTGGACTGCCAGTAGGGATTCTGTATTTTTACAACATATTCTTGAGACTTGTATAAATAGTCTGGCTTTGAATTTGTAATAAATTTACATTCAATCCCATTTATCGACTTTGGGGTCCTCACTGTGTAGTCAAATGGGCTACACTGTTAATTGAATTCTCGGATAATGTTAACTCCTCTTAATTTCTCAGGCATCTAAAAGGGTGCATCACAGGGAAATATGGATATTTAGCTCATTGCTCTGGCAAAAGCGATGATTTTTGTTCATTTTACTGTAGAATATATTGTATTCAAATGTTTTACTTTACAACCTACAGTAGGCTTCAGAAAATAAGCAGCGTACGTAGGCTTTGTAGTGCTATTCTCTGCAGGTCAAGGGAGAGATGTACTTCACTGCTGTCCCAGAGTACCGCCCTACATGTTAAGAGATCTTCACGAGAAGGACAGAGCTCTCTCTCGATGCCTTCAACAAAGTAACCATTGGGGCAGCTCCTTCAAAGGCTCTAAAAATGTTGCTCCCCAGCCACCAGCTCAACAAAGTTTTTGTTGTTTTTCAGAAAAATAAGCATAAGAAGGAGTTTTGTTGTAAAAAACACAAATATGAATAGCCCCTGACACACAGTTAAAGTTTTCTCCCAGTGTGTGAGGGTCATATTTGCTCCGCTGGCAGGGACAAGGCTGGGGCACCACAAGTTCAGGGGACGTTAAATATTTTATACCCACAAAAAGTAAAGATATATGAGAGAAAGCACCATCAAGAATCCATTTTAGCACATATATCCTCAGCTTTATCATATTCATGCGGGCCTTGCTTGTTTATAATTTATACTCAGACAATGACTTATACAGAGGGTTTAACTCTTCGCTTTCTGTTATTCTATCCTGTTGTTCTCATATATGCTGTGGCAATATTTCATATTTTCAGCCAGACAATATAATCCAGCAAGGTTTTGAGGGAATATTCTGCCCACCAGACTCAAAATGAAAGCATATCTTCCCAACTGAATTTTCTAGTTTACAATGAGAAAATAAAATGCATTTTACATTTCTTACATAGCTCAAAGCCCAAGTGAGCTATTGAGAACTGTCTCCCTGCTTTTAGATCGCCCTACCTTGAATATGTATAGAATTGTAGATTTGAAACTATCAACCATAGGCATGTTTGTCAACATAGGGGTAGGTGTTGTAGACATTGAGAAAAAACATTAAGTTGTCTATTTTTTGTATTTTAATATTATGTACACACCCAGGGGGTGTCATAGCACTAAAAATAATGACATAAAAACAAATAGGCTTTTAAAGATGCCATAAATATAATGAGCAAAATAAATTAACAAGAAAATTGGACTCCTTGAATATAGGAAGAAACAAAACAAAAAATCATAAATTTTTTTAACAGAGTAAACAAGATAAACATTAACAGTATATGTTATGATTAGTTAAAAAGCTCATAGGATATAGAAATAAACATCAGAATTTAACAGAAAGTAAATTTTAAATCTTGGACATTAAAAGCCATAAAAATAGTGCATTATTAACATGTAACTATTTTCTACATATTGGCAGTTCTAATGGGGAAAAAGTAGTATCAGGGAAGTAATGAGAGGTAAGTTATGGCCATCAGTGTGGAAATAAGTGCCTCATGACATGTAAGGGAAGAGTAATGTAGGAGATGCTAGGTACTGCCCGTTGAACACAAAACATCTTAATTATCTCTTGAAAGAAAATGTTATTGGTTAAAATGGAAAATGTGACATGGAGATCACAATTTTTGGAGTGCGGTCACAGAACAATTGATACATAGTGTACTGTTTTTGTTATACAGAGTGCAGAAGGAGGAGTGTCCTGTAACCTTCAGATGAAAAAATCTCATTTATTGATAGATAATGAATAACCAGTTCTGTGATTTCTTTTTAGCAGGTAAAACAAATAGTAGAGCACAATGTTTGTACATTAAATGATATGTAACTATTTGGATTGCTGCAAATTGGAGTATTTTCCCAAAAGTTACACACATTGGTGCACAGTGTTGATTTGAGATTTACTTTACAGTGTCAAACTTGTTTTGCACTGGCCAGTAGTACTAAAAGAATTCAAAGTACCTCTTTGAGTTACTTTGTGTTATTTTACATCAGATGGTTTCCCAGGGAAGTACATCAGCATTCCCATGCAATCACCCATGGTTTTTGCTGGAAAAACATGTCTATTAACATTTCCAGACAAACCAGTGTGTGAAAATGTTAGGCCTCCTCTAAGCAGTTGCAAAGTGAGAATAGTATTATGTATTAAAAGTGTACCCGTCTGGTACAAAACCTATGCTAGACTCACTAGGCACCTCTGCACCTGGGTCACAGATGTGTGTGTAGCACCTGCTAGCAGGAAAGTGCACCAGCACAGGGGATGACAGTAGCAGCACCATATCTTAGTAGACAGCAGTCTATGTGCTTGCTCCACTTTAAGCAACAACATGCAGCAACTGGTATTTTGTGGAACACAACGTGCTATTATTTGCTGTAAGTGTGGGTCTTTTACTAAACATCTAAACATAAGGTTTCACTGTTTTTTTTTTACAGGACTATTATGTCATCATAATTGTAAACATAATTGAAGTGTTCTTCAATTCTGCCACATTAGATCAGTGACTAACTAGATTTTGTTCTATAGCTAAGTAAGTGGTCATCGGAACAAGTAATAAGGAAGGAATCAAAATGCACTTTATGCTCGTTAGAAGAAATTGCACAAATGTTATTCATTTGCTCAGAATATGCCAGCTTTAGAAGAAAATGGATAAGACCATTGTGTTTGAGGTTAATGACCAGCGAATATTTGGAGGCCCTAAGAATACTGAAAACTGAATACTTGTATTTGGCGTCAGTAGATTTCTACTCACCGTGAGCTATTTACGGAATAAGAGAGGATTAAAATTCTAGTGTTTTTAGATTATATCATGTTTTATTGATTGTGAGTTATATTAATTTCACATTGTAATATAATTTATTTGTTTTTTAACAATAAACATGATACATTTGATCAACTTTATAAGATAATGTGTTGTTTAGGGTATTATTAATCAAATTAAATAATTGTGATTGTTACATTTCATTTTATGCAGACAATCTTTTCAATAGAGCTGTTTAAGAATATAGTGTTAGACACGGTGTCATTTAGAGCAGGCCTTTTATAGTTCGATATAAGATGCAAAAGGAGACAAAATAATTATTGTTAAGATGAAATTATTTCAACAGGGAAATGCATCCTGCACGTTATACTTGTACATTGTACATATTTTGTTTTGGTGCTAATTTAAATAAACTTTTATGGAGCTGCATTGTGCTTTTATTGTGAGGCTGTTACTATGCACTTTTATGGTTCTTTGAACCAAAATAAAGTTGAATGATGACTAACTAGATTTTGTTCTTGATAAAGACAGTTTAAGATATTCACTAATGACAGTTTTATCTTGTGGTGTCTTCGTTTTGTTAGTTCAGAGAACAAAATGTGGCATAATATAATAGACTGGTAATAGGAAAGCAGAAGAGGAGAAAAAAAGATTCTCTACAGATGTGTAGCATATGTTCTGTGACCAAAGCGCCTACGTTTGTGTCAACTAATTGTGAATGAATTTAGCATGAATTGGAAACTCCTTACATCTTGAGTATTTGTATCTGACTTTAAGGGTAGAAAGATAGACATAAAGCCTTTAGTTACTTTGTCATGTGCCGTCCTTTTAGGGTGTGCAGTAAAAGTACAGACATCTTTTTGACAGTGGCCCAGTTTATGAGCTGCACCGTGCTGGGGTGCTGAAATGACCAGATTAGCCCATCCCTTACCGTTACAGGTAATTGCACCACTGCACCACCCAATTACAAGTTTTAGTCCTGGAAATTATGAATAATCATACAGATACATAATTACTTGGTTCTTTTCATCATATCTGTTCCTGATTCCAGGAAAAACTCTCTTGTTCACCTCTCGCTATGTGCTCCTTGTCAACAGAAGCGAGGGAGCGATACAGTTTGTGGAGAAGAGATTGCGAGCATAATTTTTGCTGGCTGGAGGTTTTTTGATAGGGACTGGTGCACCCACATACATTAATCCTAGTGCATGAATACTGAGCCACTACTATAATTTGCCCATTTTACATTATGGGTCTAGATCCATGCTAAGTGGTATTCCGGTAGTTTCTTGTGAAAAATAATGTTTTACGCAGTTTTCTTGCATATAGTGCTCATTTATAATATTTCATGCCACAAAGTCGGGAAGTGATTATGCGATGCACAGGCAGCAACATGTTGACTGGTGGCCCTGTGAGCTAAGCAACACGGCTGCTCAATGCCATGTTATGTACAGGCCATAATGAAGCCAAAAAATGTATTAGCAAATACAGGTAGGTGAATCGATATGTGGAGCTTGATATTGGAGTACTGAGGATTTAAAATAGAATACATTTCCTTTTCTGACATCTAAAACATCGCCAAATAAAATTTGTTTGACAAGTTTTGATGGTGCTAATAGACTATGCCTAGTGTTTTCTGGGTAAGATCTGGTGTTTACCCATTTGCTTATTGCTTTCCAAAGCCCTTTTTGGTGCATTTACATACTTACTTGTACTTCGGCATGCCGTTGATCTGGTTTCTCAGACCTTTTGTTAATTATCATTTTTTGTTGTTTTATAAAGCTGTTACATATGGCATGCGTGGACTAGTCTCAAGAGATGGACAACAAGTTTGCTGTTCTGCCTTCGATAGTTATTTAAAATGACGACAGAATCAAAAAAGTACTTGACAACTTTACCGATATTTAGAGTTAAAAAATGGACCATTTGTTAAGTGAGCTAATAATGTCTGGGGTAATGCCCAGTAAGTCACAGGAATGAGAAAGTTTAAAGCAGAAGTCCTAATCACTTACCCACATGTCGATCGGCATCATTTTAAATTAGATGGACCTTCCACCAAACTGCTATTGTGGTGAAGGCATTGTCTTCATCACAGTGACAGCTAACCTAGAAAATGCCTGCTATTGTGGTGGACATTTCCACCCAAAACAGCACCACTGCATCCAAGGAGCTGGGTCAAGGGAAAGCTATATTGGCAAATGCACATTCAGATGCTGGCATGATAGAGTGTGGAATTATTACCTTGTGTGTAACTCCCAAAGTTAGACTTCCCAAATGGGAGTCCATACCCAAAACTCACATTATAAATGTTCCTCATATACTATGAGTTTTAGAACTAACAAGAGAAAGACTGTCATGGTTTCAAAGGTGCTCTTGGTCAGAAAGGTTGAAAGTGAGAATGATATTGAAGCACCAGTCACTAATTGAATGATGATGTAGTTGGAGATGACCAGAAAAGTAGGAAAATGCCTATTTTGTTAAGACCACAAAAAAAATTTCAACAACTGTTTTCTTCTCTTTGCATTCTCATGCCACTTCTGAGCTCTCTCATCTCCTCTTAGTCATCAAATGTCAAACTTCAACATTTTGAAGGCAAACAAAGGGGAGGAAAGGGGGAAGGGAAATATCATTATGACTATAAGAGGATAATGCAGGTGGCATTGAAGGGAAAGTCAACACTTAATATCGAAAGTGAATTAAGAAAATAAGCATTATGTGCAGATCAAACAGCTGGCTCCTGTGGGACTATTTCTGTCAGTGTCATGGTGGGTGAAAGGATTTCACAGATCATGGATCTGACAGCAGCATCACTATCAGTAACAATGCCGTCTAATGCACTTCAAAAAAGATGGTTAATTTTATTTCATTTCAAGATAGAATTAATAGGGGTTTTACATGAGTAAATTACAGATACAGTAACGATATACACAGGAATGAAAAACAAGTTCCTGTGGGGATAACATTTAGGGTAATTCAGGTCAATACAATAGTGTCCATGGGAAGGAGCAGCTTGTACTGTATATGGTGTGAATAGGTGTATTCAGTATATTTTGGAGATGTGAGTTTTTAATGAAGTCTGTACAGAGTATTACATGGAGCTGACTAAAATGTGGCTATACGAAGAAGGTTACCCCTGCTGATGGTATGGTTTACTTTAGGAAAGACAGGAAGTGAAAGCTGGGAGGAAAGAGAGAGGATGGGCCAGGCAGGGAGAGATTAGAAGTGGGAGGTGCGAGGAGAGACATTTAGAGACAATGGAGTGACAGGGAGGAAGGGGAGGCAAGGGGAGAGGGGTTGGCATGACCTATGGGTCTGTATTTTGAATAAAGGTGTCTAACTTGGACCAAATTTTATTCCCTGAATTTGTTTTTGGAAATGTGTTCAAAGAGTTGCTGTGCCTCTGGTGAATTGTACCCATTTCCAACAGGTATGTGGGCATAGTTTAGAGAGGTCTTTCATTCGGAAAAAATGACTTTGAGACCGGTTGATACCAGAGTATCCCAAAGAAGGTGGTTTTCTTTACTTAAATAATAGTGCATGTCAGGGGGAAGGATACCTAGTAAAATACAGGCTAGAGTTGGTCCATGTCAGTTTCAGAATTTGTGATTTGGTTTTACTTGCGTCAGAGCAGAAGTTCGTAGACTAGGTGCAATCTAGTGGCATGTGTACAAGGTCTCCTGGTCCTTTCTCGCAGCTCCAGTATGTGTCAGACCTACGGAGTCCAGTTTAAATAGTTTACCCGGGGCTCAGTGAGTCACATGAGCCACCTAGTATCTACTCTGAGCTAGAGCAAGTGTGAGTTTGTTAGAGGTAAGGTTCGCCCAGATATGAGGTCAGCTCAATGGGGTGGGTGTAGGGTTGTTAGGGTCATTAAGGAGCACTTCCCATTTGTTTTGTATTGGTTACGTTAGTGCCAAGCTGGTGGGTGATTGGAGGGAGTAAAGGTTAGAGGCTTAGTGCCCCCCTTTGGAAAATGAACGTAGAGTAGTAGGCAGGTTAGCAATCACTGGGGTTTTATGCTTTGGGGACAATAACTCTAATTCTTTTTAATTGATAGAAGTCTAGGTCATTTAAGTCAAACTAAGCTTTGGGTATAGGATTGTGGGAGGGACGTAGGTCTCTTATGTATAGTATGCCCTTACATGCCCAGTTCTCAGAGAGTAGTGTTTTTCCATCTATTTATAGGTGTTCATTGTGCCATGGAAGTTTGTTGTCAATTTTACAGAGACCTTGTGGTGTACATGTGAGTATGACTGTCAAGTGCTTCACTATTATTTTCTTAATAATGATAAGAGAGATAAGAGATAGGCGCCTTTTCAATCTTGAGCTTTGAGGGGAGATGGTGTTCGAGAGTGAGAGAGACAGAGACTACCTTGTTTTGCTAGGAATGGCAATCTTAGTTTCTTTATGGCAATTCTGTTTTTTTTTTAATTGCCATAGGAATTCAGTGAAAATGTTGTCTATTTTGATAAAGAAGGAATCAGAAAGGTGGATCAGTGACATGTTGATTAGGAAGTTAATGAGTGGGGCGATGACAATTTTGACCCATTCAATCTGTCCCCAAGAAGTGGTGCTTCTAGTGACCAATTGTCAATGATATCTTTGATTTTGGATAGGATAATTTTCTCATTGTGATTTATATATTCTTTTAGGTTTTGGGTAAACCATAGGCCTATGTATTTTCTTTTTGAGGGCCCACTTGAGGCTGAGATCTTTTGTAATGCCGCTGTTACAGTGTATATTAAGAGGTAGCACCACAGTTTTGTCTTTATTGAGACAGTTTTCTGAGGTCTGGGTGTATTTGTTTATAGTGGATATGATGTAGAGCCTTATTTGTTTATAGTGGATGTGATGTAGAGCCAGGAAAATCTCAACTGATTGCTCTGTGAGCTAAGCAACATGGCTGCTCAGTGCCATGTTATATACAGGTCACAATGAAGCCGTAAAATGTGTGAGCAAAAACACACATATGAATCAGTGTTTGGAACCTGATATTGGAGTATTGAGAATTCTAAATGGAATATATTTCCTTTTCTCACAGTTCGAATATCACCAAATGGGTAGGACTATATCTGCTTGGGATGTAAATAGGAGAATGTTGTCAGCATAAGCTGCCATTTTCAGAGTTCCTGCTTTGAAGAGGGGGCCTGGAATGGAGGTGTCCTCTTTAATCTGCAGCAGAACGGGTTTCAGTGTTAAGAGTAATGAAATTGGGGAGAGAGGGCAGCCTTGTCTGTTACCTTGTTGAAGGTTGAATGTATTGGATAGGCCACCATTAATGCTTATTCTGGCTTTAGGTTTTCTGTACAAGGTGAGGATCATTTTGATAAAGGAAGACCCTAAGTTAAAGGCAGTGATAGTGACATGCAGGAAAGGCCAAGAAACCTTGTTAAAAGCCTTTTCTGCATCCAAAACTATTGCACAAGTAAGTTGGTCATGATTGTGGGCTTTCTCTATTGCATGGCTGAATATTCTGATATTGTCCGTGTTAAATCTGCCTTTAATGAACCCAATCTTAGTGCAAGGATTTTCAAGTGCATTTTGCAGTCAGAGTTTATTAGGGATATAGGCCGGTAGTTTTTAGTGTTGGAAGGATCTTTCCCTTCCTTAAGAATGACTATTATTGTTGCTTCTGCTTCAGTTCCTTTAATGGTGCCAGAGGAGGAGAAGTGGGTGTAAAGATTTTATAGAGGTGCGACTAAAGAGAATGTCCACGTTTGGTAGAAGTTGGCTGGGAAGCCGTCTGGGCCTGGGGCTTTCCTAGGTTTAGTGTTTTGATTGTGTGTAAGATTTTGTTTTGAGAAATAGGGGTTTCTAAGGAAAGTTTGACGTCCTTGTCTACTTTTTTGATGTTATTACCTTTCAGGTCGTCTAAGCAGGACTCATATGATGAGTCATTACTTTTTGTATAGAGATTGAGATATGAGTATTCAAAACTGGTTAGAATATTTTTCTTTTTGTTGGAAGGTATTGCATTATCATTCATTATAAAGGTTGTCCTAGGTTTGAGGTAGTTTTGTTGTAAATAGGAGGCTAGTAATCTACCCACTTTGTTTCAGCAGCAGATTATGATGCCTTTGTTTCTTTGAATTAAAAGTTGTGCGTTCTTACTTAGGATTTTGTTCAGTTCATACTTTAGTTTGGTCAACTGGTTTACTTGTTATTTGTCTCCGGAGAGTTTAAGTGATTTTTCTAGTGATTTTATTTGATGTTCCAATTGGTCTAAGCCCTATTATCTTGTTTGTTTTTCTTAGACATTAGTTTAATCATATAGCCTTGGATTGTGGCTTTCGATGCATCC
The DNA here is from genome assembly GCF_964204655.1 of Triturus cristatus. NCBI lineage: Eukaryota > Metazoa > Chordata > Amphibia > Caudata > Salamandridae > Triturus > Triturus cristatus. The sequence continues at coordinate 884,165,268 of NC_140587.1, read as the reverse complement.
CAAATTATTTGTGGATTTGAGACAGAATCTTTGTTGATTTCTGTGTATTGTGCAATTTCTTTTGTGATCGAATTCTTAAAAATGGGGTATTCTGATAAGAGGGCTTTCATCCTCCATGTTGTGGTAGTGGACATGGTTCAAAAAATGTCATAGAATAGGGAAATAGAGCCATGATCAGATACCAAGATTGGTTTTAACTGTGGAGTTAGAAGTAGCTGCAACAAGTAAATTGTCTGCTAAAATGTAATTGATACACGAGACGGAGTTATGGGGGTGGTATAAGAATGAGTAGTCCTTGCTTGTAGGGTTACAGAGTCCCCATACATCATTTAATTTGTGTGTTTTACAAATGTTTAGCATTTGTTTCTGAGACTTGTTAGGTCTAAAATGGCAAGCAGAGTTTCTGGTTAATACACCGTCCCATGGGAGGTTGACGTCACCACCCATAATGAGTCTGCATTAGGCAGGTAGGATTGAGAGTTTTTTGCTACGGTTAGTCCAAAAGCTAGAGGTATCGCTATTGGGAGCGTAGATGTTCACTATTACAATGTCAGTATTATATCCAGCCGGGACTACGGGTGATTCATGCAGGTTTGAATCGGGACACTCACCGAGACCAAATTGGGACATCGGAAGAGCACCGTCCTAAGCCTAGATTAGCTGCCAAATATCTAAATATAGTGTTTTTTGTGACAAGTGTCAGTAAGTACGCTGACACTTACACCACACACCTTAGTGCATGTGTAGGTAGCTCACTGGATTCATGTGCCATTTTTCACCTTTGCCACTCACTATTCTCACTCACCTGGTCCTGAAGACAGCCCTATCACACATTTTTAATGGGCTGAAACATGTAGACCTCAACACATAGTCAACTAACGGTAATAATCTCCTGATAGTTGCATCACCTATATATCTTTTAACCATGTCCTGAGCCGCCAATATTAAAGTCTAAAGGCAGGGATTCTCAGAGATATTTTTAACATAATCAATTCACGTCACATCACATATCTGCACCACACCAGCTCCGCTGTAACCATGCATCTTAGCACAACCGGGGGGCACTCAGCCACCCGGTTGGGACCCCAATGATGAAGCATGACATCAACTAGGTTGGTGTGTGAGGGGTCTTTTAAGTACACCTAATGGGTCCATGTACTTACCACACATAGTGATTGTAACACATACGCATAGTGGGTTCGTCCACATTGTTTAAGTCTAGCATTACATTGGGGAGAAGGACGTACCCCCTCTTCTTTCCCTCGCTCTCTCCTTATTTTTCCAGTATTATTTTTGTGCAATTTAGTGATAAGCTATCTTCCTTCCAGGTCAGCTTCAGATGAAGTAATAGTGAGTCCAAATGTCCTGTCACTGCCAACTTCTAAATGACGTGTGATAAGAGAAGTGTTTTAAGAGAAACTATCATTATCTAGAAATGTGTATATCTATAAATGTATATGATAAAGCAGTGAAAAATCAGGCATTTTTATTTTCAAGACTGTATGGCCAATTTTGTTGAAAAAAAAGTCATTTCATATGAGAGGAGTGTACAGAATTGAAGCTATCAAGCAGAAAAGGGATTTACACCATGTTAAAAAATGTTTTTATAAGAGACTTTGCAGTGTTGGGAAGCAAAACAACCTATGTGATCAAAAGATTACAGATCAATAAGTAGGTGAGATTCAGTAATTTAATAATGTCTTCTGCCAAAAGATAATATTTCATACCTTTATGTACCACCACGAAAAAACAAATGTTGTGAGAATATTTTTGTAGCTGCATTTTTCATAATGGTTTATTACATTATACTCCTAATGATCGATAGGCTCGACCTATAAAGTCCCCTTTAATGCTCACTTTACTTTAACATCGGAAGATCCCCAGTCAAACTGTGGAGACTCCTCGGTGTAAAATATAGGGAAAAGTTAAAAAAAATGTAAATTGAAGCAATTAGTATACATATTTATGTTAAATATTTATGTAAGTTATAAGGCACCACATTTCAGGAAATGAAGAGGAAGCAATGAGGTAGGGGAAATTGTTGGGGAAAAATGTCCAAGCTAGATGGTACGGTGAGGGAAACAGACCAAGCAGAACCTTGGCTCACCTGCTACGATTACCCAACAATGCCACATACTTTTCAGACATCCTAGATGATAATTGCGAAGGGGTCAGGGGTTCTCAGAACTATTAGACCAATTCACAGGAATCTAGACCACACTTTATACTTTCTCTTTGAGCACAATACCTGCTGAATTGCAGGCCTACCTAGACTCCATTAAGCTGTTGTGGCTGGGCAGAGGACACAGGGCCTATTTAGATGAGCCTTATACCATAGAGGACATCAAACAAGTAATAAACAACTTACCCCCGGACAAAGCCCCGGGTTCAGACACGCTCACAGCTGCATTTTATAAATGCTATGCAGATTTGATAGCGCCCCAACTCCTGACACTATATGGAGAGGCACAGGAAACGGGGATCCTTCCTCCTACAATGAGAGAAGCAATTATACTGTCATTGCTCAAGCCAGGGAATCCAACCAATGAGAGAGACTCGTATCGCCCCCTATCATTGAGAAATATCGATACAAAAATCTATGCCAAATTACTGCCAAATAGGATGCAGCCCCTACTCCTCTTGATTGCTAGACCGAACCTATCCGGCTTTATTCCGGGCAAGTCTACTGCACGCTACCTACGCACCTTCTTTGAGGTGCTGCACTACTTGGACATTCACTCACATGCCCGTGCGGCACTTTTTAGATGCCACTAAGACATTTGATTCGCTAGAGTGGCAATACCTATTCACCATATTAACAAGATTGGGATTTAGCCCAATCTACATTAACCAGATAAAATTGTTATACACATCTCCTACTGTCAGAATGAGATTAAATGGTTTGGTCTCCCCACATCTGCCAATCTCCTGGGGCACTAGGCAGGGGTATCCCCTATCCCCCTTGCTCTTTGGTTTTGCTATGGAGCCTCTGGCTTCGAGACTCCGGTTGCACCATGCAGCCAGGGAACTGGGATTTTCTAACAGAGGGCTCATCATATCACTATATGCAGATGACATAACCTTACATATCAATAACCCTGCTGACAACCTAAACCCAGTGCTGCGGGAAATTCTAAAATTTGGTGGGCTGTCTGGTATACACATTAACTGGGAAAAGTCAGTCCTGTTTCTGCTAACGGCAGACACTGTGCCTTGCCAACTGGAGTACCCTCTGAAATGGGTCAACGAACCAGTGAGATACTTGGGAATATGGCTGAGCTGCAACATACAAGAACTGTGGGACATGAATTGTGGCACATGAATTGTGGCAAGGCTGTCGAATGGCTGGAGGGTAAAGTAGAGACTTGGTCTAGACTACCATTGTCCCTGACAGGACGAACCGCTATAGCCAAAATGGTGGTTCTGCCTAATTTTCTGTACCTGTTCGTAAATGTCCCACTCCCGCTCACACAGGCTTACTTCAAAACAATGCGGTACCTGTTGACATCCATGGTGTGGGCAGGGAAACAAGCTCGAGTCTCATGGGAGTTCCTGACACTTCCTTTGTCACAGGGTGGGCTAGGTACACCGGACATTCCGCTGTATGCATACTGTGCACAAGCTCAATTCTTACACTACTGGTTTCACCCCATTCCATTTCAACATCATGTTGCGGTGGAAGCTGACAAAGCTGCGCCCACACCACTTAAAGTTGCACTTCATTAACCATATAAGCGACCCCGCAATGAGATTGATACAGTAGAGACACTACGAGGGGGCTGGGAGGGCCTGAGACACTGGAGGACAAAGGACAAATGGAGCGTAGCACTGGCACGTGGGCTTGGAATGAACACATTTGCTGATTTATATCCCGAGAATAATTTTGCCCCCCTCCAACAGAGCAAGAAGAACTAGCGCTTGGTTTCCCAGAGATGTTCTTATAACATTGAGTAATGGCGGCATGTCGACAAATACTTACTACATTTCCCAGTCCCCCGCCCAAGCTGCACACCCTTGAACATGTAGTGTCTGGCCCGTCACCATGCAGGCTTATTACACAATTATACAGTACAATACAAAACACTTTTCCGGTGATGATACCCATAGCATTCCTGAGTGGAACACTGAAATTAACCCTCCACTCTCTGATGAGCAATGGAAGTTCCGTTGCGGCCAATTGCGGATTCTCTCTCCTAACTATAACTATAACCTAACCATAACCTAACTATAAGTCGAAACTATTCCACTTCAAATTCTTGCATGGATTCTACAGAACCCTCACCCAACTACATCACATGGGACTAAGATCTGATGACTGGTTGCTGGAGATGTAGGGCGGTGCCAGTATCATTCTTACACCTAGCTTGGACTTGTCCTCCCATGGCCGAATACTGGGCAGACATATTCACCATAATTGGGGAGGTCCTGAACACACCAACTTGTGGGTATATTGGGGTATGTGAAGGAGACCCCAGGGGGCACACGGAAACTACTTGCCATGCTACTATTACTAGCAAAGAGAAGAGTGGCTATGCATTGGGGGAAAACTAATGTTCTGTCGGTTAAGATCTGGTTGCAGGATGTCACTTAATGCCCACAGCCTCCAGGCCCAAAGACATCTGGGGCCTGATACTAGACTGGATATACACAAATCAAACCAGGGATGCTGACGAACCTAGCCTCGAAGCAGCGGAACTACACAACTAGACTCACACTGCTGTGCATAGGTGTCTTGAGCTATGTTCTGCGCAAAAAAGACTGGAAAAGAGGTAGTTGAATGGTAAGAGCATAACAGTATACTATCAGGCAAGAACAAATGGGTAACACAAATTAGTTTTGTTGCTTCTAAGCAATACTTAATGACTTGCTATCCTGTGTGTCAATGGTTAAGTTTGTTGTAAAGTTTTAACCACAATACACGTCATCCACTGGCGTTGAGCAAAATAAAAATTGTATATGAAAATGCCAATAAACAAATATAAAAATATATATTTATATATTTATGTAAGTGAATTGTATGTTTATTTTAAATGCAGAAATATATACCATCAATGAAAAACAATTTTCTGAAGATTTAATAAAAAAATTAATTCCCACCTAACGTAAAAAAAATACATTTAACATTATTTCCTATAGGGTTTTATTTTAAGTCTCTATCTCCATTATTTTATATTTGAGGGTGTTGCAGTATCAGTTGTTGACCATGTGTGGTGCTAGACTTCTGTTTCTTTTTGACTGCAGTAGCGGGCACTCATAAATCTGGCTCCACAGCCTTTTTAGTGTAAATTTACATTTCTGAGTAGCTTTGCACTCAATTTTGTAAATAGCCTAAAGTAGTGGAGGTACTTGAAATCATGAGAGGAAATTACATGTGTAAATTACGTACAAGTCCAAGTTACCTTTGCTAATAGCCTGTTAACGTATTTATTTATTTGTTTTTTGTTTAGCTCCAATTATGCCCCTCTTTGGCCACTTTAACTCATTTTTGCTACAAATATGAAACAGTGTTTTAGGTAAATAAGTTGACTGGATTTTGGATATTAGAAAACATTTATATAAGACTGTGGAAAACATCAAATAATGTAAAATAAGCTGTTTATTGGGGAAACCTCTGACTAGTTCGGAGAGAGAAAACGTTGCTACATCTGACATAGTGATATAACGGTTTCATTTTTTGATGTAAACAAATTGAAACTCCGGAGGTTCTTATAGAGGAATTTGTCCAGTGTGCTCTCAAAGACCAATAATATATGTTTTCCAATGCTTAAAAAATATTGCACTCTTGCCTTGTGATAAATGAGTTATATTTATCATGGTTAGTGATGCAAACTGCAGGGACGTGATGCATAGGTTCATATATATTGGCAACATTACTGAAAGATTTGGTGTAGTTGGCTACTGTTGGTATTTGTATGATAAACGAGATGGAAGAGATCAAATATGCAATTTGTGGAGAGCCTCAGAGTAGTATTGCATGATAGTTTAAGCAAAAATGTGACTTTAAAATGTAAAAATATGACTAGATGTATTTTTATGCATCCAGCTTCACCATTCAGTAGGTCTTCATGAGGAGACAGATGAGAGAATAGCCATGATTTTTCTTGTACAAGTGATCAAGGTATAATCTTCGTAAAGTAAAGATTGTATTTCATATGAGCACATGATATTAGAAGCCAAAAATCCATATTAGACACACATTGAAAGGAAATGCATCAAGAAGACAGGATAATCACAATTTATGAACCAAAGATATTTGGGAAAAGGCAGAGTTGTTAGGAATACTAGCCTTTTTTCACCACAAATAGATGCTGAATCAAGGTAGCTTTGAGCATGCCTTTAGACAAAATAAAAGCTTTAGTTTACTGATAGATTTGGATTAAAATTGTACATTATAATTTGTGCAGAAGATGTTCAAATGCTTTTTAAAGAATTAAATTTAAGGGGCCTATTCCCAAGGACTTCTTTTACAGTGGACTAAGTGGTATCTCTGTAGTACTACTTTCTGTACTCACAAATGCCATTCACAAACCAGTGGTGGTAGATCTCCACATCTGCCTCTCTTCTGTTCTGTGTAGAGATCGTCTTCACACAGAGACATCTCCATTTTGATAACAAGCATTGGAGGGACAAGGGGAAGTTAGTAGACAATGTGGAAAATTCACATTTACACACTTTCCTTAATGGTTGCTTGCACCTACCAAATGGGCTTATGTTTTTTTAGACATTCTTCTACATATGGTTAACTACTATGGAAAAACAAAATGCTTTTTTTGACTCGGTCCCTTACAGCTGTTTTTCAGATGTGCATTTTGCTTCCACAATCCACTGCAAGTAGTCTGCGGCCCAAAACCACATCATTAATCATAATGTGGTGATATCAGATGAGCTGAGTTTAAAATGGGCTATTAACCTATCAAAGTTCTTTTGCATTTTATCTCTGTAGCGAAAGAGAAGTTAATAACAGAATTTAGAATGTAATGTTCAGACTTATGGCTTTCAATGAAAGACAAATATAATTCAGGCATGCTGCTTTTTCGAAGTGGATAATAATTGTTCCAGAAAGCTGATATCGCATTTGTCATTCGCAGAATCATTTTTTTTTAAAACAAACAGCTACATGAATTCCCTCTGATTGAGATATTTCTCCTAGTGACATTCTGAGATCAATCTTACCTTAGCAAATGCAACATTCATCTGATTTCTTCATTGAATTTGGAGAAAATATGAAATAATAATTTAATGGTAGGATGGTACTTAAACAATGCAGCTGAATTGTGCTTTCAACACTTAGATATTGAATGTTCAGATTTAGGAGAAAATTAATCCTGAATGGCATGCACCAACTTTCAGATAATTTTTAAATGGAATACATTTGGAATATACTAAAGTATGTATTTACCAACATATAGTGCTTGCTTTTTCTGTATCAGATTGAATCTGACCTGGTTGTCTTGTGTGATGAATAATACTCCTTGTAATCATATGAGAGCCTGAGCAAAACACACTAGCGGCAGATCTGTTATGAAGTAGGGGTGAACTACTATTGGATTGGGTTATTATAAAATATTTACTTTATATTGTACACCTGTTATATTGACATTGCTTAGGTAAATGCATCCAGAGTCTTGATGGCCATCGAATCACACATTTGGAGAAAGGATGCAATGCACTCAATTTTGTTTACGAGTTCCCAATATTGTTGCATAGATCTTTTTTTTGTCAATAAAATGTTAGTACATTTTTAAAACAGTGAATACCAGTACATATTTATCAAGGTCTTATTCAATAAAAAGTAAGTAAATTTACATAGCATAAAAACGAATAATGTCAAAGTCAACAGGTCTGGTTTCTTTTATGAGTGGGTGGGCATTTCCTCTAACTGTTGGTGTGTGATATGTCTGGCTGCATAAACAGGAAATACACATACAGGGACTAACTCTCACAACTAGATGCAAATATACACACAGACGGCACACACAGATGGACACACACTCCATCAGATAGCATACATACAGGCACATGCGGAAACAGGTGGATGTTGTGCTGGTTTGATACATGGGTTTAGGGTTTGATTGATCACTGTATGCTTGTATACAAGGATGAAAACATGGTTGAAAGGGGGTGGATGTATCAAGTGGTGAGTCAGTAGGTGGATAGATCCAGTTGAATAGCTATATTGATGCAATTGCAGTTGAATGGATAAATGTTTGTGGATTCATGATTGCATTCAATGGCTTGAGAGGATGGATATGTGCTTGGATTAGGATGAATGATGGACCCTTGGGAAGGTCAATGGGTAATCAAGTGCCAGAAAATATATGCAGAAGGTTGGATAAATGCCTTAGGGTGAGGGATAAATAGAGACAGACAAAGTTGAATAAAGTTGAGGTGAGGGGTGGGTGGGTGGTTGACTCTGTGGATATTGATTAGAAGTTAGTCGTGGCCTTACCAATGTGCAGTTAGATTATTTAATGAATTCAAGGTAATGGGGGCAAAGCAGGTTATTGGGGGAATATCCTTCATGAAACTGAAACTTTAAGTATCTAACAATTGTATGTGTTTGATAATGTCTTCCCTCATTGCTATAATTTAGTCACAGAATTGGGACACTAAATCAATGCATTTAAATAAATTGAGGAGATGTGGGATGAACTGAGTTCTATGATCTATAAGAGCTCTGTTGATCAATTTATTGTCCAAAGTTTCCCTTTAGAAAGCAGTATTTCACAAAGTATATTGTTTGCTTGTTTATTTTCTGACAAATTTTAATATAAATTGAGAGATGTAGGAGATTTTCATCATCAACCTTTATAGGCTTGAAATGTGTTTGCATCTACTTTATGTACAAATTACACCAAGGTATTATTAAGTCTTTTCACTTTGGAGGTGGTGGCAATTATTTTTTCCATAATGTTAGCAATCCCATCATTATAATGCTATAATGGCTTTGAGGAGCCACTGAATGGCTCTGTTTGTAGTTTTAAAGAGTGAGTTACAGAATCTAGGGGCAATTTTTCCAATTTTTTTTTAGGTCTCTATGATTTTTCTTGGTGGTTTTCATGCAGCGTTCGTAATCTTTTTAGCAAGACAGCCGAAAGAGGAACAGTTTATTAAATAAAAATTTGGGGGGCGTGGCCAGGCTGCCAACCAAGATGGCCGTGCAGCACTGAAGCTCCGTCGAACTTCCCCGGCTCCGCAGCAATATCCCTATGACATACCGCTATAATCACCTCATACTGGATGTCTGCTAACGGCCTAACATGCAGAGTCCCCGACGATCACATTTTCCTGGGGTTTGGCGCTCCCATCCCTGAGAGACTGTCAATTGAAGGAGGAGGGGCCGAGCATCGCCAGACCTCATACTTTTTCTCGGCCTCCTCGGCCTGATGTCAGGGCGCCATGACCTGAGTCTGCTGGATGGCTGTAGCGGTCTTAACAACTGCGGTGAGTGCTCCGGGCGTGGGCCCCTTTTGCCACCCTCCACTGACTTATTTCTTCACCCTGGGTGCGGCCACATTGTGCAGGACCTGGGCCTCCCGTTACCGCCTGCTTTCTCCCTGTGGCCGCGTGGGGACAGGGCCCACGAGCGGGCTTGGGAGGCGACCAACCAGTCACTTTCAGGCGCGGTTGAGGGGGAGGGGTAGGGGTGATCCCGTTGCTCTCCACGTCCGGTTGCCCCCTTGCTGCTGTCTTCTACATCAGACCACCTGAACTGCCGCCATGGGCCAGGGTGCCCTTCCATGATGGCGCCCTTGCCCTCTACTATGCCTGAGGCCTGCAGCCTCATTGCGCTCTACAGTGGGGCAACTTAGACTCCAGCGGAAATCTGGCCGCTACCTTCCACTTGCTTCAGGTTCTTCCCTGCATTGGATTGCTGCCCCCCACCAGGTGGTCCTGTCTGTGTCACGGCTTGATGGCCGTGTTTTGAGTGTTCCCGGGCTGCTGCGGAGTCCTGCTCAGGCACCCTGACCATTCACCACCCTGCTCTTGGATTTCGGGCTTCCCGTCGGAGTGCATCATCATTAGGATTTTCCCGGGCCCCATCTGGAGTCTTTGTGCCTCACCTGAGCTCACTTACTTTGATCATCACCCAGGTCCATTTCCGCGCCAGCCTCCCACGACTTGAATCAATTGACTGTGGTATTGTCCCAACCGGGGGGTCATACTGTATTTCTGGTGCACAGCATTGCCTCTGCTGCCTCCACGACGTATTAGGGCTCTACATACTTCACATGTGCCTTGGACTGGGTGTTTCGTAAGAGCCTGAGGTCAGCGCCATCCCCACCAAGGCCCCTGCGTGCCATCCGTCTCACTCCGGTGCTGCTGGCTCTTGATCTGGGCCCCTTGCCTCTCCTCTGATAGCGACTGGGGTCGGGCCTCATCTTCCACCTACATTTCTCTGTGCCGTGGCATGGGCCGCAAGGATCCCAAGCAGAGGACCCTCCCTTTTGAGAAGCTTGCAGACAGGACCCCAGAGGACTGCACCGGTGTGGCGGAGGGCAGGCAGGTCGCAGATCGCATTGATGTCCCCTCGGCCCCAGCTGCCTCTCTGTTGGAGGAGATGGGAGCAGGCTTTAGAGCGCTGGATGGGAGATTTGACGCCCTTAACAGGATCCTTGAGACCTTGGGCGCCAAGCTTCAAGTACATGACAGGCGGTTTGATGTCGTCGAAACCCGTGTCTCAGACATCGAGAATGGTACTGCGCAGTCCCTCAAGAGGTTGGAACGGGTGGAGCGCATCCTCAAAGAAGTGGCGATCAAGAACAAAGACCTCGAGGCGCGCAGTTGGTGCAATAATGTCCGTATCCTGGGAGTTCCAGAGACCACCGCCACGGGCGGCCTTGACCTATTCATGGAAAATCTGCTGGCCTATCTGTTTGTTGAGTTTTAATGTGGTGGCCTCACCTAAAACTACCAGACCTGGGTCTCTATAGACAGTACAGTGAAAGATTTGGTCATGGTAAAAAGTTTGTTATATAGATCAAATGAAAAATGGCATTCACCATTCATTTTTCTTGAATGCTTTAGTCATATTTAATTCAAAAATCTTTAACAAGCATTATATGCAAAATCAAATATTCTGATGGCAGCACAGTTGCTCCTGAGAATGATAGCAATGATAGTATTATTAAAGAGTGCTCTCAAAATTAGAAAAGAGAGAAGAGTGGGTTAGGGAGTGTTGAATCAGTGAGTGAGGGACAGGAAAAAGGTGAGGTGACATATATACATTTTAGCACATGAAATGGAACCTTTTTCAGCCTGACAAAGGTCAATAGTTCATAGTATCCAAACAATACTCAATTGTACATGTTAATCATCACATTTAGTTCATTGAGCTTGTGTAGAGGTTTGTAAGCAGTCTACGTTTCGACCCCAGATGGAGAGGGTGACTTTCGTCCTCATGCGGGGGTCTTCTTCAGTACAGTGTGATGAAGAGTCTCTCTTATGGCAGGACTGATATGGGATAATGGTATACATCTTATTGAACTGTTTCAAATAGCTGGTGGTTTAACGTGGCGTTGCCACCACCCCATGGTGTACACCTTGGGTTTGTTTCTCGATACACTGATGTACCGTTTCAGGGTTTAACCATTTCAATGTAAAGCTTATTGGTACTTCATGTATAGTTGCCTGTTAGGGATTCACCTTGCTTTCTTTGTAGTAAGGGTGGGTGGGGGGGATGATTTCCATTGCCCTGTCATCTATAGGTTTCTTCTGTTTGGCACACTGTCATAGTTTCCAGTTCACTGTTGGAGCTTGTATTTGTGCTTTACATCTCGACTAACAGATGGCGAAGTTAGGAAGTGTTGAGAGTCCCTCTGGCCTGTCCTTGATGTCATGGAACGTCAGGGGCCTCAACGATAATCGTAAGCAATGTCATGAGGTCCATTATCTTGTTCGACATAGCGTAGACATCGCCTTTCTACAGGAGACCCATTTACCTAAATCCGACACTAGCCGTTTCGCTGCCAGTTGGGGCGCACACAGGTATTTTTCTAATTTTAGTAACTATGCTAGGGGCACGGCCATTCTCATTTATAAAAGGGTTCCCTTTAGCCCCTGTTCAATTGTGACAGACAAGGAGGGTAGGTACCTCATTGTTTCTGGGTCCCTAATGGGCAACAACACAGCCCTGGTATGAACACTGACTCCCCAGAATTCTTCCACACTTTACATGCCCAGCTCTCTAAACTAGACCCAACCCTATTGCTAATTGGGGAGATTTCAATTTACTTCTCAACTGTACCCTGGATAGTACTGCGGGTTCCCCTGCCACTAAACCATGAGCGCCCCGCGCCCTGCTTGATATTTGTGAGCAATTTACTCTATTAGACATTTGGCGCAGGTGCAAGCGCAACCCATCCCACACCGAAAATACTCACTACGCTACGCTGGCCAGCACAACACCTGGACTAGAATTGATTTCTGGCTTGTTTCCCCAGGCCTTTCCAACTGGGTCCACTCCCTCCCTACTCTCCCAAGAACGTATGAGGGGTATGAACGCCAGTGGTGCTTCCCCAGTCATGCTCTTAATGATGACCTCTTTCACACTGAAGTACGCGAGGGCATTGAAGGCTACTTCTCTATTAACACGGGCTCAGTTGACACACAGCGGTTCTTTGGAAGGGCTTCGCCTTCAAGGCATACATTTGAGGTGTTTGTATTTCCAAGCATGCTGGTGTACTCAAGGATCTCCGTAACACGCTTTCCCGCTTAGAACGTGACCTGTCAGATCTTGACAGCGTCACATTACTCACCCCTAACCTGGACCTGTCTGGAAAGACATTGTCCCTCCTCACTGAATATAAGGACATTGCAGATCGAGAGATTCTTTATCTAGGCAAATATCAAACTGCTCGGCGATACGGCAAAGGCAAGCGCCGGGCCGAGTGCTGTCCCAGATGCTCGGGCCTCCATACAGCAGGGCATGTGTCACTGAGTTACGTACCTCTACGTCCAAATCCTCACTAGCACCTCCGACATTCAAGACAAATTTCTTGATTATTTCCCTGCTCTTTACACCTCCAAAGTGGGATGCGGCCCTACGGCTCAGGAAGCCTACTTATCTGAGATCGCACTGGTTTATTTGGAAAAAGGTATGCAGGACTTCCTAGCTGAGCTGATCTCCGAGACAGATGTCCTTGGTGCCATTGACGCCCTTCGGGGCTCTTCCGCCCCTAGGCTGGACGGCTTCACTGGGAAATTTTTTAAGGCTTAGAAGGACTTATTGGCGCCACAACTAATCAAGGTATATTCTTCTCTCCACACTTGGTGAGGCAGTTATCATTCTCCTCCCCAAACCAGGCAAAGACCTATACTTATGCGGGTCATACAGACCTTTATCCCTCCTCAATTTGAATTACAAAATCTTAGCTAAAATAATCGCCAATTGGTTGTCCCAGCAGGTGGAATTCATTATCTCGCCTGCCCAATCCGGCTTTGTCCCTCGCCGTTCGACCTCATTGAATCTCCGGACGCTCTTCTTGGTCCTCCACAGAATTAATCCTGAGGTTCCTGCCACCGCAATCTTGTTGGACACTGAGAGGGCCTTCGATTCACTAGAATGGCCCTTCTTTGTGTCTGTCATGCGCCAGATGGGAATGCCTGTTGGATTCATATCCACCACCCCCCTGTTGTACTGTCGCCATGCGGCGAGACTGTGCCTGAAAGGCACGCTCTCTCAACCCTTCTCTTTAACCCACGGCACCCGGGAGGGCTGCCCCCTGTCTCCCTTATTGTTCATTCTGGCTATGGACCCTCTAATTCGTCACTTTCAGGAAAGACATCTGCAGAGAGGCCTTCACTTCAACACCAGCCCTCTAATTGCCTCACTCTACGCTGATGACACCATCCTTTATGTCAGGTACCCCCAGGCTAACCTAGAACCGCTCATTAGGGAGATTCTCTGTTTCGGCCAGCACTCTGGCTTGAGCATCAATTGGCGCAAGTCAGTGATTTTCCCTTGACTTCCAGCATGACTCAGTGGGGTTGTGAATTCCCCCTGGAATGGTGCTCTGACGCTGTTAGATACTTGGGCATACACATTCATCTTGATGCAGCTCAGATTCTCCATCTCATGGGCAGGCGATCAGTGCCCTCGAAACTCAGGTAGAACGATGGCTACGGTTGCCATTATCTATCGCTGGCAGAGTGGCGATTATTAGGATGGTTGTTCTTCCCAAGTATATCTTTTTAACAACATTCCCATTCCCCTTCCGAACAGTTTCTTCTCGACACTGCGATCTCACCTTATTAAATTGGTTTGGGGGGGTAGGCGGCCTGTGTGCTCTGGCGGGTACTCACTCTGCCCTACGCGAGGGGAGGGTTTGCAGTGCCAGACTTTCATTTATATTATCTCGTGGCCCAATGCTGATATGCCTTCGCATGGCACCACCCTGACTCCAGGATCCCCTTTCTCTGCCCAGAGGTGGATTTTGTCCTCCCTGAGCGGTTAGCCACCGTCCTGTCTAAGGGCGTGCCCAGAGACCCTAATGATATCCAGATCGTTTACACCACCAGCTGGGCCTGGGATAAACTGTGATGAATCTGTGGAGCTCCTACACTCTATGCCTCCTCTCTCCCAATCCCCAATCCCCGCTGGCTTCCTATCACTGGAGAAAAATTGGTGCAGCGCACATTCGCCAAGTTTGAAATCTCTCAGTTGTGCGATCTCTACCCCGACGGCCACATTTTTGCCGTGATGGAGGATGCCCGCTTCCAGGGCGCCACCTTCATGGACAGCTTTGTACTTAACCGGATGAGGTCGGCTCTTCGAGCCACATTGCCTGTTTTTTCCATTGAACCGGACTCATTCGCCCTGCTTTCACTCGCTCTTGAAAGCAAGAATGGGGCTCACCTTATTTCTAAAATGTACAAGATGTGTTCCGGGTTGGTCCCGATCAATGACAACCTGATCCGCAAACACTAGGAGGGGGACTTGGGTCGCCCCATCACGGACGATCAGTGGGACAAATGCTGTGCTGTGTCGAAGGAAGTTTCACTAAACAGTAGGCACAAATTGAAGCATTTACAATTTTTACACAGAATGTACATCACCCCCACCAGGGTCCACAGACTGGATCTCTCCAGACCCCACACCTGCCCCAAGTGCGACGCCCATCACGCCGATTTTGCACACTCACATGGACTTGCCCCAAACTTCAGTCATTTTGGGAGGGGGTACATGGTACACTAGGAGGCATGATTAAACTGACACTCATACCTACACCTGAAGTGGCGCTTCTCAGATATGTGGTAAACTTCCCTAAGAGGGTCCACAGGTTCACAGCCTTCGGCCTGCTGTTAGCCAAGTGGGAAATTGCGATTTTACGGTGCTGCAAAACTGCTCCCACTCTTCAGGGTTGGTTGAACAGTTTGACTCATTGCAACATCAACAGTGAATTATACTCTAACACTTTACCCAGTTCCTCCCGACCTAAGGACATTTGGGGTCCGTACCGGTCCTATGTTGGCGCAGCACGACGAGCCACTAGCTCACAACCAGAGCAAGGCATTGTTCCAACGGGGTGGGGTGACGGATCCCTTCCTCTTTAAGATCACACATTGTCTAATTTGCAGTATTCCACAGTGCTTGTGACTCAATGCATATGTCACCTTCCTTGTAGTGGCTGGTGTAGGTGGGCTAGTGGTCCTCTCGCTGGGTGATACTCGCTTCTTTTTGGGGTTGGATGCGGGCCTTCAGGTTCGTTATCTATCTATTGTTTTGTGCCTAGCTGCTAGAAATTATCCGGCTGATACATTAAAGGTCAATTAATGATTTGAGGATTAATGCTCCATACTACTGCTCTCTATTGTTACACTATTGACAGTGAATTTTTATGACTGTATCGTTTCCCAGTGCTAAAATGGTAAATAAAGTTAAAAAAAATCTGTTTGTATTTATCAAACTCCTCCTGGAAAATCACAACTTGACATCAGTTTTTTCTACTTTGTTAGGTTGAAGGATGCATCTAAATTGTACTATACAATCAAATAGTGGCAAGGACAATGGGCCATACCATCTTTCTGTGATTGCAGAAGTCGCACTGTTTTGGATGAGAGCAGATATGGACGTTGCATTCAAGACTACAGACCTATAGTTCAGGAGAACATCTTTCTTGTGATTTGTAGGAGAGAGATCACTGGGTTTAATGGAGATGATTCTTCTAAGGGTGATAGACATATCAATCTTTGTGTTTAGAACATTTAGCTTTGGGGATTTTGGAAAAAGGATGTGTTTTGAATTCTGAAAGCACATTATTTTCTGGTTTGAGGGGTCTATTAGAGTTAATGTGTGCACAGGAATGCTCAAGGAACGTGTTTGGAACTGTTGTCAGGCTTAGCCTCTTTATGTGTGCTGCTTGATTTGTAAAAGGGTGGGGTCAGAAGAGAACGCCCTGGAAGGAAAATGTCTGTGGTCTGGAGATTTGGAGAACATGGTTTGCTGTATCTTTATCATCTCCTGCAGGTGATTCAGTTGCATTTTTTTGTCACACATTTTGGTGAGAGGACAAGAGATTTATTCTTTGGTCAGTAGTGAGTGGCTGTAATTAGGCACAAGTAAAGAAGGTAAACCTAACATTCGTACCATGTCTATCGGTAGTTGAGACTCGAATCATTGGCTGGCGAGTTAGTTTGTGGGCTGTTGCTAAATGACTGGGCAAAGGTTGGCTCACAAAGGGTATTTATAGTGAGGAGCAATGGTAGCGTCCGAGAGAGTTGTGGATTCGACAGTAGTTCAGTCAGTGTAGAAGTGTTCTTCCATATCAAGATCCCTGACTATATTGCTTTATGCTTGTGTTAGGCTGTTTGTTTTTATTCTTGTTGGTGGGGTGTATTGTTGAGTTGATGGGGCACTGGAAACGAGAAATATTGGGGTATTACATTCGGAAGAAATGGGAGGCATGGTACAAGTCTTTAGATTTTTTTGCAATATGTTTAAGATATAGTGGTTCATATTTAAAGATTGGATCATGGCTTTCCCAATTTTACACAGGCAGTTCAGCCCAATGTTCTGATTATGGTAATGTGGAAAGTTCTTTTTTCCACTGTTAGTGATGTTGTGTTCATTAATGCTGCTACAAAAGCAGAGTGTATTAGTACAGAACAGTATCCCCTTAGTAGGTCAGTTTTAATATAGTGCTGTCTTTAATTATACAATTTGTCACTGATTAAGGTTTTTGGGATTGCAGGCAAGTTTCAGTGTTAAAAGTATTTACAGATATTTATAATAGACGAGTGGTGAACATGATCACTAAGTTGTTATCTGAATCTAGGAGTCTGCTTTTATATGACACTCTTTTTTACGTTTGGGTGCTATAATGAGATGGAAAAAATAGTGTGTGGGCTATTGGTCTTCAGGTACAGTATGGGACATTCATTAGATCCTACTGTGGGGTATGATTCAGCAATAGGAAAAAATGGGGCATTAAGATGTCACAAACGTGTAAATGTTTGCCATTTTTGTGCCATCACATTTGCTTGACACCACACTGAGGTGTAAAATTACCCTTGGTGCAACATCAGCTTGAAGGTGGAAAACGTTTAGGAACACAAATCATGTTTACGTGTGGAATCACATTTATATCTAAAATCACATTTAGGATAAAATGACCCTAGGTAAAACAATAACAGGCCAGAGAAAATACGCTGGAGAAATATCTTAAGGTAATTTAATCCATGTTTTGTCAAGCACCACAACTGGGGATAGGGTGGTTTACGGTAGATTTGTGTCTTATCTCTCAAGGAGCAATTATGGCAATCATTTACTATTTGTTCAATCTAAGTATCCATTTTATGGAACTAAAAATGTAATCCTTTCCTTATATTTCATGATACTTTTGCCAAGATGGCCCTCATGGGCTAGGGCTACTATTTTGGTCCTCAAATCTATGGGTGGTATGAATTTTGTATTCCGAAGTACCATGTCATTGTTCATATTTAGCTCTTGCCTTACCTCCCAAAATATTCTTAAATCTTCATCTGGGTCGCTGCACTTTGCCGACCAACCCTTAAAGATGTATTCTTTGTTGCGTTTTAGAACTGAGTTCCTTTCCATGCAATCCTTCCACTCAAATTCTGATATAGCTGTGTTATTTATAACACAAATTGGGAAATACAAAATGTGTCCCTGTTCTCCTCATTTACCAGGGACCTTGAGAGAAAATCTGCTGCTGAGTTTTGTTTCCCAGTAAATATTAAATTTTGAAAAAGAAACCCTGTAGGCCTAGATTCCATTTAGTAATTCTGGTTGTACTGTAGGTAGACCCTTGAGAAGTGAACATAAATGGAAAGGGTTTATGGTCCGTGCATATGGGAAATGCCGAACCCCACAAAAAGAATTAAAAGTGTTTCACAGCCCAGAAGCAGGCCAGCACCAAATACATAGTAACTGTGTTCTGCTTCTAACAGGCATCTAGACGCAAATGCCACAATTACTTCTCTCCCATCCACCATTTGGGACAGAGTGGCATCCTTGGTAAAGCTTGATTTTCTCCTTGTGTCGAATGTACACAGGGTGGGTGTCATGACAATTGCTTTTCTTAAGGTTTCAAAGGATTATTGGCACTTCTCATTCCATACAAAGTGAGAGCCATTTTTCAGCAATTCATAAAGTTCTGCTCTAATGTCTGAAAAAACCTTTATATACTTTGACATGCATTCAACTAACCTTAGGAAGGACTTTAGTTTGCCTCTATTTCCAGGATGTGGGGCTTTTGTCACAGCATCAGTCAGACTTATCATAGGTCTAAATCCTTTCTTGGGTATGGTGTGCACCTAGAAATCATTGATGTGACTCCTAATTGACCTTTTTTGTATAGTCAGGCCTGCATCCATTAGCTTTTAAAAACATCTTTAATAATTTAGCCTTGTTCTTGGAATTCTTCCTATACAGCTTTATGTCAACCTGGAAGAATAAGGTGGTTCAAACCACTTCCAAAATTATTTGCATGAGTTTTTGTAAGACAACAGCTGCAGCTTCCAATCTTAAATGGCATCCTGTTGGAAATGAGGGTCTCTTGTTGGCAATGGTATGCACCTTTGTCCAAATAGGGACCCTTGCTTCTAGTCAGCAAAGGGGGGGGGGTACACTTTCCGAATAACCCCTGCTCACCCCCTTGGTAGCTTGGCATGAGCAGGCAGGCCTATCTCAGAGGCAGTGTGTAAAGCATTTGAGAACACATACAGTAATACAGTGAAAACACTACAAATGGACACACCAGTTTAGAAAAATAAGTCATCTTTATCTAGACTTAACACAAGACCAAACGACAAAAATCCACAATACAGTAATAAAAATATGACTTTCAGATAGTAGAAATAGCTTAGTTCTATGCAGAGGGTAAAAGCGACACTTTACTCTCAAAGTTCCTTGGATGCGTTACGTAATACAAACAAAAGTGTTGCAGGGAAGGTGATGCGTCGGTTCCTTGCTTCGGGGGAGGTGATGCGTCGTTTCCTTACTGCAGCACAGGGGAGGTGATGCGTCGGTTTCTTACTGCGTTCCGGTTGCGATGCGACAAGATGGCGCCTCGTTGCGCTGCGACGATCTGCTGCGATGCGACAAAATGGCGTCTTTGATGCGATGCGACAACAGTGATGCGACGGCAACTGCTGCAGCGGCGACACACTTCCTCCTCGTTGCGTTGCGCTTCCAGCTCCCAGTGACATGCAGTCTCCAGAGGGCCCAAAACAACAGCAGGCACCTCACTGCAGGTAAAATTCCCAGCAAGGAAATTCAGGAGGAGCTGGTGGTGAAGTCTTTGTGTCCCTGAGACTTCAGAACAGGAGGCAAGCTCAGCTTCAAGCCCTTGCAGATCTGCCTCAAGATAGTAAAAGTACACACAAAGTTCCTTTTTGCCTTTCCTTGGTAATAAAGTAACCACTGCAGGCCAACCCCAGACAGTGGTAAAAAACAGAGAGGGACCCCTTAAAGTTCTCAAGGGAAATGAGGTACTTATAACTAAGCAAAAACCAAAGGAAATGATGGACGGAGTGTTGAACATTGCAAGCACTCACACCCAGTCAACTGATCTGGGTTTAATCCATCACCGTTCTTTAGCCCACTCTGCCACCCCAGTTAAGACATGGCCATATGCAAATCAGTCTGACCCTGTGCCTCATGGGAACAGTCCAGCCCGAACTGCCAAGCCATGTCTTCCCTGGACCAGAAACAAGCTCCCTAGGACCGGTTTCTGGCATTTCAGCCGTCTTCAGCCAGGCTTGCTTGAATCCAGTGGCAAAGTGAGCAAGGGACTCACGTCTGAGCATACCCTGCCAACTTATGGTGAACAAAGCAAAAACCAAAGGAAATGATGGACGGAGTGTTGAACATTGCAAGCACTCACCCCCAGTCAACTGATCTAGGTTCAATCCATCACCGTTCTTTAGCCCACTCTGCCACCCCAGTTCAGACATGACCATATGCAAATCAGTCTGACCCTGTGCCTCATGGGAACACTCCAGCCCGAACTGCCAAGCCATGTCTTCCCTGGACCGGAAACAAGCTTCCTAGGACCGGTTTCTGGCATTTCAGCCATCTTCAGCCAGGCTTGCTTGAATCCAGTGGCAAAGTGAGCAAGGGACTCACGTCTGAGCATACCCTGCCAACTTATGACGAACAAAGCAAAAACCAAAGGAAATGATGGACGGAGCGTTGGACATTGCAAGCACTCACCCCCAGTCAACTGATCTGGGTTTAATCCATCACCGTTCTTTAGCCCACTCTGCCACCCCAGTTCAGACATGGCCATATGCAAATCAGTCTGACCCTGTGCCTCATGGGAACAGTCCAGAAACTAAAAAGTTTCATCGAATCTAAAGTAAAAGATTTTTTTTTCGTATCAAATCTTTCAAAAAAAGTTTAATTTAATGTAAATAACAGTTAGGACGGATAAGTTCTTATTAAATATGAAAATATACAATACTTAGTGTATTGTTCAGATTATGCAAGTTCATTAAAAATAAAAATATTCTAGGGCCAAGTGTCAGTTCTATTCAATATTTTGAGTAGTGCTATGTTGTTTAAAGTATGTCAGACAAAGAAAGAGAGATATCTATTGGATAACTATTTTGTTGTAATACAAGGGGCGTTGCATAAGAAAAATAGAGTACTAAGAAGAATCTGTCATGTTGTAACTGCACCTTTTATTGAAAGATTTTATACGTAAAAAAACTTCTTTTACTTTACATTCGATGAAACTTTTTAGTCCTGAAGAAGGTGGAAATATTAAGAAATCACCGAAACGCTGCGTCGACTTTTAATAATAATAATGGTTAGTTTTATCTGAAATCAATAGAGAGAAGATTGTAACCCATTCTTGGGAGGTATTGTGTTGTCAAACTGTGTTTTTTAACATTCTTGAATATGATTAACGATTTATGAGTTAAAGAAAATGTTTTTAACAATTCTGTTTTAAAAAAAAATGTTTTTTCGTCAGAATCAAGAATCTGGTTTATATACAATACAGGGTGTTTGTATGATATATTAAAGTGCAGAAAGTTTTGAGAATAGATAACAATGATTAATGCATAATAACAGCCTCCTTTATGATAATTTGCTACTTTTATTAACCATTGACACTTGGTCCAGGGTGATAGTGTTTGCCTTTCTTATATTAATTATAGGGACTCTTGTGTTGTTGATTCTCTATACCCCGTCCCTTTGGTTTAACATTGGGGTAACTCCCTTTTTTTTTAATATTGAACACTTGCCAAGTCCACATGGCAGTTCCAGACTACACACAGGCTCTGCAATGGCAGGCCTGAGCCACACTTTACAAGCTGCTTCTGTGGGTGGCACAACCAGTGCTGCAAGTCCACCAGCAGCATTTGATTTACAGGCCCTGGGCACACATGGTGCACTATACTAGATTCTGACAAGTAAATCAAATAAGCCAATCATGGAGTCACTAATCCGTTACAACAATTTACAATAGGGAGCCATGCTCTTTGGCACTGAATAGCAGTGGCAAAGTGCCCAAAACATCTAGACCAGCAAAAACATAGCAAAATCATAGGCAGCAACAGTGAAAAAATGGAAGGGAAACCCACGCCATTGGTGACAGGTCTAACACATCCTATGAAACATGAAGGCCTCCATGATGAAAGTGGTTAAGGGTCTGAAATTAGGATGGAGTTCAACTTGGTGATAGGTCATCGAGAGATCATTAACACTGAAACAGCTGGCCTCACCCAAGGTGTTTAGCATCTCATTAATACAAGGTTAAGGGTGTCTATAACCAAATATTATCATTAAGGCTACATAAATCTACACATACACACAACCCTTTACCATCGGCAATTGTGCCAATGACTATCAGAGTCAACTTTTCTGAACATGCTGTAGGCTGTATATATCCTATCTCAGCCAGTCTGGGGAGATCTTGCTCTAAGGGTTCTCTAGTCAGGATTAGAATGGGGTGCAACTGGTATACTATGGGTTTTGCTATGGTCTTCAGTTTCATTTTGTCAGGACATTTCTTAACAAACCCAGATTTTCAAAAAATAGTTCAGGAAATTCATTGCAAATTTGATCATAGTTCCCCATAGCCTTGCCCACAAGAAGAACGTGTTCCTTATTATTAGGGTGAGATGCCTAGCTTCTTTTGGTGTGCCACCTCAACACATTTGACCCTTTAGATATCATAGAAGCCCTCCTAAAAGACGAATGGTCTTTGAAGGTGATACAGACTTTAGTAACGCCCTGTAACAAAATTGGGTGTCTATTGTATCCAGTAAATGTGATGTCAGGTGTATCTAATTTCAAATTAGCATTCACCTTCATTTGTTTAAAATTGTCACTATTGATCAAGGTGTATGGTGAACAAGAATCAGCACACATGGAAACAGCATTACCATTCAAATAAATGCAGCGCTTGGAGTATTCAGATATAATGTCGCAATCACCTTCACAAAGCTGAAAAATAAAACATTTCTTCTCATGGATTTCACCCTCGCCAAGACTTATCATTTTCACTTCTTTTACTGTGCAAACTCTGGTGAAATGTCCTCTTTTGTTACATTTCCTTCATGTAGAGTTACAAGCCTGAAAACTAGGACTATTTGCAAGATGGTTACTTCTTCCACATCTGGAGCACTTCAGTATTCTTTGTCCTGGACTTCCTCTATGTGATTCTGCAATAGTCTCTCTAGGCAAATTATTTTAGTCTATACACTGGACTGTGTGCTCCAGTCCCTTGGCTATCTCTATGGGCTCCCGTAATGTGGGATTCTTTGAGACTAGTTTTTCCTGTATGCATAAATTGTTTGTACTTCTAACCAATTGATCACTTGGGCACGTTTGCACAGAGGTAAAGGGAGGGGGAGGGGCCTGAGGTGCCATGTGTGCAAACACGCCCTGTGGTGCATTTAAAGTTGGGGAATTCATTACATTTCCCTCCTGGGGGACCCTGGGGGCCAACTAGCCCACCAGGTGTTTCCAGTAAGCGCCACTGCGCTGCTTTGCAGAGAGGTGGTCCAGGTCATGCCCTTTTTTACACCTCTCTGCGACGCAGCTCTGTGGCGCTTACTGGAGGTACCTGGTGGGCTAGTTGGATCCCAGGGACCCTCAGGATTGAAGGGGACTTTATCCCCCAACTTAAAACGTGCCACGGGTGTGTTTACACACGTCACCTCAGGCCCCCCCCTCCCTTCACCACTGTGCAAACGCGCCCGTAGAGCGTTTTAAGAGGTAGTTTTAATCCCCTGCCCTATTATGTACTAGGGACTTACAGAGGAGGTCATGCTAATCACAGGGGTACCCTAACGCATAGTGCTCCCTAGAGTATGTAGGTGTTTTCACTGTATATAAAGTGTCTTTTAGCATAGCACTGGCTCTAGGCTTGGTTAGTCAGAGTCAGTTACCACCAGTACCCATCTGAAAAAGTTGTGGGCACAGGATGATTTTGCAACAAGGCCTCTTTCTGCTCCTCTGTTGTTCTTTATGAACATGTTTTGCTTCTTCCTGCACTTTTCTTCATCTTTGTGGAATTCTGTTGCCTCTTTCTGCATTTCTTTTTCTTCTTTCTGTGCGTTGTTTCTTCTTTTTTCAGATGATCAACCTCTGTTGGCATAGTTAGAAACTAGCATTTAAAAAACCTTAGAAATTCACATAAAAAAAACATAGGTTTCAGGCACGTTATAGTTAGAAATTAGCATTTAAAAAACCTTTGAAATTCACTGAAAAAAACAAAGGTTTCAGGCATGTTATAGTTAGAAATTAGCATTTAAAAAACCTTAGAAATTCACTGAAAAAACCATAGGTTTTAGAGAAAGTTATAGTTAGCAGGACATTTCACTCGTACAAAACCAGTGAAATTTCCCCTTTATAGTTAGTTCAGCTAACTATAACTCACGCCCCCGCAATGCACTGCTGATGACGTCACATATTACATCACTCATGACATGGTCAGTGACATCACTGATGACATCATCCATGTGATAAATTGATGCATCTTCTCACACCCTAATATAACGTTTGATACACCCTCTCTAAATTACAGACTGCCATTCTCAAAACCATAGAAATTCCAACCCCAATAACTACATACCCACCCACTGATTCTGAGGTTTACACACACATCCACTCACTCACCCGTACAGTCACTCATACTTATGGTCACTCAGTACAGGACTATCATATGCACTCATACACCTATATAGACACTCACACCGCCACTCATCCATAGAGGTACTCAGACACCTAGTCAGTCATGCAAATAATTCATCACACTGCCATTTACTCACCTACACAGTTATACACACACCAGCTCAATTACTCATACAAATACTAGCACATTCTTACGCTCTTAAACAATCACTGATACAAACACACACTCATCCAAACAGCCACAATCACACACTCTCACTTATAGCCATTTATATACTCCAACACACATAGATACTGCCTTTCACATATGTAGTTACTCACACATGTACCACTGATATATACATTCACTCACTAACACACCTATACACACACTCACCTACCCATACAGTCCATCACAGATGCACTCTTGAAACCATGCACCCAGTGAGTCACCCACTCACACATCTATGCACAGAGTCACACATACCCCACCCACACAAACACTCAGGAACCCATACAGATACTCAGAGAACCTATCAATAACTCATATAGATACTCATGTAGCTATTCACAAACCCATGCAGCCGCTTACACACCAACAGACAGACGGATACAGACATTCACACAGTTTAGTCAGTAACCCATGCATTCAGTAAGATACATTTAATCACTCACTTATAGAGTCAGCCATGCACCTAGTAAATCACCCATTCAGACACTTATACAACCACTCATTCTTCAATACGCCTTTCCCTATATATATTAAACATATTTAAACTTTACAGAAACACACATTCACTGGATGAGGTCATCAGTGATGTCATTTGAGATGTCATCAGTGATGTAGTCAGTGATGTCACTGACCATGTCATGAGTGATGTAATATGTGACGTCATCAGCAGTGCATTGCGGGGACACGAGTTATAGTTAGCTGAACTAACTATAATAGGGGAATTTCACTGGTTTTGTACGAGTGAAATGTCCTGCTAGCTATAACTTTCTCTAAAACCTATGGTTTTTTCAGTGGATTTCAAAGGTTTTTTAAATGCTAAATTCTAACTATAACGTGTCTGAATCCTTTGGTTTTTTCAGTGAATATATACATATTTTTATATGAGACCTGTTTCTTTCTGACCATTTGAAATTTAAAGAAAAATGAAACCAGCTTCCTCCAAGAGGAAATAATTCTGTTCTATTTTCTTTTCATGTAGGAAGCACTTCTTGTGCTGACTTTGCACCATGGGTGATTTTATACCTAAATGTGGTGAACAAGAAACTGAAACTTTGCTCCAAAATGTATTTTTGCTGGTTCTTTTGCATCTCTTGTGCTGTCAACAAAACTTAACACCTTTCTGGTGCATAGTTTTTTAGCCCTAATGTAGAATCTGCCTGCCATGTTTCTCTCTATATACTGATTGGGTTTGCACTTAAATGTGATACAACACTCCTGCTGACTTTGCACCAAGAGTGATGACTATGCACATACATGTAATACCATACTTCTGCTTACAATGCACCCTGGGTTATTTGTGCTTACATTTGTTTACAGGCCTAAATGTGATTTTTGCTTCTAAATTAGACTTTTCAACTAAAATTGCACTATACTCATGTTGATGTTGCACCACGGATGAATTTCCATCTCTACGTGGCTGTGCACCTAAAGGTGTTTTTGCACCTTAGTTTTGCTTGCATAACACAGAACGTACCACCATCCCCTTTCCCTTGCTTTGTACATCTCCCACTTTCCCACACCCTTGGGTCACCCATAAGCTTCAAGTTGAAAATGTACACATTTGGTCCTCAGCTGAGGAGAGATTGGAGATGGTAATATAGCGTGCTGATTTTTACTCTGTGTGTTCAACTTTCTTCACTTGTGAAGTGCTTATATACAAGCTGTGTAAGGGACAGCAATCATCATCACCCCTCTCATTTCGCTCCTGTGAGGGTGCCGGCATCAGAACTCAAGAACTGTTGCATGTGGCTACTCATGAATACAATGCTAGTGAGGATTACTCGTACATCTGCAGTCTGAAGGAAGTCGTCACAGTGGGGAAGACCACACGTCATGATTCTGCCCAAGCTGCCTGGTTTGAAGCTCAGTATGTAGGAACATTGTTGCTTGAATACTTGCAGTAACTTCTTGACTCGCCTGTGTAACCTGATCAAGGTAAATGTAGGAGTGTTGCTGCTACTACGCATGCCATGGTTTAGCAACCACAGTACCGGTGTGGCTGACAGTCCACATTTCAAACCGCACCTTCTCCCTCAGGATATCTTTTGACATGTTGCCAGTGAAAGAGCCATGCTGGGAGGACAACTGATGGGGTGTGGCCATCGTCCCAATGGTCCCTGTTGAGGCCAGACTGATCTTCAATATTCTGTCATGTCATGCACTATTGGGGCAAACATGTGACAACTAGTAAATGATGATCAGACCATTTTGTGGATTTTTTACTGATGTCTTGGTGATGCGCACACCTACTTTAAGGAAATTAATTAGCATGTGAAACTGTACAAGGGTATCCATCAAAAACTGAACAGGGTTTCCAGTGACATGCACACTATTTTCATATTAATCTACAGAGTGTCAAATAATCTTCAATCCGTAATAGTGTGTTTGTGCAGTGTCCCAGTGGCACATTGTGAAGAATGGTACAAGTGTGTGTGCATTCCTTCACAATCATATCATATTCACAGTGACATGCACACCATTTGAAGGTGTTGTTGCCCACTTCCATCTTTAGGTATTGACATTCTGAGCCAGCACAGTTTTCTGATCTTGTTTTTGCGATGACATAGTCATTGATGAAAGATTGTGGGACAGTATCTCCTAATACTTACATACAGTTGAATTGATATTTACAATTTCAATCGTTAAGTTTGAATATTCATAAGATTTTTTTTATTTTTCCTGTTCTTCACTGTCATATATAACACATTTATAGTGTACTATACTGTAGTTAAACTTTGTTAAGTACAATTTGTACCCAAATTACATTGGTATTCTCTCATAATGGCAGCCGTAAGTATGAGCGAACCACCACCCTTCCTCAATGAAGTGGGTAAACTTACTCTACTGTAGAAGGAATGGGCAAAACTGCTTGAATCCTCCTTCTTAGCCACAGGAGGAGAGAAATTCAGTTTTGTACGTAAACAACACATTCTTCTCCATAATCTGGGCATTCAGAGCTGCAAAATATACAACTCCTTACCCAAACCCAAGGCCACGCATAATCAATTGTGATGATGAAAGAGAGCTAGATGTGTAGAAGGTAACTTTTCTAAAGTCAGAGCCACAATTTGAGAATCGTGTAAACGTGATATTAGAAAGACATGTTTTTCAGCATGGTACAAGGCAAGTAAGAGAGTGTAAAAAAATATGCAGCTGTCCTTAGGGGTTTATCTAAATTATGTGGTTTTGGAAACCTCAAGAGGGGCCCTCAGGATTGAAAGGGAATTAATTGCCCAACTTTAATTGCGCCACAAGGCGTATTTGCACACATGTCATCTCAGGCTCCGCCCCTCCCTTCACCACTGTGCAAACACGTCCCGTGGAGTGTTTGAAGTTGAGAGATTAAATCCCCTTGAATCCTGAGGGTCCCTGGGCTCCAACTATCCCACAAGGTACCTCCTTAAAGCGCCATTGAGCTGCGTTGAAGAGAGGTGTAAAAAGGGGCGTGACCTCTGAGCTAAAGCAATGGATCACACAAAGCTGCTATTTACCTCCGTGGGGAAGTTGGGGAATTAATTCCCCTTGAATACTGATGGTCCCAGGGGGCCAACTAGCCCACCAGGTACCTCCAGTAAGCGTCACAGAGCTGCATTGCAGAGAGGTGTCAAAAGGGCTGCTCTTTCCGGCCTTTATTTAATGTGTCATTAGTGCTCACAAATGAAGTATGTCAAAGATATGAGAGGAAAGTACAAACACAAATGCCTTATGGCTTCTATGCTAAATGCCGTCCTTCATTTGAAATGTATTGAGAATAGACCTTTGAATACATCACTGCTGCACTGATGTCCTGTTTCACTTTGGATACTATAAGAGACACTGAAGACAGACTAATTTTCCAAACACCACTGCAAGAAGTAACACCAAAGCAGTTGTGTAACAGGGGGGGCGATCTGCCTTGGGTGGCACTCTATTTGTGTGCGGCTGAGATGAGCAAGCCGTGTCTGTCGAATACCACCATCCCCCCCTCGAACAAGTCAGCTGCCACACCCCCCCCGCTTGCACCAGCAGAGGGTGTCAAATTAGGGGCTGCGCCGGGTGGCTGTAGGTCTAGCTACGCTACTGCACCATCCAATAATCCTTTGAATTGATGCAAAAAGTGAACAGCACCATCAAATAGGCAATGACTGAATGGAGCTAATCTAAACAAGTTAATGGCTGAATGTGGACGAGTTAAAGCAAGTCCCTAGGTATATTGTGTGATGATTATTTGACAGCTCAAGCTGTCCCCAATCAGACGTATAAAGCCAGTCAAGAAAAATGTGCAGATTTTGCAACCTGGGAGAGAAATAAATACCAAATAAGGGAAAAGTGAAAAAATAAAAGGGGGAGAATTTCCAATGGGCTTCTTTGCATGCACTTCACAAACGGAGCACAAGGATTCCACTGCTTTCTTTTGTGTTTGTCTGCATCTTCTATTCAGGAGAGGACTGGTAATAGCTTCATTAGCAAGGTGTGGCCTGTATTCAATCATCGGTCAGCTCAAACATGTAGTGATTGATTCAAAGGCAGACGCATCAGAGGGGATTCGCTGGGAAAAATAACCTGTCTCTTTCAACATAGTTATATATTATTCATAGTTCACAATCAATTATTTTCTGTAAAACATTCAGGGAAAGAGTTGTGTTGCATTTGACTCTAACCAAAGAAAGGAAACAATTTATCCAGCATTTTCTTTTTCATTAATATTACGAGCATACAAATCTTGGAGGTAAAAAGACAATTATTTAAGGTGTAACGCGGAAGGCGATATAAATGATATATGCCATATCTGCAGTGACGCTTAATCACTGCTGCCTCTAATGGCGTTGGCATTTTCCCTGACATCTCAAATCTCCTTAATGTATAATAGCCGGGCGAAATGCGGCGCTTTCGCCGTGCTTGGGAGGAATTGATGGATTTTGCAGGGGATTTGATTGAACTTTTTTTGTTGTGCAATTGAAAAATTAGGAGGCTCTTTCTGCTCATATCTCTATTAACACTCGGTCTTAAAATGCAATTACAGTGGCGAACTGCATCGCGGGTTAAAGTTCTTTCTGCAATTTGTGGCAAAGGGAGCAGTGATTCATCACACATGCACATTTCAAATGTGAATTGCTAATAGAAGTTTTCTCATTCTAGTTTCAGGAAAACAGACCCCTTAGCTGAATATTAAACCCTGCAAGTATAAAACCAGCCATTAGTTTCATTTTTAGCTTACAATTCAACATCAATGGCACCTGTACAGCTGTTCTATGATTTAGGTTTTTCTTGCATTATAAATTTTTCTAAAGTTTGTTTCATTTTTCTGAAACTCATAGTTATCTGTGCTTTTGAAAGTGGCTACTACCAGAGTCTAATCTGGTGAACATTGTAAGCAAAATATTTCCTAAATTTAAAGTGTGCTGAAAATTTGCTCACAACCATGGAGAAGTGTGGCTCAATGATTAGAGCAGGCAGACCCTGATGCAGAGGTCTAGCCCAGGACCAGGGTTCAATTCCCTGCCTCGGCGGGTCTTGGGCTCAAAAATTCCACGGACCTGATAATTCTTTCCTCGGTGCCTATTCCAATCATGGAGTCCCACTCTGCAACTCTGGGCAATAACTTGCTTAATCTCCACAATGGCCCCCACAATGCTTGGCCTCCACCTTGGGGGTGCCCAGGAGTGGACGCCTCACAGGGAAAGCCAGGATGGGTTCCACAGCGGTATTCGTACAAGCGCCTTGAGACCCTTGCGGGTGAGTAGTGCGCTATACAAGTATCAAATTTACATTTAACCATGCAGTACTTTGATTTAAGTGGGCTTCACAATTCAGTGTGGTACTCTAAAATGTAATGTAATTGTGTTGAAAATATTATAGTCATTGTGCATGCACACACAATCAAATCAGATAGGCAAGACTTTAGTTGCTCAGCACAAACTTTGAAAGTCTGACTGTACATTTGGGGCTGAATCTCAAAGGTTTTGCAATGCTTATACATAATCTATGTAGTGCTCCTGGCTAACTCATGGATTTCAGGATTTAGAGTAACCCATGAGTAAGTGACAGCAACTCATTTGTGAATCAGGCACTCAAAGATTTTTAAAACTGGTTTAATAACTCATACGCCAGTTCTTGGTGTTTTTCTATGTCTTGATTATGCCTCCATTTTTGGAGCGGTTACCGAGTGGTGATCTACATCTCTAGATGTGCCTGAGCTTAGAAGATGATGCTGAATGAAAACAGTGATATGTCATTCTATTGTTGGACCTAGAGTCATGCCTGCACCACATGGAATGCTTTCAGTCTCTTCAGACAAAGGCCTCGAAGTTATGTGGGATCAATTATGAGATTATCAGGGAAGAAAATATGGGAATACAGCAAAACAGGAAGCGGAGATACCCAGAGGACTATCACATATTAAACTATGAAAAATAAGGATCACATAAGGCAATTTTATCAGAAATTGAATTTTGTAATACAAACACAAACTCCTTAATGGCTCTCTCTCATAGATTGTAGTAAAACAAGGCATATTTAAAGTAAAGAGGGTACAATCAAAATTGACCTGAATATTACTTCTAAAAATGTTGTACCATTCACTGCTTTGGACAGATTGAAGTGACCCCAAATGATCTCCAACAAACTCTTCAGAATGGTTGGAGGTCACCTTTCTCAGGTCTGATTGAGCCCTGCCAATCAGCGCTCAGGCTTTGACTTCGAGTAGCTAGAAAATATCCTTGGAGGGGTCAGGGAGTCTGATGAGGTCAATGGGAAGGGTATTTGGGAGTGAGGATGCTGATGGCTTTCTGGAGTGGAGCATTTGTAGCCCCGCATGGTGCTAGAGGAGGCAGGAGGGGTGGGCATTGCCTCTGCCCTACAGCTTCTCCATGATTCCTCCCAGGTGTAGATCAGCATCCAGTAAAACAGGTCTGATGTTTCAGGACTCAGACATCTTAAGTTTGGAAACTCCAGACAATTCAGAATTGCACAGATATCTCTCACACCCTCATCACTCATAAAATGCTCCATGCAGCTAATAAATGAGGCCCTTATGTGAAAATAACGAGTTTGTGGTCTGTTCACAATGTTTTGTTATGAGAAAGTCATTATCGGATGTTTACTAGCCAAAAAACATCAGTGATTTGCATTTATTAATTTGCTGTATTTATTTATTTGATATTTGATTTTTAATGCACCTCCACTTCCGAAGGTCCCTTTGAAGTGCATGACGCAAATGTGGTGGAATGCATTTTAAAACACCAGGTTCAATTACAGTGCACAGTCGAAGATATGGAATTTGCTTTTGAGATAAAAAAAATTGGAGATTAACAATATGTTCTAATTCTAGATAAAAAAACTCTGTTTCAAAAGATAGCATGTGGTCCTTATAGTGTTTGATTATGAGTAACAGCAGTCTTTGAATGACTTTGTTTCCAATGTTTTTGAAGGATTGTACATTAGGAAGTGCGGTAACTGATGGGTTCAAGAAGTTCCAAAGAAGGGTTCAGTGAGCTCTAACTGGTTACCCATGTGCTTCTTCCTGTGATGTAATGGAATGTGCAGAATTGTTGAATTAGCAATTTGTTAGTGCCATCTAAAGAAGAATTTTAGCAAAGAAATGATTATAAACCCTTGCACTTAAAAAAGTACGTACTGACTAAACTTCAAGGCACAAGTTAACCCAGAGCAGAAAGTAGTAGCATAGAACCAAATGATAACATTCTGCCTGATAGGATCACAGTGGAGGCTGGTAGGTTTAACAGGGGTGGGAGGGTGGATGGGAGAACACATGCACACATACACACTTGCTCAACACACACACAAAAATCCATTACCATAACCCACTCCCAAATATTCACACATGCACCAAACATTTACAAAAAATCCACCTCTGCACAACTTTGCCTCAGAGGTCCCAGGAGGATCGAGACCACTGCCTTCTTTCATTGGCTGACCTTAGGTCAGGCAATGAGGGGAGACAGCAATCACTCCCTTGTCACAGAATTGGATGTTGTTAGTTAGAGTTGCTGACTTCACCCCACTGTGTGACAAGGTATCAGTGATTGACACAGGCCCTAGGCACTTCAGGGCTCAAAACTGAAGTGCTCAGGTCCTGGAAATCAGTGATGCACCTCATGTTGTGAGGGGGAGGACTTCAAGGGGCTTTGTCAGTCTGAAGAAGTCATGCCACAGAAGCTGTGAAAACAGTCCTGCAAATTTCAGCTCAGGAAGCTAGAAGCCTGCACATTTACCCCTTGTCTAGCTCCTGGCTGTCTGACCTAAAATAGTGTGTTCGTCAGGCTGACATTTGCTCAGTCTGACAGACAGTCTTCTTGTTGGGCAAAAGGTGAGGGGGCATGACCTCTCAACCTGTTAGGCCGGGCCGTGGGTGTAGGATCAGCCAAAATGAGCTTCCATTTTACATCCAGGCAAGAATAGGACATTGATCCTAGAGTTATGTGGCTAATAACAAATTACAGTTGTTAATTAATGATCTACAGCAAAGAAGATGCCCCCCACCTTGACACAAGCTCTTGTTAAAACTTTTGTTCGGACCAGGGACCCATCTGAATATGTAACTTCAGATGAGTAGGGTGACACAATGAAATTACAATATGTTCAGTGAGATTATCCCTTCGTCAGAAGGCAAGCATCCCATCACCCATATCCTAGAGCCAAATGTCGCCAGGTCTGCTCATCTGGGCTCACTTCCAGAGAGAAGGCAGCCTATAAGCCACCGTAAGGTAATGGCAATTCCATATATGGCATTGCACTCAGATTCAGTTGTCCATCTACCTCTGCTAATTCACTCTAGCCAAAAGAAGGCCTAACACAATCTAGGAAGAAGAAGCTCATATGCCTCAAGATGGGTTACAATTGTCGGTCTTTCCACTGCTAGTGTGTGCCTACCAGTCACATCGTTTGTGTGATGGCATTTATGTGTCTAAGGCAGAAAGATTCCCACCATATGCCTATCTCAAACAAACACCAGGTTTCATTCGACTTGATGTTGCTAGAGTTTAGATGCAATGCTTGTAAGCCACTTCCAAAGCAGTAACTACTAGTTACCGCTCACAATGCCACATTCATGTGTCCCCTTCAGAAGATACAGGTTATGCACTTTCATGTGCATCTGGCTTCCCCACCCATTATTATTTTCTCCACAGTTGCCATACATGTCTTCAAACCTAATGGGCATTAACCTGTCCCCTACCTCCAAAAAACATTCATAAATTAGGGCCTGAAAAATAAATCACACTGTTTTAGGTATGGGCTATCAGGATGGCATCCCTGCAAAACAAATATAATGGGATAATATTAGGGGTGGGGGGGGGGGCTCAAGTCTTGAGAAAGAAATGCTAGGCAACAGTCTCAAGTTTGTTCATCTGACCTTGCTAAAGGTCAGCCATGCCCTGCCCTCGACTACTGGTTACTTTGAGACTCACTAGAGGACTGCAAGAAAAAGGTATAGTGAGCTGCCTACCATATTTTGAGTTCCCTGCTGTAAGGTGGAGAATTTCCACTGAAATTGACTAATTGGAAAACTGTTGGATATAACTGCCTAATTCTGTACGGAAAATTTATATTGATACTGTAGCACGTTGGAACTTCATTTTTTTATCATTTTCAGAAAAAAACATCCAAAGAAGAAGTTTGTTTTTGGCAAATCCATATGCCTGATGACATGGGGGACTTTTATCCAAGCTCATAGCAGGCAGTCAGGTTTTGGTTGTCAAGAAGACCCCAACCTGTATATAGTGGAAAATCAATAGCAGACATGTCAAATGAAGATCTGCCCTATGTAGGTATGTCCTATTGCCACTAACCTCTAAATAAACTACTATGTTTCATCATCAGACAAAATAGATGCCCAGTGCTTAAGGTGTTTCCACTATAAAAGTGTGCTGGAAATTTGCCTTTTCTGCAGGATCATCCATTAATGTTATCTTCTGCAGCTGAACTCCTTTTTGTTAGCGTTTGGACTCTGTACACTTTTTTCCCCCACCATCCAGGGGTAAAGTGTGTGTGTGCTCTCTTCCTTTAAACCTGGTAAGATTGCCATCTACCTGAATTCCACATTTAATTTACGTTTAAGTCCCTACTATATGGTACTACCTGTATCAAGGTTCTGTAAATTAACTGCTGCTAGTGGGCTGCAGAATTCATCGTGACACCTACTAAAGTAGGTCCCCAAAGCATGTCTCAGGCCTGCCATTGCAGCCTGCAGTGCAGTTTTAAACTGCCATTTCGATTTTGCAAAATAGCCCCTTTTCCAAGCATACACCTTCCTTTTTAAGACCTATACTGCCTATAAGTCACCCCTAAGTCAGGCCCTAAAGGCTCAAAGGGGTAGGTGCAGGGTATTAAAAAATTAGGACATGTATATTTAATCTTTTACATGTACTGGCAGTGAAAATACACCAAAGTCATTTTTTACTTTGACACGGCTGGTTTCCTATAGGCTAATATTAGTTTGCCTTTTTAGAAATAAGTAGTAAATTCAGTTCGGGAATGGTAAATGAATGTTAACACTTGATTTTACATTATTATTTTGGAAATATCATTTTTAGAATGATGGTATTTCCCTGCTTACATTTTCTAGGGCTTTTCTTTGAGTGATCAGTTGTCCTTGGACTGGCGATAGCTCCCCCCACTGGGAAACATGTACTGGTGCCAGAGAGTGGACAAAGGGGCTTGGGTGTAGAGGGGAATGTGTCTTGCTAGCAGGATGACACTGGAGGAGCCGTGTCCTGCCCTGATTGCACTTAAAAGGGATCTGTCCTAGCACACACTAAGGAATCTTACACTCTGGATGCCTTTTCCTTCTATTTCACCAGCCAGGCTGGAGTCAAACCCAGGGATGAGGAAAATCTGATCAGAACTAGTTTTGCGAATAGGAAAATGTTTGTCTCCCACCCACAGTCTGGCATTAGGCAGAAAGGTGTCAACCCCAGAACCTGATATCAGAACACTTGTGGACCCGAGAAAATTCAGAAGAAGGACTGCCCTGCTGTCTGAAGAAGGAAGACCAGGCCTACTTGCTTTGAACCCAGGACCCTAGAAGCGACTCCAAAGGCCAGTCACTGACTGCCTGTTTTAGCTACAGGGACACAACAATTTTTCAGAGGTTTTTCCTGCTTTCCAGCAGTAAAAACCCAACTGAACCTAACCTGGTCCTCATTGCTGGTGCCTGCGGGAGTGAGTCCTCATCTGTAAGTGTTCACCTTAAAGTCCTGGACCCTTGGCTGGGGTCAGACTGTTCTCCTCCCTGCTTAACTGAAGGTTTCATTGGACTCGACTCAGAGCGATGTAGAACGACACAGGACCCAGCATTGCAGCTCTATGCAGCTACTGATCACTGGCTTCACCAGATCCAGAGCCTCACATTGCAGCACCGTGCAGCCTCTACACCATGGACAGAAGGTATAACTTTCAGCAGGCCGAACCCAGTCCTGTACCTGGCCCGCGCTCCACCACAGTCAACCTGAACTTCTGACTTTGTCCAGGTTCTGCGTGACCAGGGACCTGCTTCATGCTTTTTGCACTTTTTTACCTAAAACATTAAAAGCTCATAACTACTGTACTACTGATTGGATTTGGATTTTTACCGTATTTTTCTAAATAGGTTTGGGATTTTTCTTGTGTCGTGTTTTCACTTTATTACTGTTTGAGTGCTGCATAGATAGTTTACACCTTGCCTCTAAGTTAACACTAACTGCTTTTGTGCCAAGCTACCAAAGGGTTAAACACAGTTTAAATTAGTGACCTGTGTGGTTCACCTTGAGAAGGATTGTGATTATTATTGAAAGTGGGTCCTCTCCCCATTCAACAAATAATCCAATTTATTACAAGGTGCATACACATGAATGTGATAGTTGTGCAGCCATTCTATTGATTGCTCAAAGATAGCAATAAGCTGACCACTTCCTTGAAAAAGGAAACTGTACTGAATATTTTGTAAAAGGTTAATATCCATTAAAAGAAAAATATATTGTCCCCCTCGTTGGATTCCACATTGCTGTCACATACCACCATTGTTTTTCCTCTTTCATTCTCTATTTGGTCACTCAGATGGATTTATATGGATGTAGATTAGAATCCTGTACAAATGAAGGGGCAGGACTTGGTTGAATATTTCCAAAAATATAAACATAGGACCCTTCTCGCCTGGACGCTTTCTTTGACGGGTTGCCTCTGCCCTAAATCAAATGAGTAGGGCAAGGACCTGTTCTGAGGGGAGGTCAACAAGGCGGAAATCGCACAGGCCATCTCAATTCTCCCATATAACAAAGTTCTGGGGGAAGATGGCTCTCCGGCAGAGTTCAACAAATGGTCAGGCAAAGGACTGGTGATTTCCTTCTATGAGGTCTTCCAGGAGGCAGAACGCATGGGCTCCCTTGGTCCCATCTGCGACAAAGACCTCATTGCAGTCCACCCCAAGCCCGGGAAGGCCCCTATCCTCTGTGGTAGCTACAGGCCTGTATCCCTGCTCCACTGGTATTTCAAGGTCCTGGCCGGGGTTCAAGTGCCTCTGGGCAGGGATCCCGACCCTAATCCACCACTTGCAAGTGAGGTTTGCCCCTGGGTGCTATTCTCAAATTCACCTCCGCACCCTTGCCCATACCTTGTGGTCTGCCACAGATATGCCTGAGGATAGGCTAGCCCTCTCCCTGGAAGAATTTGACAGGATAAAATGGAGGTACCTCCTTGTGACACTTTGGAGATTTGGGCTTGGAGAAGATTTTCTATTCAAGGTCAGGTGGCTCTGTGAATCGCCCACTGCCCTGGTCAACTGTGGGGGATTCCTCTTGGACACTTTCCCAGTCCACCGGGGGACTTGACAGGGCTGTCCGCTATCGCCCCTTCTGTTCCTTCTCGCCATTGAACCCTTGGCGGCCTCCTTTCACCAATATCTGTGGATAACCGACATTTCAATGCCTGGGGGAATGTTGACTCGATACCTGTATGCAGATGACATTCTGATTACTCTCTCCTGTCTGTGTTGGACATCATCTCTGACCCTGCGTCCCTCTTGGAATACCGGATCAACTGGGACAAAAGCAAAGCCCTCCCGATGTCCAGGGTGACCACCTGTGAGCCTGTGTCCACCTATCCTTTCCAATGGAGGATTGGGGAGAGGAGTTGGCCTAACAGCAGGCAGTCGACCTCAAATCTGGGGAACCCAGTTTGAGTCTCGGCAAAGACACGCAACATCCTGTGATTCTGGGCATATTTTGCCCCTGGAAGCTCCAGCCCTCCCCCACGGTCTCTTATTTCAGAGCATAGGGACACTTCTAAGGGGTAATGTTCGACTTTTAGAGCCTCTGGATTTGCCATATGTGTTTCTTACCCCTGCAGACTGGCTTTCGCACTAAATCGCAATCCCGTCTACAGATGGGCTATGAACCAGAGGACTGGGCAGAACTTCTGGAGGCACTAGATCATGGTGCAAGGGAGACACAACTAAAGTTTTTCCTCCTCAAATGGCTACATGACTGACACTGGATCCCGGCAAATCTGCAGATGGTGTATCTACTGCCCCATTTTTACTACTGGCGCAGTGACGATGGTTACTGCAACCTGGTACACATCCTCAACCATTGCCCCATGGTCCGGCCCTATTGGGAGGCGATCAGTGTCATGCTGAGCATGGTCGTGCTGATTTCGGTGCTTCTGACATAACCTTGCTCCATGATCTCTTGGATTACCCAACCCTCTCCCAACATGAGGGCCATCCACTCCACACAGTGCTTGCGACTGCGAGGAACTGCGTACTTCGCCATTGGCACTCACCCCTTCCACCCACGAATGAAGACTGCCTATTTGCTGGTGAGATTGTCTCTTATGCTCCTATAATGAAGCAAGAACATGTTAACAGTACCGCTTTTCAAAAGTGTACCTCTCATTTCCAAAGACAATCCTCTTTCAAAACCCAGGCTTGTCAATAAAGCTGTTATCAGACATATTGAAATGTCAGATTAACGATGGTAGATGTGTCCGAGTCAGATGATCTTGTTATATAACCAGCAACAAATGGTTACATGGTAGTAGTGTTGTTTGGAGGGAATGATCCCATGGCTAGACCACAAAAAGCATCCTTATGGACTCCTGATGTTCACAACATATTGGATTTATGTGGAATTTTGAAGAAATCTAAATTTAAACTGCTTTGCCATTTTTCATCTAGCCAATCTGTGTGACTAGGGACAGAAGCAAAGTACAGGCAAATTGCCCATAATTCGATTTTTCATTACAGGTTGGGACCTCTATATGTCTCTTAATCGTTTGAGATATATTTCTATACTTGTAGGGCAGTTTTTTAGCTCTCTTTCAGGTACAAAAATATGTTTAGTTGGAGGCGTCCAGCACACATATAAAAAAGACCCCCAGCTTGTGAGTAGCACATGTCTGACTACGCTAAACAGTTAGGCAGAACCTTCAATAGTAAATAACGATGAATGTCCTCAAATTGTTTAAATCCAAATCCATTCCTCTATTGATACCTTATGACGATTATGCATCAAATCAAAGGTAAATGAAGTTACTATATTAGGTAAGACTTAACCAGGCCGTGGGGGGCATCCTTCAAGTTTACAAGAAATGTCGTACAAAAATCATAAGTGCCCCCTTAGAAATTTACTGTGTGCAATCTAGATCCTCTACACTGTACGGGGCTGAACTTTGGGGCCATACTCGTGCAAATGATTTGGCTACCACCGAAAACAATTTTATGAGGAAACTCTTATCCCTTCCAAATAACACGCCGCTTATGCCATTGAGGTTGGACCTTAACATCAGCCCCATCTTAGAGGTCGTTGCCACTAGACCGGTGATGTACTGGAAAAGGCTCTGGAGTACACCAGAGCTGGCATGTTACAGAGACGAATTGAAAGTAATCTGGGTTCACTCGGGCCGAAAAGATCCCTTGGCTCCAGTATGTTAGGCAGACATTAACCCATATTGGCCTTGCCCATGTCTGGGCTAACCCAGAGAATTCTACTCTAGGCATTTCCAAAAAAACTCTCGCCTTAACATTTAAAGATTACTTTCTAATGAAAGCTTATAGTTCAGTTAGACCATCTAGTCTGACAGATGCCTTCCTAGATGTTAAATCTCATTACGCCTTTGTACCTGACCTTGATGCTTTCCAGCCCATTTTAGCAAAGAAGCTGTATTTACAGTTCAGATACGGAACCCTCCCTCTTTACTCTTTTACTGACCGATGGGTGGGCGGTTCCGAGCATACTTGTCCTGGTTGCTCAACTGAACTGGAAACTATGATCCATGTCGTGCTTTTCTGCCCAGCATATGTCGGTATCCGGAAAAAATGGATCACACAATTATGTTTAAACTTGGGTATTAGGAGTTACCTTGTTTTTTTAGGATCTTACGAAGCGATTTAAACCCACTAGTTGTGGTTGCAGTTTCTAAGTTTCTGTTCGCGATGTGGTTAATTCGTAGGAAACTAATAAGCAACAACATTGATTGATCCATTGGTTCTAAAAGGGGTCTGTCTACTGATAAATTACCATGACACCCTGTTTTCTAACATGGGCTATTGTATTAACTGGAATATGTATTCTAAATGAATTGTTTTATACTGTACTTTTATGATTTTAAACAATCGCAATAAAGTTTTTTTGGATTGGATTGGATATTAGGTAAGAAATATATTGGAATGCAAAGAACCAATAATCTTGAAGCTTTTGTAGTGTGAAGAATAGTGTAATGATCACCAAGTTGTTCTTGATATGCAATTCCAGTATATAGTGTGGTTTCTTTCCTGCCCTTTCACCTGTCAGCTGCAACATTACTACAGATTTATAGACCCTTGATGGAACCCGATAGTATTTGGCCAGTCATCCTGTTTGGGTACAAGTTCCCATTTCTACTCTTAAAGGATTTTGCTTTCCAAGCAAAAGGTAGGCGTCTGCTCTTCTGAACTGCAACTGGGGAAATATCCTTCAAATTATGGAGCAAATACTGCAAACGTGCCGTGTGCATAAACTGAAATGGGGATGCTTGTTAGAGGTTAATCCCCATTCCTGTGCAATTGGGTGCAAATTGTGCACTGCAGTCCAGATTAGCAAACACTTTGCTTCGGGTTTGCGTTACTTTTTAAATACAAACCCAACGAATAGTGTTGTGATAAATTTACATTCTAACACAAAACGGGATTGTAAACCAAAGAAGCATAAAGCTGCTCAATACACTGCCTTGAGGTACTTTGTGTCAAGGGGGTGTTCCATGGGTGTTCCATGGGCATAAAAACCAGTTACGAGAGGGGGACACCACAAGTACGATAAGGGGCAGGTGGTGTCGGGTTAAGTACCAAAATTCAAGAAGGAAAGGAACCACCTCCCCAAGATTCTAATAATGGGCCTTAATAATTAGGTCCCTAAATCCAGCAAACACTCAATAGGAGCAAAACGAACAGGACGATAAATGCGTCAGACAGAAAGTGTCGATATAAAAATAATTTTTTTATTTATTCAGTTTTTTTAAACACATAAAATATATTCAAATATTTTTAGTTGATAATTACATATACATACATGTATTTAGTGTTGAATAATACAGGCAACAAAATTACATATCTAAAAAATACTAAATGTCCCACACAAAGCTCAACTCATATACCTTGTTGAATGAATGTTTGGTATATGAGTTGAGCTTTGTGTGGGACATTTAGTATTTTTTAGATATGTAATTTTGTTGCCTGTATTATTCAACACTAAATAAATGTATGTATATGTAATTATCAACTAAAAATATTTGAATATACTTTGTGTTTAAAAAATACTAAATAAATAAAAAAAATATTTTTATATCAACACTTTCTGTCTGACGCATTTATCGTCCTGTTCGTTTTGCTCCTATTGAGTGTTTGCTGGATTTAGGGACCTAATTATTAAGGCCCATTATTAGAATCTTGGGGAGGTGGTTCCTTTCCTTATTGAATTTTGTTCCATGGGCATACCCATACAACCACCCATGGGCTTTGACGCAAATTCCTATCTACAAAGAATTGTAGACAGAAATTGGCTCCAAAATCCTGGACCCGCTCGAGGCAGGCGTAAAAATGAGACATGTTTTCATTTTTCACTCATTTTTCCTACTTTGCATGTGTAATGTACTCTGCATCACACAAATAAATTAAAACAACACCTTAAAGAATGGTGTTTTTTTAACCGAAGGTGCTCCTTCCAGCATAAAACCTACGGTTCTCACAATGCAGACACCCTTGCACTACGGCTCAAAGGTGTCTGCATTGGTTCATAGTAAAAAAAAGTGTGCCAGAGAATGGTGGGGATCAGAACAGTCTTAGAAGATATGGTGCTGTTCTGCTCACTCTCTTTAGTGCAACACAGAGAAGTAACTATACATGCTGTGCTGTGCTGCGTTGCATGACTTCTTCGCAAATTCTACGTAAATCTGGGCCTAGGTACTTTGAACACTCTGTGGATTTTTCGAATTTGCAGGTGTGCAATTTGCACCCGAAGTTAGTTGCCCAGTCTTTAATTTTACATTTTGGTTATGAAACAGTTAAATACACACATTTTAAAGGCAAATAGAGACATTTAATCTGTTGATTCCATGGTTGCAAGATGAGGCATGATCGAATCAGGCAGCTTGCCATCCTGTTGTCCCAATCCAGTCACACACCTGCGCCTTCAGATTTTTCACCAATATTATTTATATAAAATCTAGATGAACGCACAAAACAGGTATTGTAGCAAGACAATGACTGCCTCACCAGCTGAATTTTCTCAAACCCCTTACAATTCGGACCATGGGCCATATGTGCAAAGCACTGGTCGAAAATGTGCTAAATAGCGAATCAGCAGTTTGCATAATACTGAATCATAGTGGGTCTTAATTCGACTTACCTCATGAATATTCGGGAAGTGGATCACAAATTGCAACCCACTATGACTCACAGCCATCACAGGGATGGTGACTTGCTGGGGTCAGTAGACCACCATGTCCATAATTGCATTTAAATCAAATATATTCTTTTAGGTGTAGCGTCAGCACGCATGTACTGTATGCAGCATATGTTATATTTACTATACGGACTGTAATCCCAGCTGCTGCTTACAATAGGTTGATTTCAGAGTATCTCTTCTTTGCCGCCTCCTAATTGGTTTCCAATTCGATACATCACTTCCGTTTTCTTGCTCAGGAGCAGCGCTCAACTGCAGATTGATTTCCATTAACTAGTGGCCGTCCCCTGTTACGAGGTACTATATCTACTGCCCCCCCTCCCATTCCCCCTGC
Source organism: Triturus cristatus (assembly GCF_964204655.1). Lineage (NCBI taxonomy): Eukaryota > Metazoa > Chordata > Amphibia > Caudata > Salamandridae > Triturus > Triturus cristatus. The sequence continues at coordinate 884,122,204 of NC_140587.1, read as the reverse complement.
CCTACATTTTTTTCATTACTTTTGTCATGTTGCCAAGCACTTCCAAGGCAGCACACCACACTTTCGAGTCTTCATTTTGGTGCCCGCTTTTAAATTTCCAAAATGAGAGCCGTTCTTTATGTTTGAGCACAGAGCCCGCTTTTTATGTTGGTTTTCTTTCATATGCCGCCAAGCACTTTCTGTGTGGCACACCATGCTTTTGAGACTCCATTGTGGTGCCTGTTTTCATATTTACTACATGAATGACATGCTTTATGTTTAGCACGGCGCCCGCTTTAAAGTTTGTTTTTTTTATGACAAAATGGCTGCATTACAGGTCACCAAGCGTGTAACTTTTATGTCCAAGGGTGCTGTGCTTTATGTTTGGGCACAGCATCCACTTTCATATTTACAAAATCAATTGTTCTTAGTATTGCAAATGCAAGACCTATTGGATTCCATATGCTTGTTTTAAATGCAGCTCATTTACTATAAAGGAAAACGCAATGTGTTAAAAAAATGCAAAGCTAAACTAACATCGTTTTTTAAGAATGGCCAATGCCCACTCTTAAAGCATACTTTTTCAACATTCACAATGTGTTTCGGGGACCCCTTCCAGCTTGCAAATGGGTTACCACTACATTTGTGTAGACTGTAAAATATGAATGTTTTACAACCTGATTTAAGTCAGTCAGTCAAATATATGTTTATTTAGACTGTGGTCAATAAACATTGCCATAAATACATCCTAACATCATACATAAGATAAAAATAGTTAAAAGAACATACCAATGATGTACATACAGCAGTGTCAAAGATTTTGGGCCCACATGCATCAAAACAAAAACCGGTCGCAAACGGGCAGATTCTCAGAATCTGACCCTTTGCTCCCGGTATTTTTGCATTTGGGATGCATCATCCCAAATCCAAAAATAGCAAAATAAGCAATCTCTAAATTGCAATTCCTTAAATTGCGATTGCATTTAAGGAATCTCAAATTGAGATTCCTTAAATGCAATGCATGAAAGTAAAAATATTAGCGATTTCGCTAATAGGGGGAGCAAATTACCATGAAGTTGAACTTCATGGTAATTTGCAAAAACATTGAAAAATGCACTTAAGTGCTTTTTTCAAAGTTCCATTTTACACACACACATGCCCTTGGGACATGTGTGTGTGCAAGATGTACTCATATGCAGATTTCAGGGGTGCAACAGGGTGTCCTTTTGACACCCTGGCACCCTTGAAATTGCATGAGCAATTTGCGATTCTCTAATTGAGAATGGCAAATTAAGAAAGTCTTCCCATTCAGTCCTATGGACCTCTAGGCCCATAGGAATGAATGGGGAGGTAATTCCTTAATTGCAACTCGCAATTTGCAAGTAGCAATTAAGGAATGTTTAGGAATCACTATTTTGTAAGCAATTTCTACATGCATAGCCTTTTGCTATTCCTTATTAGCGAATCCTTATTTTTCGCTAATAAGGAATCGCAAATGGCATTGTTGATGCATGTGCCAGTAGGTCTGCCAGTAGGTCGCAAAACTTTTATACATTTCATTCTGAATTGGTATTTGTAAGAAACGCCCGAAACATGCCCCTTCCAAATGCCAATTTGGCATTTAGTTGCAGACCCAAAGTGCAAGTTGCAGTTTAGTTTTGTTACATACCAAAAGGTCTTTTTGCAGTCATAAATGGCCCACTTAATTTGTGAAACAGACCTTTTGAAGACACAAAATCCCTTTGTGCACCTCACCCCATATACCCTATTTTAGATGTCGACGTAGAAATGTTTTTAAAATAGTGCACAAACAGTTGACCTGGAAATGTTAATGGCAGCTATTTAACAATATTTTAAATATATACCTGAATCTTGGCGAAGAACCAGTAGATACATCACACCAGGGTTCTTTTTGAAAATTCACAGGAGGCATATAGTATTAGCTGTACTAAGGATTAGTGCATTAAGAATTTTGTGAAAATCTTTAAAGAGTTAAAAAAGAAATAGATTGTTTCACTTCTGAGCGAAACCAGCCTTAGTTGCACAGGAGCTCCTCCAGTACTCTGAAGAGCACCCCTTTCCTTAGTCAAGAAGGGCTTCGAACTGGAACTGAAACAAAGTAGATTATTTGGATTCCACATTTATATTAATTTTCCAGGCACTGAAAGTGGATCCACTCTCTAAGGATTAGGAATACGTTTGGGAGGAAACCTTTACAAATAACATTTTTTGGCTGTAGTGCAAGGTGGTGGCTCTCATGGTAGGAAGATCTCTGTACATGAATGTCATCAGCCTTTGTTAAGTGATAATCAGGAACAAACAAAGGGGCAGGCTTTATGTAGAATCATGCTCACCTTTAGTAACAGAATTCACCAATACATCCCTCTCCACTATCACCCACTAAATGGCAGTGCTCAGGAAACCTAATCAGTAATCCCTTGCTAAAAGGTCCTCATAGAATGTGTAAGGTCAGACTGGTCTCCATCCTTCCTTACTTCAGTTTCTGAATCCCCACCTTCCAGACACAGGAATGGAGGCAATACATTTCTACTCTCTGGGAAAATTGTATCCACCCTCTATTTTGTGACATGCCAAATGACAGACCATCCAAAATGTATCCTACTTCTTGGAAATGTGGTTACTTGTTGAGGGGGCAAAACCCTACTCAAGCATCAGCCACAATTTCTTTAAGAATGAAGTCACAAAAAAAAACAAATTAGCCTGTGCGTAAGCCTTTGGTAGCTTGGTACAAAGCAGGCAGGCAGGCTCGATTTAGAGGCAATATGTAAAGTACTTATGCAGAAATTCAAACATTAATAAAGTGAAAACACAAAACAAGAAAAAGTCCCACACCAACTTAGAAAAATAGAGAATAATTTGAAAAATTATTGGAGACCAAAACGAGAAAAATGTTAATCAGTAGACCTGGAGAGATGCACTTTTAAGTGAAAGTAGTAACTAGGAATACAAAGTGTCAAATGTGGTTAGCTGGTTGCACCAGACCAGGACAAAGTCACAAGTTCAGGCTGGAAAGGAGCATGGGCCAGATACAGGGAACAACACAACATGTGTATTTGTAAAGCATGCGGTCACCCGTGGGTATCTTTTTTTTTTTTTGTAAACAATTGTATTGAAGTTGAAAACAAAGAGTCATCATCACAATACAATATCATCCTTCTGCTGCATTGAAATATAATTCAACAACACTCATGGACTGTGCAGATTCAGTACTCTGGGAGGTTATGGTTCTGGTCGTCTCAGCATTGCCATGTCTGATGTCGGTGAGGTACAAATTTCCCCTCTATCGGCATTCCAAGCACCCCATTTCTTGTCCCATTTCTTGGGGCAGCCCCTCAGTTTATAGACCTCTTTCTCTGCTATCATGCATCTATCCATCTCCGCCACCCATCCACTTGTTAAGGGCCGTCTATTGGATCCCCAAAGCATTGCTATAGCCCGTTTAACCAACAGGTACCCCAGTGCGACCCATTGTTGCTCGAGTTCCGTCAAATCTGTGTCCTCCCATATGTTTAGGATCCCCAACCTTGGTGTCAATTGGATCTGTTTACCCAATGTGTCTTGCATTTTCTTGGTTGCATTACCCCACAATGGATGTATTTCGGTACAGTCCCACAAGATGTGATAAAAGGTGCTTTCCTGGTGGCAGCCTCTGAGGCACAATGCATCCGCATGACTGCCTATTTCGTCCAATAGCACCCCAGGAAGGTAGGACCTGTGTAGAATTTTTAGTTGTATGAGGCGAAAGCGATGGTTTATTGCCATCTCCCTGGGGGACAGTAGCGCTGACTGCCAGTCCTCGTCATCTATTGGTCCTATGTCCACCTGCCAGCGATCACGAAGAGTCTGAAAGGAGTCAGGTAAGTTATTACAGAGTTTGCAGTAGATACAGGAGACAGCCTTGTTCAATAGAGGTTCTGAGAGTAAGCAGTCCTCTAAAGGGGAGGAGTCTGGTAGGGAAGCCAGGTCTGGAATTGTCGTGATAAGGGCGTGCCTAATCTGCAAATATCGAAAAACCTCCGCGGCTCAAGAGCATATTTGGCTTGTAGTTCCTTAAAAGTTTGCCCCTTGAGATCAAGTCGCCTATATTTGTTATGCCACTGGTGTCCCATTTTTCGAAACCTGTGTGGTGGCAGAGCAATCCCAACCGCTGAGAGGACCACAAAGGTGTGGCTTTCGTGAATTTATCTGCCCAACCCAGGCGTGTAGTGGCCCTGTGCCAAATGGCTATAGTTTGTGACATGGGTCCCAAATAAAGTCCCCTCTGGACATTGGTATAGAGGGCACCTAAGTATCCCTCCCGCCCCGTTTGATACTTTTCTAGCTGGAAAGATGGATCCGACGGGGAGCCATAAATCCAATGATTAATTGCCACCAGATGCGAGGCCCAATAGTATAAGCGCAGATCTGGAAGGGCAATCCCACCATTGTACCACCCTTTTGTCAGTTTCTGGAGGGCGATGCGAGGTGCACCCCCGTCCCATAGTAAGGTGTGGATTTTCCCCTCAATGGTGGTGAAATAATTATCCGTGATTGGGTACGGACAGTTCTGAAGTACATACAAGAATCTAGGTAGGGCGAGCATTTTTTAACAAGGCTGCCCGTCCCAAGAGGGACTAGGGCAGTGATCTCCAGTGCTTGACTTCGTCTTGTCGTCGTTTGAGGGGGCCCAGAAGATTCTGATCATAGAATATCTTGGGGTCAGGAGTGATAAAGATACCTAAGTACCTAAAACCCTCTGTGGCCAACTCAATTGTGTAACCGCGAGGCAACCTAGGTGGGGGGCCGTGTAGGATATACAGCACAGATTTGGACCAGTTAATGGTGTAACCCGCATATTTGACAAAATTGGTAAAGACGTTTAACAGGCTGTTAATAGAGGCTTGTGGGGACGCCAAATATACCAGGATGTCGTCAGCGTATAATGATACTTTATCTTCCTTATCTTCACTCCAGCGCAGTCCACGTATCGACATGTCACGTCGTATCCATGACGACAGCGGTTCCAGAGTCAGCGCAAAGAGTAAGGGAGACAGGGGACATCCCTCCTGGTCCCCCTGTGTAAGGCAAATGTTTGTGACGTGTGATTATTTACTTTGACTTGACCTAGCAGCGCAGTGTAAAGCAGTGCCAACCATTGTCGGAACCGTGGACCAAAGCCGAACCTGGCTAAAACCTCGAAGAGGTATGGCCATTCTATCGAGTCGAACGCCATGGCGGCATCCAATGACATTATGACGTCTTACTGTATATATGGCTGCCTACCAAGGACATTAGGGACCCGACGAATGTTTAAAGCGGTGTTACGTCCTGGCACAAACCCAGATTGGTCTTCATGGACAAGTGAGGGGAGGACCTCGATCGGACGGGACGTGAGACGTTTTGCCAGCACCATGGCTTCTAAGCTTATTAAAGAGATAGGCCTATATGAGCCACAGTTGGTCGCTGGTTTCCCAGGTTTATGTATTACAACTATAGAAGCCAGCCTTTGGTCTAATGGAAGAATACCCTGTTGCAGACTCTCTTCATACATGTGGGGCCACCTTTAAGGCCATTCCTTTAAGGAATTCAATTGGAATCCCATTAGGTTCCATTGCCTTCCCCGATTGGATGGCAAAAATGGCTTTACAGATCTCTTCCGCTGGTATATCCGCGTCTAGCGCTTCCCAGTCACTGTGCGACAGTGTGGGCAGGTCCATTTCCTCCAAGAGTTGACGTGAATCATCTTAGGAAGTGGTGGTCATGGAGGTATATACTGTCTCCAGGTGGTTTGCAAATGCTTCCGCCACCTCCCGGGGATCTGTCACCCATCCTCGAGTAGAATTTCATGGACCCATCGAGCCTCCTGATCTCGTTGCTCCAGCCACGCCAGCATTTTACCGGCCCTATCTCTAAGCTCGTACTATGGTGAGTATGGAGCAATCTCGCCTGGGTTTTTCACGTGCTAGGGCTTTGTACTCTGACTGTTTATTCATGAGACTATGGGCTGTGGCCGCGGTGGGAGAGGCATTATGGTTTGTTTCTAGTTGGAGCAAATTTTTTCAAGTTGTGTCAGCTGTCTGTTTTGATTCTGGATATATCTGATCTTCAACACCAGGGCATGTCCCTTAATCACTGCTTTGTAGGCTTCCCATATTGTCTTCGACGAATCGACGGATCCAACGTTTTCAGTAAAATAATGGTCAGTGTGTTCATCAAGGTCGTCTTTAATATCTGGGATTGGAAGGAGCCATGGATTAATAATTATGGGGCCTTGGGTATACCGTCGGTGAAAAGTGAGTTCAACACAGAGAGGGGAGTGGTCAGAGATACCTCTCAGGAGCCCACGAGGGTGTTGGAAGTGGCCTATGTCTGCAAGGGAAGTAAGAAAATAGTCAATGCGGGACATGCTTCTGTGTGCATTGGAATAGTGTGTATAATGAACTATAGTAGGGTGCAGTGAACGCCAAATATCAGTGAGGCCCATTGCTTGGGCGAAGTCTGCCATAGGAGTGCTACAGCGGGGAGACAATTTCTGGGGGTGTCTATCAAGCCTCTCGTCCATTGTCATGTTGAAGTCTCCCCCTAATATAGGAGTACCAGGGGGGAGATCTATCAATATTTTACCTAGATCTTGCAGTGCAGGCTTCCCCAGCGCAGGTGGAAGATAGACTGACACTACATTCAGTGGCTTACTCTCCCAGAGCGCCTCCAACACAGCAAATCTGCCCTGTGTGTTGGCCCACATGCAGGTAGGAGTGAGGGCCAGATTTTTACCTATAAGGATACCAGTACCCCTGGATCTGGATGTAAACCCCGCATGTATCAGAAGCTTGTAGCCCCACCTGTTCAGAGCCTTACAACTATTACCCACCAGGTGTTTTTCTTGCAATAGTATCAGGTCTGGCGATTGTCTCTTAAGGTATTGCAGAACCACTCCCCGTTTTATTTTATCACCCAGGCCATTCACATTCCACGTCAGTATTGACAATTTTGTCTCCCTGGTGTCAGTTATGGCGGGTAGTCCTTCAGATCATAAGGGGAGTGCAAGGCGACCATTGGTGGCGTGCATTGCGACCCCAAATCCTGAAAGCAGTCCAAGTTAAAAGCAAAGGTGGAGCCCCACTAGTCATGTCCTCCCAAGCATGTAGGTAGTGTCAGCAGTCTAGCAAATTGACCTAGCGGAGCTAGATCCATTAGGATGCTCTGTGTAATAGAAACTATAACAATTAAAATCCCAACCGCATTCCCTCTCCCACCCTGAACCCCCCTCGCTGCCCCCCTGCCAGTGGAATTCCATCTTTCCACTCCCCAACAAGGCAGAGTGCCTGTTGCCCACCCCTCCGTGTGTGAGGTACCTAGCTAACTGCCTCCACCCCTCGCCTAGTCAGTGTAATATAATCATGTTATAATTAGAAGCAGTCAATTCTAGTCCAATCCAAACAAATACTTGCATGCTGACGGTGAACCATTGAGGCACGAGCTCGTTGTATCCAGTGCTGCCTTGGAGGCAGTGCCAACAATCTCATAGGAAGCCTTCCCATGTGGGCCATAAATTCCGGAGCAGGAGAGTGTGCATATAGTCTAAGGGTGTTGTTTAGAGCACAAGAGGCTTGGTGTTTCGAGTCAGAGTTGTTCGTCTGGGGCTTCCCCCGAATGGTTTTCTCTTGAGGCTGGAGGGACGCACTGACTGTCGTTGTGGGGCCTGTTGTGGTGACCCTCCGGTGGTCTCCCTACTTGACGCCAGCCTTCCAGCCACTCCCAGGCTTCTTCCGGGGACAGGAAAAATCATACCTTACCCTCTGATTCAACCCGGAGTTTAGCCAGAAAAGCATGGAGTACTTTATGTCCTTTTCACGTAGAGCTTTTTTAACCCCTGTAAATCTGTGCCTTTGTGCTTGAACCTTGATGGTAAAATCTGGGAAAAAGGTAACAGTTGCATTGTCAATTTTCAGTGGAGGGCCGGCCCTTGCTGTTTGTAAAATAACATCCCTGTCACGGATGTTAAAGACCCTTGCAAATATGGACCTGGGAGGGGCTCCGGGCTTTGGACGCCCCCCGGGAACTCTGTGGGCCCGTTCGATAGAAAAATAGCTGGAGAGACGTTTAGGCTGGAGTTTGCTGATCACCTGATCTTCCACAAAGAGGTCCATTGCAGGCACCTCTGCCCGTTTAGGAACCCCTAAGATACGGATGTTGTTCCGCCTCACCCTCCCTTCATAATCATTGAGGAGCTCTGCCATCCTTTTTTGCTGGTCTTGGAGCTGAACTACCTGCTGTTGCAGAGTAGAGGTGTCGGACACAAGAGCTATTGTAGTGGTTTCCACTTCTTTAACCCTGGAGTCCATTTTCTTAAGGTCTGCCCGCAGGAGAGTCACCTCTATATTTACTGAGTCAATACGGGTCTCGAAAGACGTCCGTACTCCTGCTATGGCCTCCATAACATCCTGAAGGGTGAGGACTTTGGTGGAAGGGCAAAGCTGCGAGGCTTTGGGGTCGTCTCCCGGTGTCGCGTCGGTGTCCTCACCTGGTTTGTTCCAGGCAAATTTTGCCCGTCGTTTTTGGGCCTGGGATTTAAGTCTTTTTTGTTGGCCATCGTTGGGAGTAGGAGACAAGAGACTGCGATAAATCAGCAGGACGCACCTGTACTCGCCGCCGCCTACACGGAGGAGAAAGTTGACCACCGCCGGCCTGTCGGTATTCCAGGTGGTGCTGGTAGCTAGGCAGTGAGCCTGATTGTCCCCTGGAGTGTCTTGCTGCTACAGGCCTCTCTCAGCCGAATAGGGGCACCAGATCGGTGATGACTTCCAGTGAGTCCAACAAGTAGCTGTGGTGGCGTGTGGGGTGTATTCACAACTTCCTTTTTCTCCAAGCTAACCACAAGAAGGCTGTTTCGGGTCAATCGTAGAACCCCACTGGGCCCATGTGGAAAAGCAATGCGGAGGCCTCCTCAAGAGCGTCTCAACATTCCAGGCCGGAGGATGAAGCAAGGGGAGCCAGCACCACTTCTCGCCAGGGCACTGGGTCTGCCAGGCGGCCACAACAGGGTGAGTCCGTCCTACTACTGAGATGGTAGATATGTGGCCTATGGACTGTTGCTTCAAAGTCCCCACTTCGGTGAGCTGCCTGCTGAGCGTGCTGCAAGTTGTTTGCCAGTCCTTGATGTGATAAAGGGAGGGTGAGTGTCCGGCCAGATCAAGGGGCCCCCGCCAGCCACTCCCGGAATCCACAGGAGCCGCCGCGGTGCAGGGAGTTGGTCGATCTCCAGCTAGTTACAGCTTCTCCTCCAATGGCGTCTCACAAGAGGGAGTACTCGAGACAAGATGTTGGGGGCTGAGTTGCCTATTAGTGTCTGCGGCTGTTGCACTTTATGAGGGGCGGGGGTCCGGCGTCACCCCCGCTCGCTATTTTCACCCAGAATCAGGGATATGTGGTCGTTTTCTGCCGATCTCGCTGCCAGGCCTCAAAGCCGGGGCCTCAATTTCACACGGCCGCCCGGCTCTGTCACAGTCCCCTGTGGGTCACGGAGTCCTCCTCAACACGCCACCCCCCCACACAGCACCTGCCTGCCACTTCATCTCTGCCTCCCGTTGGTCCCCGAGGGGAGCAGGAGCCCTTATCAAAGGTGATCTCGTCACCGGGGGCAGTGCCGCTGATCTCCACAGGCACCACCGATAGCCCTTCAGGCCGCCATTTTGACCTCACGGAGTTCCTCCACTCTGCAGCTCCCTTCGGCTTCAGAACGGGTGGAGTCCTGCATCATCGTCGAGGAGACTGCCAATGAGGGCCCTGCAATGTGAAGTTCGGCATTGAGGATACGTCAGAAGCGGTTCCAAAGAAGCTGTGGGACTGTGATGCAAAGTCCTACATCATTTTGAAGGGTGACGTCGATGAGGGGCATGAGATGCAAAGACCTGCATTGAGGATGAGTTGAGCAGTGGTAGTTCAGTGGAAGCTGCGGGCTATGATGCGAGGTCCTGCGTCTGGGATACGTTGTGCTGCAGCGGTCCTGAAGCAGCTGCAAGGAGATACATCATGCTGCATCAGTACTGCTCACAGGACCACAGCTGGGGTGGCAGAGCACCTTCAGGTCTAACTACAAGGGTCTAGGACTGGGTTGGCACCACTAGGAGGGCAAGACTTGCAGCAAGTAGAGTCCAGGTGCTAAGTTTAAGATGATTGAATTCTTTTCTGTCGCTGAGACTCTGATCAGGAGGCTATTCAACTAACCATTGGAATCACTTTGGTGGCCATGGGTACATGGGGTATTTCCATTCCTTTTACTCAGGCAGCAGAGCATTAGGACTGTAGGGCAGCATGGCAGCAGGGTAACACTTTGAAGTAGAAAAGGTTCTGGGGGTTTCCAAGACAGAGATGTTTGGAATTTCCTGCCTACTTGCCCTGGCCCCAGCTTGTCTAAGGTCACAAAAGACTAGAATCAAATCCTTGTGAATGTGGTCAGGCAGAGCCTTTGTGATGTGCAAGTGTGGTAGGTGGCAGCTCCTCCACCCATCAAGTCAGAATGGCCCATCCTGCTTTCTAAAAGTGGCATTTTTAGAAATGTTTAGGGGGGTTTAGTTTATTGCACAGTTAATAAAAACTCACAACATTTAATAACATGATTTCATTGCTAAAAATTTAGATTTAAAACAACCAATTAAAAGGAAAATGTCAGCTTATTTAAGGTCTTTAAAAGATTTTTAAAAGTCTTAGTTGGAATCTATTAGTGTCCCGTTTTTTCTTTGAGTCTGGCCGCAACTATTTCAAAATATTTTGTTGTTCTGCAATTTAATTGAGTTTCCGTGGGGTTAAAACACAGCAACACGGCCATTTTTAGAAATGTGACAAAAAGCCAACTTTACCATTAAAAAGGGGTTTAAATTACACTTCTTTATACACCAAACTCAATATTCCTACCTGCTCCCAATTGAAGTTATCACTTAATAAATGTAATACGTTAACCCAATGTTATACTAGTTGCAAAGTAGGCCTTGCAGTAGGAAAAACAAATGTAACAGTTTAAACTAACAGAACATATAAAAGTCAAAAGTACATGTCCAACTTTTTAAATACACTGCACTCTGCCCTATGCACTGTTTAAAGCCTACTCTAGTGGTGATTTAAAGCAAGAATCATGCTTGGCAAAAGATTTATGGTGCCAGTTGGCAGTGTAAATTGCCCTCACAGGTTTCAATGGCAGGCCTGAGACATTTTTAAAGGGCTGCTTAAGTGGGTGGCGCAATGAGTGCTGCAGGCCCATGTGTAGCAATCAATTTGCGGCACTGGGTATATGCGGTGCCACTTTCGTAGGGACTTGTAAGTAAATTAAAGGTGCCAATTGGGTGTGGCCACTTTCATCATGTTTAAATTAGAATGCACATGCACTTTAGCACTGGTTCTAAGATCAACAAAAACAAGATCTACAATAATGGAGGAGTAAGGCAAAACATTTAGGGGAAGACCACCCGAAGATTGAGAGGTCGAACACCATTATTTGCAGCAACCATACTCAAACTACATATGGGGTCTTGCTAAAACACACATACCACACACGCAATTGTCATATAGATGATGTAGCAATGCAAGGTTCTGGTTAGCTTATTCTATTGGAATTTTACATGAGTGAGCCAGTAGGATGCACTCCTCTGGGTCTGACAAAAAGGCTCTAGCCAGGAAAATTCATCCTGCTAACTTGTATACTGCCACCACTTGTGTAAGTCAACACACCACATGAAATGAACAGTAGTTCCTTGTCACTCCGGAGGGTATACTTGGTGCACTCTCCTAGGTCAGAGAAAACATTCTGGGACGTGGCTTTACAAGGGGCAGGCTTAAGCCTCGTTTCACAAGCTCACTTAGTGTGTTGGTTGAGACGAAACAGAAATCAGTATAACAGTTTCATGTGCAGTCAGACACTCAAGATAAGCATAGATACCTGTATATCATGCAGAGAACATTCCCTTCCTGAAAGCCCTTATCAGTTTCCAGGTAAGTTTTTTTCTCAAAACTATTATAAAAGATATACATAACTACATAATAAGAGCAGGTAGAGATCGTCAGACCCATGTAATGTGCTTTTGTTCTGTTCATTCAGTTGGTGCCCTACAAGTCTTTCTTCATTCTTATTCTATGTTGAGGCTCTTGGCCTCTTGTTACTCAAACACTGTGATTACATTTGTACATACAGCGCTGCCAAAATAAACAGCTTTACCTACAGGTCAGGACACTCAAAGCAACTCATCTTGCTGCACTACTTTTTAAACTATTGAATAAAAAACACATTTAATGAGCATATTGTTTTATACCGTAAACACGCAACTATTGGCTATGTCAATGTTTTCCATGCTTCTTTCTACTCCAAGGGCCACATTATGAGTTGGCCAAAAAGTGGTGCCATTATATTCGTCCTTATACTCTGGTGTTACCAGTATTAGGAGAATCACTAACTCCAGGGAGAGGGGCAAACTAATGTCAGATTATGGAATTTTGGAGAATAACATGCAAGAAGTGGTGTTTCTACATTGGTTCCAACAAATATTTGCCCCGGTGTCACATGGAGATTTTGACTACATTGAGTAGCTGATACCTTCAGGAGAAATACTCCTGATCCTTGAAGTTGCCATGGAGATTGTAAACCTGATGCACCTTAAGGCATAGAAATTGCCAGCAGGTTGGGCAAGGCCTTCACTGACTTGGAGGGCTAATGTGTCCACAGTGAACTGTAATACTGAATGGACATGATCTTTTTTTGTCACTATAGCGCCTCAACTTTATAGACTGCTTGTCACAGGACTCAAGCACTAGAGAATCTGGTCAAGCGTAGACTTTATGACAAGAGCCCTTATAAAAAATACATTTGCTAAATGCGCAATTAGTCATGATGTATTTTAGACTTGTAATATTGTAGCACATTAGCTGATTTATTAATTTTGGAGGTTATGAATGTGTGTTTTTTAAATCTGAAATTCGATAGAAATAGGCTGGATTGTTTCAGTAATTAAGTGCTCTTTGATTAACAATGATGTGATAAATCAAAAACCATATGCTAATTTGCATTGCTTGGGCTGGACAACAGCAGTTAGCTAATGTGCAAAGGCATTTTTCTGAAGTGTGAAAGAAAATGATTTTCTAAGTCACCGTGGATCTTACAGAGTATTCTGAAGCAGGAGTCTCAGTCCCATTGAAGGTTATCCCTTGTGCTATACCTTGATGAATTTCAATTCCAGTTAGTCCATTGAAAAGTGTCAAGACATATGGTAAGAGAAGTTGTTCTTATTTACAGGCATGGGTAAAATGTTGTTTACCCAGGCATAATCATACATAATTTTGGTAATTTCATATTACACTTCTTTCTCGAAATTCCCTGAATTACGTTATTAAACCACATCCTGTAATTATACAATGTTCATGGCTAACTTTTAGCACGAAAGCTTGGGAACAATGAGCCAGAGTACAAGGCATTTTTCCTGTCCCATTCAGAATCGGGCCTTTTGTGACCATAAGAATGCTTTTTCAAATGTACAAAATGTAAAATGCGATTCGGTAACTTGTTAGCAAATTGCCTTTTAGATTTGCAATTCGTATTTAGGAAGGGGCATGTTTAGGGCGCCCGTTCCATTACCAAATCAGTATGCTATCCATTACTGTTTCGCCACGGAATTCCGGTCACAATACAGTAATAATTTTCCACCGGTTTTAAACATGTGGTAACCCATTCACAAAGGGAAAGGGGTCCCCACGGGTCCCCTTCCCCTTTGAGAATGTAAATGCCACGAGCCACTGCCTTTTCTTAAAAAATGAAACTTCAAGGTTTAATTTTTCTCTTTTTAAACACATCCAATTTTCCTTTAAGGAAAATGGGCTGCATTAAAAAAAAATATATATTGCTTTATTAAAAAGCAATCACAGACATGGTGGTCTGCTATCCTCAGCAGGCCACCATCCCTGTGGTTGCTGGGATTCCTAATGGATTATAAACTGCGAACTACCTCATTAATATTTATGAGGTAGTTTGATTTGTCACCCACAAGGAATACCTAAATAAACTCAATAAGTTTCATAGATTAGGAATACCGATTTTCCTAATTCTGATTTGGAGAGATTCACAATTAGGAAATGGGTATTCCTAATGCTTGTACATCCAGCTCAATGTGAACAACCAGAATGGGAGTGGCTGCTGTTTGCAGTGCTTGTGATTTTGGGCTATTGTTTTTAGAGCAAAATACATTCTTGCTTCCAAAATAAACAGAAGTGCGCATTTCAAAATAAAATATAGTGACAAATGCTGGCTTCGCATTTCGTGTACTTAAGAATAATTTAAGGTTTTAAAGTTTGATCTATTTATGCACATTTTGTGCATCCCTATTATGTGTCATGCAAAGATAACATTAGAGGCATTGCTTATGTTTTTGGGGTTGGAGGGTTGAGTGTTTGCAGGCATTGGGTACCGACACTCATTTTTTTTGGGTTGGGGTTTATATTTCATTATTAGACTGTGACAGAGACCAAAAGAGAAATGCAGAAAATGATGAAATAAGAAGTAAGACAAATAAGAACACTGTCATAGCTAGGGAGGGGGTTATTTACAAGCCCCTTGCCTTGCTGGTGCATCACGTTGCGTGATGCACTGGCGGCGCAACCTGCTGCGAGATATTTACGAGCACACGTAAAGCCACCCTGGGTGGCTTTGCGTGTGCTTGTAAATATCGCCCCTTTTCACGCAACACTTTGCGTGTTAGGGGTGTGACATTGGTGTTTGCTGTTGGTGTTCCCACGCAACACCCAAGTCCACTGATGAATGTCCAGATTTACGAGCAATCGTAAACCTAGAAATGCGTCAGAATGCTATGCCACTCCCAGGGGTGGCATAGCAAGGTGCAACGAGGAGAAATGTTTTTAATTCTCCTCGTTTTTTTCCTCTTTCTATGCGTGCTGCATGCGTGCTGCATTCTACAGCATGCATTGGAAGAGGAAATCACCTCAGTTGGTAGCCCTTCCTGCTCAAAAACAATCTGCCCACAATGCGGGCATCCTTGCGTGCAAGGGTGCCTGCACCAGTGAATGGTAGCAGTTTGTGCACCAGCACAGGTAAAAGCACAGAGATACAACATATTGTTGTAAATATGTTGCATTCCTGTGCTTCGAAACTAACAAAGCGCAGAAAACTGACTTGCGCGACCGCACTGCGTTCGTTTCTCATAAATAGCACCCAGAGTATGGATGAAAAGAACCCGCAAAAATGAGATAAAGAGGCAGAAAGCACAAGGTGGCGGAAAAAGAGTCATGCGGTGGACTCAAAACTACCCGGCCTTGCAATTCAGCAGCGTACACATTTGGCTGGCTGCAGCCTCTCAAGGAAAAGTTTGGCTCCTGCACTTCACTTTTTAAATTATTATTTTTAAAGAAATGTTGCTTTTTATTTCTTATAGAAGGATGTAATGGAGGGTCCTGAAAAACGGTGCCTTACTAAGAGGTTGGTGTGACAGAAATATTCTACAGTAGCATCAATTAATTCAGCAGGTGTGCTACCCATGTGAGGCAGCACTTACTTCATTCCTAAATGCACCAATCCCAAAGCCTTTTATTTCGCATAACCGGCCTCTGCCTCTTCTTCCTTTACCTGGAATAGATTTGCCACAAGTGGTGCTGAAGAACCAAAATTGTGGACATAAAATGAATGTACAAAAAAAACACCAAAGTGAACTGTATGTTAAAAAACCGTTCTTTTGGGGTAATTATGAATCATCACTTCTCAAACATTCACGGGCCTTCTTTGTCTTTTGTAGATCTACCTACGTTTCCTGGACTATGAAATGCAGAACTCGAACGAATGCAAGAGGAATTTTGTTGCTGTCTACGACGGAAGCAGCTCAGTGGAAGATTTAAAAGCTAAATTCTGCAGCACCGTGGCCAATGACGTGATGCTGCGCACGGGGCTTGGCGTAATCCGCATGTGGGCAGACGAGGGAAGCCGGACCAGCCGTTTCCAGATGCTCTTCACGTCGTTTCAAGAACGTAAGTCTCGCGGCGAGCCTCCACTTGGTATTCGCTATAGCAACAGATAGTGTTGTGAAAAGTGTTTGTTGTGCTAAACCGTTAACATTCTGGCAATTGCCAGGAGGAGAGTTTCTTGTTCTTGCTGATATTCCTTCACACTTCAGCTCTAGTAAAAAAATGTTTGTGCTTTAGACCTGCTGTCTCTGTTTTCAAACGGCATCAATGTGGTTTGAAAAATCCTACAATTTTATCTGATGCACTTTTCGGGCATTTTGTGTGCTTCTTGAGCCAGTGGTTGCTGGTGGGGCCCACCAGTAACAATTTTTTATAGAACAGCATTTATTTTTCCTCATCAGACTTTGACCCAGAGCAAGAGAGAGAAAAACACACAAAGGGGAAAGAATAAGGAGGGAGAGAAAGGTGAAACTAATATGACAACATTGAAAGCAAGACCTGAAAGAGTGAGATAAAGGGACAGAAAGTGTCTGGTGATGGTGAATATATTTTATTGTTTAGTTAATTAAAACCATAACAATATACCAACAAGATTAAGTACAAAACACCATTAAAATATGCATAAAACCAGGCCTATTTAAGATTACGAGTTACAGCAGGACCTGAGCACTTGGTATGGGAGTCAGGACTAACGACATTATATGATACATAAGGTACCAGAAAGATACATGAGAATTAGTCCATAAAGTGCAGTTGTGCTTTGTCCATGTGTTATACGTTTGGCACGGAGAAGCCATACGGAGACAGCATAGTCGCTAAAACCATTGCAATATACCAACAAGATTAAATATAGAACACCATTAAAAGTGTTCAAAAAAGGAACTGTGCCTAATAAAATTTACAGATTGCCGCAGGATCTGAAGCCCGTCATTTGAGTTTGAGGGCTAAAGAGTATCCGATACATATGGTAACAAAAAAGAGTATTAAGAACTAGACCCTAAAGTGCTGTTGTGCTTCACCCATATATGGTGCATATGCTGCAGAAATGGGACATCACACATAGTCTCTATAGTGCATTTGTATTTTGCCTTCAACTATGCTTCTATAGCTTTCTCATAGGGTGTTAAAAAATTTACTAAGTGACAAGCTGAGGGTCATTTGGATTGAGACATCTTAATATAGCAGATCGACAGGTACGAATGCCTCGTGCATTAAACAGGTTCTTTAGTAGTTTTGGACGAGGTAGACTTAGAGCTGGACATATGCATATTAAGTGACTAAAGTCCTGCGCTGGTGATCCACAAAGACTACATGACTTTGGACCCTGATACATGCAGCCTGGCAAGTCCGAATTAGACAGCAGCATTCCAAATCGTATTGCCAGCAACAGAGGGGTGTATTCACAAGAACGTGTGCTAAACATCACCAAAAAATGTTAACGCAACTTTACACATTGCATCCTATCGCGGGAAAATAACCCTGTGTCAACGTGGAATTCACAACAAGGCGGTACAATGCGATAGTCTGCCGAAACCGCGGACACTGTCCGCGATACAACCACCTCGATGGAGATAAAAACACAAACCACAACACAAAAAAATCTGCGATGGGCCAAAGCGCGATAAGAAAACAGTGACAACCAGCGCGAGGGCAACAATACTCACGCGTAATGCGGGAAAAAGCCCACGAACAGCATACGGAAAATGCCACAGAAAAAAACACATCAACTGCGGAGTACCACGGAAGCACCCTGACCGACTGCAGAGGACAACATGTACCCCACAACATCCAAGCACCGTGGAAGAACAGAACCGACAGGCACACCGCATGAAAGAGACCAGTGACAGACAAATCAGAGCCGCAGGAGCGACTCTCCCACCGTGCAGCATTCGCACATAAGCATAAGTGCACCTCGACATTGACAACATCCCGTTACAAACTGCAACACCTCCACAGGACACAACTGGTTCCGCAAATGTACACAACATGGCAAATCACATGTGAAACCGCAGGAAAATGTAACTTGACAATGTACAAGTACAACCTGTAACCTGCAAATATGTTTTAATCACACTTGCAGTGCGATTGGACATCTTGTATTGTCCCATGAATGCTATGGACGGCCACAATGTGACATGCTCATGAGAAGTAAGTGTCAATGATGGAGGTCACATGGGCCATTCCTGACGCAGCTGCAGTGGGATGTGGGCCACCTGCCCCATCGTCACCATCATCGTCCGGTACCTCTGGAACTGGGATCCATGGGGCATTGGTGCGAACACAGATGTTGTGCAACACAAAACATGGAATGGTCATCTTGCACACGATATCCGGGTTTTACAGGAGTTTCCACCTGTGCCGCCCAGGCACCTGAAATGTGACTTCAACATGCGAAATGTGCGTTCTACGATGCCCCTGGTGCGTATGTGGGCCGCATTGTACTGCCTCTGGGTGGGTGTGTCCGGGTCTCGAAGGGGTGTCATCATCCAATGGCAGAGTGCATATCCTTGATCACCTGTGACAGTGCAGGGAGAAAAGTGTCAATACTTGGTTCGGCAGGATGTGATGGCAGACCCACTAATCCAGTGATGTCTGTGCTGGCTGTGTGTGGGGTGAGTGTACGCCAGCCCTCAGGGAGTAGCTGGTGCTGGCAACAACTCCAACAGTCATCAGGCACTCAGAAATGCAATGTCAGAACAACAAGGGGGAATGACTTGAGTCGCACAGGGTTAGTGTCCCCAGATGCACAGTGGCTGACATGGGCCCACTGCCACGGGACGCTGACCTGCGGGAGACTGGGGTAGGGTCATGAGGGCAGAGCAGGGCCTCGCATGTGTCATAGGTAAATTCCATGGAGTGTCACAGGGAGAATTGGAGGTCTACCCCTAGGGCATGATGCAGAGGGCACATGCCAGCTGTGTCCGGCAACATGGCGGATATAAATGCCACAGACCCATGCCAGACACCAAGTACATACCTGCCCGTTGCTGATGACAACCCTCAGGCCACAGGCTCAGACACAAACGATGTTCTTCCGGAGGATGACGGTCACTCATGGCACACAGGGTTAGTGGCACCACGTGTCGCCGGCTTCCGTTGAACAGGGTTAGTAGCACCACATGTTGCAGGCCTGCGATATGGAATTATGCCTCACTGATAGAAGGGAGTCTGGTGCTGTGGCCGCTGCCACGGACTTGGGGTCACTGCCATTCAGGACTCAGGACACTGTTCCACATGTAGGACATACTGATCCCCAACGTC
The DNA here is from genome assembly GCF_964204655.1 of Triturus cristatus. Classification (NCBI taxonomy): domain Eukaryota; kingdom Metazoa; phylum Chordata; class Amphibia; order Caudata; family Salamandridae; genus Triturus; species Triturus cristatus. The sequence continues at coordinate 884,103,016 of NC_140587.1, read as the reverse complement.
CCTCGCCACAGCCACATCACCCCACACCTGAAAAACCTACACTGGCTCCCCGTCGAAAAGAGGATCACCTTCAAGCTACTCACCCACGCACACAAAGCCCTCCACAACACCGGACCAGCCTACCTCAACAGTCGACTCAGCTTCTACACCCCCACCCGACAGCTCCGCTCCGCCAGCCTCGCCCTTGCCACTGTCCCCCGCATCCGACGTACAAACTCCAGCAGCAGATCCTTCTCCTACCTTGCCGCCAAGACCTGGAACACCCTCCCCACCCACCTACGACTGACCCAGGACCTGCTCATCTTCAGAAGACTCCTCAAGACCTGGCTCTTCGAGCAGTAGCAGCACCCCCCCAGCGCCTTGAGACCCTCACGGGTATATAGTGCGCTCTATAAGTACTATGATTGATTGATTGATTGGGCCGAAGAGGACGCCCGTGGAGCACGTCAATAAGTTAGGAGTGATGTGGGCCAGTGTCGGGGGAGCCAGCGATGGTCTGCGGAGGCTGCAGAGGTCATGGGACTGGGGCTTGGAGCTTGCACCGGCACGTGGTGGGCCCTCTTTGACACACAACGGTGTCGGCAGGTGAGCAGTGCGGCCCTGGTGTGCTGGGGTGGCAGGCCTGATCAGTGTCCTGGGGTGCAGCAGGCGCACAGGGTTGCAAGCCCCACTGCTCACAGCGTCAGCCTTGTGGAAGGCCGCGCGGCGCCACACTGTCAGTGATGTTGGCCTTCCCGGGAGTGAACCATGCTCTGCGCAATGGGGTTTTTGACCACACCCCTGACAAGCCCTGGCATACTCAGGGCCACCCCACTGCGCTCACACACACAGGGGGGGACGCAGCGTGTGACACTTCCGCTATCTAACCCACGGCCTGGGGTGACATGGTTACATCCACTGCTCACTACTCTCCAGTCACCAACAGTTGTGGTCTACATGGACATGTCTGTGGTTTGCATACCCATGTATGTCCTGCACATCCACACCTCACTTCTCATTGTGTACATTCTCATTCACGGGTCACTTGCATCCTCGCACATGGCTGCATTCTGCATCACCACACGTTCCGCTGTTGTGTGGCTGTGGTGCTATGATATGTCTGTCTTGGGTGCAGGGGTAACCCAGGATGACCATTGGAGTGGTGTTGTCGTGTCTGGTAGGTGGTCGTGTAGTTTGACATTTTGTATGTTGTTTGATCATGTGTGCATTCCCACTGTTGTGCATTGTGTGGTGGTGGGTTTGGGGTGTGTGAAGTGTTGATTGGCACTTACCAACAAGCAGTCCAGTTCCATATATGCCATCCTGGAAGCGCTGGTTGATGATAGACTGTCGAAAGATGAAGGAATCATGCACCCTGCCTGGGAAGTAGGCGATGACATTGGTGAAGAGCCCCCGGTGGTCCACTATTGCCAGCACGTTGCTGGAATGCGTGTGCTTTCTGTTGCGGTAGTGGTGTGCAGTATCCGCAGGGGGCTCAAGTGGGACATGTGTGCAGTCGATTGCCCCCAACACGGCCGGGAATCCGGTTATGGCGTAAAAGCCTTGCTTTGTCTCTGCTGGTCCTGCTCAGTGTTGGGGAAGTGAAGGTACTGGGGTATGAAGCTGAGGATGGCATCCAGGACAGGTGTGATGAACTTTGATAGGGCTGGCTGTGAGACCCCTCTGACTCTGGCAGTTGTTGGTAGGAAGGTACCAAATGCCAACAGGTGCAGCACAGCCAGCAGCTTTGTCTGCGGAGGGATGTTGGTTCTCCACTGTGTTGGGACCGTCAACCTGTGGGCGATGTGGGTCATGAAGCGGAGGATGGTTGTCCTTTTGAGCCTGTAGTGGGCAATGATTTCCTCGGGTGTTAGGTCTGTGAGAGTGGTGCGTTTTTATTAGGTACGCTGTTTACTCTGCGCTGGCTCTGAGGTGGTCCGGGGACGGGTCCTGGGGGTGGTGGTGGTCCTGGGGGTGGTGGCGGTGGGTGTTGTGGCCCTGTTGGATCTCTGAGATGCATGATGAGTAGCTCAATGGCGTCGTTTGTTCTTCAGGTATGGCTGTGTGCGAAGCTCTGTTGCCTACTTCAGGTAGTCGTCCGTCTTTACACCTGCTTGAGGCACGTGTTGAATACCTGCGGCACCACTGCTTATCGCCTGTTTTCGGTTCGCTTCGCAGATCTGGCAGTTCGTTGTGAAAGTGGTGTGTGGTTTTTTCGTGTGTTTTTGCACGGGAACGCCTACTCTGCATCTCATTAGGGGTAGTTGGTGGTGTCCACCGTGGAGATAAATTTTGGGGCAGTTATCGCGGGTAAACTGGCAATGTCTGCCATTTGCACCAGCTTGTGAATGGGGTGTTAGGTCTATCTCCACTTTTGGTGCATTAAGGTGGAGATAAGTCCTTGTGAATATACCCCTTAGTCTTTATGTATGGAGAAAATGACGGATAGAAGATGAATTAAAGAGGCATGAAGAGGAACCAAGACCATACTAGTGCATCTTAAGGATTTGAGGGGTCCTGAGCAAAATATATTTTGGGGCATCTTTTTTGGAGTAAACATGAATTTATGACCCCTTTTTGGCTCATTAAGCCCTCCTGTTGCAAAACAATGTTGAATTATGTATGAATCATCCAGAAACGGGTACATGCAAAAACAGCCAAAAGCTCAAGTTGTCTGTTGTCTGCCAGTCCAGTAGTACCAAAAGAAAGTTAGAACAAGCATCAATAAACCGATTTCTTTTTTAGTTTAGATCTAGACATTTGCCGTTTAGTTTGGAGTTTAGATCTAGATGTTTAAGTCAAGCGTACCAGACAGCCCAAACTGTGTGGTGGCGAATGTTCTATTGTGAGCTTACAATGGGCTAAAAGCCCACTCTATGCTTACAGTTGGTTGGCTTTATTGCCACTCTCATTTGCTTGCTTCATGTTCAATGGCTTACCTTTCCTCTTCTTGTGTTTGACCCTCCCCTGCAGCGAAGCCACTTTATGATCCTTTTGATCTAACTTTTATCCTTCTACCACTTACATTTAGGGGCTACTTTGGTATTTTTCTTTCAGCACTCCAAGTGGGTGCATGAAGTTTTAGTTCTCGCCTTTATGTGCGGCTTCACCCCTCAAACAATATTCCCCACAGTATGGTGATCCCCACCCTCCCATCTTGTCTGCAAAAGCACAGCAGCAGGGATAGTCCTGCTGGTGTGTGGCTGAAGATCATACTTTAAATGTTATTTGTGTTTTATCACCCTCATTCCACATATTGCATAAAAATGTACACTTCAGCATACAACTGCTTTTTGTGGTGCTAGGGAAAGGGCCACTTGATGCAATCAGTTGGAGGCAGAAGTTGTACATGGCATGACTCTTCTCTAGTGAGTCATAAATCTGCTCCCTGGGCTACTGCAGATGAGCAAATTGCTGAATCTTGTGGACGGTAAAGTAGACTGTGGGAAGCATATCTCTTTACTTTCCACTTCCTTATTCATTTTCAGATCTGTTCAGAATTTCCTTAGTGAAACATAATTGAAAAATGAACCATGCCACTTAAAAAGATTGAAAACATTGACTACAGCGTATAGTTTTGAAATACCAAAATAAGTGTTTGTTTTTCCTCCAGTATTTTGTTTTTTTCTTATATTGTATTCAAACAATACTTTACAGACAATTGTTGGCAAAGCTCATAGCTGGCACTTTCATTAATAAAGGTGAAAACTAATAGATTTACAAATTTTTGTTTTACTTGCAACAACATTTTATGCAAAATTCAGCATTTGATCAGCTTGTTACTTTATTCGGAGGAAACAACATGCTGAGGGCAATTTGTTAGATATTTAGTGAACTAAAGCATAATACTAAAATAAAACAGATATATATTTACATAGTGCTTGAAATTGTATCTTTAGTTGCTGAATATTTGTAAATCTATATACCCCTTCACAATTGGCGTTCTTGCTGCAGCAATGAAAATTAAAGCACGAAGTAAGGAGTTTCAGCATTAAAATCGAATATCTTTCTCCTAATTTTCCTTTCTCTGCCTTGTCTTTCGTCTCCTCTTTGTATACACTTCCATAGCTAGACAGCTACGCGTGACCCTCCTGAGGAAGAGAAATGTAAATGGGTAGGATACAAGTGGTGGGGGGTGACATAAAGAGAATAGTATAGCAAGAGAAATAATGTAGAGAGAGAATAGAGTAAAGATAGAGGTATTATAGAATAATACGTGAGGTAGGGAGAGAAGTAAAGTAAATACAGTAATGTGAGGTAGCTGAAAGGAAAGATGGGAGGGTTAGACAGAGGAACACACACATAAAGTGAGGCAAATAAATAGGTAAGGCAGTAGAGAGGTAAAGAGAGATAGCAATAGGGAAAAGGAAATGTAGGGAAAGACATAGGAGTAGCACAAGGGCTGAGGTATCAAGAGATGTAATGTAGAATAATAGGTGAATAACAGAGTGCTAAAGGCAGCAGAAGGTAGTCATAGACAGGAAAATTGAGGAAAAGCATAAATGAAAGTTAGAGGAGGAGCAAAAGGAGAAGAGGCATAGAAAAAATGAGTCAGGGAAAAATAGTAGTAGGGAAGAGAGAAAGGAAGAGAGGGGTGAACGGTAAAAAGAGAAATGTGGTGTAGAGCAAAAAGAGGAAGTTGAGATACATGCATGACACATAAAGAGAGAAAAGGTGTATACAGAGGTAGAGAGTTGTAAGATATAAAATGAGTAAGATATAGTTAGGATGATACATTTATAGTGAAAGGCTGAGAGAGACAGTTGAGTTGGAGGAGCTAGATGATATGTGTACGTGCTCATGTGTGTGGGTGTGCCTGCGTTTGGGCATGTGTGTGTGTGTGTGTGATGGTAATGTGAAAGAAAGTGGAGATGTGAGGTAGTAAACTAATGGTGAGGTAAATTGAGAGGTGAGGTAGTGAGAGAGACATGGTAGGATTTAGAGAGGTTGGAACATGAGGGAGATGGAAAGTAGCAAGAAAATGAGATAGAGAGGTGAGGGGAGGGTAGTGGTGAGGTAGAGAAAGGCATGGTAGCATAGACATGGATAGAGAGAGACAAAACGTAAGATAAAAACTGAGATGAGCATGTATGAAAAGTGGAGTAGATGGAGGAGAGTCATGGAGATCAGATGCAAAAACTGGGGTATGGGGAGAAGGATGAGTTACAGAGAGAGATGAGGTGTAAAGAGAAGTTAGGTCAGGAGAAGGAATCAAGAGTGATAGATATAGATGCATGCACAGAGAGTGATAGAGAGAAGATCTAGATCACGAGAGAAGGTAGAGGGAAATGCTGAATGAGGTATATTGGGAATATTGTGAGAGAGGTGAGGGAGATAAAGGTGAGGTAAAGAGAGTGTAGCTTGAGGCTGGAGGCACATAAAGGTTATAGATACCGACTTTTGATTGTGGAACTCACTTTTCCAGGAGGCTGTTTGGCAGGTGAGGGCTAACTTTGCCACTTTGTCCATGACTTAAAAAATCTCTGGAAAACGCAGCCTTGGTATTTACTTACCTCTTACGTTCAAGAGCAGCAGCTTTGGGCTTTTGAGCAAAACTATAGGCCCTGGCACTTATTCTTTTACAAATTGAACACGTACTGCAGCATAGGGAAATTCAAAAGACAGTTGTGAAAAAAGTATTCATTGATTCTCATCCAAGAGATGTACTTATCTTCTACTTGGCATCATTTGTTGCACAGCAGCGGAATATTTAATACATCTAAATGTACGAGCTGTAGCAGCAGCACAGACCTAACAACCACAGTTTTGAGGTACACCTACTGTCAATAAACTACACAATCAGTTAAAAAAAATGCATGCACTTCAATCTCAAGTATCTTCTTAGATATTTTCCAGGAGATTATGAGGAGAACAAAAAGGCTGCTTTAGGAAAAATGAGTAGTTTGCTTTTGTGGTCCTGCCATTCTGCACCACAAGAAGTGTATGATGTCAATGTATGCCTTTCAATCAGATCTGTTTCACAGCGTGAAAGCTGGAGGTGGTTGCGATGACTCCACACAATCAGTATTGTGCTAGATTTTCCCATTTACTGCTGAAACATGTCAAATCCCAAACTTAAACTGTGATTGTTCCAATGTTTCTAGCCTAATGCAGGATTTTCCAAAGTCCGTCCTGGAGTGCTGGTTCCATGCAAGATTTTTTAGCCTATCCTACTTTGAACAAATGTAGCTATCTCAAATATCTGGCATGGATCTGGACCTCCAGGACTGACTTTGTAGACCCTGGCCTAAAGGAACAAGAGTCCTTTGCTCAATATTTCTGTAAGCACCACAGAAAGGCCTCAAAGGTCTATGTAGTTGTCAGTGTCCAGTTAGCTAGAGTGGGTCAACAGCTTGTATGTCCCTCCATTGGCACATGGGCAGAAGTCCACAATAAATGTGTGCCAGCACATCACTTACATTCACAATTTCAACGAAACAGTGTGGGCAAGAATTTTCTTCTTTTGAAGAATTTCCTGAAAGGATATCTTTTTCTATCCTTCTAGAATGCACTGTGAATCTTGGTGGCTGAGTGCCTCTGGGCACATACGCTCTGCAGACAGATGTGTTTGCAGAAAACCACCGATACCTCACCAGACTAGAGATGGAGGAGAAGCAAGGTGGGAGAAGTGTGACATTAGTTCTCACAATTGTCCTCTGTCATCCTTCATCTTACAATGTTTGCATTCATATAAGGGTAACACTGTTGGCATGCCCAGTAGAGGTAATTGTAAAGAGTTCCTATTCCGAACACATTCTGACGCTTGAAACCATTATAGAAATCATGATCACTAAATGTGTGACACAATTACTTTCCATAAAAATATATATATTCATGGGGAGGGTGCAATTGCATTGACTTACTGGGCTTAATTCTGGAAAAGGAGATGAGTAGGTATTACCCCTAGGAGCAACTGTGCATGTTAGAAGAATATAATTGCAAAATCAAGGTGAGCAAAAAAGTGAATGAGGGGCTGATCCCACCCCCCTTGAACCATTAGGGCATAGAGCATATAGGGGGGCCTCATCAAAGAATGCACCAAGGGTCCCAGAAGAGCACCAGCTCTATACTTTGAGAGGTTCTTTGGGGACAGTGACCCCACAAACTGTGGCAGAACAGGGGAAATGTTGAGGGGCTTTTGGCAAATGAAAAAACTGTAGGGATGTAACATCTGCAAAGCTGGTTAGCGACTATCTATTTTAGAGTGTGGGAGATGAAGTATACCAGCATACTGTGGCAACATGATGAGTGCCAGATTCCTTTTGATTCACTCCATGAATGTGCATCATGCTTTGAGTTAATATGTATTTGAAGAAAGGAAATGTTTCTTTTTCTCTGTATATGATTATTGACTGCAATATTATTAGAAGTATCAAGACAAAGACACAGAGTTGAATTTGTAGGGACTGCTTGTGTTATCTTCTACTATATTCATTTTCTTTTAATGTACCCTCTCAAAAATTAGAGGAGGGGCATGTGGTAAAAATAACAGGACTAGGTAGGAGCTGTGCTTTCTCATGTTGCCAACACACACCCATTGGTAATAGCAAGAGTCATTAGATTAAATAAAATTCAAAAGCCAAAAGCAAAACATTTTAAGAAATGAAAACTCTTCTCCCATAGCATATCCCTTATTGAGTCCAAGTTCACTTTATTCTGCCTAATGTCAGTAAACCTTCAGATGATGGCTGATCTGTGATGTTGGTGAAGGCAATTTCACATTTTTTTAAAGATGATTAAACACTAAGAAGTGTCATTTGGACCTATCTCAGAAGAAAAGTGATCAAAGCCAATTTGTGAATGACATCTCAAGAAGTGGGAGCAAGATCATTTTTGAACTTTTCTCGGTCCCCAAGAAAAATATTGTAGAAACTCCAGTACACAAGGCTGCCTACGCCTATATGTGCCAACATCATATCTCCAGAAAATCAGAAAAATTTAGACGGGTAAAATGAATAAAATAGGAATAAGCAGTTTTAAGTCCTGTTTAAATTTATAGGTAAAATAGCTAAATTAGAATTAATCTCCCCTTCCTAGCTTCCATTTGACTATATGATATAATCAGTGACTTTAAAGCTGAAGATAACTCGCACGCATTCTGCACTGTGGGCTGTGGCTTTTCTCCTTTGAATAAAATCCATAGTCATGTGATGTTAGTGGTTAAAGATATTTTCAAGGAGATGCCAATAATATGTACCCATCCACTATTTGATTTTTCTTTTAAATATAAATGGTTTGGCCGGGAGAAGCCGAAGATAATATCAACCAGACACTGAAGAAAAATGGGGATTCTTACCAGGGAAGAAATTAATTCTTATTTGTGTAATAATGATGTTGTGAAGTGAAGTGAAGGTGGTTTATAAAGTGCAGTCTCATGCCCAAGGGCACCTTGGCGCTATAGAAACGAATATAGCTTACAGAACTAAAGGTTTCTGCAGATACTCTGATATCTCCTAGTCCTGGGAGAAAAGCCATGTTTTCAAGGCCTTTCTGAAAGCAAGTAGTTAAGGAGCAGCTTTGTGTAATAATGATGTTCCTTTTAAATCTCTGGTTACAGATATTTTGTTGTTCCCACTTGTGCGCTCTGAGTTTTACAATAGCTAACGTAAAGACAGTTAGGGTTAGCATTTGATATAGATTTGTTTTCCAGGGCTGGATGCGAGAAATCTGGTGTCTTGATAAATATAGTATATGCCACACATTTGGCCCCAGTCTCCTGCTGATGTAGGATCATTGATGATAGAGAGCATGATTCCGATTCTGCAACTGAAATTCAAAATACCCTAAACTCCCATTTTCCAAGGAGGGTATATCTAAGACATTGTATCCACTCCATTGAATCAAATACTGATAAGCTGTGTGCAATCGATCATGGAACCAAAACAGATAAGGGATTAAGGGGCACATTATCAAGGGTAGGCAAGAAACTTATCGCCACTTTATCGTCCGTTTACGGCCAAAAAGCGGCGATAAGTTTTTCACGATATCTGCAAGGCCACGCTAGCGCTTGTTTTGCTGATTTTGCTCCCGTTTCCAGCACGAAGGCAGCTTCGCGATATTTACAATGTGGGGAGGCGATTATTTTAATCGCGCTAAGTATGCCTTAACGCAGGAATTTAACGTCTGTTAAATTCCTGACTAACGCATACCTAACATGGAAGGTGGATTCATGTGATACGACCACAGGGTCGTATCATCAAGCATATCGCTCTTTTAAATGGAACATCGCTGGAAAACCAGCAATGTTCCAGGGAAAAGGGCGCTATCGCTGGAATATACATCGCCATGGCGCTAAGCGTTGTTAATACAACGCTAGCCTGGCGAAATATTCCAGCGATAGAAAAAAATTCGGCATACAAGGTCAACGATAATAATCGCTGCCTGTTGCAAATATGCCCCTAAGTTGGGTAGGGAAAATTTTCATTGAAATTCAAACAGAGATACAATTAAAACCAGACCTTTCTTATCTTGAAAACTGGACCTACTAACCTTATGTGTAAGCTTTTTGTTTCAATTTGGCTTCTCAAATCGAAGGTAGGGTGCCAGGAGATCTGTGTAGTACACATGAGTAGAGCTATTATTAAGAAAAAAAGGAACGATAAGAAATTAACCATGAAAGTAACTCAAGTTTGCTTATGTTTTTGGTAAAGAACAGTTGAGTAGATTTTACACTTATATAAATATAAGTACCTACGGTATCTAAATCGATTGAGGAGAAATCTGTGAATGCCATTCCAAACCACAGCAATTTGCTTTCCTCTTCAGCAAATAAGAATTCCTGCCCTTAATGATAATATGTTAATTTGTAGGAAGAGTTTTGAGGATACAGATGAAAAGCAAAACCGGTTAAAGTGGATAAGAACGTAAAACAGCAAAAATGGGTAGTGGTTATTTTGTGATCCGAGACAGTATGCGCTCCCTTTAAATATACGAATTTGTGAAGGGTCCATTTACTGCCCCGAAAAGGTACAACTACTCCAAAGATTTGTCTGTATAACTTTAGGAAGGAAGTTAAGCCCAAACCAATATTATAGAAAAGCAGTCAACAAGAAAAAATCATTCTGCCCTAGCAGATTAAGGCAAACGTGGGTAGAAAGTAAAGCAGTGAAAGGAAATAGTGAAATATTTATGTGTGGGAAGGGGGGGTTGAAAGAAACATGCTTGTTTACTGAATAATGTATTCAGTTGCAAGCAAAAGATTCAATAGGAGAAGAAACAAACAATTATGCCATTTGGTTTCATACTGCTGATTACTGTGATCCATTATTAGAAATGAGGCTTGTAAATTAGTAACCAAAATGTGTTTCCAAATTTGATGGTACTCAGTTCCAGTTATATAGATTTGTCTACCTTAATAACAAAGAGTGGATGTTTGACCCAGACTATTTTTGCTGCAATTTCTTTGTCTAGCAAAGAGTAGAACTAATGTTATATAGATAATATTAGAAAAACAGTGCTTGATTCCCGGCCAGTGATGATTTAAAAAAGTGGATAAAAAGTAATTGACTCATGCTGTTCCAGTGGTAAAAGAGAGGTAAAGCAAGACGCAATTTCTCCTAACAACGCTATTGGGATAATGTTCTAATATACATTCTTTCACATTCAAATTCTCTTTCCATGAAAATTGAGCAGGGAAAGAGAGAAGGTTCAGCATAAAACAGATACTTTGTTAGGTGATAATGGGAGCAGTCACATTTCTTCAATAGCCACAAACAGTGCTGAAAATGACCCTTTTTTCAGGGTCACCCCCAAACATTTTACCTTCCTTCTCTGCTTTTAGTTGAATTAGTTGTTGTTGGCTTTAGGACTCTGGGATCTTTACCACTGCTAAACAGGGCTAAAGTGCATGTGCTTTCTGCTTAAAATAGGTAATATTTGCTCATACCCAACTGGGATATTTAATTTACATATAAGTCCCTAGTAAGGTGCACTACATGTGCCCAAGGACTGTAAAATAAATTCCACCAGTGGGCCTGCAGCACTGATTGTGCCACCCACTGAAGTAGCCCCATAACCATGTCTCAGGCCTGCGACTGCAGAGCCTTTTTCTGCACGTTTAAACAGTCATATCGGTCTGGCAAGTAAAACCTCTTTCCAGGTCTAAATTTTTCTTTTTAGTACATATAAGTCACCCCTAAGGCAGACCCTGGACAGCCCTGACCCAGGGTGCAGTGTATTTAAAAAAGTATTACATGTACTTTTAAGTTTTAAATGTCCTGGCAGTGAAAAACTCCTAACTACATTTTTCACTCCTGCAAGGCTTAGCTTTCCTATAGGATAACACTGGGATTACCTTATTGCATGTTCTAAGTGTAGTTCCTGATTGGGAAGAGATAAGGGCCCAAGTCTGGTCTCTCTGGAATCACAATTTAAAATCGCAACTTATGGTGCAGTCAGATTTTAAATTGCTGAAAATTCAATTTTTATAATGCTGGTTTTGTCTTACTTTATCTGTTTGGTGGCAGCTGCTTGTCTATGTTCAGTCTGGGTTGGGTGACAGCTGGGTTTTGTGTATTCCCTCTAGACATGCACACACAAAGGGAGTTTAGGTGTGACTTGATGGGTCATCCTGGGAGATGGGAGGGAGGAGTGGGGCACAGCCTCACACTTACACCTGAAGAAAGGGCTGCTTACCGCTCCGTAGTGAGCCTGAAGCCAGGGCAGGAAGGGAAGACCTCTGTGCACTTCAAAGACCCTTCTTTGAAGTCTCCCCCTCTTCAAAGGCACAACTGGGTATAAGTACTGGACCTCTGACACCATGACTTCAGTACAATTCTGGATCTGGGGATACTCTGCCAGGAAGAAGGACAGCTGACCAGCTAGAAGGAATGCCACTCTGGTGGACTCCTACTTTTCTGTGCTGACCTGCTGCCCTCTTGTCTAGAAGTGAGAAGAACTGGACCTGCATCATTAAAACTTAGAATCAGAGTAACTCCAAGAGCTTGCATCCCGATGGAAGTCTCAGGGACACAAAACACATCCAATCATCCTGTTCATGCAACTGGACTCTGCCATTTGTACGTCTCCCCTGCCAAGTAGTGCCACCCTAGTCTTGGACCCGAGGAAGTGGGGCTAAGGTGTTTTTTTCCAGGGAAACGAGCACCTCATCTGATGCCACAGCAGAATTGCTGCATCACTGCCATTGTGGGAACAGGATTGGTGCATCGCACTCAGAACCAGCGTATCGCCTTTGTAAATGTCGCTTTGGAAAATATTCATCGTGGCCACTGCGTGGAGAAGATCAACACATCACCGCTACTGCATGGAGAAAACTAGCGCATCTTCCTCTGAGCCACAGCATCTCAGTATCAGTGCATCACCTTTGGAGCCGTTACATCGCCGCAGTTGCATGGAGAAAAAAGATGCTCTCTTGGATGTGTTTTTCTGCTGAACTCTGGAACTGGAGGCGGATGCAATGGTCAATTGGAAGGGCAACCCCCTGACTGCCATCTGGATTAAGGACTCTACCTCTGATTGTCCCAGGACCAGAGGGGCACTCAAGGAGAAGGAGAGGCCCAGAGAAAAAAATAAGTGAAAGGCTAGCACAGGGAGCCAGTGAAACCAGCTCCCTGCAAAGTCTGTCACCTTTGTAGGCCCAGAGGACTGAAGAAAGTGCTTCAGGTGGCTAGGACTTCCCTCCAGTAACAAAACAAGCCAAAAATTGTCTTGCTTGGCCCATCGGGGCCCGAGATATGGCAGTGTAAAAACTTGGGCAACCTTTGACCTTTACCACAAATTTGTAGCGAGTGGAGCTTTACTGCCTGGTAGTTGCTGATCTTGGATGGGGGACCAGGCCTTGGAGGTTGCCTCCGAGAAAAAGTGTGGAGAGGTAGTGCCATTGCGCCACGCAATGTGAGTAAGGGGCCCAGGACCCCATCCCTGGGTCCCGGCTAAAAAGCATAACCTGGGCAGCCCCATCAGTCTCCCCATGAATTTGCACTGGGGCCCACGACCCGATCCCTGATCCCCGGCAAAGAAGCAGAAGCCGGGGAGCACCACTTCACTCCTGTGAAGATGGACAGGGGCCCGGGCCAGGGAAGATGGAGGAGGGGGAGTGCCTTTCCACTCCCTGATGCGGCCCGACCGACGGCTGCACAGTACACGTCTACCCCCAGGACCAGGCAGACCAGAACACAAATGCTGGCTCTTACGGCAGCACATGAGGGTGCTAGCCATTCAGGGAGGTGCCAGAGTGCCGGGGGTGGGCTCCCCGAGCGCTCTTCAATGTTGTACCTGGTACCTGCACACAGGGTGCCCTGGTTGGACCGGGCATCCCAGGAGATAAATACAGTGCGAGACTGCCAATGAAGGAAAAGCGAAGCAGATTTCCCCAGTGCAGCGGGAGAGCCTCTGTCATAAAATTCACAGAAGGTGAAGAGGAGCATCCCATAATGTCCTGCTGGGCCTGCCCGCATTTTTTAGGCAAAAACACTTGTTTGTGGCGTGTGATGACCCCAGAAGAACGAGGTCACCACTAAAAAAAGGTGCAAAAGTGCAGAGGAAGCTTCAGGAGCAGTGCAGCATCTCCACAAAAAGGATTTGAAAAGTCCCCATCCCTAGGATGGGAGGGATACCAAAACGATAACCCCTCAACGGTTTTGAAAGTTTCCAAAGCATTCCCCAGGCTGGAGCTTTTGGCTCTTCAGCTGGCAATGTTGTGCCCTCTAGGGGAAGAGACTATGGCTGCAAGCTTTGTGGCTTGAAAGTAGGAAGTGTGAATTTTCATGTTGAGAGCCCCTCTTTAGGTATGAAAGTTAGTAATTGCACATGTGTATATTTACAACAGAGATGTCCTTTAGAAGCTATATATGATCTGCTGTATTTTATGTTGAATGTTTCTAAACGTGTATTCTGCTATAATTGCATAGTGATGGGATTATGAAGGTGATGCCCATTAGGGACTGTGGTTAAATTGCATATTTCATGCCAAACATGCCTGTACATATTACCTTCACCTGTTTTAATGAAATAATGAGGCTGACAGCCACTTTTGATCAAAGTTTGCATGCTTTATCGCCAGTAGTTTGTGCCTTCACTCAAAATTATGTCATGTATTACAGCTGCATACAAGTGCATGTTTTTGATGTGACTTGTTGGTCTCAACTTTCCTTTGGGAGAGACAAGAATGATTACGCAGTGTCATCCAAAAGTATTTCCATCAGCTTGTGTATATTTGTAAATAGCTGCACAGTATTGAGTAGTTAGACAGTCAGTCAAATCACTTTATTCAATACGTACATTTTTTAATATCATAAAAGTAAAAAAAATGCACAATATACAATTAAAAGAGAAAAAAACAGCTTTCATGATAAAAAATAGTAACAGTAATTTAATGACAGACGTTAATTTTTAAAACGGGATTAAAATGCATGTTTTGTAATTCATAAAACAGAGTGGTCCAGCCGTCTAGTCTTCCATGAAAAGTAAATATGAGGCCACAGTATAACATACTAATTCATTGGGTAGTGATTGTAAAAAATACAGAGCTGGACAATATTGAATAAAATTATAATTACGAATTAGCGGCCAGATAAATGTTTTGCGGTGCGCTTTATAAAATTTACAGAGGAAGCTGATATGTAAATTTGATTGGGGGGAGGAACCATCACACGGACAGGGTGGCAGGTCGATAAAAGAATAGGTGCCAGCCGGATAGGAAAGCATAGAAGGAATAAGGTTCAGACAAAACCGTTCCAAAATAAATCGATGGCGCAAGTTGGTCACAAGGAAATATAGATCCTGGGGCGCCATCCTGTTCAATAGGGAACTCTTTAGTTTTACAGATGCTTTCGAGGAATTTAGTTTAGAACGCTCCAAAGCCCTTTGGTTAGAAAATAATATTTTGATTTCTTTTTGATACTGTAATGCAGTTTAAAGGAAATGTAAATAATCAACCTAAACCGAGGGAAGTGAGACTGTTTTTAATGTATAAGAACCATGGGTTCCTTAGAGCGTGTTGCGGCGTGTCTTTTATTAGCCTCTGTGTAAGGTTTACTAAAGTTCTTCTCCAAATTGAGTGCCACAACAATATGGGTGCAAACCTAATTATGTTGTCGATATAAGGGACATCTAACTCGACATAACATAAACAAATGGAAAAGCTGACTGGGAGGCCAATGAATCTTTTCCAGAAGGAATTTTCAATAGTCTGGAGACAATGGGTGTTAGTGTATCCCCAGATTCCTGCACCGTACGTTGCCACTGATATTGATTTGGCAGAGTAAACGTTTTTGATCATCTCAAGGAGCTTCATACCCAATTGTTTTGTAAAGGAATTAAGTGCTATTATACTTTTTTCAAGTGCTAGGCCCCTAGTTTTGATCATATTAGACCAAGATAGTTGTCTCTCAAAGGTTATCCCGAGAAACGAGAAAGTATCTGTATGGGCTAATTCATGACCTTCTATGTAAAAGTATGGGGCACTCCTCTCTCTACGTCTTGTTATTAAGACAAGAGACATTGTCTCATTTGTTTTAAAGCCTAAGCTATTCATGTAGTTTACATATGTACCTAATAGTTGTTGTAAGGCTCAGCCAGTATGGGAAATCAGAACAATGTTGTCTGCGTATAGCAGAATTGGGGTGCGCATGTTCTTAATCAATGGAATGTCGGGAGTAGTGCTCAACCCCATTCATATAGATGGAAAAAAGGAATGGGGCAAGAACATACCCCTGGCCCACTCCCCTCAAGATTGGGAACGACCTGGAGCACTATTTTTGCTGATTCTGAGGATTAAAGCTGTCTAATGAAGGTGGTTATTGCATCGTCAATACCCATTTCTGCCATTGTTTCCCAGAGGTGGTGGTGGGCTACGCTGTCAAATGTTGGTGAGACGTCCATGAATGCCAGGTACAGTTTCTCCTGCTTTACTTTGGTATACCTGGTCATTAATAGGGTCAGGTTGAGGCTTTGATCTTGGGTACCACACTCTATTTTGAACCCGTATTGTACTGGGTTCATTATGTTGTTGTCAGTGGCCTATTCTTCAGGTCTGTTGAGTAAAATGCAACCCATCAGTTTGGCACTGCTATCTAGCAGGGAAATTGGACGATATTTTTTTGGCTGGGCTTTGTCTCCTTCCTTATTAATTGGCACTATAATAGACATCTTCCACGATTCAGGTGGGCTCACTGTGACAATTACATTAAAAATGTTAGTGAGCACCGGCCCCCACAAACCGGGGTGCTCCTGGAAAAAATCTACTGGACTTCCATCCGGACCGGGAGCTCTGTTTGTAGAGAACTGTGAGAGATCCAATTTAATTTCCTGAAGGTTAAACAACAATGGCAGATTTATAGAGTGACTATTTGACAGTAGCTGACTAGCCGACCCCTCTGTATGAGAGTTAAAAATAGAGGAAAAATGTGTGATCCAAGAATCCTCGTCCACATGGCACGTGATACCCGGATCTTCAGAAGATTTAAGGAATGGGGCATTAATGGCTCTCCAAAAATCCCTAGGGTTTTTTGAGAGAGCTGCTTGATGGAGTTTCTCCCAAACATCTTCCTTGAGGGTATTGGTTCTTTGCTTTCTGGCTTCGGAGTAGCGGTTCTGTACTGTCTTGACCAGTGCTGCATCCCTTGGGGTAGATCTAAGAGCTTGAGGTAAGTTTGTAAGGGCCTTCGTGCAGGACTGTTCAAACCATTTAGGACCTGAGGTGTTGGGGGTTCTTCTTTCCCTAGTTAGTAATTTTTTAGCCCCCGATACTATCCTCTCAAAGGCTGTCATTGTTGGTATTGGGTCAGGGGTGACTGCTAGACAGGTCATAATGTCATCAAGACTATTACCATTCACCTTTGTGATAAGTTTCTCTTTATCTATCCTTTCCCATTTTAGAATTATCCAATTTTTCCTTGCTATCTCTGGGTTAATGTGTCTTGAATGCTCTGGAGGAGTTCCTCCCCATTCCAGATTAGCAATTATAGTGTGGTGGTCACTAAGTCCATATGGCATGACTGCAATGTTAAAGATAGATTTGCTCAGAGGAGAGGAGATCAATAGGTAGTCTAGGGTTGAATCCTGGCTGGATGATCCAAAAGTACTCTGAGGAAAGCCAGAGGTAGGATCAATGGGGTTCATAATTTCCAGCCTTTGCCCCCCTCAATTTGAAAGACTTTCCCTGGACTTTGGGGCTGCAGCGCCTGGGAGCGCTTTATTTCTCATTCTAAAGAGCGCTTTATTTGTCAGTTGGAAAAGCACTTTATTCCTGTCCTGAGGAGCGCTTCAGACTTTGGGCCTGCAGCGCTGAGCTGCGAACGATTTCGAGGGAATCCCGACGTAGGGATTCCCCCGCATTCCCTTGCCTTATCGAATGGGAGCCCACCCCGCTGATTACTGCGTGAAAACGGAGCGGGAGCCCACCCCGCATCGGTGCCTTCATAGCGGGTGCCTACCCCGCTTTGCATACTTAAGGAAGAGGGAGCCTACCCCTCATTGCCGCACTTTTAAATTTCATTATTGGCGGGTGCCCACCCCACATCGCCGCTTTGGTGAAGGAAGGAGAAAACTCACCGTTGCGGCCCCGAGGGAAGCCGGAGTGTTGCCTGGCAAACGGGACTCCCACCATTACTTCATTGTGACACCGAGAGGAGGCAGGAAGTCCCGGCACCAGGGAGATCGCAAGACGGAAGCTGAGTCCGGCCGGAAGGGAGGCGGAGGTGTTGCGGGTCGAGAGGGGCTCCCGTGGTGTCGAGGGAACCCCGTGAACACAGAGAAAACAGGTGGTAGCCTACCCTGCTCTGACAACCGCCCGAAGCCGCACAGCTGAAGAGGAAGTCTCGGCAAAGTAAGGCGGGGCCCCCGTGCACCGGAGGGAGCCCCGTGTGTGTTACAGAAACCAGGTGAACAGGAAATGGAGCCCTACGCATCCCCAGCAGAATCCAGAGGAGTCCTGCAGAGCCCCCGTGAGTGGGGCTGTAGTCCTGTTGTCAGGGGGTGGTTCGAGGCATATTTTCGGTGCTTGCCCCCCCTCCATTGTGCATTGATCATTGTTCCCAGAGGAGGGGGGCTTCTCAGAGCACAGTGGTGGCAGCGTGCTTGGGGGCTTCACAGCGGAACCGCAGTTGCAGGCTGCTGCAATGTCTTGGCAGTTCTTTTGTTGATTTCTGAGTCCCGGAGGAGACTCCAACGGGTCAGTACTTTGCTGGTCTTCAGTTGCGCCGCCGTAGCAGGCAACTGCAACTTGGGGGCGCATTTTGTTTTCAAGAGTCCCAGTGGGGGACTCACGGCCAGGTGGTGCCAGCACCATTCCCTGTGGGGGCAGTATGATTTCAGAGAAGCCCCAGTGAGACCCAGGGCATGGCCCCTGAGCCCAGCACCATTCTTACAGTGAGTGCCCACATTTCTGCCTGCACAGCTGCCCAGCAATTAGTGGGCAGCTGCCACGTTCAGGCCTAAACTCTTGCGCACTCTTATTCTGCTGCATGCGCAGCCAGCCCTGACACTGTTGGACATAGGGCGTTGGAGCCCTGTGAGAGGCCAGTTGGCCTGGGGACAGTTTTCATGTGTTGTGCCCCCGCTTGGCGCACACTGTGTTTATGCCTAACTGTGATATCTACTGCGCAATGCCTTTATGCCCTGATGTATGCCTCTAATGATGTTGATGGTTATGAGGTTTGTGCGTAATATGGTTATGCTAAGGGTTTTTAGGTTTAATATGTTTCATGCCTAATGTGATCATCATTGCATAGTGTGTTCCTAACTTTTACCAGTAGTTAATGGTGTTGCTCTACATTTATTATTTGTGCTACATTTACAATTGGTTATTTGTGATGATTATGACAGTGGCCCCAGTGGCCCTGTCATGTGTATATAATCCCCTGTAGATGCTGCCTGTGCCAGTTGGCACAGTGTATATTATGAGATTATGTTTCTAATGTATTTATGACAATACAAAGGCTATTTTTATATATAACCTTGTGTGGAGTTCCTATTGTGGTGTGCCTGGGGTGTTGTTGCTGTGTGGGTGCGCAAACGCTTTACACATTGCCTCCGGGATAAGCCTGACTGCTCATGCCAAGCTACCGAGGGGGTGAGCAGGGGTTATCTTTGGCGTGTAACTCCCTTGCCCTTACTAGAGTGGTGGTTTCTGCCTGGCTTTGGCGCAAGCCTTAGCGAACCAGAAATCCCATTTCTAACACTAACCAATCTGAATTAGACGCTTTGGACCTTAGTCCGGCAATTTTCCAGGAGGCTAGTTTGACATGTTTGCTAGGAGTGGCCGTGTTGTTGGAAGTTGCCACAGGAGATTTAGAGGAAATAGGCCCCAGGTCCCTGGGACTTTGAGGTAGCTTAATTTTAGTCCCGCCCCCCCCCCCATCAATCCCACCTGTCCAGATCTGTTAGGGCCCTGAAGCTGTTGTTAATGGGGAGGTGAGTGAAAGGGCGGCATAGTATTGAGTAGTCTGTGTGTAATTAATTTACTTTTTCATTTTTCAAAAGAAAAAGCACAGCCTGGACAGTCAGTTTTGGGGGTTATTATTGGATATCCGTGAATAGTGATTTCTAGCCCACACCACCTCCCTTGAGTAGGCATTGGAATGGACCACTTCGCTACTCTGTGAGAGTCATGTTTGGTTCCCTGTGGAGGATAAATGTGGAACCACAATTTCCTTTAATGTCATTAAATCAAATTAAACATTTGTCAGAGGTAATCAACACACATGGAGTTAGGAACTAACTCTACTAGTGATTGCTGGCCACTGATTCCACAATTCTTAAAAATCTAATAGGCAAATGGGAATAGAATGGAGGCTTTAGCAAAGAGCTGATGCTTAATTTGTGGGGAGCAGATCTCAGAAAATGTTGAAGAGATAAAAGAAAAAGCACAGCCTGGACAGTCAGTTATTGAGCGTTATTATTGGATATCCGTGAATAGTGATTTCTAGCCCACACCACCTCCCTTGAGTAGGCATTGGAATGGACCACTTCGCTACTCTGTGAGAGTCGTGTTTGGTTCCCTGTGGAGGATAAATGTGGACCCACTACTTGTTCAAGCCACAGACCTAATGACCCATTTTCTAAAAACCACAAATTCCTTTAATGTCATTAAATCAAATTAAACATTTGTCAGAGGTAATCAACAGACATGGAGTTAGGAACTAACTCTATTAGTGTTTGCTGGCCACTGATTCCACAATTCTTAAAAATCTAATAGGCAAATGGGTATAGAATGGAGGCTTTAGCAAAGAGCTGATGCTTAATTTGTGGTGAGCAGATCTCAGAAAATGTTGAAGAGATATATCTGTGAAGCAGATGCAATAGTCTTAGAGAAGACCTGGCTTGTTGGTACAATCTTTGCCTACTTTCTCATGTATATGAAGAGAACAACCAAAATACCCAAAGGAAGGCCAAAAGGAGTTGATTTTCTTGCTTAATGCTGAAAAAGTAAGCCATGAGTTTAAGAAAAATAATTCAGTCTTCATTTTGTGAATCATATAATAGGGAGCAAGAAAATTAGAAATAATAAATAAGTGAGGTATTTCTTTAATGTGAATTAGATATGTGTGTCCTCGTGGTACAATATATTCTAAATATATATAAGATGCAATGCTGTAAGTTTGATGAGTACTATAGTAGCTCAGTACGATGATTTGATAAAAAAATAGATTAAGGTAGTCCTGCAGAAGGTGGGTCCATAAATGAAAGAGAAAACACTGAGCATGAGTGTTAAGGAATGGCATGAACAGTTTGTAGTAAATGGATTTGGGCTATTAAATAAAACAATCATTCCAAATATTATCAATGATTGGGTCTACATAGCAAGATTAACTGGCCAATGATAAGAAAGCCTTTAATTGTTTATAAAACAGCAAAATGCGCCAAATAATTCCTGATCTTAACAAAGGAGGGCAAGGGAATCCTGAAAGTCTTTTGTCAAGATATATTCCACTTCCACCTTCTCCAATTAATGTCAGTTTGCATATTTAACTGCCTTCCATGTTTAATAGAATGCACACAATGATGAAGATTTTAGATTCTCCCAATTGCATTACTTATTTGAGGAAATTTGATGGATAATGTGGCAAGATTAAATGAAAATCTTTGTGAGTAGCTGGCCTGGTATATGATGTCCACTAATGTGAGTGGGCGCCTTACACCAGTCCAGACAACCCTTATGGTGATTTACGAGGTCTCAGACAACCTTAGAAAGCTATCCAAGTGGTAGCTGTGGAGAGCAACCTTCAGGCTTAGTATTGAAGCATTGTAAAGCAGCTTGTTTTACCAGAGTGTAATCTTATAGTATAGATTAAGTGAAAAAGAACCACACAAAGTATTTTTAAAAAATATGTATTTATTATATAACACTATCTAGTATATCATAGTATCTCTTAAACGGAGATAGACACAAAGCACACAATACCTTAGCAAAGAAATCACAGTAGTCAGCACTAATACGCAGTGGGCCCCAGGGCTGTACCAAAACATATTATGAGAAAGTGATATAAGAACCACGACTTGAGTTAGGACAATGTCGAGAGGACGTAGAATTGCTGGGGACCTACAGAACCACCCAAGGTAAATAGATAGGGACCCCACGGAGAGCGTGTGCAATGTGTGAACGCGACTGCATGCTACGTACAAGTCTATGTGCAAGTCACTGTTGGATTCTTAAAGATTAGGGACCTTTCCCAGTGGACCCTGAAGAAACCCAGTGGAAGACAGAAGGTTGGAGAGCCACCCCACCTGGCATACCGTGGTACCCAAGTTACCTATCCCAGGGAAGTCTGGTGCATGTGTGTGAAGTGGCATCGGAAACCTTTGTCGAACCCAATGGAGGACTGCAGGAAAGTGCTGCTGCTGGAAGAGGAGAAAGTGTCCGGAGGAATCCAAACATGGATTCTTGAAGAGGAGTACCTGAAAGCAGAGGGGAAAGTGTCTATGTCACTCAGTGGTGACCAGGAGACTTGGAAGATGGGTGCCCTACGATGTCGGGTGCTTCAGGAAAGATGATGGTGAAATTGACTCTGCAGCTGCGAGGAACAGGCAATGCTGAGGACAACCAGGACCAGGACCCACAATGGATGTTGAGTGCTGCGGGGTCGGTGTCTGACGGGAGCACAAACAAGCCTTGGCAAATGCAACCCATGCAGGAAGTCAAGAAGGTGCACAGTTGGGACCAGCAAGGTCCAAGAGACTCACCACAATCAGGGAAGGCCTCGAGCAAACAGGGTAGCCCAAGGAAAACAAAGGTGACCCTCAAATAGACGCACAGGCCGAAGGCACAGGAGTTGCGAGAGGACCTCAAGCAGCTCACTAAAAGATGTAGGTCACGATGCACACAATGAGGTGTGGACAAATATTCTGGTCACTGGGGGTGCTCGAGGTCGGGCTACATGGAGCCCGCAGATCTTCTTGCAAAGATGTCAACAATCCTTTGCAACTGCAAAGGGGATGCGGTACCCAGGTGTTCGGTTATTGCAACCCCCAATAGGACTACTGGCCTCAAACTTGGAAAGAGGGTAGAGCAGGCCTCAGGAGGTGAGGAAAACCACCACCTGTGTTGCAGAGCCCACAGAGTCTGGGGGAGCTCGGAATCTGCAGACCGGTCGACTTAGTTGCGGTGCCTGGGAATGCAGGGGAGTGACTTCTTCACTGCAACGGAGATTATTTCGGTTGTCCTTGATGCTTCACAGGTCTTGGAAGGGAGATGAAGTCAGGCCCAAACGAAGTCCAGTAAAGTCCAGAGTGTCCAGACGGTAGAAGTACAGTGGTTTCAGTTCTGAATCTTATCCCCCAACAAATCTAGGGACCTACACCCAGATAGGAGCCAAGAAAGAGTTTTCACCGAAGAGAACATCTACTTACATGAAACGGAAGCTAAAAGGTGAGTGCCATTTTGTTTTAAAAGGGAACAGGGGCACAGGAGTAGTGCTGCATGATGTAAGAGGTCCAAGGTGCTGTTTATTTTCAAACCACCTCTTGTAGAAGCGTTTTAAGGTCAGTCAAAGAGTTCCTATATAACAAAAGGAGACTCTAAGGAAGGAGTGTTCTGACATTAATACATTGGAAATTAGGTGAGTGTGGCAAACTTGGAATGCTAGAAAGAGACTCGGAATTACTGAAAAAAAAGGATTGTAGAGTGCACACGTTGATTATATTACAGACATTGAAACAGACTCCCTTAAATATGGCTGTCAGCTTTAAGTCAGCCGTGCAAGATTTCAAAGACCATATGGGCTCACGGTGTGTGAAGTCTTCAAATTTCCCTATGATTCTGTTCTTTTTAAGTATAGATTAATGTTGTGCAAAATGTGCATATCATAATTTAATCACACAATAATAATTCGCTGGCAAATATTAACATATTGATTCTCTCTGGTATGCTGGTTTTAAAATCCTGTTCGATGCAAGCACATGTGAACCAAAGGGATGCCAGCCTATTACGCAAAGGTGGCAATGCAGATAATACGCAAAGCAAAATAACAGACACAGTTAATAGCTTCAGCTCATTCGATTAGCACCAGTGTTAAAAGTGGCAGGTTTTGTGGGGAATTAGCTGCTGCATTTCTTTCATTTGGAAGACGAGAAATTACTAGCAATACTCAGAAGAGGTCCAATACTTTTTTTAAATCATACTCTCTTTGTTGTTGTTTTTCTTTTTTTTTTTTTTTTACAAAAAACAGAGGTACATACAAGGAAAAAGGAAATAACAGTCCCCTTGAAAACAGCTTCTGGAAATTGCAGTCCCCTCTCGATCTCCCCCTCCTTCCCTACATACTCAGCTGGGAAGATTTCGCCCAAACACATTTATTTATTTATTTTTACAATTTATTAAGTCATAGCGCCTACGTTTGCCTGTAGGCGTCTTGGCGCTATGACTTTCAGCAATAATCAGAAGGGATGAAATATAGCAGATACAGTAGGCATGATAATTTGTTAAATAACCAAGTTTTCAGTAATTTCCTGAACTGAAGGAGAGTGTGACTTTGTTTGATGTGTGGTGGTAACATATTCCACATTCTAGCTGCTGATACCACAAAACGTCTGTCTCCCCTAGACACAGTTTTTGTACGTGGGGCAGTGATTTGTAAACTAGCCACAGATCTTAGGGATCTGGTGGGTTGATATAAGGTTAGTTGATCTTGAAGAACTTATGGGCCTTGCTTGTTTAGGGCCTTGAAAGTAAGACATAAGGTCTTAAATTGGATCCTATTCCTGATTGTAAGCCAATGATAATCCCTGATGGTTTGACTAATAGAAGCAAATTTGGGGGTTTTAGAAAGCAATCTTGCCGCCGCATTCTGGATTGACTGCA
The DNA here is from genome assembly GCF_964204655.1 of Triturus cristatus. Taxonomy (NCBI): domain Eukaryota; kingdom Metazoa; phylum Chordata; class Amphibia; order Caudata; family Salamandridae; genus Triturus; species Triturus cristatus. Next base: position 884,078,781 of record NC_140587.1, on the reverse strand, counting down.
TTTTCGCTATCACCCATGTTTGAGCATTTGCAAAAAGGCCATTACAGTAGTCTAAAGATGAGAGAACTAAAGTACTCACCACTGTTTTAGCCGCATTATCAGGTATGAACGGAATGACTTTTTTAATAATCCTTAATTTCTGAAATGCAATTGAGGCCATCTGATTTGCATGAGAGGCGAAATTAAGTTTATCATCAAAGATGATACCTAGGTTCCTAACTTTAGATACCGGAGTCGGCAGCATTCCCATGGATGGAGGCCACCAGACGGATGACCACCCTGGGGAAAGTTTCCCAAAGATGATCACCTCGGTCTTCTCAGAATTTAATTTCAGGCAATTCTCTGCCATCCAATCTCTGATTGCCAGCATACCATCCTGGAATCTTGCCGCTACCTCCTCCCCATCGTTCTTAATGGCAAGCACAAGCTGGGTATCATTCGCATAAGAGGTCAGGCTCATCCGGTGTTCTTTAATCACCCTAGCTAAGTCCGACACATAGATATTAAAAAGTGTCGGACTTAGGGATGAGCCCTGCGGAACCCCACAAGGTAACGCCAGATTTGCAGATTTAAAAGGGCCTAGCGTTACCGCCTGTGCTCTGCCTGATAAGAAGGAGGCAAGCAGATCCTTGGCTTTTGCTTGAATGCCTAGATTTCCGACACGGTCAATCAAGATGAAATGATTGACCGTGTCGAAGGCCGCCGAGAGGTCCAGCAGTATTAATACTGCTGTCCCACCTTGGTCTTTGATGACTCTAATGTCGTCTGCGGCTTTAATCAAGGCCGTCTCCGTGCCATGAAGCTTACCGAAGCCAAATTGTGTGTCGTCCAGCAATTTATGTTGTTCTATATATTCTGCCAGCTGGGAATTTATAGCCTTCTCGAACACTTTTGCCAGGAATGGTAGTCCAGCAATAGGTCTGTAATTCTTAAGCTCCTCTTTGTCCAAAGAGGGTTTCTAAAGAAGAGGTTTAATTGTCGTGTTTTTTAGGCTATCTGGGTAGGTACCTGTTTTAAATACCGTATTACAGACTAAGGTGACAGTCTCTATAATCGTTTCCAAGACTGGGAGAAGAATTTTTGGAGGGCAGGGATCCAATGCCGATCCCGATTTTATCTGCTGTATGATGGTCCTCATGTGTGCGGTATCTATATCTTTAAATTGGTCTAAGGAACAGTTCAGCCGCCCATGATTAGAAAAATTGTTGTCTACATTATCCCTGGATGAGAATTCTACATAGATATCATTTACTTTAGTAAAAAAGAATTTAGCTAGAGAGTCGCACAAGCTCTGCGAGGAGAGGGGGACTAGATCTACCACTTTACCTGCCAACTGCTGTACTACTCCAAACAATTGTTTGCTCGAGTTCTCAGCATTCTCTATTTGTTGTGCATAGAACTTTTTCTTCGCCTCGTTGATAACTTTTTTGTAACAGTGTAAAGTGTCTTTATATTTCCTTCTGCTCTCAGTGTCATAGGATCTATGCCAGCAACGTTCCTGAGTTCTGCATTGCTGCTTTTTTATTCTTAATTCCTCATTAAACCATGGGGCAGATGGTGTCGTCCTATTTTTTTATATAGATTTTATAGGTACAAGGGTATCAATCGCATTTCCAATCCAGGAGGTGTACTGATTGGCAGCTGTATTGGCTTCTGGGGAAATCTTAGGACGTGAGCTTTCTAGGTGCTCTTTAAAAGCGACATAGTCTAAATCTTTCCAAATTTTAAAGTACTCTTGATTTCTGGGCACGTGCTTCCTGCAATGTACAGAATTGATGATAATCCCGGCCAATATGGCATGATGGTCGGACCACGTAAGTGGCAGAATATCCGAGATTCTTAGCCCATTGATATTAGAGAAAATAGCATCCAGCGTGTGGCCAGCCTCGTGTGTGGATGTGGTAATCTCAAGAGAGAAGCCAAAGGCATCCAGATCTGCCAGTAGCGTTTGCGTGTCTATATCGTCAGTTTTATCTAAATGGAAATTCCAATCCCCTAATATCATACAGGAGTCTTCAATAGCTAGGGTTTTCAGCAATGAGCTAAAATTAGACAGAAAATCATTGCGGGGGCCCGGTGGCCGGTATATAAGTATGCCTTTGAGATTAAATGTAGGTGTGAGCAGGATATTAAAATGTAAAGCTTCACAGGACGAGGAGTGAATAGGATTAGTTCTTATAGGAAACAGAGACCGGGATATTATTGCTACGCCACCCCCTTTCTTTCCCCGCCTGTCCATTCTCTGGATGGAGAAATCCGGTGGGACTGCAATCACTAAATCCGGGTCAGAGGTATCGTCCAACCATGTTTCTGTCATAAATAAAATATCTATATTATTGTCCTGGATTAAATCCGCTATTTCTTGTCTATGCCTACCAGCTGAACGCGCATTAATTAATGCCACAACAATATTTTTGGTTTCATTTCCAGCCTTTCCATATCTTGATTTATTTATAAATGGTGGGCTGCATTTACATTCTGGACATATGATGATAGCATCTCCAATCACAGATTCAGGATCATGGTGGTCTGTAGTGGTCTGATCATAGTGGTGTGGACTGAGCTGGAACAAGGAGTCTGAGGAATAGGTAATCTGGGCCCCTTGCGTGGTTGAACCAGGGGTTCTGGCCCACGGCCCGAACCCGGCACGGACGGCGCGCCCGCTGCGCCCGCCCGCTGCGCGGTCGGGAAGGCATGGAAATTTATACTATGCAGAGGAGGGCGGGAAGCGTCCTAGAGCTGGACCGCAACCTGTTTTGTCCCGGTAAGATGGCGGCTAGCGCCCTTTGACCCCGCGGCGTCAGCACCTTAATCGGGTACAAGGAGCCTCGTTGCGACTAATATCACGCACACGAGTGTCCGGTCTCTTAGCTATCTTAAAAATGACAAGTTAAAATGTTCACAAGTTTTTTTTTAAATCGCTGCACAACAAAATTCGATCTTTTTCGTGCAAAGTAACAAAAGGGAAAGATAGAGCCCCCGGCTTCCGCCTCAGGGGAGATATAACTGAAAGTCTGCGCGCTGAAAGGTACACGCCCCCTAAGTATCCTGGGAGGACGGGAAGCGTCCTAGAGCTGGACCGCAACCTGTTTTGTCCCAGTAAGATGGCGGCTAGCGCCCTTTGACCACGCGGCGTCAGCACCTTAATCGGCTGACCCGGGAGTGAAGGATCGGGTACAAGGAGCCTTGTTGCGACTAATATCGCGCAAACGAGTGTCTGGTCTCTTAGCTATCTTAAAAATGGCAAGTTAAAATGTTCACAAGTTTTTTTTTTCAATCGCTGCACAACAAAATTCGATCTTTTTCGTGCAAAGTAACAAAAGGGAAAGATAGAGCGCCCGGCTTCCGCCTCAGGGGAGATATAACTGAAAGTCTGAAAGTCATGGCAAATCAAAACCCATGTTTGGACCGACATATGCTTCTATATGCATTTTCTGGGGTTCATTCACATTTGAGAGTCACTAGAAAAAATAGATTTAATCTCACAGGTTTCTTTAGTTCAAGGAGTTAGAAGACTTTCAGTCCCACTGGTGGCATTAGTGGTATGTTTTGTATGCTTTAAATAGTCTGCTAATAGTAACAACTTTCTCTCCCAAAAATTATCTTCCTGTTATATATTGTATGTTTTTCCCCGGGTTAGAAAGTGCCAAAGTTCATATCAAGAAAGGGAGGTAGAAGCATTGAAAAGGGCATGCCCTCAGCTTCCAATATATATTTTTTTTAAAAGACCAATGTAACATTATAGTTAGGTGAATTTGTCAATAACAATATTAAGGTTTTAACAAAACAAATCACAGACATTCACAAGTTATAGTTCGCAGCCCTAACTATAACTTGTGCCCCCACCATGCCCTGCGTATCCCCTCACATATAACATCACTCATTACATGTTCTATGACATCAATGATAACACCTCAAATGACTTACCTGATGACATCATGAATTACATCATTCAAGCATTGATTTCCCACATATTGTTCTATAAATCACTATGACATTAGAAGCCTGACAGTAAGTACAAAATGGTTCAGGAGAATACCAGGCGTCCCTAGTGCCATCACAGATACATCTCTCTTAGGTGATTCAAGAAAGTACTATGTGCAGCATTGACCCTATACCATAACCTTTACAGGTAGCATAGTTCACATTAACAATCAACCATAGATATAAGGGAAACCCTCATTGAGTATGGTGCTTAATCTGTATACAACTGTGTACAGAAAGCTAAGTTCCTAAATATAGCGGGTTTTCGTTCCAACACAAATGCTGTACTATGGACAGCCTTTATCTGTATCAAACCACTGACAATCACTGGCCCTACATTGAGACATGAAGTTGATATCAGTAGAGAACTAAGTACTGTAAACAGTGCTTACTCTATGGAGAGAGTTAATTCAATACCACGCTGTTTGCAAACAGTGAAATTCTCCTGAGAAATACATCACAGAGTATTACAAATAATCTGCTAAGAACAGTGTACACTCTATTCAACAGTTGTCAAAGAATACACTATTTACAAAAATAAAAACCTGAAGATGCTAAAGATCATACTACCTGCATCCTTCATACTGTGGTGAAAACTATGCACATGCCCATATCTGAAGCAAGACAAGCACATATAAATAGTTTAGTACCTGCTGCATGCAGTCTACTATGTTAAGTAGAAATGGTCATACCATCCCGATTCTCTCTAATAACTCAAGGCTGCTTACAAAAGTTAGCAACTACTATTTAGAATCTTCCTCTTGTTGGAAGCTTTTTCCGAAGAGCCAAATACCTTGTGTGGAATATAATGAACACAAGTCAACTGTCATCTGTACACAGAGTTACTATTTAATGCAAAGATTTGTACCATGTTCAATACCTCTGCACACCTATGGTGCATTAGGAGCACATGTGTTTTGTTAACTTTCACCCATAAGCTTAACCCAAGCTTTACAAAATTAGTTATCTGCTAGAAGATCATAAATAACCATGAAAACTGTAATTGAAATGATTTTTTCTCATACCATTGTCGACAATGTAAGTCCATGGATAACTTTGCTGTACAAGAAAAATTATACTATAAACATTGGGACATTAATAGAGAAGAAACTAACATGACAATCTGCAAAGGTATAAGAGAAACATTTGCTTGTATATGGAAAAGAAGGCAGGGGTAGGGATGGGGGCATATAGTGTAATTATATCAGCCATGACTGTTGATTAAGGTCATGTCAGCTTTGTAGGATACTGTTTTTGTCCCCAAAAAACTCACCATGTGGTGTGGTGTGCTGTAACCGGCACTCAATTCATTTATCAGAATTGGTATTATGGCTACATTGGGTGTAATGAGTGCAAAATATGCCTCTGAGTCTCATGTTCAGCCTTAGGAAAGGATACTTGATTTGTTCTCACAAAAGGTATCAATTGTTTTTTTGTAAGAACATGAGTACATTTCAAAATTTTACCTTTATTTTAGTGACTTTGGTGACTTGCTCGGCCTAGAAAGTTTGCCTCTTACAAAACACTCTAGAGGTATCACCTCTTCAGATCCCTGAAGAAAAAAGAGGTGAATTCCTCTATGGTTGTACTCTACATGAAGTGTAAGTCTAGAAGAGTCAGAAGGTTCCCTGTTCTGAGACCAAAGCTGCGGAACAGTTTGCTTTTCCAAGTTTGGAATGAACACACCCTTCTGGCATGCAGAAAGGGAGTAAAACAATTACTCCTGAGCTAAATGATTCTGATGATGGTCAGTGCTGTAATTATTAGAAACAGGTGCAGTTATGTCTTTTGCACTGTTGTGTTTTTTCCTCCATGCTGCGTGAACTAATGAACATTATTAAATATAAGAAGTATGGAAGTATGGAGGGGCAAAGCATAGCACATTTAAATGCGACACATAGGCATCAAAATCTGAACTATCGAAAGGATACCCAGGAAATAAAAAAAAATAAGGCAATATATGAACAAATGTTATGGGTTGGGAAGATTACAATAGGTGGAGAGCAGGGGAAAGCAGACTAAGCAAGACAGGGGAAATCATTTATAAGGTGAATGAATAACATTTTGTGTTTCAAGGAATTGTAATAGAGAGTCTGTGGGTGTTAATAGAAGTGAGGCCGTTATATATACATATGTTCAGTGTTTAAGAACAGAAGAAATAGGAATAAAGGACTTGGAAATAATTAGCTCCTCTTACATCATGAGGTGTGTTCCATCCTGTACTGCAATCTTAAAAAAATAAAATGAAAACTCCTTCCCATTCAGGTTGGTCTATAAAAGACAACCTCTCCTAGAAACCTAGCTGCAATTCACACAAGCATTGTTAAAAAATTATACAAATATTACAAAACACTGGATTCACAGACATCACACACTATATATTGAATAATAAAGTTAAAAGGATAGTCTTATAAAAAAACATGAAATCTCTAAAAAGATCTTCCTCCCGCGCATTGCAAAACGTTATCTCCTGCTGGGTTTGGTAAGTGCGCTGGTATTTCGCATGACTGTCCCAACGTTTTGTTAAGTGTAGGCCAGTTACTTTAGTTGCAACACCTGAAAAGTCACTTAACAAGAAAAATAATTGCTCCGCTGGATTAACAAGCTGCCCATCTCATAAAATGTTGTTTATTGAATTCTGCAGGACCTTGTCATACAGGTAGCAAAACAGCATAAAATGGCCAGGTCCTTTCTTAGACTACACGTACATGTAACTGAAACCACTGTTTTTCTCCTGTTCTTGGTGCCATTTCATAACAGGCTGCCACCCCTTGCCAAAGCAAACATTCTTCTTTCTCTTTGATTCTCAAGAATGACAAGATAATGTTGGGTGTTCAGTGAATGATCAAACAAGCCAGCATAGCTCCTAGGATAGAGATTACTTAAAACTGATTTTTCCAATTGGTCTTCAGGCTAAGAAATTTCTCATTGACAATGGCATTTACCTTCCTGCACATCAGCAGGTTCATATTCGTTGCCATGGACAAACCCAGTCTCTTGGCTTCCTTGGATTGCAAAGAATGATTTGTTATTCAGGAAAAATGTTCTTTCCTGGCTTGATTGACTAGGTTTTTGACTTGCGATCTCCATCTTTTCAGCCCGTTCTTAATAGGTGCACATTTCACACCTGGTGTTGATGGAGGAATAGCCAATGTCTGATTGCAGGACTATTGCAGGACATCTTGATGGCAATTTTAGCAAGAATTTTCAAAATTTCCTCTGATAACACCCTACTCCATACATACACTTGTCTATTCCTCACAGCTCTGCTCCATCCACTATTTGGGTACCAACTTTTGCCGTGAAGAATTTATCAGTAACATTTGAAAACTGATGACTATAGTTGTGCACCAGCTGCGAGTTGGTATCTGCAGCTGCTCCAGATTTTCCTAGAGTAGATTGTATATGGGTTTTCCTTTAAGTTTTCTGACAATAGTTACCCCTAGCTAATTCCATGATGCCACTTTCTCTAATCTTACATGGTTTATGAAATAAGTGACCGTCTTTGTGCACTTAATCCTAAAGGTCACTATGTTGGTTTTTCCTGTATTGATTATTAAGTTGTTTGAATTGCAATAGTTTCCATGGCTGAACGTTGGGCTTGCAAACCTTTATATGTAGTTGCTATTAAAATGGGATCGCCCACATAGAGCAGGGCAGGCACCTTCAAGCTGTTTATTGTGGGGATGTCATCAGAAGCCTTTCGAACTTCATGATGCAAAACATTTGTATACAGAGAGAACAGAAGTGAAGCCAAAAGACAGTTTTGCTTGACCCCTCTACTGGTATATGATTTTTTTTACTTATGTGTCATATTTGGTTTAGATTGATCTGGGAAGATGTTTCATTGTGTAACAGTTGAATTAGGGACAAAAGCACAGATTCAATACTCATAAATGCTCACTTTTTCCAAGAAGCAATTTCTTGAAACCAAATCAAAGACTGAGGAAAAATCTAGAGAAGCCACAAACAAAGGCATTTTTATTGCTGTGCTAAATTAGTTGAGTATATGGTGAAAGGTGAATGTCTGGTTGATCATTGATAGTACTTGTCTAAAACGTCCTTGTATTGGTGAGAGAATGTTTCCATTAGTGACCCACTCATCGCAATCAATTTAGAGATAATTTTACAATCTTTGTCAATTAGAATGTGTTTGTCCATAAGATTTTGTGTGGCCTTTGTGCCCCTTCTTATATATTGGCACGCTGATGCTGTTTAACCAGAAATATGGGCAGTTGATTGTCATTACAACCTCTTCAAAACTCTTGTGACTATTTTGGCCCACCAGTCCACATCTGCAAGAAAAACCTCTGAGGGAATCATATTAGTCCTGGTGCTTTTGCAAGATGGACACTCGTCAGTGAGACAAGTTTCCAGTCATTAGTGGAGGTGGTGTTCAGAGGCTGTATATTCTCCATGGAGGCAACTGCTGGATTAAAGATCGAATCAAAGTATCTAATCCAGGCTGCTTCTTTGACGTTTGATTCCATTAAGTTTTACCTTAGTCCAAGTCCTTCCCCAATATTCCCCAAAAAGCATCTGTATTCTTCTTCAGGGCTGCTTGTTCTAACTCCTTCCACTTTCTGCTTGATAGTTCTGTTTTATTCTTTTCTTATAACATGCTCTTACGACCCTTATTACCTGTCTGGAAGAATCACTAAGCAGAGCAAGTTGCAATTTTGTTTTCTTTGCTTTACAATCTTCGTCAAACCACTTCTCTTTGCAGATGCTTTTCCCTACTCTGGATTTTTTTAACATAGGTGTTTTGAAACAATTGGGGTTATTGAATTAAATAATAGATCATAGAGTAGTAATATGACTGTATCCACTGATCCCTTTGATATCTGTTCCTTAAGATCAGCTGTTGACATTTCTGTTTTCCACTGTTCTATTGTTACTTCAAGATTAGTATTTTATCTAATTCTGATTTGGCCCACAAGATCCAAGGTATTGTTTAACTCCTGAATTTCTCTGGGTATTAGAGATATGGGGCCCGATTCACAGAACTAACTTAAGACAAAATCCTAAACTTACTACCATTTTGGTATTCACAGAAGGCACTTACTCATTTTGGTATTCACAGAAGACACTTACTCATTTCGGTATTCACAGAAGTTAGGAGTCCTAACTTTAGGACTCCTAAATGCCTTCTGTGAATACTGAAAGTCTTAAAATTAGGATTGTTCTCAGTTTATGAGTAGTAAAGTTAGGACTCCAAACTTTAGGACTCCTAAATGCCTTCTGTGAATACTGAAAGTCTTACATTTGGTCCGTGCTTTTCATAGGTGGTCTGTAGCCTATTCGCTGACAGGTGGAATATGGATTTTGTTTATGTCTCATTGCATGCACACTTGGCACTTCTTCCTATTGCATTGTATTGCCTAAGATCAAGGATTTCCTTTCTCAATTCTGTTATTTCTCTATAATGTTTATTTAACCATAGCACTGTGCATGATACATTATACTGATTCTGATGTTTGGGCTATCCTTTTACTGGCGCCCAACTGAGCTTTGAGCTGAAGTATACTTGCTTAGTGTGGGACACAGGAGACTCTTGCAGTAGTTTGAAGGCATTCCCCCCCCCCCTGCATTTAGACTTCTGACTATTCTCCCTGCTGGTCTTAGGGTTTATGAGATATGTGCTATTTATTCCTATCTCATGTGTCCCTCCATGGGCCTGCCTCTATGCTGGTCTTTTTGGGCCTTTGTAGTGCTGGTTCTGATGTTTAGTTTTCCATCCCAATACACCTTGATAGGATTGGGGGTAGGATTGGGTTTGTACGTTTTGTCTGGGTAGCAGACAGGGCTTGACTTTCCATTGTGCACCCACTAGGATTGGAGCTTTTGGACTTGTGCCTTGAGTCGGTCATCCTGGGCCAAGCTGTCTCACTTCCCTCTCTTCTTCTTGTTCATTGTGTTGGGATTTTGTCATAGGACCCTTGTGCCCTGCTAGGCATGGGTTTTCCTGCTTTTTGTGAATTTCTGGTTGACTTAGTGCTAGTGGAATGGAGATTTGCTTATCTGTTGCATTCTGCTATTCTACTAGCCTGCCATCTATAAACTTGTGTGAATTGTTTATGGGCTCCTCCAGATGCCCTGTTCTGTATTTGGAATTGGTTGGAAATCCTCTGCATATGTGACACACTTGGTCCTTTACTTGTTTTGCCTCCAGGCTGCTTTGTGTGAGTTTTGTGCCATTATCTGTGGGGTGTCACTCCTTCCAGTTAGGTGCTTCTGCCCCCCCTTTTATCTTTTCTTGATGGTATTTGAAATTGAGCAGTTCCTTGTGCTTCATTCTGTGTTGCAGCCTTGTTCCGGCAGCTGAGCGTTTGTGTCCTTGTGTGGAATTGTGTACTTATTGGCTTTCATTTTGGGTGTTCCTGTTCGCTTCCTGTTGAGCTTGATGCTTGTGGGTTGCACGCAAGTTTGTCCATGAAGTTCTTCTTGCGGTTGGCCTCTCCCACTTCATTGTTAGTAGTTAGGTCTGCCTTCTGGCTTAACATTTGGCCACCCCCACCCCATTTTGGGCTGTGAGTTTTCAAGGTGGCTTACCCTGCCGCTTTTCCATAATTTGTGGCTCGTCCGAAATGGTTTTCCAATTTGTTACTCATGGCAGGAACCTCTGCCCTTTTTGCTATGATTTCCTTGTGCCTATTTGTTCTCCTGTGGGTGTACTCCTCTTGTTTCTGAGTGCTGCTTCTTGCTCCGCTGCCTAGGTTTTGTGTTGCTTTTTTGGTGGTGGGGAATATGGGACCTTCCTTGTGCATCTTTCAATCTTCTCCTGGGGCTTCTGCTATTTTTAGGATTTTGCTTTCCATCCTGTTTGTTTGAAATATGGTTAGGTGGTAAGCTATCTTATGCGCTTCTGGTTGTGATTTAACCTTATTGGTACTTGGCACATTTATCCTGTTATGGGTGCTCTCCTCATACCCTGTTTGGTTGGCTGGCCTTAAGTTCCACTTTGCAGGTTTTTTTTTTTTGCTTAGGGGTATTCCCTGCCATCATAGCCACGCTTCAGGATTAGTGGCTTTGTTTGTGACCGTAGCTGACTTCTTGGACACCACCTTCTTAGCTGTGGGGTTCGTGCCTGGTCTCTCTACTAGCTCTCTGTAGGCAGATGGATGAGTGCCTTCATTCTTAGTCGGGCATGCATGTCCTTTGTATGTTGGATACTTGCTCCCCTTGTTCACTGTACCGTTCTCTACTACTCATCTTGTAGATTTTGTTTTTAGATATTTGGATGCCCTGGCCAGGTTTCCCACTGCTTTCTGGCATCACTCTTTCTCCCATTGCTGTTTGTGGCTTAAGATTGTCCCTTGTATGGGGCTTGTACTGTTTGTGGGGCACCCACTACTCTTACAGTTTTCATGTGTTGTACGGTTGTTGCCTTTTTGATATTCCTGCCCTTTATCACTGTGGTGCTTGCTTGATCTTTGCTGCAGGGAGTGGCTTCATCTCCTGCTTAATTTTTCTTATTCTGATGGATCCTCCTTTTGGAGCCTCATGCGGTCCTGTCTTCTCTTTGGGCTGTCGAGCTTAGAATATGAGAAGCCTTGGAAGCATTTCTTCTGGTTGCTGCACCTCTTCACCATTGGCCTATTGGCTCTGGATAATGATAGTTTCACCTCATGTGCTTCTTGGTGGGATGAGATCTTGGCCTTCTAGGCTTGCTTTGTCTATTTTTTTGTGCTTTCTTGTTTGGGCATTGGGCTCCCTCTACTTTTTTTGTAGAATCTGATGACAAGCTTTGCCCGGTGCCCCTAATTGGCCATTCGGCAGAGGTTGCGTCTGATTTTTGCTGTGGCTGTTTGTTTTCTTACTTCAGTTTCTCTAGTGATTCTTGGCACACTTGCTTTATCTTCTGAAGGTCCTGCTAATTTCTGACCATGCTTGTTGCACCTAGGTGCATAGCATGCATGTATTTCATATTCTGTGCTTGCCTTCTTCTGTGCCATACTATCCCTGGTAACGTCTTGAGTTTTTATAACTTGATTTACCTGTTCCATTAGTCTGGGTCTTCTCCTTCCGTGCATTGGGCACTGATCTGCTGCTGTGCTGATGACAGCTGGTCCTGCCTCTGTCTTTCCTGGTGGCGCACCTTTGGGGAATCTTTGGTACATTGCTTAGACATATACACTCTTGTGCTCTGTTTGGGTGTTAAGTAGTACCCTGGAAAACCCACTGGTGCATGGGATTGGGTTTGTTTTCAGAAGATTTGTCTTCTCTCTAGGGTCTGGATCGCTCATTTTTCTGAGCTGCTGTTTTTGGGTTCCTTGGTTCTCTTGTTAATTTTTGTATGTTGATGATGTGGATGCACTTTAATTCGGGACCACTGCTACTTTGAGCACACTGGTTGTACTGTTTTCCTCTTTAACTTCTTGTATTTGTTGGCTTGCTTTGACACTGGCATTGGGGCTTTTCTAACTTTCTGGAGTTAGTACTTCCTCCTTTGTGTGTTGACTGTGCTGTCCTTTATCTGTGGCTGCCTGGGTAGGAGACTGATGCTGGGCTTACATGCTTTGGTGTATCCTCTTGAAGTATGGGACGAGGAAGCAATGGAGTCATATTGCTTCTATTACGTAGTGGTAATCCATTACTCTGGTTGTTTTTTTACTTTAGAACACTGCAGACCAATGGGATAACCACAATGAGAAAACATATTTGAATGCCTCACATAAAGATTCACTCAATAAAATGGAAAACAGGAATATACACCTGTTGAGAGTTATGAAGATGGTTAGACAACAGAAAAATGTAATTACTGTAACTTAAAATTTGCTTTATTAAACCTTTACTATATGCAGGTAGTAGCATTTGGTGGATAGTTAGACAAGAGAAACATGTAATTACTGTAACTTAAAATGTGCTTTATTAAACCCTTAATGTATGCAGGTAGTAGCATTTGGTGGATATTGGAACTCATTGTTGGGGACTGAAACTTATTTTTCATCATAACCTGACTTGTTTACAAAGCAGGACAGAAAGTAGAAAAGGCAGAATTAAGGAGAAACAGATAGAGAGGAAATGAATGAAGAAGGCCGAGAGCACACACATACAAGAATTTGCGAAAGTGAGATAAAGAGATAGGAGGCAGAGATGGTGGAATAAAGAGGCAGTGCTTTTACATGCATGCAAGATGCCTGATGCATTAGGAAATTACAATGTCAGATAGCCGAGAAGCTTCATTGTTCATTATACATGTGCATTAATAGCTATGTACTGAACCTGGTACTGTTTAGATTCATGTTGAGTATTGGCTGATGAATAGTATACTTAGCATTATTGATGCATTGGTGAATTACAGCCACTTAGGTAATGCACATGATGTTCTGTGTTGTAGGTAAATAGAGTTGCATCCCTCAGCATGTTTGCACCAGCTTTAGAAGATTCGGTTAAGCACATGTGTTAGACAAGTCATCTTTAGGGTGGTCTTCCCCCAAACTTTTTGCCTGCTTACCTCCTCTTTATGCTGTGTCTTTTTGTTGGCCATAGGACTCTGAGCACTTTACCACTGCTGACCAGTGCTAAAGTGGATGTGCTTCTCCCGTAAAAATGGTGACATTGGTGTATACCCAATTGACATATTTAGTCTACTTGTAAGTCTCCTGTAAAGTGGTTTACCATATACCCAGGACCAGTAACCTAAAGGCTACTAGTGGGCCTACAGCCCTGATTGTGCCACCCACACAAGTAGACTTTCAAACCTGAATCAGGCCTACCATCACAAGGCCTGTGTGTGCAGTTATCTGCCACTTGGAATTGACATTTAAAAAAAACATTGCCAAGTATTAGCTCCCCTTTTATTATGCATAAGCCACCTCTAAGGCATGCCCGAGGTAGCTCTAAGGGCAGGATGCTGTGTTAGTAAAAGGTAGGACATGTACTTTACATTTCACATGTCTTGGTAGTGACAAACAACCAAAAATCTTTTTTCACTACTTTGAGGCCTTCTCCTCTTATAGGCTAGCATTGGGAATTCTTTAATACACTTTTAAGCTGTAATTCTTGATCAAAAAGGAATGGCTGCATTATGTTTCATATCATAGAAATAGTAATGATATATCCTCTTCCCTGGTAAAGTTGGATTTAACATTACTATTTTAGAAATGCAATTTTTAGAAAGTAAGAAAAGCAAGAAAAGTAATAGCGGCTGCACACCTTCCTTTATGTCTTTAAATTTTTGCTGAAATTGCCAAAAATTTGCGTGCGAAACAGCGCCGTGTATCATCCCACCACAGCATATCATTAGATACTGCCAAAAAGTGCCTCACTTCGTGCACCAAGCAGCCGCACTGCTTGTAGAAGAGAAATGCCAAAGTGAACCATATCATCCATTGTAAACCAAGTAATCCACTGTGGACCATCCAGTAAACTGTATTTTAATCCATCTCTGCATATAATTATAGAATCACTCCGGAGACAGCAGTATTGACCAGAATCCTTTATTTACGCATATTCAAATACTTTCTAACGCCCATCCAGGCTTATACATTGGCACGTGCTGTCAATCAAATTTCGATGCGGACACATTTGATAACCCAATGCATTTCGAACAATTATGTTCTTCGTCAGGGGTTTGCTGTAAAAAAATGAAAATAGCTCGTTAACTGACCATTCAAACATAAACTCTCTAAATCTCAAAAAATGTTATCGAAACTTGCATCAATCCAAGCTTAACCTCTTTAAATCTGCCATACTTTTGTCACCTCCCCATTGCCACAACTATAAAGGAAATTAGACATTTCTCTGCTCGTGCTGCTCTGTGTGCCTGTCTCCAATACTCGTCCGGGGTGGGTGACATCTACACTGGGGCCGATTCCGATCTGGGTCGGAAAGCACTCCGACCGAGTCGTATCTGGAGTGTTTTCCGACCGAGCCGGACCCCTACAGTCCGACCGAGCGAGTACAATGCGCACGTATGCTGTCTGACTCGGTTCGGTCGGACTCCCATAGAAGTCAATGGGAGCCAGTTGTACAACGCGTACCTGCGCTCCCATTGACTGAATGGGTATGTCTCAAACAAGTGCGCCCCCTACAGTGGGTACGCATCAGTGCCATCCGTGCCGTACATGTCTGTGTGGGGGAGACCCATGGGTCTCCCACTGTGCCCGAGTCGTATGGCTGCGGGTGTCGGGGGGTCCTACGCGGATCCTCGAAGTCCAACTCCGGGAGCTTTTATGAGCCAGACACTCCGGCTTGCACAGGCTGTCCGACGCGTGCATTGTACTGGCTCGGTCTTGAATCGCATCCATTGCACGCCACGGTTAGCTTACGACCGAGACGTACGGAGCGGTTCGGACCCGGAAACGACTCGGTCTGTGAATTTCATGTAGCTCGCATCGTACTGGCTCGCTCGTACAGCTGTACGAGTTGGGCGGAAAACACGCGTACGGATCGTAGTTTTTCCGACCGATCGCGTTCGGTGCCCTCTCAACCCGGATCGGAATCGGCCCCATTGTGTGCATTCCCTGTAGACAGCCAGAAACACAGGAAGGGTGTGTGTGATAGAGAAATCATCTGCATTCTGATAGCTCTTCCTGGACAGGAAGAGAGGGGGAGCTGACACACCTGAATGGACAGTGTAGTGTTTCTGACACAATGGGCTGATTTGTCCCCTACTGATAGTCTAGAGCCAGGGCTGGGAAGAAAGGGGAACCTGTGCACTTCAAGGGCCTGCTTTGAAGTTACCCCCACTTCAAAAGCACAACTAGTTATAAGTACTGGGCCTCTGATCCTACCAAGATAGTACACTATTGGACCTGTGAAGAACTCCCAGCCAGGAGTAAAGACTGCTGTGTTGCAAGGATTGCCACTTTGCTTGACTGCTGCACGGGAAGAAATGCTTGTCTGCTTTGCTATTCTGCCCTGCTGCCTGCTGATCTCTGCCATGAGAAGGTCAAGGACTGGACCCATCTCACTTGAACCCAGAGTGATTCCAACAGCTTGCTGACTTGCCCCCTATTCTGAAGTCTCAGGGCCATCAAAGACTTTCTTCCACCCTGAAAGCAGCTGAACTCTGCCATCCGTGAGTCTTGATCTGCCAAGTGGTGTCAATCTAGTCCTGGGCCTTAGAAAGTGAGCTTCTGCTGTATAGAACCATTAAAATAGGCACAGTGGTGACTTTGTGCCGATCAGAACCACAGGAGGTGAGCGACAACATCTTTTTGACTGAGTGCATGGCTCAACAATGATGGACAGCGTGGCTCAATGACAACTTATCGCCTACTTTATAAAGGGGTGTGATGAAGAAGCCTGTATTATCTGAGCAGATTGGAACTGAAGCATTGAATCTTCGATTTTGACGCTTCCTCCATCCAAGGTACTTTTTCAGCGGGAACTGCATAAGTCCTGTAGCCGGCCTGCCCCCTATCAAGGTCGGCCTGAACTTTGGATTTACCCTGGTCCAGTGCGACATCAAGTAACCTGTTAGTGATATTTGCTTCTAAGCACTACATTTTGATATAATCTTTTCAAATTCATAACCCCGTTTCCATTAATTGGATTTTTGTCGTTTTGGTCTTGTTTTATTCATTTTTCTAACCCTGTGTGGGGTATTTTTGTGGTGTTTTCATTGCATTACTGTGTGTGTTGCACAAATTCTTTACACATTGCTTATTTAGATAAGCCTGACTGCTCTATGCCAAGCTACCAGAGGGTGAACCCAGGTCATCTTTTAGCGTCTATCAATCTTACCCTGACTAGAGTGGTAGCTCCTTCTTGTACAGGGTGCATGATCTGACAACCAGAAACCGCAGTTTCAACAACCGGCAAATCCATATATTTGATACCATTTGTTAGCTGAGAAAAGCATTGCAGTAAGTTATTTAAAACTTTAGAAAAATACTTGCCTGCCAGTAAATGGCTGCGAGAAATTTGGAGGTCTTGGCAATGTTTAAGCAGCATTTGATAATAGTGAGCTCTTAGTCATTTGTCGATTAGACTGCCTTTGGTCCATTTTAGTATAGAAAAGGGAGACCACTAAATGGCCGCATATTAAAAAAGTTCTACTTTATTTTCAATGCGACCCATGTAGCTGCATTGCTAATTATGATAATTAACATACATTGCCTTGTTACATTATTGAACCTCCTAAAGTGCTTAGCTAACTCGTCAGGACAGAGAAGAAATGTTTCAAGTCTAACATAGTTGTACACATGTTGGAGGCTGAACAAGGACACAGTCGAATGTTATTAACAATTCAAATGAGGACACAATCATCAAGAATATGTGGAGGGTTCTTCAATCAGAGGAGCTATTCCAGAGCTTAGTTTGTGCTGGACGGAGGGTACTCACAAAAGTTTTTAGGAAGGGGACATATTTTTCAACATCAGACTTTGAACCCGAGCTAAGGAGAAAAAGGGAGAAAATGAAGAAAGGAGAAAGAAAAATATCGGAAATGGTTGTAAACAGGACAAAGGAGCGATTAAAAAGAAATGCTAGAGTGAGATAAAGAGACAGAAAGTGCATGATGACGAAATAAGGAATGTGGAATAGAAAATGCACAGCCTTGGTCTGCAGCAACCCCAGCATTCGGCATTTGTAGATTCCCGCACTTGCCCCTACAGCCTTTTGAGCAGCGTACTTATATTGTGAAAACAACATCTCATCATGCCTCAATTTGCCATTTCACAGATACCATGTTTGATTACCTACAGAGTACATGAGAAGGAAGTGTCTAAAGAAGGTTACTAAAGAACGGTACTTCCAAGCACACCCACAGTGTGCAATTTAAATGATGTAATATACGCATGCTTTAAAATCTGATGCTAAGTACTTGTGTGTATTGTGGTGAAGCAGGAGAAATATATATTCTGCCTGTGCTTTAATCTGTAGCCAAGATGTGGGGTGTTTGATGCCATGGTGGTGAGGGTGCTGAAGAGGCAACTTTTACTTTTGTACCTCATATGAATGTGGGGACCTATATCTATTGTATGCTGCTCCCAAATAAGGCAGTTGACAATACCTACTGCATACAAGTCTTTGAGCTCATTTTTGAAGCAGCTAAGATGATTTTGCAAAAACATTGTTAACTGTGGGTCCCTACATTTATGTAGTGGTCTCAGCAACTACAGGAAACCTGGGTTATTATTTATTAATTTATTTATTCAGTGTTTTATATAGCGCAGACATGACCTAATTAGGGTATCAGAGCGCTTCACAATTCCATAGCCTTAACTTTCCACAGCAAGTTGAAATGACCTTTAAGCAAAATTGCCAAGATAAATATTCTTTTTTTTTAATGTGAGACATTTGTACTTACAAAATATACATGTCCTAACAAGTACTGGAGATTGACTTCTATTATAATAGTACTTGACCTAGATACAACCCTAATAGTGTCCAGTCTGCTGTTAGTATGGGAGGAATTTGCTCATAAGATAGGTCTTAGCTTCCTTTTTGCATACTGAAGTGGATGGGATTCTTCTAATGTTCGGGGGTAGCGAGTTCCAGATTCTTGGTGCCGCTCCAAAGAAGGCTCTTTCATAAGTTCTCTTCTTCCGGAAGAGTGCAGGGTTCAGTAAAAGATCTCCGGTTCTCCGAGAGAAGCTGCTGCCTCCTGATAATGTGATTTTCTGGGCTAGGTATAGTGACATTTTGAGGTGTATTGCTTTGAGTGTGATACATGCCATCTTTAGTTGGATTCTTGCTCCGTAAGGCAGCCAATTAATTTCAGATGTGGAGTGATGTGATGTGGAGTGATGTGGTCAAACTTTCTACAGCCTGTTTTGAGTCTTATGGCCCATTTCATATTGTGGCAAGTGTCAAAGTGAACAGGAAAGGCAAAATGGAGATGGTTGCCACCATTAAAATAATAAATAATAAATAATAATCCATATTTGTAAAGCGCAAACATATCACCCCTTAAGGTTTCATGGTGCTGGGGGCCATCGGGGGGATTAAGTGAGCCATTGCGAAGAGTCACATTGTGCTTGTTAGAAATTGGGTTTCTGGTGGGCTAGGGTATGCACCTAAACCAGGCATAACCCAGCACTCTAGTCAGAATAAGAGAGTTACACACACAAGATAACCCCTGCTCACTCCTTTGGTAGCTTGGAAAAGCAGTCAGGCTTATCCCAGAGGCATTGTGTAAAGGATTTGCGGAACACACACACACATACAAACACTGGTAACACACTAGGTGCAACACAAAAAGAGGATCCACACAAGGTTATATAAATACATCACATGTAGTGCAATACAGTAAATACTCATCCGTTATACATGTTATAGACCATAAGTCACTTTGCCAACTATGCAATTGTCATAATAATACATAGATTATACATCACTTTGTAGTATTGGCAAAACATAGTGGGCCACAATCACTTTGTTCACCATGTAAAACATATTAGGCCACAATGACTTTGTTCACCATGTAAAACGTATCAGGCCACATATATGAAGCAGGAGAATATGCTGCATTTCCACATGGAATTGGGGGCCTCCGTCACGGTCTTCCCTGTTGTGCCTGCAAAACAATCCCACCCAAAAGTGAGTGGCAGCTGCCCACAGACACGTGGCACAGCCGCAGAGACAAATTAGGTCAGGTCACTCTGCTTAGGCCAATGGGGCTCACCGTGCGCCCAACAGTAGCAACACAGAGGAAAAAGAGTCATGCAGTACTTTACCCAAAAATGCCCCCGTTGGTGGGTAGACCTCACTGGGTCCCCTGCAGGTAAAATAACCTCAAGGCAGCTGCCCACAACCATGCAGTGCAGCCATCACACT